>NC_091510.1:11325544-11961415 GCF_947461875.1 Haliaeetus albicilla
AAACTCTAATATAATCTGCTGGCTGTTTTCCACATTAAAGCATCTGCTTTCGTAAACATACCTTTTGTTCAGCTGTCATTGTTAGACTTTGCAATCGGCCGGTCATATTTCCCAAGCTTTTTTCAAAAGCTGCTACTAGATGAGCCTGTGAAAGAAACAGAAGACAGCATTCATCATGACAATGGCACAATTTTCCCAGATCTATTTGTTTTTTTTTTAAATATTTGTTTCCCTCCAAGCTCATCTTCTCCAGCTCTTTTCTACTAAACTCAGACTGAGCTGGCTTGAATAGGTGAAGCAGCCAAGTGAGCCCAGTGTTCCCCAAGCCTCATTAGCCCCCAGGGAGATTAGGTCAGGTATCTCTGCCTGGAAATGGATTATGGATTTAATGCCCTGCTTTGGGTTTACTGATATATCGGCCAAAAGAAGTCTGCTCCCAGATAGAAGTCCAGGAACAATTCTTTTCAATTACTGAACACTTCAAAATGGGAATTCAAGTACTTTATCTTAAAACGTAACTTTTAACCTCACAAATAAAACACTCCAGAGGAATCCTGAGACTCAAACAAAAAAAAAAAATCACAGTTAGTTTTATGAAAGGTCATTACTTAGTCTATTCATCTTATATTGATTATATATAGGTGTGTGTTGTGTGTATAAAAGTAATAAAAAACATATAAAATGTAAATATAATATTTATACATGTGTGCAAATGTATATATAAAAAACAATCTTGTAAATTGGAAGTTCTACTTCTTAATAAAAAAAGCAATAAAGTTGAAGCTGATTACAAGATTTTAAAAAATTAAAGTTTCATTTTATTTTCTAACATTCACCCTATAGTCTATGCAAGCAAAATTTATACAAACAATACATCAACTCTTCATTGGTTCTAGCTGACATTGAGCTTTGCAGGCAAAGAAGAGCAAGTGGTCATAAAGAAACCAACAAGCTAAGCCAGCTTGTACAGCCAAGGGAAAGTAAGAATTAAATTTTTGTGACGTTCCATGAAATTCTATTCACTCCTCTCACAACACCAAATAGTAAATGCAGAAGGAAATACTTATTTTCTCTTTACTATCTCAAAAGTGGTAATCGGCAAAGTTTTCAAACATAAGAGCAACAATACACTTGGAAATACAGCTCACAAACAACATATTTATATGTACAAATGGATTAACTGAGCTTCCTCACCGAGAAAAATTATTCTTTATTATAGCAGTGCAGGCACACACAGTGCCTGGCAAATTTTTCAGTTACAGACTTGCATGCTTGTACAAGCCTAGTTGAAATTGTTCAAGTGTATGTGGTTGTACTGAATCTGAGGTATAGTCAGAAAAAGACATAGTCCAAGAATGATTCTGTTATGTACTTTAGGAGAAGGAAAAGAACTTCTTGCCACCTTGCTCTGTGTATTATTCCTCAAATAAAAAAAGACTGTCATATATATAATAGTGGCCCACTCCTGTGTCTCCACTTCAGAGCTGTTATACTGGTAAGTGGCTTTTGTGTTTTGTACATCATTTTGCATTGCTTTAAATGTGTCAGTATCTTGTAAACTCCTTATTTTATACTTATTAAACTTACTACAAGTTCACTCCTTGTAAATTGTATTATTAGCAAATAATTTATTTAATTACTTATGGGTATAGTAGTCAATCCACCTGCTTTCTGCATCTGCAGGGATGCTTTAGGGATAATTCTTTTGGTAAAGGATACATACCCCAGGGACTATCTTTTGATAAACATGACACTAGATGCATATGCAATTTCTTAAGGATTAATTAGTAATTGTGTACATTCCTATTTTAACATTTATCACTTAGGCTTTATTCTTGAAGTTATAATTTTAAATAAAATGAACTTGAAATACATGTCAAATGCACGTCTGAAACCTGTCAATCAATATAAGTTATCCTAGCTAGTTTGGAATCTACAGCCTTTGGTTGTTTTCACTACTTCATTCCTCTGAGAAGATAAAAGTAACTAGTTTTTAAACTTTTCACTTCAATAATTAGCTACATGTTACAAATACTCAGACTAATTTATGGTGTTTTAATTCCAAAGATGATGACCACTGACCCAGAACACAATCAGGGACAAAGTAGATGCACTACCACAGAATTGTAGCCAAATGTCTCTTCATTACATGTGTTTAACAGGAAACTAATGGAGCTCGCTGTTCCCTGCCTCATAAAAAAATCTATGGCTTGGCTGATGGCCTGTGGTTCTGCTTTACCATGAGAATAACAATGGGGACTGAGGGCTTGAAAAGAGGAATAATTTGCTTAATTATGCATTGCTTTTGTCCGTTTCTCTCAATTAGTCTGTGATAACCACAGTTCTTTGGTACCTAACTGTGCATATTTGTGCAAAGTGTTTTCCTATTCCATAGCTACAACTTCAGCTTATATTGTGCATGAATAAACCACAAGGAACTTACAGGAAAAATTAAGGAACTCATAGGAAAAATGAAGAACTAAAAAGCATCATTAAAAATGTCATCAAAGGTCACCGAAACTGTTAAGTTATTGTCTGATAGTCTTTAGAGACAGACAGCCATGTCACAACTATGGATTCTTACTAAAATTCAGCCTGTGCTAGAGCACATTACCTTCTTGGAGTAGCACACTAAAATTTTTGCATCCTAAATGTAACTGGATCAAGATGGTGGATCCTTCCTAACTCATTTGAGATAAAGACTATCCGGTCCTGATTTGCTAGTAATAAAGAAACATAATTCAAAGGCCCATCAACCAAAAACTATTCAAGAAAAAAACTTCAATCGCATTGTTCATTACTTTAAATGTTTATTACAACAGAATACTCTTCTATGAAATGCAAAGTATTAATTTTACTTTCAGAGTAATAAACTGTGCTGTCTTTCCCCAGAGCAGCAAATGTTTATTTATTCAGCAGTCTAGGGAACTCCTACTTGTTGAAATATTATGCAGATTTGTCCCAAAAGAAATACTGTAACAAAATAAGAAAAGTTAGTTTGAAAAAGGCTAGATTATCAGTATATTTATAAGTGTGTGGAAGTATGCATAAAAAATGTGTATGTATATATTCCCTTTTAAGATCAGACTTTGCATTTAAAGAGTTAAATGCAAAATAATTCAGAAAACAATTGAAACAAATAGAAAGAAGTAACTGTGGGTTTTAAAATGTTTATTAGAAATAAAAAAATTCTAATTAGAAAAAAATTCTTTTACACTTATAAATTTGGTAATTGATTTTGATTGGATTGGTAATCCTCAATTTCTGAGGATTATTTACTTTATCCAAAAGGATCCATTCTTTCATTCTCGTAAAAATACTTAAATAGAATTTTTTTTAAAGTTACAGCCAATCCCTTGCACCTAGAAAACTCTGCATTAGATTCAGTAGTTTCATCCATGGCATATGTTATTTGAATACCATACAAAATAGCCTGAATACTGCATGTGCTTTAAATAACACTTATTCTAAAGATAAAACATATCTTTACAATTGAATGCAGCGTTTCTACTTGGAGACAGATATACTGGCATTAGAGTTAAGTAACTGGGCATTACTGGAAGTATGCCTGCAGCAAAATATATCCATCTTTAACATGATATACATATTAGATACACAGATGATGTATAGCTCTTAATCTGTACATCCATCACATATGGCTTAATTTTGACTTCCATTACCATGTGAAATTCCCATTGGAAATAGTCAAGGAGCTATATGCTCAGGGAATGACTTCAGTGCCAAGATGACAGATTTGATTTTAAACATTTCCTTCTTACTAAACGATCCCAGCCAGCCAAACCCCAAATACCTCAGCCCTTAGGTTTACAGCCCATCCCGAACAAGACATTGGCATACCCAAAGACTATCCGCTGACACGCTTCGCCGTTTGATCTGCGGTGTCCGGGTTTATAAAACAAACGTAAATAAATAAATTTCCTCCCACCTGACACGGCTGAATGAAAGGAGGTGTGAGAGGCCAGAAGGGATCGGGCTGATTGCAAGTAGCCACCGAACATCTGGTGACCTTTTCTGTTCGCCGCCTGCTATTCTCTCGTTGTTTGGCCGTAGGGTAGTGGTTCAGAGCTGGCCAAACAAGAGTATTAGCCAGAGAACCCCCTCCGCTTTCTACTGGCATCCTGGGGCCGCGACACTTTGCGAGCACGCACCCTTCAGCTTTATACAGTACAAAAGCTCTGATCAAAGTCCCTCCGAACGGGCTGGGTTCAGGCTGCTCGCTGGAATTTGAGCCCTTGTCAGTCACGTAGGAAGTCTGCTGGTTGGACACTTGCTGCACTGAAAACGGGCCCTTTCTTAATTAGTATTGAGATTTGCCCTTCAGCAACAGCGAAACAGGCGGCCAGGGGAAAAGCCAGAACCTCAGAAAAAAACTGTAAATTAAGCATCCAAACAACAGCTGGGCCCTGCTTGAATTTAATCATATGCGGGCAAAACACATTGGGGTTAATCAAATGAAATAAACTGCTGAAATCAAGCATAGTACTTGAGTCCAGCCAACAAAACCTGAATAATAAATGAAACCAAATAAGAAAAGTCTTAGCAGAGATTTCCAAAATGCCTGAGAAATGCTATAACTTCCAATAGACAGATTTTGATGTAAAATATCAAGCAACGGCTTGATGAAATAGGTCAAATTTCAGCCTGCCAGTCTTTTAATGACACATGTACTACTGTCACCAATAATCTTTTGTGGTGAAGCAAAGAAAGATATGAATAGCATTGAAATGGGATGAATAAGATGCTCTTTTTTTTCACTCGCATACAATACTTTTGCTGAGTTCTACAAAGGGAAATGGTAGCAACAAATTCAAGCCCGAGATGAACTGTGAGGGAACAAGATTTCTGGCTATTAATAGTTCCCTTCTCCAGACCACAGCGAGGAAAAAAAGTACTGCATATTTTCTGATACTGAAAATTTGGAGGAGCATAGGGTTAAGGCTAAGATGAATGCATTTATAGCAAAGGCATCAGAAAGGACTGAGTAATTTTCTGGTCAGCAAAGGGACCGCAGAAGATACTCTGCTCGTACAGTTCTCTGCCTGCCAGAGACGGATGTATCTGCAGAAAAGATAGGCAGTCATCAAACTTTTTTCTGCATTAATCTTACTGTTTGTTCAGGTTTTAGCCTCCTGGCGTGCAAACGTGACTCAAAATAAGGGTCGCAGTACTATGTTATCTATTTAGAGAGTAAAACATGGTTTTGATTTCTTCTCTGAGGATAAATTCCAGCTTTTGTGTTTAGGATTATTTCTCCTTTAAATGCCAGAGCCTGGTGAAGTATGTCTCTCAGATTAGGAGATAAATGATAAACGAATACATGCAAGTAAAGCATTGCTAAGACAGTACAAGTTCATGAAAATTAGAAGCCCATCTGGGTTTTCATAAATTTGTCAAATCAAGTATTTGTTAGTTACTCTGATAATTTTTATGAAAACTATATAATCACTGTGACTTAAATATCAATTCTGTAATTAGACTAAATTTCAGAGGCCACATCACAATTAAAAAGTTTTATATATACTCTGTTTTCAAGCTGGACTTTATTCCTGATGTTTAAGTGATACTTCCTGGAATTTTTTTACATAAAGTGCTCAAAGGACTGACAGAATTAGTACTAACACCTCTTTAAGCGGTCTCTTTTCATCCTTTGGACTTTTGTGGAAGTGTTTTTTTAATGTTTTACACCTTCTGTACCAGAAATAGCAGAGAATGAACTCAGAACCAGGCTTATTGTGCAATACTTTTCAATTTTTGGTTTTGTAAAGTATGTATCTCATGACAGCATCCCCCCCCCAAATTTGCTTACAGTATCTAGTAATATCAACCTTTCTTTTAAGATTGCATTAATTGTGAGGGTGTCCAAATCCCTTGATTATGCCTGGAGAATTTGAAGCCTCTAAGTTTCATGCTTCTGACAAGTTTAATTTTGAGGGAATTTCCACATGTTGGGGATTTGGGAAAAGGAAAGATTTCTCTGGTACCATTTAAAAACCCCATGTGCTAAAAGGATCAGCTTTAGGGTTGCTTATAGGTTTAGAGTTTAAAGAGTGTCTCCATGGAGATGGATTAGAAGGTGAGTGACACAGTCAAAAGAACGTGATTAAATTAACCTTCATAAAACATACGGTGTGCATGCACATATATATATATATGCATACAAGCACATACAGGTTTACAAATGTGGTCCTTCTGGATAGGCAAAACCAGATGCACATGTATATACTTTTAAATTGTCCTGTTGAAAATATTACCTTTCCAATGAGATCAGCAGAAAAGCTATGGTCATTCTTACTAGGTGTTCAGAAGTCCAGAGGCAGTACATGGGACAAGAACCCCAACCAATGCAATGTGAGTTATACAGATTAAACCCAACCTATTTGTCACCCATGCAGAAGAATTAGTTTGAGTGAAAACCAAGCCAAAATGTAACTATCCATTTTTTAGCTTGACACAGTTTCTTTGAAGTATGGACCAAATCTAATAGTAACTTGGGGCTGACTTGGAAGATTTGCCTGGAACAAGTAATGTTATTAGAAACCAGTCTGTATGGTGTTTATTCCACACAAAGGAATACTTGCCAGAAATATAGTCAATGACTTCTAAATAACACTGGGGAGAGATCGGACACAATTTGCTCAAGCAAACTGAAAAAATGGCCTCGTTGCCTCAGCTGCAGAGGAGAATGCCCTGCCATCCTCACTCTGTGCCCTGGTGGCTGTATTATAAGCTATGGCACTGCTGGGGTGACTGGAAAAGGATGGAGACTGAACAGAGTCATCTTTCAACTCTCCCTTTCACCACATCAGCAAGAAGGAATATGCTGATGTTTTCTGTTCGGCGCTAGCAGAAGAAGGGCAAGCTGCATTTCTGCCCATGGAGTAAAGCAAGGGACGGTCCCAAGAGCCTGAGTTATCGCCATCAGAGCGGCTCCCACACCAGCTCTAGCACAGAAACCTGAGCCCGAGCCCACCACGGGCAAACAGTTTGGTCTTACTGATGTGGCACCACTGCCCAGAATCCCAGAAAGCTTTGGGTTGGGAGGGACCTGTGAAGATCAATTAGTCCAACCCCCGGCTGTGGGCAGGGACGTCTTTCACTAAATCAGGGGTTTGCAGGAATCAAGCTAACTCCTCTGGATAACTCCAGCGGCTGCTGCGGGGGCGTTAGCAGGGCTCTCCGAGTGGATGGGGGACGTCCGTGGTTGCGCTGGGTCACAAGCCCAGGCACAGCCTGCCTCCCTGGGCTCCCACTGCCGCCCCGCGTTCTTGGTGGAAAGAAAAGTGCCCTGCAGAGAGCAACGGACTTGTTAGCGAACACGACTACCCGAGGCACGCTGGCTTAGCTCTTCTGACCTCTCGGTGTTGGTTTTAGGTTGTTGCTCTCAGGATGGGTGAGTGAAGAACTGCCCAACCTGGCAAAGACCAGTGTCTAAAACGGACAATATTTTCTGCTTCACTAGTTCATTCTCAGAGCTGGGAACAGACTGGCAACCCATCTCGCTACAGAGGCACAAATACCCACAGGTTCAGGTTCTGCAGCCACCTGAACAGAGCAGAAAGGGCGAAGAGTAGCTCTTCCACATTTTCCCGTGGAGCAGTCCTAAGAGAACAAGCGGCTTTCACACAGCTAGAGATTAATTCCTCGCAACGCGAACACAGTACTACTACACTGACTGAAATAATTTCTTGAAAATAATGGCAGTATTTATAGATCTAAATACTCGGTCCATCTGTATTTCAAAGAAAGGCACTCTGTAGGTTGCCCAAGACATCAGGAAGCTGCTTTCCTGAAATGCAGAATGATACTCTCTTGCAACAGCACCTCAGCTTTCCTTGGGAATGATAACTATAGTTATATCCTGAATTGCATTTAAAAATCACTATACAACAGATTGTTCAGTAACTATCCTGTAACTTCATCTGAAACCATAGTAACCAGACAGGATTGTAGCTCACATTTCCTATCTGGCATTATATTCCAATAACACGTTCAATAACTCATATTAGCAGTGTATGACAATTGGAAGTAACGCCAGGGAGCTCTCTGAGGAACAGCCCAGTTTCCATTAGTTATATATCAGCACAGTTATTGCAGCATACGAATATGCAACAATGAATATGTATATGCAGCACATAAAATATACAACTTTGCTTCCCTCTACATCTATCTGCATTTTGCAGGGTTTATCTTTGTGAAATGAAACTATAATGAATTCTATCAGAATATGCAATCCACACCCTTTCTTTGGTTGTGTTTACTTTTCAGCTTTTTTTTTTTTAATTGATTCTGAAGAAAGAGTGAGACTGAACTGGATAGGACTGTTGTCACATTCAAAAAGTGTGGAAACTTTCCTTTCCATTTCCACTGTGTTTGATTACAAGATTTCTTCTGCTTGAAGCTGAGGCAATACAGACATCTAATGAAATAATTAATTTGAAAACCACCAAAATAAATAAATTTATTTAAGTCTGGAGTAAAAGTCTCCCAGACCATGTGTCGAGTAAAAGCTATTAGCCAATCTGATAATGTATTCTTTGATACTGTTTATGATCACAAGTAAAAATACTTACATTTGCTGAAAGTTGAGATGTAAGGGTAGCAACTTTCTCTTGTGATGCAACCAGCTCTCTCCGTAGTTTCTGAATTTGCTAGAAAAAAAGAAAAAAGACTGTTGTCAGTATTTCAGTAATTTGCTTTTGTTGTGGTTTGTTTGTTTGTTTTCTTAAGGGATCACTAATAGGTTTACAATGTCTTAGTTTCACATTTTAATCTCAGAACTATTCAGAAATACAAATTATTAAAAGTTGGCACTTAGTGCTGCTCCCAGTGTTTTCTTGCACTTAACCATTGTATGAGCTAGAATCCCAGTTAAGGGAGCACGTATGGGCAAATGCTTAATTACTTCATATGTACAATCCTCTGTTTGCACATGTAAATGTCATATTTTTTTACCAAATCCCGTAAGTTCCAAACATATTCTTAGTGCAGTCAAAGATAGCAGCCCTGGATGAGGCCTGAGATTATGAAACATGAACGAATTTGGGTGAGGTCCGCTGTGCCTGACTGTAGACATGATGCAACCAACATATGTTAAATGTCTACATTAGACTCAGATAAAGTGCCCAAAAGTACTCCCCCACTGCCCGGCATGAAGAAGGCTCTGATGACTACCTCAGACACAGATTTTTTCCTTCATGGATGTCTAAAGGCAGATGAGGTACAGTAACATTTTTCTTTTCTCTAACACAATACTTCCTACAGTCCCTGCGATTCACACATGCAGCCTCTTTAAACCTTATACATTATTCAAAAACTTGCCAACTTAAAAAAATAGATGTGGCTTTAAATGTGCTTGTTGACATGAAAAGATACTTAATTTAAGGCTCCTGTATCCTTTAATGAAAAACAGAATCCTTAAGAAAAAGTATCTGTTTACATTTCAGCTGGGATAGATATCTAACGTGAAGCTTGTGCATCATTTTAAGCCCATTTAACCCTGTTTGAGATCTTACGGGGACTCCAGCCATTGCACTGACCTTAAGCACAGCATGGGGTTTCACTTTGAAACCCCTTTCATATTCAGACATAAAAGAAATTATTCCAGACTAGAGAAGTAAAATGTCTAAAACTAGCCTAGGAAAGGGAGCACATAACATTCACTAGTAAAGACTATTGCAGTACTTTAATTTTATGACTCCCATGAAAACCACCGGGGAATATTGTACAAGCTTTAAGAATGAACAAGTTCCTGTACATCTGTGATACAAAAATAGCTAGGTCATTTACACTAGCTCAGAGCAAAGGAGACAGACTATTGAGCTGTTCTCCATCCTGGTCTGCCCCTTTTCTTTTTCTAAGTTTTCTCTTTGGTTTTTGATAGCAATTATTTGACCTTCCTGCTCTAAGCTACACTTTCATCATATTCCTGCAACCATACAAAGGTAGTTCTCATGAAGTGCTGTTCCACATCTCCTGCAAGAGCATCAGAGAGCAGACCTACATACTGAGAAAACTTCTTGTAGAAATACCCAGGAAAGAAATGTTGTTTCACCTGTCTATACAACCTTATACAAAGGGCAGTGAAATGAGGAATTGTCATTTACACTATTGAGCTATGACATGCTTCTTTAGCTCCTTTGCTTTAACTTTCCGAGAAAGATGCTTAGAAAATTCAGGGAGAAATTACATTGAAATATACTGCAGCAAGTAAGGAAGAATATGTTATTTGTCCAACTTCCTCAAAATACCTTTTAGTTGGCTTTTTCTCTGATTAGAGTAGTAAAAATAGGAGCAGCATAAATGCAGGAGTTGGAAGGCATGTAGCTCTGTGAAGTGGAAGTGCACCCCTTGGTGCTGCATTTTATTGCTGCTACTCCTTGGTGCCCTTTTAATACAACCAGGACTTTATTTTGAGAAAGGCTGTAATTGTATCCAGCTGCTGACCTGGGCTTGTCACCCATTCTTATCCACTGTGAGGAGAAAGAAGCTGTTTTCCGTGTCAGATTTGATTTATATCTGAAATCAATCTGCATTGCTCTGAAATCCATCAAAGTGGTCAGTTTTGAGAAATTTAATATAATGCAAAATGTAAGGGAGAGAAGTTCAAAGCGAACATTTGAAATATTTTTCTCCTGAAAGGCAGCACATTACCTTGAATTGCACAGTCCCTTAGAACCAGTACAGAGTGGTGTTAAGTCTGAAATCAGACGTATCACAGCTCCTCCACTCAGAAGCCTGATTCTCATCGATTCTTGTCCCCTTTTCAGAACCTCAGCCAGGAGGCATTCTTCAGCCCGATACTAAGAAAACACCTTCTAGTGCACTAGAAGCTGCATCAGCTTTTTACCAATACTTCTTAAAAAGTGGTGCAAAGACATGAGGTGTATTTTCCCCAGCGACTCAGCCATTTAGCCATAGCAGGTAAAAAACCCCCCAACTTTAAAATAATATAATGCAATACATACATATAAAAATGAAGAAAAGTTCTTACCTCTGAATGTGCCTTTTCTTCTGCCTGGAAGAAAACAAAGAAGAAATGGCTTAGAAACAGTGTGCAACATAATTGCGGTAATAGAAAATAAAAGCCAGCAACACTGAAGTGAAACGAATAGCTTCATGGATCCATTACATTTAAGGAAGGTATGCAGTAAAAACAATAAATGGAATTCTTTTCAACTTACTTGGAAAGGCTCCAGCTGAAACCCCAAAGAGTTTGCCAGCATACTGACAACATGAAACAGTGGATAAAGGGAGAACAGGAACAGAACTGCAGAAACTGCAGCTACATTTCTAAGATACAAAAGAAAATGTGCTATGCTGTCACTGCATGGACCTTAGCCTGTGACCAGCAAACTTTTACACCGTAGTGATTATTATGGCTCCTGGAACTATGTTCGTTTTACCGTATACCAAGCAATATTCCTAATAGACTAATCCCTGCTAAGAGACGTTGACAGCATACCAGTAAAACATATATGGGGGGAAGGTGAGGGGAGAGGGGTATTTACACTTTAAATAATTTCTGCCATACAGAGTACTGACCAAAATATTAAGGGCTATCAAGGCATGTTAAAGTTTCAGCTTAAACTTGCTAATAATACTTAATAATGTTAGATATTTTCCACATTGTTATGTTTTGTGTCATATAATGATGCTATTTACTCAGCAGTCTTTTTCAACAAGCTAAGAAACTAAATCAGTGCAAGGCAAACCTTTGAAGGTCATTAAATTCGTAAGCATGGGAGTAGTCTAATTTAGGAGGTATTTGGTGGACAGAGAAATCGTGCTTCAGTGGGATTCTAATGGAAAGGAACAGCGTACCAT
Source organism: Haliaeetus albicilla (assembly GCF_947461875.1). Classification (NCBI taxonomy): domain Eukaryota; kingdom Metazoa; phylum Chordata; class Aves; order Accipitriformes; family Accipitridae; genus Haliaeetus; species Haliaeetus albicilla. The sequence continues at coordinate 11,337,389 of NC_091510.1, forward strand.
GAGAGAGGAACCCTTTCGTAACATAAAACAAGAATCAGTTAATGTACTGGAAATCAATCCACCCGTGATCTGAGGTGCACCAAGTTCAAAGAAGCAGTCTAACATTGGCTGGAAGAGAAGCAAGCAGTAAAAGGAAAATGTGGGTAGTAGAATTAGCCATAAATAACAACACAAATGCTAAGAAAACCCAAGGTAAGGGCTCCTCGGAAGATTCCCTGACATCAGGCAGTATCTGTGTTATTACAAATTAATATAGCTGCTTTTTTAAGCCTGTATTAAGCACAACTTTTGTGCTGTTAGAATTTTAATAATTTATTATATAAATGTTTTCTTTCTTTACCTGGTGTAGGGGGAGAAGACTTCTAGAAAACGCCTCTTTCCATACGTGCTTATCTGTTAACAGTCACTAAAAATACTGCCATGCTATGGTATTTCCCTTAGAAATATTAGAACTGCTCTTGGCTGAAACTACTGTAATACCTGACACATCAATATGTGGGAATGATTCAATATAATGATTGTTTTATTTGCCAGCACTGATGTGACACACATACTAACTTTCTGATCTATGTTCGCAAAAAGGAGATTTTTTCTGCCTACAGAAAAAATTGAAATTCTGTTCTCATTATTGTTACTTTGAACACATAGTGCATGAAAAGTCACAAAGAGATCGAGAAAGACCATGTCCCCTTATGAATTCTACTCTGCCAAGAAAAGCAAAAAAAAAAAAAAAAAGGGTTGGTGACTTTTTCCTGTAACTGCCATGTGGGGATGTGGTCCCGTGTCCTTAGAGCACCGGCCCCTGCTGATGAAGGCAGTGCTGCATGTTGTTACCAGATGACTCCCTCGCTGTAGGAGGAAGCGTTGCCTCTCTCCCAGAGTTCAGAGGGGTGGCTCCTGCAAGTCAACTTTTGTGGGCAGTGGAAGAAGTAAATGAAAGAGAAAGAACAGGATTCTGGGCATACTATCAACCTAAAAAATAAAATCTGACAACCCAATACATATGAGCAGTTTTTACTTAAGAGTTCATGCTGACACCATTGTAACCCAGCACGCAGGCATTGGTTCAAAAGGCTCTAAGAGGAAATAATTTATTTTCTCCCTCTACTTCTCCATCATATCGATGCATCCCATTCTTGTAAGGATTATTTTTTTTCTTTTTTTGAAGACTTAAAATATTAACATACAAATGACATGTCCTTACACATCTCCTTTGAGCTTGGCTTAGCACAGTTAATGAAGTCTAGGGATTCTAAGTGTAGCTAATGCTGAGAGCCAGTGTGAGAAATACAGCAATTAACTAAATATGTGCAAATTGCAGTGTCTCACCTACCGAGCAGGAGAAGATTAAAATTGGAGACAACCTATCATAATTTACACTACCACACATCTTTTTCAACTTCTTGGAGAGCTAGATATATTCATTGCCAAAACTGAATCAGTATTTCAATCCTACAGTCTACTAAGTCTGCTTACACGGCATACTGTTCTGTGAAACCAAATGTTTGTCTCTACATGCATATCTCTACAAGCTAGATTTCCAGTTTATTCAAGTAAGTCCTGACAATCCAAATGCAAATCAAGAAGAAAGCCAATATTTACAGAAAGTGCTAGTGAACACAGAACTTCTGTCTCATTGGACTTATTCATTGCGATGGTAGCAAATCATGAAATGTCCCTTCTGAATCTCATATTCTAATTCTCAGAGAGGCAATCTTCAGAGAATAACTGCAAGATTCTCAGCTATCCTTTGGAAATAATACATAAAGATCATTATCTTTATTTAGTACTTTCTCTGAAGCTCTCCAGGGATTAGGCTGCAGAAAGCCACTAGCACCAAGGCTTAAGGCAACGCTTGAGAAATCTGATAAATACATTTGATTGAGATACTTAGGGAAAGGCAACTGCTTTGGAATTCATGCTTAATGATTTTGGCCTGCTTAAGCAAGGTAAAAAAGCTCTTCTAGTCCTCCTTGAATCTAGTAATAGATGAAAGTGAGTTACCTGTGCCATAGCCCTGTGAAGCTATCCCTTTCTGGAGGAAACGGGGCACTGCACTGTGTCATCAAACAATGAAACGGTCTCTGCTTTCAGCTGATGTCATACTGATTGCCAACCTCTCATGTTTCTCTACTCCACTTGTGCATCATCTTTTGATGAATTGCTGAAAAGTTTAAACTTTTTTCTCAGGATGAGAGGGATCAAGCAGAAGAAATTCTGATCAAAAATCATCCCTAAAGATCAATCCTAGTAATTTTGTCATACTAATTCCTTTTTTGCCCTTTACACATTTTTCTGTAACTTCCATTAACTTGTTGACATAATCAATAACCTAAGGAGCTGGGCTTAGCTGCAGTGTGAATTCACAGTCAGATGTTTCAGAAGATATTCCACTTACAGTATGAACTTGGGGAAACAGTTTAAAGTTTGTCTTGCAGGAAAAATACTGTTCTTTAATATCATGGAGTTTAGGTAGTATTTCCAAGATACTCTGTAATCTTGAATGATAGCAGGTTATATAAATAGAAAGTATTAGTAAACCCATGCTACATTACACAACATTAGAGTCAAGATATTTCAGACTTAGTGGCTTTTGGATGCTGAAAGCATCCTGTGTCACTTTATAATTTGATTTTTACCATCTGTCAGTTTCATAACATTCTTCTAAAATTTGGCATCAAAGCTGGAATTATAATTTTGGACACCCCCCCATGCAAACTGATCATAGTGTCTCATAGACAGGGAAAGAGTAGTAAAGATTTTTCGACTCCAGAAACCTCAGTGAGAAGCTTTGCTTTGAATGTTAGTCATACCTCACGTGCAGCCTGTCTGTATGTACTGCATGTACATTCTACCCCCCAAAACCAATTCTGGACTGGAATTGCTTGCAACTTGCTACTTAGGGCCTGGACAAACCTAATGTGTGTGTACCTGATGTTTTAGACATGCACTTGTATAGAAATTTTAACGATTGAGCAGGACTAGGAGAGGCACCGTTGCGGTAGATGTTGTGCACGGCTGCAACCTACTTTCCAAGCTAACATGAGTTTAGCATTGAGATAGGGCTACCAAACGGTACAAGTGTATCAGACTGCATGGGCTCGGTTTTCCCAGGCAAGAATGGTGTTGGTTCTGGGTAGGGGAGTCCGTGTCATTCCTGGGATGTCAGCTGACATTATTCAACACCTGAAAATACGGAGAGGAGACAGACTCTTCATGAGTGCCTGGTATGAAAGCAGGTAAGTGGGTTGATCTCCCGTGGAAAAGGGCTACTACAGCGTGTAATTGTAGTTAGCAAATAGGTTGCAAAGCAACTGTTGCGTATCAGCAAGGGAATGTCCCAACATGTTTAACTCCCCCCATATGGATCATTTCTTGTTAGTAGAATAACTGAAGCAACAAATTACGCAGAAGATCTCATAAAAGATACCAAAACAATAAAATAGAAAAAAAAATCAACCCCAGAACTTCTGCTTGAGCTAGAATACAATTATTACTCAATCTAATTAATCTAATTAACTAAGATTAATAATTGAAGACACTCTTCTCTTTCGAAACAACATCTAAATGCTGTCATTTGCAACAAAGATCAGTGGACATTTAAACTGCAAATTGTATCTCCCTTACCCTGAAGCAATCTTGTGTTTTTCAAGAAGTGTACTTCAAACAGTGACAGAACAAAAACACTTTGTAAATTGTGCAATTAGAAAACTAGCTGAAAATAATAAAAAATCACTCAAAATTACTAACTACAATAGCATAAGGAGCCCCCCTTAAAGAGAGATTCCTAGACCATTACCTTCTTTTTAGCTTTTAAAACATACACTAGGTGATTTTAAACAGTTCTAAGCAAGTTACATAAAAAGATGAAAATAATGTATTCTAAAATAACATGACAGTAATAGCAAAGTTGAAAATAAATGTTCCTGCTTTATTGCAGTACAATTTTAATCCTCCTAAACCTCGAAGTATTGAAATTTTCAAGAACAATGAACAAGAACAGAGGCAGGCAGAACTTTTTTCTAAAATGTCAATACTCACCGTAGAGTAGAGAGAGGATGTGCTGGAGACAAGTGATAATGAGGACCCATGTACTTTAAAAAAAGGAAAATAACATGAAATATTGATGAAAGCATAAAGCGTCCCCCATGTAGCTCAATAACTAAACATCTTTTTAAAATGAGAACCAATCTTCCACAAAGTATAGAAAAGCTATTGATATTTTTTCCTGCACTTAAAATGATTGTTCTATACAGAAAAAGCACTTTCCTGTGTATGGGGTAGGAGAGCCAGTGAGATTCAGTATTATTCCCAGCAAACCAAGCATCACTTTTGTTGTTTTGACAACAAATCACTTGATAAATACACTCTTTAGAGAAACCAGAAATTGAGCTATTTATACATCTGTCCAAAGCTGAGCAAACTGATTTTAATGAGACTATGCCTTGCAAAACAGTTCATATTCCCAGAAGTGAGCTCCCAGGCTTTGCTCAGCTGGTTTCTCCCCTCAGCACAATGCAGACCCATTTATTTGTAGTCTATGTGAAGGGGTTACTGCAAGAGGTAGTGCCATATTTCCACTAATCGTCAGTAGAGTCAGCCTCAAGAGCACCGAGTGAACTTTGCAGGACTTCAACTCAAAAAACGGGGTTCCTGGCCTTTCTGAAAATGGCGAGTGAAGACTAAACTGAGACAAAATTGCCCCTTCTGCTTCTGATGAGTCTCCTGAGGAAGGACACACCAAGAGAATTTTGAAGAAGATTATTTATTTCATTACTTCTTTGCATTTTTGTTTCAAAAGAAATTTGTTTAATATTTCTAATCTGCCGGGGTTTGGTAAATAAATTATTCTGCTTTAATACCTACCTGGCATCTGTATGCCAAACTGACAATACAAGAATACTTGGATTAGCCAAATAGACTTTAAATATAGTTTTGTAAGTGGACAAATACTTACAAAGATGTGGTACACTGACCGTTGAAACCTTGACGCTTTCAATCTATCTTTGGGTTTCAGTCTGCTTTAAATCTTTCAGCTAAACTCCCGTTCTGCTCTCATACACAGTGGCTCTACCCATTACCTCACTTCTTTCAGGATAACCTTCCTCAGAGCTCCTATCTTAAATAAAATACATTTGGCCTTCCAACAGCATCATTTCATGTTAATCTCTAATGACCGTAAACTGCTGAAAACTGTTTATTATTGCTGCATTGACTTTCATTTACTCAGGTTGATCATGGTTATCCACTCCAGCTGGATACGAAACATGACTAATGAAAAAGCTCTCATCAAAGCCACTGGTGACCCATTACTGGAATTCTAGATTTAACACCTCTTTTTCTATGCATAAATTATTTGCCTTGTTTTCTCTATTATTCTTCCAGTGTTTCACTTGATAATTCTCCTGTTCCTCGGCAAAGGGTCTGTAGTCACCTCTGTCCTTGAATTATGTGATCTGCTTCTGTGCAGTCAGCCATCCTCTCTGTGCTGACAACTCACAGCTTGATCTGACCTGCACCCTACTGCTAGGATTACATACCCAGATGTCTGCCTGACATAGCGTCTAAAATGCAGAAGAAGGCATTGAAAAGCAAAAGTACTAGTTGTCCGTTATTACATCTAGGACTTTTTTCCTCCCTTTTATCTCATAATGATGAGCTTAGGGGCTAGGGGAAGACATTTTTATTTGCTTATTATAAAGACCATTTATATTGTCATCACTTAGCAGTAAGGATGATTGATGAGATGATGTTATAGAATGAATCTCCATTAAATTTTAGTAGTTTAATTTTGGGGTTTGGCTTTTTGTTGTTGTTTTAATTAACAAGAGAACTTTCTGCTTATGGGAATTCTGCAAATAATCAGATTTACCAGAAATGTCAGGCAGAAGAAAATGCTAGAGTGCATTTAATTAGGAGTTGTCACATGCTCTGTGGTTAAAAAAGAACAAAAACCAAAACAAAAAATATTCCCCAAATTCCAAGTGTTGTACATAGCATTAAAGAAACCAGACCAACAGTAATAATCTGCATAAAGAAAGTAGTGAGGTCAGATTAAATGACAGAGTTTAAATACAGAAATTCACATAGTGTTTGCTGTAGGAGGCTGTAGGAAAGCGGGGAAATGAAATGACTACAAAAGAAAGGGGATACTAAGTAGCACTGGCATTTGAAAAAAAAAAAGGAAATACAGAAGCAGGACTAAGAAAGCATGGAATCACAGGTGTCAAGGTATGCTCAGACACTTCAAATTTAGGGGCAAAAAGAATAAAATAATTTTCCATGGCTTCCTTTCCTCCAAAATTTCTGTTAAAGGATCTATACATGTATGGCATACACAACATTACATATTAATGTGTGAAAGAAATATTTTCCATGTTTTAGGGTAAGGAATTCCTGTGAGTCCAGCTCAACAAAATTAAAAAAAAAGCTTCACAAAATTATTTAAGTTATTATGTTGCAGAAGAAATATTTTAAAATTTTTCTACACTTTGGAGGCCTATTTTGAGGGCCTATTTTGGGGCCTATTCACTGATCCAAATAGTAACTCAGTCTTACCTTCTTCCATGCTGTCCCTGAATGAACCTGAATGACTAATTGCTCGTGGTCTTTCTTCTAAGGATGTAGCACTGCCACACAGTTGGGAGTCATCATACAGATCAAAAGAAGTGTCTTGTGCAGGGATGCTGTTTGAACGCATCATACTGGGTCCAGGAAGGTTAAACTGAGATAGGTTGGTTGGACTCACTGGAATACAAAGCTTTATTAATGAAGCACATTTCCTTTTAATGAATTTTGGTTCTGCATAAAATTGTAATGTAGGACTAGTATGGTAAGGTGCACTTTACAGTGTTGAGAAAATGAAAGGCTTTTATTCCTACATACAAAGCCACCACAAAAAGGTAAAGCAGATGATCTCCAAGGAGCTGGAGCTGGATGAGACTAATCCTGTAAAACACATGGTAACACTAACAGCGGTGTCTGAATACACACTTGTTCACTTTGACAACCCAAGACAGAAAATCAATGGGAGAGATTCAAAAGTTAAAAGTTAAGAAGGAGTAAGAAGTCATAAGTATTTTTTATAAGCAGGTCTTCTAATAAATCAGTATCTGCATTTTATTGTTATATACCTATATTACCAACTGCTGTTAAGACCAAAGTTTATTGGCATATTCAAGACATATTTATCCTTTGATTTTCTACAGCACCTACCACTATATCAGGTTAAAATTCCTGCACAGGCCAGTTGAATCTTGTCATACTACACAGAAGTAGTCCGATCACTCAGGGTGGAAATCCAGAACAGCTTTGATGAACCTACTTTAAGGTTTTGCAAAGTTTGTTTGCTAGTAGGAAGGAAAGCCTGGTTATGGTTCATGTCAACCACATGAACACAGCGCCTAGAAGAAAAATCTAATTTTCTGTCCAAATTCAGCCTCAGTGTTTGGACTTTTATTTTAGATCATGCAAGATGTGCCTTAAGTCATAAACTACCAGAGCAGCTGTGTTGTGAGAGCAAATTATTCCATAGGGCTATGATAATGGAAAGAAGCAAAGAACAATGAGGAAATAAATTAACCCCCACCCGATCTTATTGGTCTCTGTTGTGAGTACAAGAACTATGAACAAAAAGAAAAAGAAGATAATTGTAAGCAGAAAATGATAGAGTGAAAGAAACACTGCTTAAAAAGAGCTGTGCCTAAAACTACTGCAAGTACATGGAGGAAATCAAAAGCAGTGGCTTGCCTAGCCAGGATCCAATTTCGGTTTTAAAAGTGGCTTTGTTCAACTTCTTTTCCCATATGTAATAAGAGCAACATTTGTATGTCTGATCAAATTCCTTTTGAGTGATTGTAACCTACAGATGCCATAAGCTGTGACAGAGTGAGGGAAGTGTGAGTGCTTGAAAGGTTGCTGGTAGTTCCACAGTAAGGGCCTAAAACACAAAAGCTCCTTGGGAACCTAGGTATGTGTCCAGCATGGTGCAAATAAATGGTTTTCTACTAAGCATTAAAGAAAAATAAAATTATTAATGAAACTAAATTTGCATTGGATTAACTTGAAACAAGATCCAGAAGAACCAAATCTAAACCTTGACCTGTAATCAAAAATATCTGAAATATGACTCATCCCAAATTATTATATTGAATTCAGGTTAGGATTTGGATTGGGCCCAGTGTGGTTATAGACAGGTCCAGCCACTGAAATGCATTGGAAAGGCCTATCTCAAAGCAAACCTATGTATAGGAAAAAAAGCAATGTTTAGTGTCTGGGTTGACATTCACTAAAATCACAATCCTACTGATTGCGAATCCTAAAAGATGAGTAGCTTTGAACTAGAAGCTAATTTCCAGTCCTGACTCAGATTTTCTTCTCCTTAGGCAAGTCATAGAGAATCTGTGCTTTTTTTCTGTGTGCAAAACAGGAGGTACCCTGGCCTACTCCATGAAGAACACCCTGAGTTTCCCTTCGTTAGTGAGGTACCACAATATGGTGATGGAAGTGTTAAAATAAACTATCTAGTTTGGCAAACGAAGAAATATGAACGGTTGAATTTTATGATTCTATTCTAGAGCGGGAGAAACGGTGAAGGGAAACAACATTTACCCAGGTTGGAAAAGTGATATTTTCCAGTTGCAGATGAAGACATAGCTGAAGGAGAAACAAGCGGGGACTGACTGCCAGTGTCTTGCAGGCCTCCAGTTGAATGGGAGCGTAGCCATTCCTTGCCTTCCTCCTGACTCGTCTGCCGGGATGATGGAGTGTATCTGAAAAACCACAGCTGACATGCTCAAAACAACCACAAGGTGATGGTTTGGAAAGAAACATGCGTCACATAAATACCCGTCACCAGTTAGATAGAACAAAACCCTTGGAAAGCATTGAGTCTAGTCAAGTGACTATCGCCAGGGATTTTAACAAGGTAAAATCTATCGTCTTATTACAACAGAAAAAGTACAGGACTTGCAACCCCTTTCCTCTTCATCCCCCTCCCCAAAACAGCATTCCCTTCCTTTGAAGAGATATGGTGATCAACCATAGAAGACAGACAACTGAGCTGACAGGAAAGGACTTCAAAGCTATAGGAAGCGTACATACAGGTTGATGCAAAAGCTCGCAAGCTGTATGGCCAGGGTGGGGAATGGACAGACTCGAAGGCAAGAAATGTGAGTAGCCGCTTACAAAATGATATCTGCCACAGATCGTGTGGGCAATTGGTTAGATGATAGGAGTGAAACAGATCAACAACTCTGAAAAAGGAGTTTGCGTCGGTAATGACAGCTACTCATGGTCATACATGTGGTCTGCCGCTCTGAATGCTACTTGGGATTGTGTCCTGCTGCAAACTGGGGGGAGGGAAAGGGACAGGAAAAATCCACAATTAGCAGAAACAAGTTCTCTGGAAGGAAGAAGTCTGGCAATCAAATCATTCATCAACTGCTTCCTATGGCAAACCAATAAAACAAGTGCAACTTGACACATGGGCTGAGAGGGAGAACTGGTAACTCACTGGCCCAGCCTCTTTTGGCTGGGCTGGAAGAAGGGCAATTCTGGCAGCGGTTCAACATTAACATGTGCAGGCAGTGTGGGTCTTAATCAAGAGATTGTTTTCAGCAATGTCTGCAATAGCCTGCTTCATTCAGCACAATCTCCTGCTGAGAAATGAGCACCTTCTTCACCACTGTCATGAGCCATCAGTGTTCCCCAAACAGCAGAGCAGAAAGGGCTTTTGATATTCTGGCTTCAGGCTTGCGAGGCACAAGTATTTCTGCTTAGAAAGCAGATTAAATGAACGTGTAAGTTCTCATGTTTTGCTTGGGGTTTTGTATAATATTTCACGGCATTAAAACATCTTGGCCTGATTAAATATTTACTTCCTTTCTCCTTTCAAAAAGGCAGCTATGATCTTTGCTTATAAATGTGGTAGAGCAGAGTTACCCAGTAGTTATCAGATCAGAAAGATGGCAAAATGAGAATTCAAGATCTGGGTCTTGGACTGGGATCTCCGCACATTAAATCAAACTGTCGGTCTTTCTGGGAGAACTGATCAGGCTTATATGCCTATAAGCTCTTTTCCCACTCCATTTCACTTTCAGCTTTCAGCCACCATTACAGTTGTACAGCCACAAACCTCAATCATCCCATCGTACCCTGGCAGGGTCCCCTTCATGCCTCTTTCATGTCTTCCACCTTTTCCATTCTCTCTGAATCCCAAATGATCATTTTGGGATAACAGGAAATTTGATTAAATTCTTATTAAGGAACAGCTAGTGCAGGAGATGCTTTCTAGCGACAACATTTCAGCACTAACCTAAAATTTCGTAAAATATTATTTATCAATAACTCAAGAGATTTAACTGTGTAATTTCAGTGACTGGAAGGCTGCAGAGTGTCTGTGTGCATGCACATATATCCTTGCTTGCCAAATCTCCTTCCTGGATTAGGGACATAGGCTTCCATGCCTGATGAGACTAGACGAGTTACCTAATGATCCCCTTTTTTAACCACGGCGTGGAGAAGACGGTGGATGACTTCTGTGTTCTGTGATGAAGACAGCTCTAATTAGTGGGGAATTAGTAGCAAAGTTGGACTCTCAGTTTTGCTGGATAGGGACCAAGAAAGACTAGCTGGAGCAAGTCTCATTTTATACTTACAAACCTTGGCTATTAAAATTAGCATTTTCCAGCCCTACCCTTAGTAGAGCTTCAATTCAAATTGCACGAGTGTTTGCATTTAGAGTTCACATTCAGATCCACCTCCAAAACCTTGTTTTTCTCAATGTTTTCAACAATTAGTCCCATTGAATTGCAAAAGTATCTTGTTCTTTTAGCTCTCCAGGATTCAATGCCTTTTAAGATGCTTTGCATAAGGAAGCTATCCTTAACAGTAATCCCTTTCCATGATATATCTTGAAAGGAAGTTTGTTCACTAGGCAGACTTGGAAAGAAAAATCTACATTTTCTGGTTTGTATCTAAATACCAAGAACTCTGTTGTAAAAAGGATCAACAAAAGGAGAAAGAAAAGGAAAGACAGCGTAGAAAAGGTTACAGGAAAAGAGAGAAGCAGCAGTCATGCTCAAAAAAATATATACCTTAATCCCTTTTTGGGTAGTGTATTTCTGTCAAGCTGCGTGCTGTTAAAACAAAAAAAATCCCTAAGGACATACAGTAAACAGGACTGTTCAGAATTACAAATTTTAAAGGGCTAGATTTGTGTGCATAACAGAAGGTCATTTAATGCTTTTTAATATATCTTTCACGATAAATCCCCGACTCTTTGGAGGGGACGATAGGACATGGACTGCTGCACATCCATTTTTCATCTAGACATGCTCTGGGCTGGGTCAATAGTAATTTGGAGACTGTCCAAGTCAGAAGGAAGTCCTTCCTTACCATTCCTAACCTTCCTACCGCTTCACCCTGCAATCTGTGTGAGAATCATATGGTCACAGTATGAATCTTTATTTTTCACAGTTGCCTGTGATATACCAATAGATTTCCGAAAGAAATGAAGGTTGTGGCACCTGCTAAGAGGCAGCATGGCCTTGCCAGAAGCCAAATGACAGTTCTGCATGCAGAGATACGTGCTAAATATACAGACCCTTGGCTTTCTGTTGTTTTTTGGGCTCACATAGAAAGGTGATGGTGGCGACAATGAAAAGCAGCACCAGAGCCACATTGTTCCATATTCATGCACACACATTGGCAGAGTGGCTGGTTATGGGAAATCAGTTTTCCTAATTTAAACCCCATCACTAGAAGGGCACCCACTAGTGTTCCTTCAAATAAGTGTCATTTGGCATTTCCTCATGAAGACTTGGTAGATCGGTCCCTGACTAGTGTGGGTTGAATTTCAACTAGTTATCATCAAGTAAGCATTGCAATGTTTTTTCCCTTAAGAACATAATTTAGTGTCACCAGATTAAATTGCACAATGGCTTTAGAAAGTTTCTGTATTACATATCATAATCACACCTCTAAGAGCAACAGTAATTTAGGACCCTCCCTACCCAAGAAAACTCTCCTGCCGTTATTAAAGGTTGTTTTCTATTGTGTTGAGGGTGCTGGGCGCCCTGCTGTCGTGAAACCTTGGTCCAAGTAGGTAAAGGCAGTGAAAACACTGTTGGCGTTAAGAATCCATTACCATTAGAGCTCGGACTAATGGAAGTAAAGCACTTTTACCACCAGAAAGTTTTATAGGTAATTTTACTAGTTTAAGCAGGGCCTTGTTCTGCATGGAGAGAAAGCAAATGGAAGGAGAAACTTAGCAGGATTTCAGCAGAGGTCCAGCTATCGTGGTCCATATGAGAGTAGTCCTCTATCAGACCGAGGACTATGTTTTCAGCATTTTGCTCCTAGTGTAACTAACAGGATTAAGAATGGTTGGTAAAAAGACAACATAAATTTGAATGCATGATTCACGTATTTTTTAGTTCCTTACAGAGAAGAATGGGGCCTTGGTGTTCCTTTATGTACCTTCATGCACCTCTAAATTTCAAAACAAACAAATATGATCATAATAACAACACCAGTTTCTTCTGCAAATACTTCAAACATCTTAATGAACAATATGTTTTCTAATATTACTTTAACGTGAAGTTCTATGTATTTCAAAATAATCCATAGCACATTATCTAAAACTAAAGGAGCCAATCAGTGCTCCTTTAAAGCAATCCACAAGCCAAAAGTTGTAAGTCAGTCAGATAACTAGGCTAATAGTGACCATAGGATTTTGCTAAAAAACTTTTGAATTCAGATACTCAAATGAAATAGGGGTGAACATTCCTCAACATGAGCATGGAGATATTGCAACTGCATAAAAGTGAGTGTAGCAAACATCCATTCTGGGTTTTAAAATACTAAATCTTGCAAAGATGCTCCTAGATTTCAGATGATTGCATGAAACCATTAACGATGGTTCCATGTAACTATTAATTCAGACCGATAACTGCCCATAACCTTTTAGTATCTGAAAGCATTCCTCCACCAAAATACTTCTGCAGAAACTGGACTTCAGGCAAACAGAACTGAACTGACCTTAGTGCTCAAAAGATCTCTAAAGATGATATGAAAAAAAGTCAGTCCCTTCCTGAAAGAAGCAATGCATACATGGAAATCTGTCTCATTGGCTTAAAACAAATACCAATATAAAGCGAAGATGAGAATATGATAGTATTCCTGATGTTTTCCTTTGCCATGTCAATGGCAAAAAGCGGTCTTGCAGGAAGATGCATGCTGATGTAGGCTGAAGTTATCAAGCCCACTGTATCTCTGTCCCCTTTTGTTTATATTGCATTGCTGAAACCGTCTGCAAGTTCTCTGGGGGAAATTACAGGAAGCCTTACAGTTCTCAGTTTCCTACCTGCCCTTGGTGTTGAGGTTAACCTGGGAAAGGGCCATAATGCCATATCCTTGGGCTGTATCTAACTGTTGCAGAGTTGTTAGGGAATAAAACAAATTATTGCAAGCTAAGAAACACCTAGGGAAGTCTAGGACAGGCTGGGCCAAGCTGATATGAGTGAGTTTCTACAAATGGCTGAGCACACAAGAAAATCTGATACATGATGCATTGTTTCACACCTTCAAACCACAACCATCAACTATGATGATAATTTAAAACAACTGAAAGTCTTTAAGAGCTTAAGTGGATTTCAGTGCACTTTCATGGCCCTCAGAACTAAACATTCTTTTAAAGTAAACCAGAGCAAGACAGTCATGTAATTAGAAACCATTTCCACTCTGCTAATCTTAAAATGCAGCCATCATTGCTGATAAGATCACTGTCAATTCCTATATTTCTGCATTTTTTTATGCATCCTTTGCTGTGTCACTCAGACCAGGCAGAAGAAAGACACAAATTTGCAATGCCCAACAGCAATTAAGGGTTCAAAAGAACTACTGGTCATGTGTCCACCTGGAAAATTTTATCAATTAAAGCATTGATATTTCACCAATTAACCCCAGTAGATGGTTTTATTTTAGAGTGTAAATACCCGTATGATTTATTTTAATCCCTCTAAATTGTCGTAAGATAAAATACAAGCGTCCTCACTACACATAGGGAGTTACACTGCTATGACAACAGAAGTAGACTTGTCTAAATAAATACTGCTAGCGCAAAACCAGCAAAAGTCCTTAGGGAGACGCAAATTTTTCTGAAAAAACAAATGTTTTGCTGGTATTTACTGAACCTATTTTCTAGTTATTACAATGCAAAAGAATCTCATCCAATGACACAAAATTTGGCTGGAGTAAACTTTGACACTGTATCAGTACAGCAGTTGCCAGGGAGCTCTGTGTTTTTGCTGTACCATTGCTTGGGGGGTAGCCTGATGACTGGGGGTGGGCAACGTCTGATCATCCCTGGAGGGATGTGTGGGCAAATGTAGCAGAGATCTTATGGATTTGCTGTCTCTATGGCAGGTGACTGCTTTTTTGGAGGTGGTCAATGTCTACTGTCCTTTGCAGGAAACATGGATATACCCGGAGATTTTGGTCTCATTTTCTGTGTTCTTTCCAGTTGCATAAAATCTTTCCTAAAACTCGATTTCTCAAAGTCTTCAAATTAAAGACTTACCATGAAAAAGCAGAATGGGATAACTACCTTCTAAGACTTACATGTGATACTTTCATTTTCAAAATACTGGGAAAATGCTTTGTTCCAGCAATGGCACTACACCAACCCCTTAAACACTGTCTCCTTTCTGCAAAATAGCCTCATCATTTTCCGTTTTGTGTCTGTGCAAATCTATCCTGCCCTGTTATATCCCTTCAGGCTAACCAACCACTGATTACTAGTCTTGATAACTCTCCAGTCAAGCACCATCTTTTATTTCCCTCATTTGATTATGAGAATGTTATTTGAAATAACACCTAAAGCTTTTCTAAGTTCAGGATTTCTTATTGTAACTACAAAATGCCTTTCCTCTACTCACAAAGCCTGTTTTCCTGCAAATGAATTAAATTAGTCTTATTTGAAAGACTGTTAATGACTAACCCCATGATATTTGTTACTTAACCGATTTTGTTTAATATCCTCTGTATCTTTCCAGGAACGGAGGCAAGGCAGCCTTGCCCATAATCCCCTCATCCTCTATCTCAGCCCTCCTCCTCCTCACTCCTTCCTCAGCACAGACCCTTTGAAAGCTCTTCTTCAGTCCTAATGACTGCAGGGTTATTTCAGACTGTCTGGAGCAGGGAAGTGAAAAGTTCATCAGGACCAGTAAACTGGAGTAATATTTAACCTTTTCACTCCCTCTTAGCATGCTTGCCATTAGTGATATTTAGCTATCAAATTGCAGTTAATGCTTCGATGAAGCAAACCCTTATTTATTTGTGTCATCTATGATTAGCTCCCTCTTCTCTTTTAGTTTTCCCTAGGCTTTCTCTGCACAGACTTTATGTCACTTGCTAGTTGTATCTCGTTTTTTGCTTCAGTCTTTCTGATTTTGTCTCTATATTAGTGTATCTCACTATACAGACTGCTCATTCAGTCTTTTGCAAGCTCTAGAGTGACTGAAGAAAAAGAATAAGCCTCTTTGCAGATAATTTCTTATGCCATGACAGATTATAATGAGTATCGCCAGAGGCATCTCAAATATAACCTGAGTTTACAAAGAAAAAAGGACATAATCTGTTGCCAAACATAGCTGTCTCTAACATTGCAAACCAATGCTTTTGTTGGGAAAAAATACTTTGCTACATGTAGGTTTTACTGTATAAACCAGTTTAGAAATAACACAGCATTTGTAACAGACCTTTCAGAAAAACCAAACTGCAAAAATCCTATTGGGGCTATAATTCAAGAAATGACACCATTTTCTCTAGGTACATATATTTGTTTTGAGGCCAGATCAACATGATAAATGGCTCTCTCTGGACTCAATCATAATATCCCCACATGGACAAATCTGAAACTTAAAAATATTGCCAAAGGCAAAAGTATTTGGAACCACTGAAATTAAGTCACTGAACAAATACATAAAGTATTAGTAGTGGGGGTTGCTCAGGAGCTCATGCCAAACAATTAACATTTTAAATGTGATGTTTAACATCCTCTGTGTAAATATGATCTTTGGCATAAATTCATACTCTTCCACATCATTCTATTGACCTCACCATCCATACACGTAGCACTAAAAATTAGTGAAAGTTTTTGTAAGCTAAAT
This sequence comes from Haliaeetus albicilla, assembly GCF_947461875.1. Lineage (NCBI taxonomy): Eukaryota > Metazoa > Chordata > Aves > Accipitriformes > Accipitridae > Haliaeetus > Haliaeetus albicilla. Next base: position 11,353,561 of record NC_091510.1, read on the forward strand.
ATTAATAATTGACTTTCTAAGAAATATCATCGCATTCAGTTCATGACACACAATACAAATTACATTTAAAAATTAAAGGCACAGTGCAAATTACAAATTTCTCAGATATCAGCGTATTTTTAACTGTTGGTGCTAGCATACATTATATTGGTACACACATATGTTTTATAGTGTTATAATTATGTTAGTAAGAGGTGTGATTTTAGCTGATATAGTAATACTTATGAATGTGACATAAGAGAATGAAATGTGTGGAGAGTTTCCATCTGGATTTGGCAAAGAGTTGTTTAGGGTTTTGGTTTTGTTTGTGTTTTGTTTTTTAATGCTGATTCTCTGAAAGTGAAATCTTTCCATAGAAAGCATTGGTATCGAAAAATCTCTGGGTTTATATAAAGGGGAAAAAAAAATCTTAACATTGTATATAAAGGATCTTTTTCTTTTAAATGATTGTGTTGTTAAACAACTAAGATTAACCTTAAAACATTTAAGATATTTCTGACTGAGTCAGTACAATTTTCTTTTTTGGATCAAAGGCTGATGAAATATTTAATATTGACTTTTCAGTCCCCAAGTGAGAGAAGAATTTCATTGTAAAATCTGGCAAATTTTCACAGGAAGTGAAAATTACTTACTGCCTAACATAGGTTATTTTTTTCTTTCTTGAAAAAGTCAAATAAATGTTTCACAAAAAAAAAAAAAAATCTTGGTACAACTGTGCCAGGGTAGTTGCACCTCTTTATAATATAACTTAAATGGTAAAACATCTACATATCAAAAAGATCTTTAATAGAGCAAACAGAGGAAAACCCTTTCTTGCTTTTCTTTGTTCCAGACACTTGCCAGGACTGTGCATATAGCGAGGGTCTCATCTTGTAAACTGTCTCTCTGCCAGTGAAACTGCATTTTCATAAGGATCTGTGTAATGATTGCCATGGAAGAAACAACTTGTCAGGACTGAGTATTTTAAGGCAAGACTGGTCAGCTGAAGGCAGGGGCCCACCAGTTCTGCCTGTGCTTTGAGCTAATGGGAAGAAAACTGGTGGGGTCCCACCGCTGGAGACGATTTGTTAGTGAGAGGGCAGTGACACAGCTTTGGATCTGCCAATTGCTGGGACAGCGGGAGGATCCAGCATGCAGGAATCACTGTGTGGCTGTTCAGATTTGCCTTTAATTGGGCAATTTTACCCTTTTCTCTGGTTGTTCTCCAGAACAAAGGAACCAAAACACCTCAAGATCGAAAAAGTGCTTGTACAACCTTAAAAGGCAGTTGATTCCACATCCAGTGCCTTTCAGCTTTCTTTTCTTCCTTCCTTCCTTTTTTACATAAAGGACTAAGCTGCTAATTAAACAGTGTCCCTTTAGGAAAACAGGTGGAGGGTTGATTTTTTGGGCTCCTGTCCTTTTGCCTCTCACTGGTTTCGTGGTCACTGTATCTATAGGCAAGCTCACCTTTCCGAAAGAGTAGATCTGACGCTTCCAGTCCTCATGAGCAGGCTCTGAACCTCCTGAGTGCTTGTTGTCAGTCCAGAGAGAGAGCCATGATGGCTAAGAGGAAGGTCAATAGACTCGGAACTGGTGTGAAGGCTAGTCATGGACTGGTAACTTGGTGTGTCCTTACTGCCCGCTGAAGAGCTGCTCAGGTTTGCAGCCCACACAAGAGCACCTGACGTGAAAGAGTGCACTGAGGCGGGACTGGAAGCCAAGGAGTGACTTAAGCTTACAACATCTGCATTTAAGTCCGAAGGTTTACTGAAGAGGGGGCTGCTGCTACCACTTTGCCCACCTGCACTGCCCATGCTGCCTGTGCCCGAGGATGGCGATTCCAGGCTGCCTTGCCGTGCCAATGTGGTACTAGGGCTGGGCATTGCCGATGTGGGTTTCACACCTTCAGTACTGGGTGCAGAGGCAGCTTTACCACTTGCCTTGGCACCAAACAACCTAAATGTAAAACAAATAGCTTTAGAGAAACCGATAGCCACATTAAACATTCATGGCGTAACATCCTAAGAGCCAAACTACACATTTTTAATTACCGCTACTAAAATCATGCCTACCTAGATGATCAATCGCATCGCAAATTAAATTCACTTAACCATATCACAATAATCAGGGCTTGTTTCATTAGCAACAGCTCTCATTCACTCCTGTTCACATGTGCTCTTTGCATATACAGACCCTCCCAGAGAGAGGTAAAATAATCACATTTTTGTCTTATTGGTGCTTAAACACGTTACACTTTCACCCAAATGCAGTAATTAAGCGTTCCCATGGCTAAGTCATTAGCTTTTAAACCCCTCGCTTCTCAAATCAGCTAAAACGATTGCAACAAACACTTGCAAAATCCCTCATAGTTTAATAAGCATCTAAGTATTTGTGTAAAAATTTCCCTCTCGCTGTTCTTTTGCTCAGATGGTCATGTGGTCATCGGTCAGGTAGTAACCATTCAGACAGAATAAACTGCACGGGAGCTAAATGGGCTCAGTTTGTCTCCAAGGGCAGTCATGACAGAGGTGTATTTCACATAATTGCTTCCAGAAATTCTAGAGAAGAAAATTCTACAGTGATGATGAAAAAAATAAACCCCAAATCCTCTAAAACTGTTGAAATAAAAGGTCACGTGATGACTTCATGTCTTACTGGAAATATTTTAAGCTGCAGTTAAGGTGCAGCTCATAAATTAATAAGAAATAAATGCAAAACTTATCGTGATGTAAAGGAAGCATGGCTAATGACATAAGAATCTATTTTACATATTACCAAGCCCACAAAAATTAGCTGCAGCTCCCCAGCAGCCCGGAGATGCTGTTTTGGTAACTAGGCACAAGAGGGCACTGTTGGCTTTTTCTCCAGCACTGCAAGTGCTCCATCCCAATTTATACTTCCTCCAGATTTATACTTTCAGAAACGTTACAATAGGGCATTTTCAATTGAAATTTAGCTTTGCTAATGTTTGTGATGAAAGATGTAACAAAGCTGCTAAGATAATGAAACGTTTGTAGCTGGAGCTGCCAACAACGTGAAAGCAAATACTTTATTATAATCTATAGAGCTCTTCAGTTCTCCAACCACACTATGGCATCGCCTGTTCCAGCAACAGAACGTGCCTGAACACTGCGTCCTTCCTCCCTTTGGGGGTTTATCAGAGTATTGAGAGGGAATTTCTCATGTGCCTGAACTTAGAATCATAGAATATCTCAAGTTGGAAGGGACCCCTAAGGATCATCGAGTCCAACTTCTTCTAGCCTTCAAACTGTTGTTATGGGAATGTACCTAAAATGCTCAAAGCTGGAGGAACAGCCATTTCAGGTCTGGGAAGGTCTTTAGATCTTAGAGAAATAATTGTGTTGTGTGAAAAAATATCATCATTTTAGTTTTTTGCACTCGGTTCTGTTTGTGGCAAAATATGCCCTGAAAAGGCTTTTTGCCCAGTACTTCAACACACTGAAAATCCCTGCTTTATATACTGCAACTTCAGGAATTCACAGAAAAGCACTAACCTTCGAAAGGTGGGGGAGGCGATATCTGGGTATTTGGATCCCGGCTGCCTAAGTCCCGGCGTGCCAGATGCACTCGCCGAAGTTGGGCTGGATTTGGGGGAACTGGACAGCGAGACGCTCTCGGAATCGGACACGGCCACTTTTTCTTTTTCCTTGTCAGTCTGGTTGATGGTGACAGGGCTGGACCGCCCGGACCCGATCTTGCTTGGCTCTCGCAGTTTGGTGGCAGCAGCACCCGCAGACTTGCTGCTGACGTTGGAGTCGATGCTGCTGGTGCTGGAGCGGTGGCCGCCCCTGCCGGGGATCCCGCTGCCGCTGGATTTCGACGGGCGAGGCAAACTTCGATACTGCAGAGTCGTCTTTGAGTTGACGTGCAGGACGCCATCGTCTTGGTTCTGGGAACCGTCTAAGCTCGTTTTCCGCCCTGCGTTGGACTTCCCACCCATGGCTGAAGATTTTGGCATTTTTCCTAGAGTCGCCGACCCACTTGTGATGGTTGCTCCACTTGTGGTGATTATGGTAGAAGATCCCATCCCGGACTTCTTGAATCCAAAGGACCCCGTAGCAGTTGATCTCCCAATGCCAGAGGGAGGCTTTTTTCCTTCATCGCCACTGCTTTTTCCTGCATCCGATGGAGAACGTTGGATGGAGGCTCCTTTCAGGGGAGTTTTCACCTTTTCTGAAGCTTTTGCATCATCTGTTTTTCCTAAATAAAAGTGTATTTGAAAAGGTCACTTGTGTTTAAGCTGTGATGTCTCAATAGCTAATTTTAATGCTATATGGTTACAATTTCAAAATGAAAAAATACACAAATAGAAAAATTACCATAAGAAAACAGACCAATTTGGTCTTTAGTCCCCCATCTGCAGTCAGTAGCAGGTACGATACATTACAGGTAGGCATTACGTATTAAAAGCTTGAAATTCTCCTGAGAACTTCCAGTATCATATATAGCTGGAGAACATAGCTGTAGAAAATTATCCTGAATGAACTATAAGGGATCTTATTTGGCTTTTTTTTCTGTTAATAGTATTTCTATATGTAAGAAATAATATTTGAAAGTAAAACATGACATGCAACTAACATTTCCAGAAGTATGACATTAATTACACATGTAGAAATTAGCAGTACTTATTGAGTTCTTTGGTTTTCACTGATTACTTTTTTTTAGCTTATAACTAAGTTTGTTCTGGTTTTAGTTACACAAAATTATCAGGGAGAGATTATGTTATCATGGTATGAATCTTCTTGATCTATAACAATATCAGTTACACGAGTTAATAGTCTTTGTCATATCCTTGATATCTTCTCAAGATTTTTGATTTTCTGAGAGGCCGTCTTCAGTACTGCACAGGCACATACCTATATATTATATTTCTACAGAATGTTATTGTGAGATTCAGAAAGGTTTAAATAAGGTATTCACTTCTACCTTAAAAGAAAATACCCTCTTCCTATTTTATAAAGATAAAAAATGCCATTTCTCTTCTACTCTAATTTCTCTTTAAGCACTTCTTGTATGCTCCTAATAAGGAACAAATATTCAGCATAATAAAGTTTTAAATTCAATTTTCAAGTGATTATGGAAGTTTAGAGGTGGGTGGCCTAATTTCTCTTAAAGAACTAAACTATAATAAAGAGCAACACCTACAAGTCAGAACTAAATCCACCCATGTCTTTATCCAATGCACATTTTATGCTACGCAAACACATGCGCACGCCAAGATACGGATCAGACTCCTACATGGTGAACACACAGACTATTAGTAGATGCTTAAAAAATTAAGGCCTCAGTTCCGTGTTGCACAGTGGCTACCTGCTCATCTTCAGCAAAACAGATCTGGGAAACTTAGCCTGGCATGTGGTAAACCTTTTAGTATCTCTTTTTTTAATTGGAATTACAGGGGTGTCATTTCTGCATCCATACGAGCACTGCCCATGGCAATGCTCCCCAGGAATCTTACAGACCAGAGGCTGACCAATACTTAGCAGTTCCAAATTGCAAAGAAACAAAAGAGGCTCACAAAGGATTTGAATTTATTCTGAGGAGATCTTTGTTAGTTGCCTTTACAACTGGGGGTCAAAGCATGCTCATGCAGTATTTTGTCAGGACATGACAAAGGTCCTACAAAGAACTGATAATTTTTGCTTCAAAACTACATTGCAAAGTCATTACCACTTCTGAGAAGCCTTTCAAAATTAGGTAAGAAGTCATCTAGCACTGATGAAAGTGTGTAAAAAGATATCTTTTACAATTTTTTATCTCTTAAAAGTGGTCTATAGAATACCCACAGTATCTGGAATGTGACAATTCAGCTTCAGTTCAGAAACACTTATTTTGAGTCCCCCTCACTTGAATGTTAATCTTTTTATCTCAAATTCTAATCTTTGGCCATTTCTAGGCGTATGTTCAATGTTCAAAGGTACAGGTTTTCTAGAGCAAAAAAGATAAGGCATAGATGAGTCCAGAAATAGTTTTAAGAATTCCTTAATAGAAGTGGACATACTCAAATGATAGTAAAACAAAATGCAATCACGGTTTTTGTCATGGATACATTCTTGTGCGATTAATAAATTATTAGTATGCAGTGTAGCAAACTAACAGAGAGATGAACAAGTTAGTATATTATTACGGTCTTGGCTTGCAGTCATTTATGAGAAGAACTACCAAAACTCTTACAGTTCCTCATGTCTGTCACACATTTATAATATCCATTAACTATTTTTAGCCCACTAAAGATTCCTTACTGCTTATGGATCAATTCCAAGTATAAAGCCTTAATTTTCAATGCCGTAATCTGAACTACAGAAGTTTCCTACCCGGGGTCTTGAGCGCACTTGTTCCTGCTTTGTGCCTGGACTGAGTTGTTCCTACTTGTGCCGTCATGCCTCTCCTCCAGGACCCGGTCTGTGAAACAGAGATCGATGCTTTCTGCCCCCCCTTCTCCGACTCTTCGGCCAGCCCCGAGGGAAGACCTTTCCACTTGCCACTGACGTCTACGCTGCTGTCGAAGTCTTCCTCTGGTTTCTTCAGTTCTTCGGTGCTGCCCCAGGTTTCGCTGTCCGTAACTGAGCGCTTCTCTGAGTCCGTCTTCAGCTACAAGAGATTTGCATGAGAAATGGTCAGTCTCAGCATCTTTGGTATTTGCTGATTTCTTAAATCACAGGAGGGGAGGAGAATAAGCATATTGATTTATTTGTAGCAAAGGCCATGGAAACGTCACTTCTAAAACATTAGAATCCTGATCCCAAAAGTTTAAAAACATTCCCATTTGGGGAAGATGGTTTTCTTTTTTCTTTTATTTTCAAAAGATTTCAACTCTTTCCTTCATACATAAGCCATAATGAGGTGAAACATAATTTACTCTAATCATCAGTGGTGATACCCTACTGTTCCTCAACTCCCTCTGAATTTCACAAATGAATCACTGTGCTGAGAGGTTTTACTAAAGGCTTGAATAAGGGAATTCCTAAATATACTCCTAAAATCACCTCAGTCTGGGTTCTTGCCTTTTCCTACCCAAGCTTTCTACTGACCGAGTTAGGAATATTGTTCCACCAGCACCCAGTACGTTGTGCCACCAGCGAGCAAGGACAACACCTTCGGCAAAATTATCAGGGCTACAGCTGATGGCTTTTCTACTGCTTCACCTCCAGGGAAATGAATTGTTTCCAACAAGAAACTCACTCTAGCTGTATCAGCTAGCAGAGCAGCTAGAAGAGAGGCTTACGCCAGCACTACCCACCGGCTGGGTGAAGGTAACCAGCCGGGGTCACGCTTGCTCTGAAACTCAGAGCCACGTGGAAGCTGCCCCAGTGAGGACCTCACACCCCTGTGGCGTCTTCTTTCCCTGAGCCGTGCTGATAAGGGTGTTCTGCAAGGAGCAGCCCAACAAGACAGACAGCGTAGAAGCCGTGAAAACGCTGGAGAAATGAAAATGTTGGAGACTGACCCTACCCTCCGTGTTTGACAAGGCACAGATCTTTGTGCTGACAGGCTGTTTGTTGTGACCCTTCCTCCTGGGTTTTCCTGCAGCCTCCCGACCTCAGCCTCGAGCCTTATTTGCACATCATCGTCCCACCAGTCCTGCTCACCTCCGCTCCTCTTTAACAGCAAAAAAAGTGGTGCTGCTTTCAAGTACCACCACAGCCTTATCCTCATACAGCCAGCCTAAGCAGGACTGCAAACTGGATCGCGTTCAGGGCAGGGCTATTTGTTATTCTGTGTTGCCACAACTCCGTCTCCACAGAGACCCCTCTGTGGCTGTTTCCTAGGCACTGCTGTCATAAGTAGGATTAATAGCGGTTAGATGACCGACAGAATAATCAGTCGCTGTTTACATATTTGTCATTTGAGGTGTACAAAACGCAAAAGCTCTCTGCACTTCTGTAACTTCCTACGTGCTTTGGAGATGCTAGCACAGACTTTGGGTAAGGATTGATGGGAAAAGAGCCCAAGCAAACATCTACACAAGTGTTGCAGGGTCCTTCAGAAGAGAGTGTTCGTTAGTGTTATTGTTACATGTGTAACGCTCCCAAAGCTTTTCTCATGAATGAATGGTTCATAGCTATATATTTTTAAAGCAAACTGCATCATTTCCAAGAAATGGCAAGAATAATACTTTCTAAAATCCTCTCTTCACCATTATGGGATACAAAAAGCAATGCTAATCCTCTTTTAATAAGAAAACAACAAAATATGCCATTTCTGCCTCAGGCTATAGCCAGCTTGCACTGTTCCGATCACTTAAAAAGACTGCAAAAGGGATCTCTGTGTTCCCTGAATATGGCTGGCAAAATACGTACATATTCTGCTCATCTCGGCTTCTGACTGAGGTTGCAGGCTAGCATGGAGTACAGTGTGTTCTGATTAATCTGGCTGGTAAAGGCAGACCTGACAAAGGTCTGTTCCTAGCCTTCCTAACATAAAGCAGCTCTGGTGGGAAGGCAACATTGGAACATGTGCTGCATCTCTGTCCGTCACTGAACAAATTGCAAATGGTATCTGGTCGAGCAGCTAGAACATGAGATCGCTCAAATGAAAAACCCGCAAAGAGTTAAATAGTCAGCTTGAGATTTCCCAGTCATGATGATGATAACGATGATGATGCAGTGCAACAAGGAAGCCAGGACTAGCTGGCCATCACTGTTGATGAGAAAGGGAAGAGGCTGATCTCCAGATAGCACCCATGGGAGACCCTGATGGGGTGGGAGAGGCAATGGTAAGGGCTGAAGAATGCTGGCATCTGTGCGAGTATCTTTGCATGAGTATAACATCGGTCTGAAACCTGTCCCGCTGGAGATTAAAGTAATCTTCGTTCCCAAGTAACTTTATTTCCCTGTTGTCTGGGGGAAATTATAAATACGTGTTTTTCTCCTGTTGACAAAGTCTGCCACAATGTGCATCTACAAAACAGCTCTCTGGCTGCCTGCAGGAGTCTAAATGGAATTGGCAGTGTCAGTCTTGTGTCCTGAATGCTTGACATCAAATCACTGGAGGCAACAACTCTTCCTCTGTGCTGAGTGTTCAGTCTTGAAGTTCCCTGCTTGTAAACAGGAGATGACATGGCAGAGAAGATTTTCTATTGGGACTAATTCTTCTGTTTTTCTTTCTTGTTTTGGGAGGAACTGAGCCCTGCAAGCATTCTGTATAGTCTTTTTCATCACTTGCAATTTTGAGGGGAGCTGGGGAGAAATACTGGGATACCTAGCACAAGGGCTTTATATATATATTTATTCATATGTGTACAGCTTGTGGCTGTATGCTGCTCAGAACTCTATTTTGAGACCAGCTTGTGGGCCCACGGGACGCTTTCATTCCCGGACCTAACTGGGGAGAAGAGAAGCTCTGCCACCTCTGGGCTCCTTCTCTGAGCCTCTTTTCTCCCAGTGGAGAGAACAGGGAAAGGACAGTACAGCCTATGTAGTTCTTCCCTGATACGCGTCACCTCGTGAAAGACAAAAACTATCTTATTTTAAATTGTGCTATCTGTTGAAAGAGATACTCTAAATGGGATGAAGTCAGTAGAAATCTACCCATCACAGATCCAGTCATATTGTGGGTTTTTTTGTGTTAGGGTGCAGCAGGGACTGGGTGGGGGCTTCCTGAGGCTGGGAGCAGTGGGACGTCCCCAAGGGTGGGCAGAGCAGGGTCTCGCCAGCCGCCACCTTCAGCCGTGGGGTGCGGAGCGGGGCGTCTGAGGTGTCAGCCCACAAGTCAGGGTTGGGGCAGTGGGGTCCATGGGCTTCTTGCCCACAAGCGTAATAGAGGAGTTTGTAAAATATGAATATTTCATTTGTTTCAGAGGCATTGATACTGAACTCTTTTCTTTGGTAACCTGCACGCTTGCAGGGTGATGCAAGAAATGGCAATGAAAAGCTACTCACCTGGGCATGAGTGTTCTTCCTTGAAGAGGCAGTTATATTGGAATAAGAGCTGACAGATGAGGTGGTATTCAAATCATCTGTGCTGAGGTTGTCAAGAGTGTCACTGAGGCCACTACTAACTGAGCTGCTGTCATCCCAGCTGCAGAGAAAGGAGCACATCTACTTTACATACTGCATGTCAATAGACAGAAAGCATCTCAAAATCAATAGATGTGATTACTTATTCTTCAAGAGGTTTACCAGAAAATTTTCAGTAATATTTCCTAATGTACAACAAATATTAGTTTTCAGACTTTTTAATTAATTATTCACTCCCTGTCGAGTGGTTGCTTGTTCAGTTAATGAAAGACTCAGGTGCCTTTTAAAAAATTAACATCAGGTCTAAGCAAGCACTAGTGTAAGTCATTAAAACAGGTTGTTTCATGCTTCGTTGCAAACACATTCAGTACACTGGCAGGGAAATCCATTAAACCTACCTGGTATTGCTAGCCAAAGCATTATTAATAACTTGGAGAACACCTGATGGATTTCCAGGCTACAGAAAAATAAAAGGAACATCTCTTCTGCAGCCTAATCAACTGTCAGCAGGAAGCCAGTATTGCCAAAAGTTTTATTTTCTTGTCTTCAGCCTTTGTCTAGTGGGTGCAATGTCATCAAAATAGGATTCCCTGACAATACAGTCACCAGAGTTGACAGAGAACACATTATACATCTCTCAGGAAACACAGGCTGTCAAATCTTCTGCTTTGGGAGATTGAGGCAGAGGATGCAAATGAGAGAAAGGCTACTCTTATAGAAATGTCATTTACCTACTCTCACAAAAGCCTTGCTTTTGCATGGAAGGGAGGTTGATCTGTGTTTCTCAGACCTTTCCTACACAATTGCTTCTCCCTGGTGTTACATTATGACTCTTAGCTTGTTGCCATAAGCAGCAGTATACTCCCAGTTTTGCTGCATCTCTGCCTCTTAATCTTGCTTTGGATTATTCGCAGGCCAGAGTTTGAAAAATATTCACCTTATCACTTGCAGTGGGATTCATCTCCTATAGTTTTAGCTATATAAAAGGTAAGTATCTCATTTAAGCTATCTATCTAGGTGCCTCCTCTAACCAGTACAAAAAAGCAGGCTTTTATCTCTAAGAGATAACTCATCCTGGCTTAAAATGTCTCAGGTTTGTGGGATGAACTGTCCACTGAAGCTGCCTCTTTATGTCTTTCCCTCTCCTAGAGAGGAGGGGGTTGATAAAGCCTGTTCTAGACATATAACTTCTGGAGAGACAAAGCTAGGTGACATGTTTATGCATGCTGGTAAAGTCCAAAACACAAGAAAGAGTACATAATATCCTTGTTTTGCTGTAGCCTATGTTATCAGCTGCCTTTTACAAAAAATCTAAAATTCAATCCCACAGTCGAGTTAAAGCTCAGTACTATTGCTACTAGTCATTCAGAGCAAACAAGGAAAATATCTGTGAATCTTTATTTTACATGTGGTGTTTTGGCGGATTAAATTCACTTGTCCACTTCTTCATGGAAGGCTTTAGAAAGTCATAACAGCAGTGACAGTGAACTACATGGTACAGAATGTGTGCTGATGGACCAGAAAGTTCTGTGCACTAGTCTTGTATCATAGCAACTGCAGCAAGCAAGCATTACTGTCGTTTTGCAAAAGGTAGAAAATCACATTAGTAAGCCAGCTCAGTGACAAGGTAAACATATTTGAGAGGGCAAGAGTTTATTACAGTGCTGCGCTTTCCACTGCTGAGTACAATGACTACAAATAAATATGTCTTCTGCTACATTTCCAGGTAATATACAATCGAGTGACTTAATAATAAAATTTCATATCTAAGCAATTATAATATCATACCTTATAAGCTGCCCACATTCATTTAAGAACCATCTCTGAAGCACTAGTCATTTATACTTTCTGCAATTTTCACTGTCTAATGTGATACAGAAATTCATTGATGCTAAAAGCCATTATTCAAATGCTATGTAACACACGGGAATATACCTTGTATAACAGTGTTAAGACTGAGAACCTTAAAGACGGATATAAACATAAATAATATTAAATGTGGTTAGGTTTTAGAAAAGATAATATGCCTTGATTAAAAGATACTTTAGAAAAGGAAAAAAAAAATCAAAAGCCAGATCCAAAATGAGATACATTGGGTAATTTCAGAAGCAACATGAACTTTTAATGTATGGCATTCATGTCAATTAATACTTGACTATCAGTTTTCTGAGTCTACCCTAAGACCCTGTTTGTTATTTTATTCTATTTTAATTTTTGGTACTTTATTTCTTGGTCATTTTTCTCTGTAAGAAGATTCACATTTTCTAAATTCTGAAATAGTTCAGCTGATTCACAAAATATAAACATCTGAAGTTTTCAGGCAAAAATGACTATGATCATGTTTCTTTTCTATTACGGCTTCTGTGTGGTGTTTCACACTCATCACACCTCACTCACCAGTGGATTATTAGTGGGTTCTGGGAACACTCACAGCTATCTTGTAAGATATATAGAAGATTGTTTCGACACCTCCACTACTGACCTTTCAGAGTTATCACTGTATTTGTCTCAAGATGTTTTCTAAATTTGGGGGGTTCCATACCCCCAAATTTCTGCTAATAATCTGTATGCCTGTAAAAAATAGGAATATTCAAAACATCTTTCTTTCCTGTATGGCATTTTTCTAAGGACTATTAGAGAAACTGATTCCTACTTGACACAATGTTTCATACCAACCTTTTGAAAATACATAGTAAAAATGGAAATCTCCAACAAAACAGACCGTATCAGCCATCCTTTTGGCAATGAAGACTGTTGTCCTGTGCTTATTTTAGTGCATTGTCCAGAGTTGTTTTAACTTGTTCATGCAGCTAAATCTTTTATCTTTCAGCATTGTTTCCACCTTTCAGCCCTCTTTCTCTGTGTCTAGATAGTATAGTTGCTATCAGATGAGTTAATATAATTTTTGGGTAATGAAGATGCCTCATTTATAGTTTGGAAAAATTCTTGATGACTCATATTCTTTTCTCCTTTAAACTAGCAAATGTATGACAAACAAATCTGGTAAAATTAGATGTGCATCACCTTGAGATTGAAAACCCATTCTTGAGAGTCTGCAGGAAATTCTTACTGTAATTTTTCTTCTTGTTCCTTCTACCCCTCATCAAAACAATATTCATTGTCAAACTGTACCTAAGGGACTTCATATAGGTTTTTAACATACTGACTAAGATTCATCTTTCATTTTCATTTTATCTTTCATTTACTTTTCTTTTTCATGCATCCTACAGAGTTTATGACAGGTCATGTTACTACCACTGCTTATTAATGCCTGACACCACTTCCCTTTTTAAAACCACATTTTAGCTACTTATAACGTTGGCAAATCTGCTTTTTTTCTCATTGGGTGTCAGCCTCATGTCGATTTCTTTACAAGAAAATGTCAGCAAAAGCAGTTCAGCTATCTGAGAGACTGAGGCTAAGAGAAAAATGCCTTGTTTTGACAAGTTCTGGCAACCTTTTCTTTGAGAAACCCCTGGATCCCAAGAGGAACTGGAGAAAAACCTTGCAATTTAGCAAGCCGTAATCTTCACATTAAGGATGTACATTTTGCTGTTTCTAAGATAAATCCTCTCAAATCTGGATAATTTATAAATCTCTTCAAAAATGCTGTTTGCACATGCCTGGCAGAGTCTTCTTAGTTTTTTTCCCAGCTGACTGGCCAAAGGTTCCTCCCTTCCCAGCAGCTCAGCTCAGCTCAGCTCAGCTCAGCTCAGCCTGCTGTGTGCTGCCCAGCTCTGTGTTCAATTCAGCAAACGGAGAGCAAGCAAACAGCCCAGCAGTCACCACTCTCATCATGAATCTACATAACAACACAGTTTTTGATAACACAACCACATACTATTTTTTCTTTAGAAACGCTTCATTAATTTAGTGCTTATAAGAGGTCTGCTCTAGGGATGAATCTGAATTTTGCATTAAAGCAAGCTACATTCTGTCATTTTTCAAAGAAGTTGAAAGACTTTTGTAACAAAAGGGACTGTATGAAGCATGATTGAAGCCCCTGGTGTACCAGACTCCCCGCAACCTGCAAGATATTAGGTAACTGCTTTAACCAACATTTTTAACGAGCCAGACACCAATAAAGAGCTTCTAATTTTCTTTAGAGCTTAGCATCTGACTTGCAAAGATGTAATGCATGCAAATGTGTGCTTTGAACCTATAGTTTGCTGCAGGGGTATCTTAAAATTTAGGTTACCAGCAGCTCTAACTGCATGTCAAAAACCAGCAGCTATTTTTGGCCTTACTATTGCTGTACCTCAGCTTTCCATCTGTAAAATGGACACGATACATGCACAAATGAGTTTGAAAACACGGTCTCTGATAACTGTGGATACTCAGACATTACAATAAAAGCACCCTAAAAGAGCCCCTTTCTCTTTAGAAAAATATTCAGATGGCATGTGAAAAATAAGGGGCCACACATGATAAATAACAAGGAATACACAAAATGCCAAATGACTGCTTTATAACTGAACACCCTGAATCTACACATTATATAAAATAAGGACTCTAGAGATTGGGGGATGCTGTTGACCAAACCATGATTGCCTGAAAATGTATGTGTACAAGAAATCTGAATTAAGGTTACACAGGCAACCCTTTAACTTCTGAGTGCTTTTACAACCTCATTAAGTTCTTTTCACACAGCTTGAGTAACATTCAGCTTTACCAACTCTATATTTCTGATAATATTGTGTCACTTCAGTCATACACAGGGCTGAATCCGAGCAGGGAAGCTGTACTGCAGTAGGAATGCCCCTTCACCTTGGGAGCTAGAAAAAGCGTGCCCAACCATGTGATAGGCACAGAGATGTGGGTTCCCCCCATCCCCTGGTTAGATCTATGGCCACTGTGTTACAGCCTTCATCCAGAAACATTCCTTATGCTCTTTGAGTTTGCCAAGGCTCTTTGCAGTAACATTACCAATATTGTTTCTGCTTAGAAGATCCGTGTTTTTCTTTGATGCACTAGGTGTGCCTATGAGATTATTTGCACTAGCTAAAACTCATCCTCTAATTCTAGCCTGCATCTTTCAAATCTGAACAGTTCTTGCCCATTTTGAAACAAGAAATAACACTTCCTCTGAAGAAGACTTCCACATTGTCTCTAATTGCTGAAGGTGGCTATGAATATTGTACGCATCCCAATGCTCTACAAATTGCTCCAAATTCTTCAAGCAAAATTCCAAGTCCTTGGTCATATCAAATACTCCATGAAGTTGAGGAATCCACAAATTGCTATCTACACAATTGGTCAGTCTACACTATCACTCTTTGTCTCTCTTTCATTAGTGTGTGTTAGTACTGAAAAATCTGTCCATAATAATCTTCTCATTGACCTTTCTACCGCCTAGCTGTTCTAGAAATAGCAAGGTGTCTGAAGTCAAAATACCCGGTGCTTAACATCAGTATGTAGAGCTGAACAAAGATTATAAATATAAATTGCACTCAGCTGTGCTCATGACACTTTTGTGTTTGCTTTCCACAAGTATTTGGTTTTCTTTGCTTGAAAATAATCCAATTCTGGGTTCACACGCTGAAGTATATGAACCAAATGAGGAATATTTTGTATGGGATAAGACATTATTTCACACAGCAGGAGGGCAAGCAACAGAGCTCTAGGGCAAAGATGCAATGAAACAAGCCAGATAATACTTAATTGTACCCTACAAAATGAAGACCTGCAGAAACACGCAACAAATTTTTCTAGATGTTTTCTGTGATGGCTGAAAATACAAAATACACTGCATTGGAAGAGCAATGAATTCTGAAGGTACCTGACCAGAGGAAGTGGTACTAACAATCTGTGTTATCTCCGTGGATACCTAAAATATTCTCCTTTCACAGTATTTGTTTCAGAAAACCAAAGCAGTCTCTAACTGCAGACAAGACATGGCAGAGTGCCCAACCACGATGATTATTCCTTCCACCCTTCCTGTTTCTATTTTCAGCATTTTCCTACAAGCCCTTAAACTTGCCAGCTCAGTGAAGTCCACCATACTGATAAGCTGGGTCAATGCCTGGAATTTGCTTCAACATTGGCGTACTTCATTAATTTTTTGAGAGCACCTCCAGCCAAAGTGGCCTAAATACGCAAATGAAAAAGCTTTTCACAAGTTGATCATCAGACATATGAAGGCAACAAGACTCCAATCAATGTGGTATCAAGTCTGCTGGAAAAGTATGATTCCTTCAATGCATCCAGCCCTTGGCATAGTTTGACAGTTGCTGGCGGTTTTTTTCTTTGGTTCATTACCCGTTTTTGCAAGCAGAAGCAGGAACTACAGCTTGCAGAATACAGCTCCAGAAAATAAAACCAAAACCTTTCCTCCTAAGGCATTATTTAATCATAATAACTGTTCTATCTAGGGAGGTTTGTAACTCTGAATGAAAAATAGCACTTTATTTGTCATATGCTTTGTACTGCACATGAAGGGCTTTAGACCTCAGTAGCAGACCTCCAGTCCTTTTGTGTCTTGCTTAGGAATGAGAAATCCTTAGCCACTTTCTTGCTAATGCCAGTGGAACTCATGTACACCCAGGGACTTGTGTATGGATTTGGGATTCAGGGAATCTGAGCAAACACCTTTAGCAAAACAATCTTTACTTGCTTTTTATAGCAACTCTGAGCTTTCAAAACGTGAAAACACTTTTAAACATTTCTAAACCATTCATTACTATAGCGGGTACATACAGGGCAGTGCCTACCTGTATTTCTGCTGCTGGGGGGAATGGTCTTAGAGGACAAATAAGGTAACTGAGATCATGACAAAAGAGTAACGTTTGGGGCTAAACAGAAACTTAACTCCTGAGTGTGTGTTTGAGGATCTACAGATCCGTACTAGGAGCAGATAAAAATGAGCAGTGAGGTGCTCTCCCCTCCTCTGGCTGCACACAGCTGGCTGGTTTCTGTTAATAAATCCTCAGATGATGCAGGTGTCCATGTCCCTCCCTTAGACCCTCTGGATGTCTCTACACAATTGTTCATAGAAACAGTAGAGAAATGAGAAACACAAACAATTGCTTTGATTAGTATAGCCCACTTCCATGTTTGCCAAATAAGATGCTAGTACACTAGTCTACTGCAGTGGCTAGGACTGGGACACCCTCAGTTATACGGGATATTTAAAGTAGCCAATAGTGCCCTAAAAACCCCAAATACCCAAATTTAGCCACCTGTGAATTGAGCAGCTACCTGGACTGTAAGACAATTCTTGTCAGTGGTGTGCAAGGCATCTACATTAAATGTGAGTTAGGAAATCAAAGGTTGGCATTTAATCCCCCAGGTAGTCAGCAGACAACGGCAGGTACATCCAAAGGGTAAGCAGGAAAGACTGGAGAGAGATGAGCGAGGTAGAGGACTTAAACTAGATGCCCACAGTAGAAATCTTGAGCTTAGTACAACTTTCCTTACTCTACTCATACAAGTTAAGCCCTGCAAGAGGAAGATAGAACTGGTTGACCATCAGTCTGTGCTTAAGCTAGTCCTCCACACATAAAATCCATAAAACTGGGAACACAATGCGTAAATCAGCCTCCACAATGGAGGTGGACGTCGTTTCTCTACAGCACACCAGTAAAGTGAATATTAACATGTAGTCCAGGCTGCTGTCATGAACCATCCTCTCTGACACCCATAATTTAGGACACGTTTCAGGACAGTAAGGCAGGATTTAGCCTAAAATAAAGACATTATAGCTACTCCCCTAATTGACTTTTGAGAATAGAAATGATCTCTTAGCTCATTAAGAAGAAAAGATAAGAAAATAATTGGACTGTTTTACTCAAAGCAACTCCTCACTAGCGTGCCAATATATCAGCTGGCAAACTTTCTCCTTCAAAGTTCAATTCATCATGAATTAATCCATTTTAAATCTTTTACTGTGAGCTCAACTGCTCATTATTCATAAAACAGCTACAGTGACCCTTCACAGACAGATGCAAGATGGCACAGAGTTCATAAAATCAATATTTTGTTTCAATCCACAGACTGTGAGAGCCAATACCCAGGCCCTGAATCAAACCAGAGACTTGCAGGGGCTATAAATTTCATTATAGCTATTCTATCCTCATAGCTAAATGAAAACAGCCAGTTGGACTCATATTTCACCACCTTTTCCTCAGTAAGTGTAATGCATTACCTGTCATACCCAAACAAGGCAACCACTGAAGCGTTAATCCTGAATTACTTTGAGGCCACGGATAGAAAATCATGTCATGTACAGTTCAGAATGGATGCATTCAGCATATTCTAAGGAAAATTGTTTACAATTAAAAAGAATAGCAATGCATGTATGCATCTGTTTTCATGCCATATCACTTTTTTTAATATTTTTTTGTTTTATTTCATATTTGAAATTTTTTTGTAAGAAGATCCAATTAGAAAATTATACCCTACTACAGAAACTATTTCTAGCCCAGGAGCACAATTAGAGCAAAACGCATTTTTGCAAGGTCAATGTATTTCCATATTTCTTCTTCCAAGCATTTAATAAGTGCTTTAAGAAATAATTTGGTTTTAGACCCTGCAGGAAAAAAAATGAATTGATGGAAGATTTACATTTCTTGTGATAATTATACATACCTTGCAAAACCTGCATACCCACACCTCAGGATCTGAATAAGTCTTTGCCAGAACCCCTTCTGGTTTCCACTTATTTCTGAATACAACGCTTAATCTGACATGATAGGGATAGCAGAAAGTCATTAACTAGCTCTAAATTTGTAACAGAATGTATCAACAATCAGAAGAAGGGACTTTGCAAAGTGGAATTTAGGCAAGTGTTACTTGAATAAAATAATAAATATCCCACTAGAAAAGATATTTTGTTTCTGGAATGTACAGTTCTTTTTTTTTGCGTGAGGCAGATAAACAGCATCCATTTTTAATTACATTTCAAACAGTCTATGGAAAATACTTATATATGGGCTGAAGCAAGATGTAAGGAAGTAATCCCATCAAGAACTGTTGACAATATCATAACAAACCAAGGGAGAAAATCTTTTGATGTAATTATCTTCCTGCTGCTGTTTGTTATGTTTTTAATACACTGTTTGAATCCAAGAGATGTTTCAATTTTTCAAATGCAGATTCAGACAAGTTAATTAACATCAGTTGAATGGACATAAATAAACAAATTACAGTGCCTATAGAGTTCTTCAGAAGATACAAAAGCAATATAAAACTTTATTCCTTGTAACCTCATCACTGTAAGAAGTAAAAACATCATTCTTCACTTTGTATATGGTCAATGTGCATCCCCAAAAGCAAAGAGAGAAATGAGATCCCACAAGCGTAAAGAAACATCTCATGGGATCCACATCTGTACTTGAAGGAAAACCATACTGAAATCAGCACCTTAAATACCCTGAGATAAGCAGAATTTGCCATTCATGTTTGCAAACTGAGAGCCACAGCTTCAGCTGGGAGGGAGGTACTGGAAAATCAAAGCTCTTTACTCAACCTTGTCTTTACAGCATGTGAAGAAACCAAACAGATCCTCCTGGTAACTGTTTAGAGGAGAACTCTTTCCAGGAATTATTTGCCTGATGTCAAAGCCCGATTTACTGGTAACCTCCTCTGCTGTGTGTAGTCTCTCACTTTTAAGAATATTTGTTGCTAGAACTATCTATCCTATTTTTGCTTCCGTGCAGAAGCAGGGATTTATTTTTCCTGCTTGCAACTGATTAAACTCAATCTGAAGAAAAAAACATACATAACCGTGTTAGCAGAATGACGAGAAGTAAATCTCTGTTCATTCTGGTCATGATACTTATCCTATAACTCTCATGAAATAGCAACAGTTAAGAACAGCAGTTTTACGCAGCTTTGTTGTTGGGGCAAAACGAGGTTGGGAGTTGGTTTTGTCTTGTGGGAGACATTTGTTACCCCATACTGTCCTTTGCTGAGGATGGAAAGATGTGGCAGGCAGAGACTAAACCAAAATTTTTATATTTAATTTGTAATTTCATGCCTTTTTTTTTTTTTTTTAAATCACCCTTTACAGTTGTTAGCTGACAGTAACAACCGAGTGCGGGACACCTCCTATCCTTGTCACCTCGTTGCAGCACTCCTTGATAACCTCCTTACCGGTTAGCATAATGTGGTCGCAGAGCTCGCGGCCCTGTGCTGCTATCGGAGGAGCAGGGAGAGCACCCGGGGAGCGGGATGCCTCCCACCCTGCATGAGCACAGTCAGAAACACAGCCCTTCTGAAAACGCGGGATGAATTTCATCTGGGAAGCAACTGCAAACAACGGGCTTCCTCCTGGACACCCTCATTAAACGTGGTTTTTTCCCTGTAGGTCTCAAGACAAGGTGCTGGTTTGTTGAGTTTAGCAACAAGTTGCAACTGTGGGAAAAGCGGCTGGTTTGGTGCCTAAAGGGGTTCTTAATAAAAATCTTCACCCTTGAAACTCTTTGAGAGCTTGATCCACACAAATATTTTCAGATAACAGGGTAAGCCTATTATCTGAAGCCTAATAGGCTTACTTGCTTGCAGTCAGCATCACGACAACAACCTGTCTGACAAAGGGCAAGTTAAGCAGAACACAAAGCTGTTTCTTCTCCTGGTTTTGTTGGCCAGGACTGTCAGTCACACTTGTTGCTCGTTTCCCACATTTTGCTGAGTAAAGACCCAGATTACTGCTTTAGCAGCAAGTAGGAAGGGACTTTCTCCTGCTTCTGCATGACCTGATTTTTAGCATCATTTATTAAGGAATGAAGGCTTCAATGCTCATGCACATCTGGCCTTCAGGCCCCTGCTCGTCACCGCTGCCTGCGCAAAACTGCTGGCTGATTTTAATCAAACTTTGCAGAAAACATAAGGGCTCAAGAAAATATAGTTTGTAACTCTCATGCAAATACACAGCCATATGAAGACGGAGGCATATATCAGTATACATCAGACATACATGATTCTGTACTCAACACCAGACTGCGTAAAAAAAAAAAAAAAAAAAAGGTTCATCCAGTTTAGGCATACCTTCATTCTTTTTTTAATAAATAGGTTCATAGAACATTTTTATTCAGGTTTGAGATTTGGAGGTTTTTCCTGATTTTTAATTCCTTCTAGCTTTTTCCCCTGTGAAGGTCAGGCTGCTGAGTTTAGAAAACACAGATTTCAGAACCAAAATTATTTGCAGAGGTTTAGGCATCCTAGCATTTATTTGATATTTTTTTCAATTCCCAAATGTTCAAGATTTTCTTGTTCTGCATTAAAGAGTTATTTGGGCATTTAGACTATTGACATTGGTTAGTTTTAGGTAAATTCTGTTCGACAAGTTAAATGTTATCTTTAATCCTGACTTGTGCTGGGCTTTTGCAGCAATTCTAAATGCTATTCATTTGCACCCTATGTTACATTGCTGCTTTTCACATGGTCGTTAACAGCCATCATTGAGCCATAGTATTTTAATTCTGCTCAGAGATCACAACTGGGATTGACTCTTTCACCAGAAGTTTCCAAATATTAATATTTGTTATTCCATAAACCAGTGGTACCCAATCTTTGTTGGTCCCATAATCTCTTAAAAGATTCCCTGTGCCACCTGTTTATCATCTTGCCAATGAGGGTAAGAGCTCATTTATGGAACTATTACTTCAGGTCTCAACCTAATCCTTATCCAATTTTGAGGAGCCTGGAGAAGAGAGGGTTGTAGGAGTGAGTTGCAGGCCAGATAAATTGCTCAGTTTTCTGGACTATGACAGGGCAAAGTATCATGGGACTATGTGGATATAAGGCTAGCTGGAAATTTTCAATCAAAACATACTAGACTGTATACTGATTTTTTGACAGAAAATGAATCATCTCACAATATTATAAAAAAAATTAAGATTTGCTCGAAGAATGGAATAAATTAGAAACTAATTTATAGACTTCAGTCAATCTATACTTACATTGTCATATTAAAATCAGAAATAACACTTTTACACTGAGAAAACAGGTGTAACAGGACACTGCAAATATTCTTTTTATGTCTTAGTTTTCAGAAGTTTCGATTTACTTTATCTGATATTTCAAATCATTATGGAAAACTACTTAATATTGAACAAAACTGCCTTTTTCTAAATTGAAGCATCTTCAATGAAATATTATACCATATGCTAGGCATATGAAAAAATATACAGATAATAACATAATAAAGGATAATATAAAATGGTTGCTTTAAACAGAACTTTAAAAAGATAATTTCTTTTTTCTTAGTCAAACATACTCCAATTTCTCTTGTGACAAATTAAAAAAACATTTCACTTGTAATTTAATGCAAAACCAGATCTAAAATCTGAGAAATTCCTTTAAAAAGAAATGGCAAATTTTGATCAAATCTCTAAAGATATGCAACCAACAACAATAACTAATTTTTATGCGTGCTAAAGTTTTTGGTATTCTTCTTAGTACAGTGACAGATGTTTCCTGAAGGCATTGCTGCATTCTGTTTTGTAAACAATTTTCTGTAAAAAAGAAGATCCCAAAGCCTTTAGAAAGTTGTAGTCCTTCTTCTGGATAACAGAATATTTCCCTTGGTTGTTTTTAGCTCAAAGTTCAGAGAAACAGCACATTAAAAGCAACCCTGTCAGCTGAAAAGGTGGCAGCACTAATGTATCTCACTACGAGTTCTCTCTTCCCAAGGGATGAAAGTCCTGAAATTACTATTATTGCCAGATTGACTGAAAGAGAAAGATGGTGTTCATGGATTCAAGACACTCAACACAGCTTGTCAGCATGGCGTGGACTGCAGGTTTTAAAAAGAGGACCCATCTTAGCCTCTAAACATCTTCAGCAGGAGAAAACCAACGCCTGATATGCCCGCAGGCACATAAAGAACCGCCTGAGAGAATTTACTCCCCTAATGTGTCAGGATCTATCAAATGTTTGAGGAACTTGGTTCTGGCTGTTTCTCAGGGATTCTGGGTGACTGGGGAGAGCGCTGAGCTCAGCACCGAGGGGCAGAAAGAGGATTTTGTGATGGAACCAAACAAGAAGTGGCGAACGCCGGTGAGAAAAGCCCTCGGGCTGGTCCTCCCCAGCCCACCACGGCCGTGCCTGGGTGCTTATCCTTGCAACTGTGTGAATTTTTAATTAACATTAGTAATACGAAAAGCAAGTTCGCTATTTATTGTTACCACCCAAAAAACCCCAACTCCAGGCAAGCTATGAAAGTGGGGAAGTGAATCTAAAATTATCAGGGGGAAAAAAAAAAAGAAACAACGCATGCACACTGTTTTTTCCATGCAGTTTTTCCATGTGAAAAAGAGAAAAAAATACTGTAATGGGTAAGCATGAAGGCTGCGGTTCTGCTGGAAAGAGAACAGAAAGGGCTTTTCACCACCTGCTAGGAGAACTAGGACTGAAAATACTCATCTGCAATGTTGCAGAAAGAATCAGGATGCAAGAAAGACATCAAAAGACCAGACAGCAAGAGACTGTGGAAATATGATGGACTGAAGCAGAGAGGGACACCAAGCTGAAATCCAGCATGAAAAAAAGGATGGATGTTACCTACAAAGGTCAGAGCTCTAGACATTAGCAGGGAGCAGAGTCTGGAGAACTGAACTGCTGGATTGTCTCTGCCCCAGACACAAGACAGCTGAGACAAAGGGCACTGCAGACAGCAGCACAGGGCCCGCAGCAAAAATCCTCCCGTGCAATTCTAGCAGAGCAAGTCTGTCGCCTTTACATTATTCAAGTACTTTGTGTACTTACTTTTCACCTGAAATTGCCCTCTTCTCTCCCATTTAACCTAAAATTCAGATAATCTTTGCTCTCTGACAGACCACATAAAATTATCGGAAGCAGCGGAAATTAAAGGGCAGAGGGTATTGCAATAGTGACAACAGGCTACAGCAGCCTGGAAACTAGTGTAAACTTACCTCTTAAAATCCCTGACACGTACAATATGTACTACTACTGATCACAGCTCTTCTACAACTAGCCAATGTTTATAATAGCTACAGCTTTTTGCCTTATAAAAAGTCTTCATTTCTATATCTAACACATTGCCCCCCCGGCCCCCAATTTCAATTCTCAGGAAAGGTACATGATTACTGACATAAATATAAATCACAAAACGTTCTAAAATGGTTTTGAAGGACTACAGTTGGGGTAAAGGAATAGGTAACCTTATACTGGGTAACAATCAAGACTATTGTGCTAAAATATAACAGATAGGAGCAACCATGAGAGGAGTAACATTTATGTAAATATTTAATTGCTAACAAGTAGACTAAGACTACCACTTTCCCTTGCAGCAGTGCAGAAGAAACCCCTGCAAAAAACACCGCTCCCTTTTCTCGACTATATTGCTTCAGTCACTGCAAAGGC
Source organism: Haliaeetus albicilla (assembly GCF_947461875.1). NCBI lineage: Eukaryota > Metazoa > Chordata > Aves > Accipitriformes > Accipitridae > Haliaeetus > Haliaeetus albicilla. The sequence goes on from NC_091510.1 coordinate 11,377,848, forward strand.
AACGGAGCAGCATTATCATGGAAGCAATTCTTCAATCATCTTGCTAGGTTTTGTGCCTTTTTCCAAAAGAGGAAAAAACCCGGAAAGAACAGTCAGAGAACCTCTGACCTTCCTCCGCTTTTTGCTAACTCACTGGCTTAATAAAGACACTCGCTCTCTTGTCCTTCGTTAAAAGCTCTGATTTTCAATTGGCACCTCTAACGTTGCCATTGCATCTCACAGAACTTCACGTGAACATCCTGCCGTACTCAAGTAACCCCATTCGAATTTTCTGATTGTGAGATACTTACAGATGATTGTTACAAACATGACAGTTAAATGAGTTAAAGATTCACTTTAAAAAACTGTATTAGAACTGGAGATTAGAGAGAACATATACATGCTGTTTGGAAGCAAAGTGGCCGTAGGGTCCTCTACGCTCAGCAGCGAAGCGCTGCGTCTGGCTTTCCCCTCCCCTGGTATCGCTGCTCTGTCCCTGCTGAGCGACCTGATCCAGGTACCGGATTAAGTACACACTAACTTTTGGCCTCACGTTCATTCTTCAGAAACCTAGGCATTGAGCCAAAATGTCCCTGGAATTCCTGCTGGTGAAGAGTAAGAACAAGTCGCAGTAGTCTGCAAATAGACTTGTCCATGGCTTGACCAGCTGCAGCTATGGGCAGAAAAGAGAGTGCGACAACCGTTACAGGTGTTTGCAGAAAACATCACGGGATTCTTGCTCGTTATGACAAGCAGGCAGACTCCAATGGCCCATTGGTTTTTTATTCACTTATTCAAGCTTTTTTCTTTGAAAAAAATTGAGTTGGATTTCTCCCTGCTCTTATTAATCTATGGCCACGAGTCAGTCATGGTCTGCCTGCAACGCGGCAATGTCCAGGAGTCTCCCGAGACTGATGAGCTGCTCAGCCTCCACTCTTTTGCTCTAACACTGCTATTAAAAGCATTCAGCATAGTTGAACATGACAGGCTGTTGGTTCAGGCCTCTGGTCATACTCAAATCTGTCAAATACAATGGCTTACACTTGGGAATGCTGGAGTGTGCAACCTTGGAAAATAAACAAGCCATTAAGGGCTCTCCCCTAGATTGTGCAGTGTGTGAGTCCATCTCATTATATCTTTCTTCCTTTCCACTATCAAAATAGCCTGCCAGTAGAAGTCAGGATATTTGTTTGTTACCAAAAAAAAAAAAAAAAAAGTGACATCTACTGATATTTGATTCTCTGTTTATTATTCCTTTATCTTATCAAGTACTTCAGTTTAGGCTTTTATAACGAACTTTTGACTGACTTTTTGGTTGTTTGTTTTTTATGATACACAAACTTCTACCAGAGTTTGTCTGAAGGAAATCTTCACTATTTTATTTATAGTTCTATTACTGAAAGTCAATGCTTTTAAAATCCCTTACTTTGGACACTTGCAAAAGCAGAAATCTCTTGGGGAAGAAATGAAAAAAAACTGAGATATATATCAACTTGTCAAAATAAATTTGAAATTGAAAAGCAACAAGAACTGACAAAACCAAATATATTTCATAAAGCAGTGCATGATTAAATGCCTGAGCCTAGCTAGTCTTTTAAAAGGAATTAGGAATTCATAAGGATAATGTAAATATACTTCTTTATATTAGAATAAACGTAAAAAAACCCTTTATGTTCTGAGGTGTAAATCACCCCTAAACATCCTACCCCTAGGATTAGCATTTTCCTAGGACTTTCCCTTAGAGAAAAGAGATTTCTTTTATTATTAAACCATAACTTAGAGGGGTTTTGGCACTTGTTTCTAAATGATTCAAAATAACAAATCTGATGATATTATGTAGCATCATTTTTCTTTATGACATGTAGGATTTGGGTAGAGATAAAAATTCTCAGGCATAGATGTCTAAAAATGTGACACCTAAGCATTTAAGGACATCATCAAATGGCCTGATTTTCCCAGTTATTGCACACCCTTCAGTCTGTTGAGAGACAGTCTTCCTAAAATTGTAGCGAATAATACAGCTGAGCAGGGAAAGCAGGAAGGCCTCCTATTGCCTTTGCTTCTATCTAGGACTCCCAGATATGAGACAGTTTAATTCACCCCTTTACATTAGCTGAATGCATTTTTTAGCCTCTTTTTATTTTTAAGGTTTGAAAGAGGAGGAGTTGGTTTACCCCTGAGTACTAAGTCTCCATCTTTTATACATTGCTGCTTTTTATTTCTCTGAAATCAATGAACTTCACAAATACTGAAAAAGATTTAATGGGAAACTGCTAAAATGCTCTGTTTAATGCTGCTTGAAAAGATTCTTCCATTTCAAAGTTAATCATTTCTAAGTCAGGTTCTGAATGCACAGTACGCCAAACTTGACAGCTTTTCCCCAAGAAAGGTTGTGCTTGATGATTATTTTAGGGGAGCAAGACCTGATGAATATTCATGTTCCAAACCCAAATTCACTGCCTCCCAGCTCTTCAAACTAATCATTTGGTTTCCTCTGCCTTTTGTAACGTGTACTAAGTGTTCCTTGCAGAGACGCTGGGTGACAAACAAGTAGAAACACTAAATTGCCTTTTCAAGACTAGATCTTCTCTCCTGAACTAAGCTCTACAGATCTGTAGCAATATATACGTGGATCCACCCAAATGGTGTCTGGCTTAACTAGGCTAGTTCCTAAATTGATTATATAGTTCAATTGATTCAGGAGCTGTGTACAAACCTTGAGGACTCCTGTTACTGTTTGTATAGTATATATGCGTATTATCTATCTGCAGTGTCATTAAAATCAGTGGAAGTTTGCGATACATGTCTTTTAACAGGCCACTCGCCACACTGAAGTTTAGTTTTTGGGACTGGGAAGGAACATATATAGTGATCTGCAATTGCTCTCCTAACAGTTAAGAAAATTTCTACTTCACGTTGCAATGTACTGCAGTATAACAGGAGTGTAAAGAGCTAGTAAGAACTCTCAAATTCTGGACCCTCTGAATGACTGAAGAGAGAACATAGAATGAAGCTGGTATAAGAAAAAACATAACCCAGATGGAGGAATCCAGTGCAGTATTAAACAAAGTTAGTCATCTTAAATGATACCAAACGGTCAGCTCATCAAGTTCAGACAACACCCTTCGTGCCACTGCGGACAAGGCTTGGTAACCCAGGTACCAGTAAATGGAAATCAAAAGCTGTCAATCACTTCTTATTTCTTATAATTCAGGTGTCATTTTGCAAACTGCCACTTTCTCATGCGCTCCCATTTACATACAATATTCTTACTGTGTACGTAGGCTTCAATGAACAGCCTAGTAAGTTTGCAACATGCAGCACTGTGAAAGATAAGTCTTTGAAATGGCATGACATTTCAGGGTGAACTGCTGAGCCATCTTTTTTCTAGCAAGCTGTATTTCATAGCCAATATTACCTTGTGCAACTGAGTGAAATTGTCTCCTAAGGCCACTATATGCTAGACTATTCTATGAATTTTTAGAGGACCTACACCCCAATGACTAATCATTCAAACTCCTAAGTAATGAGATCTTCAGTTACTCCCATTTAAATGGGATGAAAAAGTTATTCGGCTTGAACATGAATTCTCAGCGAGATATAGGTAAGCTCAGAATACCATGTGCAACTTCAAAAATAAAATAAAAACCTAAAGGAGCTTTCCATAGCTTAAAACCCTCTGTCAGTAGATAAAGGTCTTTCATTTTCCTTTGCTCACCCAGCAGCGCTGTGCTTGCTCAAGATTTTCTGTTTGGAAACGTCACAAACAAATAATGTGGGGAATAGGAAGAAGGAAGGAGAGCAGCTGACAGTCCCATCGACGTGACGGCCGCCTGGCAGCAGTGATTAGAAGGCAGGAGCAGTGTTGGTAGGCAAAGATAAGCAGGAGACAATAAGCAAATCCTACTTACACCTGCCAACGACTAGTTTACCCAAGTCCAAACCTCTCTTTGTAGGCTAGACGTGACTTCACCTCCCCCAGCGACAGCCCTCCCTGATGTACCGCAGCGGTGACCTTTTCCTACGGGGCTCAGCAGCACTGATCCCCCCTGTCAGCCATCCCAGGAACCTCTTCTATCTTTAACCTTCGTACGAAAACCTTCGGTTTCCTAGTAAGCAGAATTAGTAGCCGCTGCCGGAATCAAATCATTAAGGCCAAATGAGTTCATTGACATTGTTGTCACTACAATGAACAACCTAATCTCAACTGCTGTAAAAAATTATTGATTAAAAGGAAAGATTTTAAAGAAGTGGCTGCAGTTATTTTCAAGAAAGTGCCTGCAGAAAAATGGAACCTGAAAACAGTGTTCTAAAAAATTACCTTATTTTGTTTTAAGTTGAATTATTTTACCTAACTTTGCTCTCACTGTTTTCTAATCAGTTTACTGTGAATTGCTCTAATTTAATTCAATATTCAGATATTTGATTGATGAAAACATCCTTAAACATTTTTCTGCTACTACAGTGAATATTTTGTCATTATCCTATGAATATTTCCATTGACTTAATGATATTTTAACAGTGCAATGAATATTAAAAACATCATCAGTGACAACAATCACTGTGAAATACCACAATTCTCCTGTTTCCTCTCATTTTATGTGCCAAAAAGAATTTTGAAATTGCTAAATCTCACTTCAGCTTACCATTTTGTCTAGCAAAATGTTTATTACAACATGCTCTGAGGGTTAGCGCTCAATAGGTAGACCACCTACAGCGTGCATATGGTTGTATAAAACCATAAAGTGAGTCAGGAGATTCCTCTCCTTGATTAGATAAGGAGCTCTTTCTGAGCTTTCACATAGCAGGTCTGGGAGGCCTCTCAGTTATTTTATGGCAGAAATTAACGATCAGTGAGAGGGGGTATTGAAAGCTTTATTCAATAGCTTTTTCCAGAAATCTATAGCAAATGCAAGGGCACAGCACTACTGAAAAGCAGCAGTATGCCTGGCATGTTCTGTTTCAGCACATCTTGGCTGTTTGTCAAATATAAGATGTTTCTCTCCGCATGTGAGGGTTATGTAAATAATATACACTCGAATATATTGAATAAAGTGTCAGGATTACTAAGCAATGACTCCTTGATTCTCTGTGCGTTGTATTCCCTCAGTGTGGTTCTGCATTTAACTTCTCAGATTGACTGATACTGCCTTCCTGCCTTCAAGAATTTGCTGAGCATCATTTTAAAGTGTTTCCCTGCTTTTCCTTTTAAAACGGTGTGATGTTTTTTGTCCAAATACATCAGATTATACAGCTATCAGGGAACACTTCTCTCTGTTGTTGTTTCTAAGGGCTAATTGTACCTTGATAATTAACTGCTGCCTTACTGAAAATCAGTGGAATGCTTTATCAAAATGGACACAAACAAAAGCATCTTTTCTAATTCAATTTTAGTAAGATTATGAAATCTATCACTTTTCTTATTCTATTGTCATCTTTTTATTATTGTTTTTATTGAACTCAGACTATATTCCCATTTTCTTTGGCTTCCTGCTCTGATATTATTTTGCTTTGCTTTTTTGCCTTGCATGCTCTAACTGCTTTCCCGATAGCTATCTCACATATGTTTCTTTAAATTTCCTGCCTTTTACCACTTACTGCTGTTTTTTTATTTTAGTATTTTATGTTACTGCATTTGAGAAAATCTATATATAAGCCAACCCAGTGAGAAGAGGCAATTTAACAAGATGCTGTGGGCAGACCATAAAATTGTTACTAAGGGAAATAGAATATTCAAGGTGAGAACAGACAGCCAAATATCATTATTTAGCAACAGTGCAGAATTAGACTAGATGGAACAACAAAGGGGCTTTCCAATCCAAATCTCTAATTTCACAGCCCCATCTTCTATGTACAAAATACCCTCAATTAACTTTTTCATGAACATTTTCATTCCATCTATTTTAAGCAGGCTATTTGAAGGAGGAGTCCTGCTGAAAATAAAATAGCAGTACTCCGAAAGAAGAGCATGACTGAATCATTAGGGACTAACATCAAGTGATGGCTTTGACTGAATTCAAACAATGGCCATAAAGTTAATTTTGTAGAGTTGTTTTGGGTGTTTATTACTAATAGTTACCATAAGATGTATTACGGTACCTTCTAGTAACAATGCTCAAATCTTTTGGTTAAATATGCTGCCTGCACACTGGAGCAACATGCCAATAAGAGTCTTCGCCCCAGAAAGTTTATGATTTCCACAGCATTTAAGACACGGCAGGATGAGAAAACAGCCAGCATGAGCATAGAAGTGTCAGTGTTGACCAGATGCAGAACTGAGCAAATAAGCAGATGAAAAAGCCAGACAGGAGTTGTTTGCCTAATCAATAACATGAGAAGTAGAGGTGTAAAGGGCAGATTTATCACAGTTAATAGGAAGAATACATTTTCCCAGTGCAGAAGTAAAGCGCAGGTAATGTATGGATGCTTCTGAGGCAAAAATGGGTGCAAGGCTTTTGAAAACTTAATTCTGAGGGATTAAAAGGGTGGATAGCCAGTCTACAAACCAGCAGACTCAGTATTTTGATGTTTAAGACAAAAATAACCCTTTTCCCTTTATTTCCCTAATTGCAAAATAAGGAAAATACTCAGAACTGGCATGTTTGGAATATCAATGAATGTTTGTAAATGAAGACAATGATATAAAATATTAAATACTGGATACTTCCTAAGAACGGTGATGACAGTATAATAACCAAATATTTCCTTCGTTTGTCATTGTAATGAAAGGAAAATGTCAGCATATGCTGATTGTCCATTTCTACTTCTAATATATACAGTAAGATATAATGTCAATTAGGTCTAATATGCAGCACCATGCTGTCAAGCAAAAATTGCTAAATAATTAGCAGCTCTGAAAGACACTGTCAGGGTAAATTTTTAATTATCTAGTTCATCAGACTGTAAGAACCAAAACAGCTTCTTGAGCCTAATGTATCTTTGCAAAATGCTTTAATGAATAATTTTACTCTATCTATAATCACTAGGAGAATGTTTCCACTGCCTTTTTGTCCCCTTGGCTCATAGTGTCATTATTTATCTGTTAGATTCCCAAGATGACTCTTATGCTTCATCCTTCATGAGCTAAAAACTTAACATGCTGTGTCATTGCTAACCATTTAAGGTCACATCCTCTTAGCTTTTAACTCCTATTAGTTTGCTAGGTGATACTCAACGCCAAGCAGCTTCAGGCACGGAGCCTACACGGAGGGCGACAGCACAAAGAGGCAACGCAGCTTGTGGACACCACGGCTTGCTCCACTAACGTACTTATATACTCGACACATACGGAGAAACACTGACACGTAGGTGTGGACATGAGTATACGCTCACACCACGTGGATAAACACCTGCAGGCAGGATACATGCAGGCAAAGATAAGTGAGTTTCCCCGGGAGCTGGTTTGGAAAGATACATTTTGCCTACCCTGACACCTCTCAGCAGACCCACTGTTATATACTGATATATATATCATGTACCAATTGGTGACTTACCCTGATAGGCTTTCTGCAGAACAGAAAAGTAACATTTTGAGTTCATTCAAATCTGGTGTGGCTTAGGAGTGGGACATGGTAAAGAAAAAAAACAAGGTTTTGCCTACTACAAGCTTGCCTACTACAAAAAGCATACCCATTCCTTTGGTCGGTCTTTGGAAAAAAACCCCAGTCCGTGTAGATTTACTGTATTATGGAAATTTAAAAAGAGTAAGTGACATAGTATTAACCCAGGAACTTCAGACCTTTGCCCTGCTTGCCTGTTCAATTAGAGGTTAATATTTGGTTTGGGGTTTTGGTGGTTTTTTTTAAGGTAAAGCAATTAAATCCAGGTAGATTGAAATAGAGCATACTTACTTAATAATGTTTTAATGATTCTATCAATTCTGTATTGTGTTTCCTATAAGCATGGGCTGAAACACAGCTGTAAGTTTACTATAGCTAAAACAGGAAAGATTAGTTTTTTGTAGAGGCAAAGAGAACCCACGTCATAGTAATTTTCCTGCCTTGTCCTCTGATTCTCCTATTAGAAGGTCCCCTAATTACTAAAGGCCCAAAGCACCTGCACATAATACAAAGAGTCTGGCTGAAACCCAAAGAGTGTCCATCCTCTTCCAAAAATACTACAAAACATATGCTATTTTGTCTGAGAAAGCAAAGCTGACTGCATTTAAATTATACAAGGGGCAATATGCATCCAAAACGGCTGATTGCTGCAAGGAATGACGACAGCTTAGTTGGAACCTATTAATGTTTGATATTAAAAATGAAATTTCTTAGGCTTTGAACTTGAATGTCAAAGTCTATGACACAAGAAACTTTTGCTGAGAAGGTAATGAGACCTCTGGCTAGCTGGGTTTATAGCAGTAAATATACCAGGATCTCAGTCAAGGAGATAAGGAGAGCTGCTTTAATAAATCACTGCCAAACAGCAGCCAATCACCCTGGATCTCTCCCCGGTATCCTGAAGCTCTCTCCTCTCCCATAAATGTCACCCTGAGTTAAAGCCAGAAAAGACCAAAAAAGAGGGCTACCACTTGGCTGAAACTGCACACACAAAAAAACCCAAGCCCAAAACAAAACAAATGAAAAAAATTTTTAAAAAATTCCTTTATCAGCTAGAAAGCTTCAGAAGATGTAGCAGCAATATGGCACCTCATTTAGCCCATAAATTACTCCAGTTAGACTCCCAAGATTCAGAGGCAGGTCACTAACATAAAGATGGAGAGGGCCCCAAATGGCTTCACTGTAGAGGGGCAGAAAAACCAAACAAAAACCCCCTCATTACAAAGAAATTCTTTCCCCACTTTCTACTTTAATAGATGATGGCAACACTTGAGTTGGAGAGCAGACTAGCAAGTGAGAGATGAAGGAAAAATATAGCTGCAGACAGCAGAAACATTTGAAGCCTGTTGCAATTAATTAAGTCCCTGCCAACTTGGGAAACTTTGTCCCCCTCTCACGCTCCAGCCTTCGAGGCTATCATGTTTGTTACCACCCACTTTGCAAAGCTGAAGTAATTTTTTCGAACGTTCCACATCGGCAGCATTTATCAGGATGTCAAAGGCTTCTTTCCAAACTGAATACTGACAAGAGTCTTTTGCTGTTTTTTCTTGTTCCTGACTACTGTTCCTCTCTCCCAAAGTTTGGTACACAAATGTACCAAAAGGAACGCAAGTTTGCCGAAATCAGTAGAAGGGGTTGAAAGATAAGCTGGAAAAAGGCAGAGCTATTGAAATTGGTACACTGGACAAACATATGAGACCATGAAAGCAAACCTGAAAAGGAATGGCAATCATCTTCATAAATATAATTGGACAGCAAAAATAGGTTCTCGTATTTACTGAACTGACAGAAAGGGAAGGATAAAATGGTGAAATTTCAAAATGGAACCATCACTGAGCTATAATCTCACTATGAAAATGCAGTGGTGATAAATTTAAAAGAGGGGATCACTATGGGAAAGTCTTACAGCTAATTACTGAGTAACTAATGGAATCAAATACCTATCAACAAGGAGAATCAGAGTTTTTTTTGAATTATAGTCTACCCTAGAAAGGTGGGACTACAGGAAGGAGCTCGGCATTCTCTTCCTTGGTAAAACAAACAAAAAACCCAAACCAACAGATGTTGAATATAAGAATGAAAGTAGCTGGAAAATGTGAAAAAAACCAAACCCAAACAATACGACTACTAGAGTACAGGAAAGCTGGTCAAACCTAAAAGACACCCCAGGAGGTATAATGGAATTCAATACTGCTTCAAAAGAAAAATGCAACGAGAAAGAAATGACCAATGTGATTTCTAAGTTCGAAGGTTAAAAAAGTCCTTTCTTGTAAAAAGAAAACGAGGAGGAAACCAATTAATAATATGGCTTCAGCCAAGTCTTGCAGGCAAGAGATAACGCCTGAGAAGAAGCACCATGAAGTAATGCTATCCAAATGGGAATACAGAAGGCTTTTATAAAAATATCAGAGGAAAAAACTAGCACTAGGGTAAGAAACCCATGAAGGAAGGGGGTCTGACTTTAAATTAGCAGTGACTCGGAAATAACTGAGGTGGTGGCTTTTATAAAAAAATCCATCTTCAAGGAGAAAAAAATTACAACTCTGGCAAAAGTTTGGCTTTCAAAAACCCTTGCTTCCCAGTGATAATTTTTAAAAAAGATTTCTAAGATTTCTCTTAAAATTTACAGAAAAATAGCAGATGGAACAGCTTCACAGAGAAACATCAGCACAATACTAGCTTTCAGGAAATGCATGAATGATTCTATATGTTCTTGTCCAACCAATTATTTTTGCCTCTGCCAAAAAGAAGTCATTTAACAATATAAAAATGAAAATACACTGGGAAACCAAAAAAGGCTTGCACTTTTTTAACTAGTGGAAAATTAAAGGAACCTGAGCATGAAAGTGAAGTGGTGTATAAAGGCTACAACTTGCTACACACGATACAATTATTTATTTTTAATTAAAAACATTTGCTGCCATACATTTTTGTAGAGCCTCTGATATTAGCTTCATGAGATTTTACTTTGACTAGAATATGAAGCTGGCTGGTTCTTAGGGCTTGCATGAAGTCCTGATGGGGCTGACACACAGACTTTATTACAAGCTGGCAGCTAAATATGTACCAGAGAACTTTGCAACGGCAGCACAAAGGAAAACTGTTGGTACTTTTTTGCCACTATAGCATATTACTCTAAAGTACTATGCTGATAAATGCGTTTCCATTCCTGACACAATACAGCACTGATATCTAGATTTAATACAGTTTTCCTCCTTTATCTCATTTATCTGGCTAAAGTTTTACATGCTCAACTACTGCAGGTTAAATTCTCTGGTCCATCCCAATTGCACCCAGAACGCACTGATGCCTCCAGGCCACGTCTGGATTTCCACAATCTGGGGACGAATGGAAATTAATGAAACGATTCTTATAATTGAGAGCAGCTCAGAGTGTTCTGGAGTGACCATTTAGCTACACGTAGCAGCTTGCAAGAGCTGGAGCATGAAGCTCCGGGAGCCGCACCACCTCTGCTGAGCTCTGAGGTCGCTGGGAGCTGCCAGCAGCGTTGGGACACCGAGGGCTCTCCCTGCACCCGGCCAGCATCCTCCGCAACCAAGGGCCGGTCGCATTCCTCTAAAACAAGTCATAGTTGGATGGATGAGGACGTTGCACGGTCTTATTTTGCTGGCATACTAACCAGAGCCAAAGGGCAGCCACGCAGGCGTGCACGCTGTACTCGTCATGGTACCTACACCCTTGAGAGCAGCGGTCTCCTCACTATCTTTTTGATATCTTTTATGCACGGTTTCAGCAGCCTCTGTACAAGAACTTCAGGCGTTAGGAGACATACGATAATTCCCCTTTGGTACATAATTAGTGCCACGGTTTGCATTTTCTTCAGGATGAAGTCCCTTCTCTGCTGTGTCTCTGGAAGCTTCCCGCTGTGGGTTCAGCCCGGCCAAAGGGTCACTTTCTGACCGCCCTTTAACGTACACTCCTTTTGAAGAACTGCTTAGGAAAGTACTAAATCATTTTGAGTACTCTCTGGCCGACCATAAAGAAAATTTAAAGTGTGCTAACACAAGCCTTTTCAGGAAGTTTTTAATGGCAAATACAGTACTGCATGTACAGTATGCACCAGGGACCCACAAGAAATCAGGCATCATGGGGGGCCCGGTGGAGGAGCTGTTCCATCTTTTTCATTGGGGCCAAGTATTAAAATGCATATAATAAATGTTAGGCTGATTAAATATATTACAGGCCCACAATCTTCTCATAAGACTGTTCCAAAATACATACACATCTTCTACAATCATAGTGGTTCAACATACTGGTGTTTATTCTCCTATCAGGAATAGAAAAAGACAGGGAAGAAGAGTAAGATTCATGTCTAACTGAGTTTCCTTAAGGAGCAAAGGCTTTCTGTGACATGTACATTAATCCACAAATTTCTCCTGAGGGACTTCTCTGGGGTCAAATGAAATGAGAAAGTAATTTGCTACATCTACAACTTAAGCATCCAGAGCTTGAATCTAATCACGTACCATTCAGGAAGACCTGACAACATGTTCGGCATAATCTGTACATTATGGCACACTTTTGCAAACAATATTTTGTAAAAACACTCAGAGATAAAATAGAAGACAATTAACTGTGGAAGATTCAGTTGTTTTAAGATCGCTCTGGTGTATTTCTGTTTGCCTAAAAGATCAAGAGTAAACATGTAAAAATCTAACACTGTCCTCTGAAAATCTAGTTTTATTTACAATTTTGTGACCTCCAAAGTGCAAACCATCCTGAAATTATCAGGTTGCTTACAGTCCTCATTTTTTTAAATTAAAAAGTCCTTATTTATTTTTCCTGAATTTTCCTATTTTTCCTTTTTTAGACCATATTTTTTTCCTCATAATTTGGCTTAGGTTTTCAAATACAAATCCTATAAAACCAGATGTGAGGCATTTAAGTTGGGGTCACTCTTCCTAGGATTTATGTTGGGCTTTTTTCCCAACTTCTCCTTGTAAAATGCAACTGAGATGCCGGGAACAAAACAAACTCCTACTCAAACAAGACAAGGTGGTTTCCCAGAAACTGGTAGCATGAACAGCAGAATTGCCTAAGAAATTAACTTGATATCTTGATTAGTCTCCTCCCAAATATATGAAATATTTCACATGAAAATGACAACACTGTCCTTTGGTCCCTGCTTTATTATATGAATGATTCTTAGCATGGCACTGATAATTAATCCTCATTTTTAAGACACTGGTCTAAAACATCACAGCTGCTGGAGAGGGGAAAACAGATGACTTCATATCCTGTGTGTATTTTCCTTAGGCATTGGACTGATGGGAGGCAGCTTTGGTTGTCCATGTAGTATAGGGCAGCCACTAGATTGTTTTATACCATACCTAGTAAATTTTACAGGGGCTCTTTTAGAGGTTTTAAGTGAATGTTTGGATATATGTCACTATGATTTTTCCTCTAGGGGTACCCACTATATGGGTGGTGGCAAGAGGAACAGGGCAGGAGGTTGGAAAGCAGAAGACACCCTTCAAAGCCAGCTTTTTAAGGAGTATTCACTTTCCAGAAGGATCATCCACAAAAAAACCCCTGAGCTCCCTTTAGTTAGAGTATATTTATAAGAAGCTGCAGCTGGTGATCAATTCTTAATGCTACTTAGGATATATTATCAAGATGGAAACTTCTTTCAAAACCTGTGACCTACTGAAAAATAAAGAATAAACTATTTTTTATCTTTTTCTTTAACTTTAAAAAGTTGAAGTTGGTAGCAATTTGGCATCCTAATAATTACCTATGGCAAGGCCACAACTGTGAACCCAGAAACGCACTGCTATCTTCTTGAAAGAGAACCTCAAAGACCTTATTCCTTCAGCAATTCAATACTTTGTGAAATGAACTCAGTATTTGGGTTTCACTGCTACTTTTACAGAGAAAGGTCAACAGCTAATGTTTTCAGAGCGGGGCATGGTGGAGAAAATGCTTGAAGCTTTAAGACAACGAATATCCCATCGTTCAGTTCCCCCTTGTATCAGAGCCATGGCTAGTGAAAGAAACGGAGCTCCTGTCAAGGGAATAGTTACGGCTCCCTGAGTAAGCGCTAGTCAAACCCAGTACAGACCGAGGACCAATACTGCATGTAGCAATTGCTGACCAGCTACCCTCAGTATTTATTGCCTTTGTGCTCACTTGTACCAAAAAGCTGCGGCAGGTCCAAGAATCTGACAAAATATCACCAACGCAGCCATCCAAAATGAATAAACTATCTATCGTAAATTTTCTGTGGGGTAGGCTGTTCTTACTGCCCACACTGGAAATCTGCAGAAATTGAGTTGGAATTCTTGGGGCTCACTTATCACTACTCAGCAATTCAGTGGCACGCTGGAATGACACTCATACACACAAGCCCAGTCTTAAAATTTCCCACATTGCCAATTCGATAGGATCATTCCAAAACAAAATATGATGGGTAATTTTATGGAAAATAGCTGTTTAGGGAAAGCTATTGAAAATCTAGTTAGGATATTAGCTTTCAAAATTTATCTGGAAGGCTCTAAATTATTGTTGTCAACATACTTTATTTTTAATACACAAAAAAATGATTTTTCCTACACGCTTTTCCATTGAGTTTATCCACTTTATATTCATCCATTTCTCAAGAGTATTGCTGGTGTCATTAATTTAAATGATTAAGGAGAGAGAAAGAAAGATGTACAAAACAGGATCATAAATTTCTTTCTATCCTGAACAAAGGGAAAATACTTGTAAAATAGAGCCAATTCAGTTATTTTTTTACGCATCAGAAGATTTGGGTCATACGTAGCACACTGAGGCAATTCTTTTCATAGAGGTGAAGGATTTTAACTCAAAGAGGAAAAAGAATAATTCTTTAACCTTAAAGAAACATGCTGATTTATCTTTCAATAGCTTTGCTGTACAGAAATTGTTTTTCCTAAAATGCAGCCTTTCTAAAATCCCTTGGAAGGTAACTCCTTCCACTAAAGGACTATCCCTGGATGACAGTATGTCATGTCATGCTGTGGCTGATGGAACTACATACAGGCTTGTCACTTCACTGCAGTGCTCCACTAGAATTTCTTCTATTTAAAATGAAAAAAACCCCACCAAAACTCAGCAGGGTTTTTGTTTTGTTTTGTTTTGTTTTGTTTTAAATTCTCTAAAACAGTCATGGTTCATCTTAACATACCTCAAAAGCTAGCTGTCCAGCTCTGTTCCTGGTACAGTCAATGGAAAAAGAGAAGAGCCTCCAGATGGTGGTTCATGAGTCATGAAAATTATAGACCTTTATTGATCACTTGCCTCTCAAAAAGTATTACTTGTCTTCCAGTCACTCCAGACACAGACCGCTCATTAAATTTTGTCTACTTTGATATTTGAATCTGGCAATAAATATCTTGTAGAAAGATCTAGGCTTGATTTAACAAAGTGAAGATAAGTACAGCCTACCTTTATTCCTCATGTCTTGTTCCTACAGTTCACTAACTTGCTACCGTAATTGTATGTGAATTTCTAGTTTGAATCAACAAATTTTCAGATTTTAGGCACTGGATCTCAATATTAATCTGTTCATTGAGGAACAGTCAGAAGATATGTAATACATAACTTAATGTTTTCTGTCTCTGTAGTTTCTTTTCCAGAAACCGATTCAAATCCTACCCATTTGAAATATCTTAATTTCACTTTTAAGTAAGTATACTGAGTGTCTGATCAAAAATTGTTGGATATTATAATAAAAAAGCCTGTAACATATCAATAAGATTTATTTCTAGATAAAACACTTTGAGGACACAAATACAAAACACAAATACCTGCTTTGTCAATTACTGTACTTCCCAGGGCAATGCAATTATTTCCAACACTAAACTTGCTTTCAAACCGTAGTAAAGCAATTTTTGCTTTCACGAATTTACCTACACAGCAGTTAATAGGGTTAGCAGCCATTTTACACTCTATTCTGCAGTATGAGATGGATCTAGAGCATAATGCATCCAAAACGAACATAGGAGAAAGTTTAGCACACTGGAAATTAAACCTGATACACACATGTAACATTAAAAGCTTACTTGTTCAGGTAAATTGTAATTAGGCAAAACTATTTTTAAATTCCATTCAAATAATGTATTTTAGATTATTCAATCCATTAAGCAGGTTTGAATTATAACTATACCATATCCTTTTGTAAAAAAACTTCTGTAAAACGCATTGAGGGTTCCTCTCTTTATGTTTACACATCTGATCCTGCTTAAATTGTTATGACAATCTTTTGTTTACAAAGGAAATCTTTGAAGACTTAATATTTTAACAATTAGATACAGATGAGATTAGTGCTGTAACTTCAAAAGAAAACAAACTGCAAGCACATTGCTGCACCAAACATTTCCCTGTGCGGAGCTGAGGTTGTCACAAGGGGCTCAGGAGGGGCAGGAAGCCTCCGCAACGGCGCTCGGAGAACAGATTGAAGAGGGAGGATCGTCTTTTCCTCTCTCCATCAAAAGAAGACTCAGAGGTGACATAGTCAAGATTTATAAGTAAAATGTTGATACAAGCGAACGGAGGGATTTCTTTTCAAAGAGAAAGGTTAACACATGTTGCGTCCCGCAGCGAGGGGTATTCTCTGCACTGGCTGGCAGTTTTTCTGCCACGCTGTATCCTTCCCAGCTTTCCCTTCATGCTTTCTCCCTTTGAACACTGTCTTTAGCCAGCCTACGGGGTTGAAAGTCCATTTCTTTTTCCGGAAAATAAAAGGCTCCCATGTTTTTTAACCTGCACAGCTTTAGATACATCCTTCTTTTAATTTAGTCTGATCACAGGTAACCCATGACTAGCTTTACAGCTGGATTCCGGCGATCTTTTTTAGGCACTAATGATGAAGTTACCTTGCAATGCAATTGCCAATCCAAAATGCCTTGAACATCGCCGCTTTCCTGCAGCCCCAGGACGGAGAGCAGTACCGTTTTGCTCTAAGAGCAGCACATTGCGAAGAAAAAGGTCAAAACCTTGCAATTTTCCTCTTTTGCACTGTAAGCAGCCCTACAGCTCAAGCAGCAAACGTGGATTTGCACCCCTAAGATGCTAGGCTTAATTTAAATTTATCCTTCCTTTCACCTACCTGTTTTGTCCACCTGCCAACTAGGAGGAAGAGTGGGTGTACAAAACAACAGCAAGTAGCTGTCAGAGCAGATCATTTCACCCCTTTCTCATTACCTCTTGTGGGTACGAAAAACACACCATGGTGTGGCTTTCCATTTTTTTCCTGTTTTTCCTCATTTTAGAGGTCTCCTGAAACTGCCAAATCCAAACGTTCTTTAAAGTGCACTTATACCTAATAAATCCAAGGCAAAGGATTTTTATAGTGTTCCAAATGAATTACTTTCTATGAAAGTGGTAATTGGGACATTCTTATAATTCATATGTTTTGTTTGCCAAGCATGCGTGTACATGCATACCACAAACAACCTGAATCTGGTAAGTAGCTATTATAAAAATAGTTCTTTAATAAATGACTTAAGTAAGAAACAAGAATATTTTACTCCATGAGGAAGTAGGTCTCTCTGAGGCAATTTAGAACAAAAGACAACTTAGTGATCACAAGCTGCTG
Source organism: Haliaeetus albicilla (assembly GCF_947461875.1). NCBI lineage: Eukaryota > Metazoa > Chordata > Aves > Accipitriformes > Accipitridae > Haliaeetus > Haliaeetus albicilla. The sequence continues at coordinate 11,394,966 of NC_091510.1, forward strand.
CATCTCCAATACTAAATTATCAAACACGTAATTTTTATATTCAGTTTCATGAAACATCTGTCTAAAATATACCATGTTCGTTAATGTTAGAACTATAATCTCAATTGCACCTATTTTATTGCAAATTTCAATATGATTTTTTTTTTGATAGCCATGCAGGAGAATAAAATTACATTTTTTTCCCTCCAGCCATCAAACAAATCAAGACATTTTAAAGAACTTCATATGTTTCTTGACTTCAGGACTCAAATATGTATCACACATTTAGTTTTGTATTTGAGCCTGGGGTGTTTTGGGTAATGATTTAAATCTTGCTACCCGTGTTTTGTTCTAACACAAAGGAGACAGTACATTAGTCTTTGCTGATAACAATGAAGTACAGTAGTGGACCAAAATGATGCCGCTGCTGAAACTGTAAACCGAGTCTTAGGTAGTTGATATTAAATACATTGGTACTCTCTTCAGGAGTAGATTACAATCAAAATAAACCATCTGCATTTTCCTGAAGGGAAGTATTAGCAATCTGTTAACATATGATAAAGTCCAGCCTCACTTCAAATAATTTTAAAGTATCTAAATGAAACTTTGAGATAAGCAGAAATAAAGAATGCAAATAGACTGCATGACATTAATACCTAACTCCACACCATCCACTTTGAAAAAGTGGATCTGCTAGAACGTTGAATGTGTCAGCTGTAAACAGCCACCCTTCAGTTTAACGACCCTACAGCAAACTATATGCTCAGCTCATTCAGCACCGCATGAGAATGTAATTCGCTTCCATTCCTTGCAAAATTTTAAAAACTTATTTCCATGAATGCCTTTTTCGTATAAACTGAAATTAGTTGATATTGTCCCTCTTTCTGCCACTTGACAGAAACTGAGAAAGAGAAAACTTCATTTGTCATTCATTTCACATAATCACTCGCAGCTCGGTCTTGTTTTAAAGTAAACATCTGCCATGCACTGTTCTTGCCTTTTCTGAATGTTATTTCCTTATGTAAGCTGGGTGCAAAGAAATGTGTCTGCAGACATGATGTTGCAGGATCATGACAGTTTAACGTACTAATGACAGCATGCTAACAATGCAGTTCGTTTATGTCACTGATATTAATAAAGTATCTGAACCAAAAAACACACAGCTGTTAAATGTTTCCATGTTTTGGTTTGTGGTTCTATGGGCAATTTCTATAGATACTTAAAGCAAGTAAGGGAGCGGGCAACCTCACAAAATCAGATCAAAGTCCAGTTGCTCTGCTTACTTTGTATTGTCCAAATCTTGACTTTTGAAAGCATGACCAGAAACAAGGTCATACTCAGTTCAAATACCATTCTTTTAAAATTAATAATGCTGTACAAAATTGTATTACTGAAAATTTTATTTCTCATTATGCTTTTCAAAATAAGGTATTCATCCTCAAAGGATCCTGAATACTTAACAACATAATGAGCCAAAAAACCAGGAGTGCTCCTTTTGACACAGTTATTCTGCTCTTCATGCATGGATATACCCATATTTATGCTTTAGGTACTTAAATTTTGCATCTGTACTTTGCAGAAACAATAAAACCCAAGATACACATTGAAATAGGTACTTCTAACTAGTAACTTTCTCGATAGCCTAGCAGATGCCAAAATGAGGAAAGATTTACACCAGAGATTATGAAAATGCAGGATCATTTGAGAATAATAAAAGTAAATGGTGGGAAATGTTAACAGCAACAGCTGTGAAAAGAAATTATGGAAGATTAAAAGTATAGAAGAGAGCAACAATAGTAAAAACAGTTTAAAAATTAAATTGCTTCACAAGAGAGATTCTTTAATTACGGTTTCTGGAGATATTTGAGTAATAACTGCAAAAACAGAAAGGTATAGATATTTATAATTATTTCACTCTCCTAAGAACCCACTAATACTCTAAAATCAAGCCAGGAAAATTATAGCAGATCACACAACTGTATGAATCATGCTGACTTTAAAGTCTATAATGACTTTTTAAGGTTGTGCACAGAATAGCAATCACAGGCATACTTAGTGGTGAAGGCAGGTGCAAAGGTATAGGAAGACTCCCTACACAGTGCAGGAGGTTTGCAGCAAAACTGTTTTGCCCAAGAAAGTCTTAGACAGCAAGAAGTAGGCATAACTATTTTGTGTTTTATTGTTTATTATTTCGTATCTATCGGATGAATATTTGTTTTATTGCCATAGACACTGGTACCCAGAGTTGGACGCAGCTGAAATGTTGGGAGACAGAGGAAAGTGTAGAGGGCTGAATGTTTGCACACAGCGAATAGTTCAAAACTGTGGCATATACATTTCCTTTAACTGCCCATAGTAAATCCTGCTTTGCTACCAGAAGCACCAAACAGAACAGGTAATGGTTGCAACATGGCAGAACAGTGATCACATCAACACCAAACTGCAGAGGCACCTGGCAGAAAGCACAGTATTAGTACAGTGCTGAAATACACATTACGCAGAAGCATCTGGAATAGAAAGGCAAAACATAAAGTATGCCTGTCCACTGAACAACATCCCAAAGGGTTAAATTCCAAATGACATCAGCAATTTCAATGTGCTGCCAAAACTTTACAGTTTGAGAATAGGCACTGTATTCTATTAGGATTTTAAGTTACCGTTCATGATGTCTCTCAGTGTTTTCTGATACTACCAACCCAATGAAACAGGGCTCCCAGTTCAATAGCCCTTTGAACTCTGGAAAAGTTCCTTTTCCAAAAGTACAATATTCCAGCTCAAGGTTCATCTACTCAGACAAACACCAGAAGAAGACTTATAGTCATTCATGCAGGAAGTTAGTTAATAAACTACAGACAAAATCTGGAATTATTTTATTATAATTATAAATAATAATGTATTATGGTGATTATGGTTTGGCTGAGAACAAACAGGCCAGCCTGAGCTAGTCTGAGATAACTGCCAAATCTTCTGCACATGTGACAGATGGTGGAAGCATTTTAAAGACTCCCTGTGCACAAGAACTCTGTGTAACAGGCGCTCAGATTCAGTGCAACAGCAAAGTAGCTGAAGAGGGTCATGATAAAAGCACACTAAGCAGCATAAGCTACCTTTAAAGCTTTGGGTTTCATCTGAAAAAAAGGTGAAAAAACCAGAATAGTGCATCCAAGGGATGTGAGGGGAAAGTGGTTGCACAACTTAAGTTGGCTGTTGACTGATGCAAGTGAAGGAAACTGTGGCTTTTGATACAGTGCACGAAATTCAGCAGGTATAGGGGCGGAAGGACAATGGTTGAACTAGTGGAGCTATATCCCCTCCTAAAAGGGCTTGTTTCAACTTCCCTAACAGGGAGGGTGGGTTGGAAGCATTGCAACTTACTTTTCAATAAACCTTATTCTTCCCAAGAACATAATTCATTTTGTGTGTTTACATCTAATCTCTTTTGGCTCATCTTACTTTGAAAAGCGTTTTGAACTCCAAGAATGTTCCTCAAATACTCCCTCTAAGAGTCCCAGAAGGCAAACGCTAGAGTGTAGAGGAGGAAGACAGAACAATAAATGAAAAGTAACATCATACCACTGAGAACTCTCTCAGCCACATCCCAAGTTACACCCGCTGCAGTGAATCCATCTTCTCCTCTAATTAATATCTTATGGTATCTGAAGCAAGGTAAGTTGCAAGGAATAGGCATTTATAGACCACAAAAAGAGTCCAAATCAGAAAAAAAATCAAAAGAAGAGTGAAACAACCATTGACATCTGATGCTGCCAGTGTCCCTTCAGCCTTTCATTGAACCATTACAATTCTTTCCCTGGAACAAGCAAATGTGCTGTGTTCCTTTCTACACCAATGTGCTTTCCAGAGCAGCTTGCAAGCAACACTTAAGCCTTGGCTTATGTTGCATTCATGAATTTAGCTTTTTATGAAGTTGTTCAAAGAGCAATTTAATATTATTATTTGGATGAGCTCTCTCAGGCTAGGTTTCCACACGGAGATCCTTCAATCCTTTGCTTTTTGGCAAGAAGTGGAGATGCAGGTGCTCTCTGAAACCAATTTAGAGTGGAATCAAACTGGGGACCTGATTGTCTTTTTAGACCAGTTCCATGTCCTTAATTTCAATGAATTATTCCTGATTTATCCATTAAACAAGAATCAGTCTGAAAGTACCCATTTGCCAGAAATGGCATTACCCTTAGAGATACCATCAGCCCACTTATCTGAAGAATATTGTACTGCCAGCTCACAAAAAGAAAAAGTTTTAAAATATAAGTAGAAGCTGTAATTTGGGTTGTCAGAGAAAACCCAAGTTCAGTTTTCATGAAGAACACGGGGTTGCTGTCAGCAAAAGTTGCTGGCTCTAATGATGGACGGAATACTGAAGCTTGTCTCCTGCCTGCTAAAGTAAATCAGATATTTGCAGCATATCATTTATTTTCTGCCTGCACAGAGAAGCCAGCAGAGTCCTTTACAACAGAAAGGCCAGGGCAAATCATGCCAATTATGAAAAAGGTTTATGCTAATGATACCACAGAGAAAATGCATACGTCCTTCACATATCTACAGGGATGATAGAGAGGAGAATAAACCTCTTTCATGGAAGTTCATCATACAAGTGGCAAGGCATACCTTGAAGCCCTGACATAAACCCTATTATTTTTTGTTCAGAGTAGAAAAAATAAGATCTAAAATGCTATGTGAAATAAGATGAAATCTTAGGTACCTACGCAGTTGTGAAGGACCAAAGCCTATCCTGCCAAACAAAGTGAGTCTCAGCAATCTCTGTATTGCTTTTTCCACCTGATTTCATATCATATATGTGATACACATAGTTGAAGATCAGCATAAACAATTTTTTGTGCCTGTTTGACCTAATACAGGTTTTTTGTGACCCATTTTGGCAAGCATGTGTTTTGTTATCATCAGAACTCATAAAAATATTTACTTTTTTCCAGTTCCTAAACGCCTTTTTGCTGCTTCAAGGAATAGCATACACTTATACATTAAAAAAAAAACCAACAACCCCCCCCCCCCAAAAACCCAACAAAAAACCCCACACTATGTTAACAAAGCACAATTAAGTATGTAAAAATCAAGCATAGAAAGGTCAGGAAATGCCAGAATTGTCTGAACATCCATAATTTAAATCCCTCATGCCTGTGCATTATGATAAACTTTTTAATTATATGACAGCATATGGATGTTCCATGACACCCGGTTTAGAAGGTTCAGTAGAACACAGGAGTCCAGCTTTCATTCTTTGTGTTACGGGAAAGCAGTCGTTGCAAAGCAAATCCTACTTCACATTTCTAGGCTTTAAGCTCAAAAATGACTTTGGGGCTTGCTCATGCGGTTTGCTAATGTCAAGAGCAGTTTGCAAATGCACAGTGAAGATGGAATATATTGAGATTTTAGTTGTTGAGATCAAATAAGTCTTTCCTGAATACTCATGAATTTCATTTTTTTTTAAAAGCTTTGTATCTTGCATAAAATTGGTCAGCTTTTCACTCAAGGCCCAAAATAATCTCCTGACAAATTTGAAGTCACTGCTCCACAATCTGACAAGCGATAGACTCAGAGATGAAAGACTCAGAAACAGCAGGGTAGTTTTTAGCGCAACATTTTTAGCCAGTCTGACAAACCAAAACAGATTTATGTACTGGGAAATGCTGGACAATCTCATTAATTGAAAACCGATAATAGCCTCCCTGTGGTTTCACATGCAAAACCTATATGCACCTGCACACTATATAGAACAAATTACACATACATTACTAAATAACACTTCAAAGAAAAACAAACACAAAGTGTTTGAGTGGCATCTAGAGCTTGAGGAATAGTAAGAAAAATTTAAAAACCCCTTAATTTGGACCTCTTTTTTTTTTTCAGGGAAAATGTGCGTGGTTTGAAACCTGGGTGTGAATATTGCATGGTGGGAAGAGCTCTAATAACTTCACTCCCAGCTGAAAAAAAAAGATATACAGACATACAAAAACGTGGGCGCTAGCGACATTCTGTCTTTAATTACATGACTCCCAGCCTCTAAATTTTCCACCCTCTCTCCCACTTTGAGCTTAAGGTTCTTGTTCTCACATACAGAGCTCCACAAAAGTCCCTCCTGCCCACATCTCATTTCTCATTTGCTCCTTCTGTTACTGCCTGAGTTCTATCCAAATTATTTTCTTTAACGCCTACTGTACACTTTCTCTGGTCTTTGCATCACGTCAACGCTTGCGTTCCAAGAACTGAGCAGTGTTCGTTTGAATTGCTATCTAAAATAGGGTTTTTTTGCAAGGTCAACAAATGCTAATATGCCAGCTAAAGCAACCTTCTTCTGTAAGTAACTGGTTCTCTAGATGAAAATTATCTTCTTTATCCTGATGCATTGCATGCACTCTTTGACTTATGCAGACTATCCCTGACTTGTGTCACAGGCATATTTTCACCAGAAAACTGTGAAAAGTGAAAATTATATCATACCTGGGTTAATATCCTAGAACTTCTTCAACTAATTTGCTGGGTTTGTAAAACCAGAGCCACTCCGTGAACCTTTTCTCCCTTCCTGATTAAATATAATTTTTTCCTTAAAGGAAATCTGATTTTAAAAAGATGGGACTGAAATCAACCCCCTAAAACTGAAGGCTGCCAAATTTCACAGCTGCTCCTTATCTCTGTGATGGTCTGACCAAAACCTCAGAGCTGACAGCTCTAAGTTCTGCAAAAGTTGGGTTATGAATTTTTATTTCTCAGACATGGATACAAGCCACCAGTACGAAACTACTTTAAACTCAAGGAGAAAAACCAGAAAACACTTTCCTAATCTGCAGAAATACTAGTGGGAGCGCATTTTTTGGCTCACACCCATATATACACGTAAAAGGGCAAGATAGCGTTGGTTCTTTTTTCACGCTGCGTAGACGATGGGATATAAGCCCAGTTCTCATTTCCCACTGCTCACAGCTACTGCTGCCTTCTGACACCCGCAGAGGGCAAAATGGGTGAAGAAGATCAGAGTTCTGGTTCCAGCCAACTCCAAGTGCATGTTCTGACACACTTCGCCAGGCACACGCAAGCTCCCTGCTGCCTAGAGACCATGCGCATTCTCCCTACATCTGTCAATTGACAGGGCAACCTGTACAAATCATGTCCCACTTCAGAGATTCGAGATTGCAAGTAAGGTCTGGGCTTCTTAACATTTTCTCTTACATCTTCAACAATAAATTGTTCCTAAGTCCCCTTCGTGTGTGAGAAATTAGCTTTTTCTCCACTTCTTGTGGTATTTGGTGTACTGTGTGCTCAGAAACCTAGCAGCCTCAGAGGCTTGCTTTCTCTTCCTATTCCTTATGAACAAAATGCTGATATATTAGCAGGTATGAAGGATGAAAACCATTTGTAAAGCTCAGCTAGGTTTTTACTTAGCAAAGCACTGTTACCTGTCTGCATCCACAGTCACGTCATGAACCCCTCTTTGAATGACGTCTCGAGAGGCAGCTAGGTCTGGTATTCGGTTCAGACTTCTAGTATATAGGTTGAGTCCTCCATCTGTCATGTACCTGAAAATAAATGTGTGGTCAATCAGTGGGAAATGCAACCATCTGGCAACCACGTTTCACTCTAAAGTTAATGGACTGTGAATTCAAATGTTTAAGGTACGGGCTGTCCTATTAGATGGTAGGCTTATCCTAAATATTCTCACTTTGTGTGCCTAGCACAGGGAGATCGGATATATGCCTATTTTCTAGGATCATTTGCCTTTTTCTGTGATGGCTTACAGGCCAACCTGTTTGACTAAAATAGACTGAAGCCCTCAAGTATCTTCAAAAATTTTAATCATATTTTAAGTACTGCAGTTTTGTCAAAGAATAGCACCAGATGCAAGAAGCATAACTCCAGTTAAAAAAGAAAAAAAAAGGAAAAAAATCAGTGGCATCCATCTAAATGGGAATAGAAATTGAGAATCCAAATCCGTAGTCCCTGCTGGGATGCAATATTCAGATATGAAAGAGATATCCAGTGAAGTCCTTACAATGACATTTAAGAATATGTTTCTATCTGTGTTCCTTTTGCTTGATTCCCACCACTTCACATTATAATGAATGACTAATGAATCGAACAGTGAGTATAGTGCTGCTTACTCACTAGAGAACTATTAAAAGTTTCTGTATTTCAAGCAGCAATAATAATTTCTGGAACGCCTACCTACAGTTTAGTTATCTCCATGAGAGGTCTTGGTCCTTATAACTGAGCTGTACCACAAGCCTGTCCTACTCTCAAGACCTGTCCGTTATTTTCTCAAAGGACCTTTCATTAAACTGTCTTCCCTCTTAGGCTCTTGTTTTTTACATTTCCCTCTTGTGGTTTTTGGTAACTTTAGTGTAGCAACCTAGTGCAGAGTTTGCACAAATTTATTTGTGAAGGACCACGCACATGTATGGCACTTAACATACAAGTGTACATATACAGGCAAAAAATTTGGTATACCTCAGTGACCCTACTGAAAGTCAAATTACAGGCTTACTGAAATAAGTGTAGTCCCAATGTTAGGATGATGGCTAAAATTACCTACTGGAGTTCACTCCCAATTCAAATAATCTTGAACACAAGTTCTCCTTGAGCCATGAAACGGTGCCACTCAAACCCATCTTTCAGTCGAAGCGTGAGTCCACGTACACAAAAATTTAACTTCAATAACTCTACACAACCGCCCCAGCACAAGCCAAGGCACACACACCCCGCCAGTGCTCCAGATGTTCTGTTGGCTCTCTCTCTGCGGTTCCTTCTGGGAGCTGATTTAATTGAAATCAACTGTCCCAGAGACCTCAGGGCTAATACAGCAGCCCGGGAACACCAGCCTCCACCCCCACGGTTCGGGGTGGGTGAACTGGTGCAGATTTTGAGAGCGAAGCTGCGGTAGCGTAGCCCTGTGCGACAGCTACGGTCTGAGACGGCGTCGTGTCCTGGGTGGCAATCTGGACGAAGGCAACCTCGAGTGCATTAAAACGCAAAGGGTTGGTTTGTTTATTTTTAACCAAACTCTGAGGCGTTTTATGCACTGGTAAGATTTGGCCTGCAGTTCAGCAAGGGATTTCTGAAACCTTGGTATCTGGGGTCTGCAGAAGGTAACTTTACATTTGTTTTCAAAGGTAAATTAACAGTCACACTTACACACTAGATTTATCCTTTTATTAAAGACAGAATTTAGACTTTTTGACAGATTATTTAGCTAGGGGTGAATTATGCAGTAGGTTCCAAGGCTCTGGAATTGCATATTAAATTTAGCTGTGGTTTGAATGCCATCCAGACTATATGGATTTTTTCCTGTGTAAGTAAGGCCTGAATGGAGAGACTTAACAAGTGCAACAGTCCTTCCTCACACTGATTTCTAATTACTGCTGCATTCCTGTCCCCAAGTGTTTAAAGTAATTAAACTGATAATGGAAGAGGCATAAAGAAGATAAGACTTTACATGCCTCAGTGAATCCTGAAATTTCAGAGCTTATTAACTTGTTTTTAACATTTACCGCACCTAAAAATGTTAACTGAGCACATTGCAACTTACTGTCTATTGAGTCATCCTTATTACAGATGCAAAGAAAAGTCACACAAGATGACTATATTCATCCTTTAATGTGATAAGCTAATTAATACAACTCATCAGGCACTGCAAAGGATTCCCCTATCTTTTTTTTTTTTTTAAATAAACCCATGCATCCGTCAAAGGCAGCATTTAAATTTCCTTCACGATAAAAGGTCTTCAGACATGAAAGTATTACTTTTTCCATATATCTTTTCTCTGTTCTAGCAGACATGAATATGGCTTCCTACTTGACAGCCACTAATGCTGTGCTGTGGACACCCTTGTCAGCAGTGCTCCATTCACAGATCACTGAGACGGTGCACCAGGGAGATAGAGAAATATGCTTTCTTTATAGTTAAGCTTTTTCTAGAGATCTATCTTTGGATGGTGCTTGAGGTGAGACACTACTCTAGAAAGAGCTTTGATCACAGACTTCCATTTGCCCTTAAGAACGTATCATATCCAATTTCATCAGCCACCATTCTCTAATCATAGCTATACTTCAAACTAAAAGATTAGATTGACAGCAAGAGTCCTAAATTTATACAGAGTGAAGTAGTGTGCTGTGACATGGCCATGTACTCTATGGGACTTCTGTTCAACCTAATGTTACCTCAGCCACCGAGCAGCCTTGAGATGCCAACAACAGCACTGAACAGTACTTTAAGTATGAGTAAAACAGTAACTTTTTTTTTTTTCCAAATGATGCTTTAGGAGTTCTAACATACATAGGAGTGAAGTGACTCACGTTCCAAGACTGATATAAGAATTGTTAAATAGTAATTCGAAACACAGGGAATGCAGTATCCCAAAGTCAATCAACTGATTAAGCAAACAAAAATAAAATTGTCATTCTTCTTCCTGGGTATGCTAGGAGAGTGACTTATCTATTCTTTTATGAAAAGATATTCCTAGAGCTCAGACGACACGCACAGTTGAAAAATTGCAATCACACAAACTATACCAGACAACATCTGAAGTAGAAACAGAGAAAGTCAGTGCTGCCAGCAACTGCTTTTCATCATCTGCGTCTGATACCATATCTACCATCTCAAATAAAAGATAAAAATGCCAAAAGACAACCCATCCCAGGGCAAGCAGTGCAAAATGATGATTTACCAGATAACTAAGAAATTCCAGTAAGTGATAAGAAGCACCAGTGCTCTTACCAAAGTTCACAGCGGTGTCATCTGGATGTTAAAGGAGAAGAACTCAATTTGAAGACAGCTGAGAGCATCACTGGCAGCTTAGGGGCTTATTTTTGTTTTGGTTATTATATATGTGTATTTTTATGCTGAAACCATAATGCAGCTTCCACAAGTGTGCCAGAGTTTGTTAGAAAAATCCTATTAAACCTGCCAATCATGCATTAGTTCAAATGGGGAAAAAGTGCTACTTGCCCACTATTGATGTCATCGGTTCTGAGGCTTTTCCCAAGAATGTCCCCATCACTCATGTAGCCACCAACGTCAACTTCGGAGGCCATGTCCAAATCACCACTTCCCTTCTCACTCATGTCGATCTGTGAGATATTTCCAAGTCGAGAAACAGCTGCTCGGCGAAGCGGGGTGGTGTACATGAATCGAGAAGGGTCTGTGTGTATGAAGCGACTGGCGCCGCTGCGAGGATAACCAGCGCCCAGGGACGGGGCATCTCCCGCCTGCAGCCGAGGACTGGCCTGCCCCAGCCTCCAAGTCACCGGGGTGGACCGGCTTGTCAAGCTCGGTATGCTTCTCCCGTTCACCTCGGTTGTCACAGTGCTGTCAAAAGTTGTCTCCAATGTGCTGCCAAACAAAATGGAGAAGTCAGTGAACTGTGCTTTCTCTGTTCCTGAGAAACAAGGAAAAGCAAAGGCTGGAAGAATCTCTATTTCTTTCAAAAAGTTCTCTGTGCGTGTGTGTTTCTCCAAGTGCACACACGTGTTTGTGCATACAATAACCTCTATTTATAAAATAACCTAAAATAAATTTTAAGGGCTTGTAAGTAGATGTATACGAAACAATAACGACCTCTGTGAAGGATCATATAAGACACTTTGACAGTAAAGTATATTAAAGTCACATTTAAGTTGTTGAGGCAGTCTAGCAAACAGCATGGTTAGTGTCAGAGTTAATTTTCCCTTGCAAGTCTCGAATTCATTCAGCAACTAGCAATACTTTCCTGCAGTCCAAATTTTTAGCAGTCTACATGAAACGGGTATACCTGTGGCTTATCTGGGTCCCTCTAAGGCTGGACATGGTTTCTTCCAAATTCTGCCTCAGGTCTGCTATATTCTTTACAGTTCTCATTCTTCTTGTTTCAGGGTCTTCCCCTGGAAGAAAACAGAAAAAACAGCATAAATTTTAGCGCACTGCAGTGCATAAGGTTGAATAAAGTGCACACATGTATACACAGTTGAGAATACACACATATGATTGTAAATAGGTCTGTCCTTTTAATCTTTTAAAAATAAAACCTCATCCTTTCAGTAATAAAACACACATACACTTATAAATAACATGTGGCATGTAAAAAACCCACCAAAAAGACTCCTGGTGAACTATCCCTGTTAGGACCCAAATCTATTAATGAAACTCAGATTTACAGTGTTGGGATTTTTATCCTCTGTAATCAAGGCATGATGCAGCCCCAGACCACTTGATACATTACACAGCCCCTTTTTCCTCCTTGACATTTTACATGACTTGGTAGGAAATAAAGCCACAGTAAATCTGTGTCTGGAAAGAATTGGGATGACTGTTACAACAATTCTTCAGTATGCACTTAACGTCCAGGCTATTTCAAAGTACTCTTTAAGTCAGGCACTTAATAAAGCATCTTTCCTGAACTGTAATGGTTTCCTGAAGGGGGAGATTATTCTTCATATGGGATAAAAAAATATTCCTCTTGGGATAAAAATCTGAGTGCACTAAGCACATGTGTCACTTAGACAATTATGGATTTTTAACAGCCTTCAGGTATCCATTGTGAAAAGCTAGTCTGGTATCTTGAATAGTGAAGCCCACAGAACTTCACCTGGAACAACCTGAATAATGTTTACTTCACACAATTAAGAAAAAAAAAAAAAGGAAAAAAGAAGGGAAAAAGAAAAGTTATATATTAAGTGTTACGAAAGAAAAACATAATAAGCCTCAAAGCAACCTCCAGAAGTCATATATGAAGAAACAAAAATACATTTTTCCTAGCATATTCATATATCAAGGAATTTTAGTTCATTTTTCTTTTGGAGAATAAGAGAATTTCAAAAGAAAATCTGTGACAAAAAATCACTGATTTGTCCAAGGTTCTGTTTCTGACTGCGTCCTGTATCTGTTGCTTGAAAGAAGCTTGGCAAGAAGCATCATTATTACAGTTATGTGTGCAATGTTGAATGTGAAGTGCAAATAATTTCTTTTTGACTCTATCAATGATAAATTTCATGTCATACCTCACCTTGTTAAGTCAATTTTACTCCTTATTCTGGAAACGTTACCATCACAGAATGCTATTGTGCAACCACTAAAATTATTTCTAATATTTAACTCTAGATTGCAGCATTCTCATCCAGAACAAACTTTTAATCTAATTTTGGATTCCTTGTGACATCAAGAAACTATTTCATCTTTAAATACATCTAACAGGAGATAGTCTGGTGAATTTAAACTCAACATCATACAAAAATCAAGATCAGAGATGTAAGCAGAGGTCAAATACCATATAGCACTATGATATTTCACATTTTTAAAGTGTAAAATACACATGCAGATACACATCTTCAAGTTGCTGTATTTCTCATTCTGTTGCCACCTTTTGTCCTCCCAGGTTTGTGTGTGAGTTTATACAAGATATAAATTCAACAATGGTGATGTGTCTGAGGAAAAGCATGGTGTGCCATCTAAGTGAAAAAACAGGTAGGAGCTGTTTGGGAAGGAGGGAAAAGAAAAAAAAAATGGTATCCTTTGCAGAGTAGATAAAATAGGGAAAAAAAGGAAGGAGGAGATCTTAAGGTAGAGCTTGCAAGAAAATTTGCATAGGACGGAGAACTGGGAAATATTCAATGTAGGGCCAGAAGCAATGAAAATGTTATATTCAACAAAACATTCTGGAAAAGTAAAGGCAAAAAAAAAAAGTCCTATAGGAAAAAATTCTGGTAAGATGAAAAGATCTCAACACAACATCTGTTTGACGGTATGGGAAAAAGGTTGACTTGCAGAACTACAAGCGTGGGTTTAACATTGGTTTACAAAATGCATTGGGTTAACACACGAAGTGACATTTATTTCAAATATAAGGGAGAATGTGCAGAAGCAAACTATATTTGAACAATGATTCACTTAAGCTCTTTAATTTTGAGTTTTGACTAAAGGAGGAAGCCTTTGAGCTCATCGACAAACTGAATTGCTACTGTACCCTCTTCTGCAGTCCAGGTCCTATCGCCCAAACACTCTGCGGGAAATTAAGAAAAATCCCAACTCCTGACATTAAATAGAAATAATAGATTATTCCATATACATTCCATATACCCTTTATTTCTTCCCTGATAGGGAAACCACGCACGGAACTAGCCAATGTACCCTGCAGTTGTGGCTCAATGTCAAGCTAGCTTTCACAGCAACGCCACTTTGAGGTTTGCCCATCTACTCTCCCCCGGCTGTGTCTTCTGTCCTCTTTGCTGCAGCCAAGCAGTCCTTCAGGAACTGCTGTTTGCTTGATTGTTTAATCGCTCCAAATAAATTCTTCAGTGGTTTAATGATCCAACAGTCCATAAACCTCTGGGTTGGCACCATGGAACTGACCGTGGGGTCAACACCCGGACAGGGTGGAGACAAGAATTGGGGATACAGACCCAGCACTGCCCCAAACTCTCCATCTTCTCAAGCCACACCCCGAGGGCGTGTCCATTCACAAAATTTTGCTCCATAAAATAAACTACGTGTGTGCATTTTAACATGTAATACCTTGCAGGAGGCAAATGTTCACACTCAGATTGAAAGTACCACAACTGCTCCTGTGTTTCAAGCTAGACGTGTTCAACCGACGTACCCACGGGATCCTGTTTGCAGAGGTTTCTGCACCATCCTGGAGATTCCCGTGAAGCAAAAAGGGCTCATGCCAAGGCTAGGTTGGAGACCATTAAGTCCTGCTAGACTGAACCTGCTGTTGAAATCCCAGACGGTTCCCAGGCAGACTGTCCCTGCAGTTCCCTGTGGTGCACTCAGCTCCTCGCTGTCGCTGCCCTTTGCTTTCCCCCCTCTGCCAAATGCAGTCAAATTCACTTCCAGCAGCACATTATATTCCTGCCGCAAAACCTAGATGGGGGAGACCCAGGACCTGTTTGTCACCTGCCCTGCCTCAAACCAGAGGTGAGACAGTAGCTTGGTGGGATAAGACAGTTTTCTGTTATATACAGAGGGAAAAATTCCAGGGTGTAAGCAGGCAGAATTAAAGGCAAAGCAATACTTTACCTTTATATTTATTTGAGGAACTGAATATAATTCATATTTGCAGTGACTTTGCCCTTTCCTTCCTTGTTTATCCTTGTCAGTTGTCTTTTGCTGTATGTTAACACTGCCAATTCTTGTGGGAAAAATGACAGCAACTGTCTTTTTTAATATATATTGTACAGTAAATAGCATAACAAAGCCTTAAGGTATAATTGCAATACAAAAAAAAAA
This sequence comes from Haliaeetus albicilla, assembly GCF_947461875.1. Taxonomy (NCBI): domain Eukaryota; kingdom Metazoa; phylum Chordata; class Aves; order Accipitriformes; family Accipitridae; genus Haliaeetus; species Haliaeetus albicilla. Next base: position 11,410,170 of record NC_091510.1, read on the forward strand.
AGGTACACATATATGCCAAACTGCCAAAATAGGTTTTCACAGAGAAGAATATTTCACTTTCAGACAAATTCTACCGTAAAAGTAGTGTTATTCTATTCTGGAAAGGTGAAAAGTTTGAGGTCTAATCTCTTTTGATCTCTCAGTGACAGAAAGGGTCATTTCAAATCCTTTCCACCATTTTTTTCTAAAAAGATACAACTGGAGTTTTATGATCTTAAAATACTACATAGTGCTACATCCAAAATCCTCATAACTGTAACTACTAAGTGTTTTAAAAATAATTGTTCTTTTTTCTTTCTATCCTTCTCTTAAGGCCTTGTCAATGGACTCATGCTGTACCATGGATGAACAAGTCAGAGAGTATAAAGAGTTGCACATGATGACTGAGAAATTTTCTGCACCGAGTGCAACATCCTCAGACCTAACTTGCATCTGACATTACCTACATTTTCAGGACAGCACTGAGGCTCCCCATCTATATCAAGCCTCCTTCTGCACAGAGGGTGATGAATACATGTTTTTTTCTGAAAGCTAGCTACACCATGCCTGCTAGAAGAGACACTACGGTGCTCACTGCAGCAGGATTGGGACCCATTGCATGGGTTTAAAGGGAGCTCTGACTTCCCCAGGCACCTCGTTGCTTATTACTATGTCCCACTGACATCACAGAGCCTGTCCATATTTACATGACCTAACATATCAGAAATGCTCCCTGGCTTGTTATCTCAAGTGATTCTGGTTTGTACACTGAAGAAAAGCCAATCTATTTCATACACAGAGAGACCAGGATAAGAAAGATTAAAACCAGGGTACCCTGAAACTTTCTGTCAAAATTCTGTTCCTCTTCCAAGAAAGTGTGATGCAAATATTTTACTGACCCCATGAAATATAATCTGCTCAAATCACTTGTAGCTTCATCGTCCGTATTAAACATGAATATTCCAGAAGATTGTCCCCAAATTCTTGCCTATAAACAGTAAACCATTACAGGTTCCCTCAATAAATTTCTAGAGAACACCTTAATTTCTTCCAGTGTGTGAGACACGTACACAGGAAATCAAAATAAACATTTTACAGAAATCACTAAAAGCCTAGGTTAAACATTTACATTCACATTTCTGAAGCTCACCCATAATTGCACATTTAATAATACTGTTCATAATCATTTCAGTACTTCGCACACGCAATTACAGCCCAAAGCAGATAAATGGGAGAATAATAATTCCATTAATTGTCTGATTTTCATAAAAGGATTTACAAATAATAAGCAGCTCCCCAGAGAATTTTCCACTCTTAGCTATTAACTCCATTCACAAAGGAAAGTACCAGTTTTACTCTGCAGGTGGGGAAACTGAGGCCCGTGAGAGAATAGGGATTTGCTCAGTGACACACAGCTGAAGAGGAGCAGGGGCAGGTGGAGAGCTCAGCTCCCTTTGCTAACAAGCCTCTAATCTCTAGAAGCCCCTTTAGCATACTGGTGTAGTCTAATAATAAAAGGTATGCATAAAAAGAGAATTCTCGTTTCTTTGTTATTTTGAGATGATAGCTTTTTATATTTACATACAGAACAGAAATTTTATCCTGAATGTTAAACACAGTCAGGGCTAACATATCCACCAGCAAAGAAGCTCCAGGCTAGACACATGCTATATAACCTTGGAAAAGCAAGCAGCCACTTCAACCATTTGACTGGCTGAAGAACAAAGCTTTGGAAATGAACACTTTGAGCACTCTTCTAAAGGGCTGAGAGATGAAAAGTAAAGCCAGTAACACAGAAGCCTTTTGAAGCACCTATGGCTGTGGACTTCAAATGCTCACTGGCATGCACTGATATAACAAAACTGGTTATTGAAACTAAACTGCAACCCTGGCCCTCACACTTCCATGTATAGGGGTGAAATTATCAGCGGTGGGGAAGGAGGAAGCAATACTGGAGGGACGGTTTGTACGTAGGCCGAGACATTTTCTATCTAAACCGTACCTTGGATTCAAGATTTCAATTTTATATTTGTGAGGACAAATGTCATTAAAATTAAATTATTTATGAGTAAACTAATAGCACTTAAATGTTTCACCTTAATTTTTCAAACAGCTAAGCAAACTATGCTCAATTATTCACAGGCTGTTGCTGCCCACGCACCCATCAAAAGTGATTTAGACATTTGTCTTCATTTCCTACAGTCTTTAGAGGTAAGAGTAAGCAAGCAAGGAAGAAATGGCTAGACCCTAGTTTTGCATACTATTGCAAATAAACCCAGTTCTGTCTCGTGAAATCACTGTCAAGATTAAAAATCTGCTCCATGCAGATATGTGCTATCACTTGGGTCTCCTCTTGCCCTTCCTGATGTCAAGCCAAAGCTAACTTACCTAAAATATCAGTATACAGGACCTGTTCTAGGTCCCCCAGCATCGTTATTATGACATCTTCATCCAGATGTGCGGTCCCTTCGCGCAAGCAGCCTTCCTCCTCCTCCTCTGCCCAGTTCCTGCTGGGGAAACGGGACGTGCAGGACGCATTTTCATCATCTGATTTTCCCCTCTCCTCATTATCAATCTCAAAGCCTTCACCTGCATGCCGGTCTGCCGACCTCCTGGCCGTCCTGCTTCCAGCTGGTGGTGTCGCCTGCAACGCCTGGGGTGCGGAGAGGCTGGAGTGGCAGAGGGAGTGCACCGACTGCGAGAGTGCCTTGGAAAGGGAGCCTCTGCTCCCAGCTTCTGCCTCCCGCTGATGGTAACTCTGGCTGGACTTGGAGGCGTTTCCAAACCAGTTCTCCCGATATGAGTATCGCCTCTTCTCCCCTTCGCTGATGAGCGTGAGATTGGTTAGAGACTTCTGCTTCTGAAGACGAACACACCCTCTTCTAACCTCCTTGCCTTTAAACACTGACAGTTCAGCAGATCGCTGCATCTTTCCGGCTGGGGCTTCGCCTCAGTTAGATTTCATATTTCTGAGACGGACAGCAGTTCAGTTCCCCCGAAAGGTCTGGGAGGTGATCCCTCCAGCACCGCACGCTGCACAGCCCAGGTAGCACATACTTGCACTCGCGATGAAATCACGGCTCAAACATGCAGTGTACGTACTCTAAATGACTAGACAGGCACAGTCATTTTCTTTAAAATTACGCTGCTGTCTCTACTAAGCCACTTCTCTCCCGTCACATTAATCTGCAGTACTTACAGTCATTTTCACTTGGATTTCTCTCAGGCAGAAGAGAGTTGATCAAACACTCTGCTCCAGCACAGAAGTAATCCCAAAAGCCAACTGTGTTTTCCCCTCTCCATCCAATCACGGGTCTCATCGGAGCGGTGGGCCTGCATCTCCGTCTACAGCTGCTGCCTTCTGAAATCCAAAGTAGGCACAAGTGCTGTCTCGGGCTTTCCCCCCCCTCACCAGATCATGACTGATCCCGGTGCACGGCTCTTCACTTTCGATGGGCTGACACAGAACTGCAAGTACAGCCTCCACGTCAGAGCTCAATAAAGAGCCAAAATTAACCACTGAAGCAAAGCTCTGCACATGCCTCCTTACATTTTAGTATTCAACCTGCATTCCCAGATATATGACTCTTCTCTGCTACTGCAGTGAATGCTGCTGGCTGCCATGGCAGCAAACATCCTGGTGAATTAAACCAGAGACACAGAAGCCTCTGCCCAGTTTACAGTGCCACAGGTTTCGAGACACGGCTTCACCTGAATGGGATGCTACAGTAACAGACCTAGCCCACAATCGAATCCTATTTTATCCCTGAAAGGTAAGGATGACAAACTATTTTTTCCATATCACTGCTACTCCCTGTGCAGGAAGCTAAAAGCAGATTTGCAAATGGACCTTCAGTCTTGCAATTTCTTCTCTAAATGAAAAAGATATAATTTAAGATCATAAAGAAGCTAAAAAATGGAACACAACAATTAGAAAAGGAAATATTTAATTTCTTTCTCCTTAAAATATACCTTGCTTGCCTCTCTGTGAGATTCAGAGGCTAGCAGAGAATTAAGAAGCTGTAATAAAATCGTTTTTTCACAATCTTCTGAAGAAAACCTATTAATAGAATGGTAATTTTTTTATAGAGCAACACAATACCATGTCTGAACTAAGTTCACCAGTCCTAAGTGTTGTTTTTAAATATATTATCAAGAGAGAAAGAAGACTTGTGTTTAAATATATACCTTTTCTCACAGGGAAAAACATATTAGTCCCAGAAATAATAGACAGATGAACAAAGAACTAGCTGAAATGCATTCTAATTTTTTATATACAAACTTTTTATGTAGGGGCAATTAATTTCATAAAACATTAAGTAGAAATCTACAGATATGAAAATTACTGTATAACAATATACTGCTTTTGTCAGTGTGAAAATACGGTTGTCTCAAACCCCTACCTGAGAAACCTTGACAGGGAAGTAACCTTTAAAAATGCCACCCTAAGAATTACAGACTGTTTGCAGATTTCCTGTAGGAATAAACAGATGTTAACAGAAGCCTCAGATGTACTTCTTGCTTTTTGCTGGCTCAGTTTATAGTTTTTAAAGATAAATAAGGAAAAAAATACACGGGACAAACTTCTCAGAAATTGTAAAGGAAGGGTACATTTTTTCCTAGGTAACCCTCATAAACACAGAGCTAATCTAGAAAAAAAATTCAGTAGTCTCAAGCAGTGATGGTTTTCCATGTTAAATCACTGACACATTCCTAGAAAGACAGGGTCCACAACAAGAAGAGATACCGCTCCCCTCCCCACCTAGCCCACAAAGTCAAAGTAAGAGGAGACAAGAAGAACGCTCTGTCAGCCCGAGTACAAAATCATCCCAAATATTAAACGCCTGCCCCTTCTTCAGCATGGAAACAAAAGGTAGGACTGCCATGGTTACTCCCAGGGTCTGCCAGTTGCAGTGGCATATGGGCCCTTAAATGGTTTTTATGGACGTGCTGGTGCCCGCCTGCAGCAGAGCCCAGTGCGCTGGTGCGGATGCTGACGAGGAATCGGAGCTCCAGCACTGCCCGCATCCTCCCGCATTGGTACGCGCTGCCGGCGCTGGGCGGCTCTAACAGCCTGTTCAGCACAGCTGAGAAGATGTTGGGGTTGTTAGAAAGGCTTCACAGGGCTTTATTTACAATGGGGAATTGGCACAGTGAAGGGCAATCTCACTCTTTTCCCACTCAATGGTTTTAAAACCTCAACTTATACTCAAATTGGGACAGTATTCTCAGTTGCTATGTTTCGAATTAATAAGAAGGGCAATGATTTGGCCCCGCACGGCACTGTGGTGCAGTGGGATCAAGCTTCCTACCATAAACAGCAAGGCTGAATGTCTCTCCGATACTCCAAATAAATGAATGGTAACTTCCCCACCCATCCTTTCATGCCCAAACAGCTGCAGTCAGTAGCTTGTCTCCGCGGTCAGCCGTAGGGAGGGATGGACCGGCTCTGCCTCCACGCCAAGCTCACGGTGTGCGTGCCTGGTCCTATGTAGCCGTCATTACTGCGATGCTGGATCTGGTCTCAGTAAGCCTGTGGACAGGGTGTCCCCCCTTGCACTAAGCATTGCTCAGCTCCGAGCATGAATAGATCAGATACAAGACTGCCCGAACTGGCCAGGTATATTTAGTCCTGTTTCCAGCTGGGAGCAGAAAATCTTATGCAAGGGGATGAAAAAATCTTCACCCAGTGAGCTACGCCAACCCTCATGTATGGTGTTGGCAATAGGTGCCACACCAGTTGAGGCTGGAAGGGTCTCTGGTGGGGGTACGGCTGGCTCCCGGGCAGCCCAGTGGGTCTCAGTGTCTCTGCTGACATCTTTCTTCTCCCACCCGAGCTATTCACTGCAGTCCAGCTCCAGCAGGACACAGGTCACGGACCATCATCCTGGCACGGGAATGACACCTGAAAGGTGTAGGAGCTGTGTGAGGGTAGCTGGTGGCTCCAGCATCCACCTGTCTCATTTCTACATATATTAAAAATACAAATGCTGGGAGTCAAATGCTGGGATATGGAGGTGCTGAGGCTAATCACACAACATCCATTCAGCCTTCGTGTGTACAAACACTATACTACAGCCCTTAATTAAGAGGTTATATGAACTTTGCTCCCATTAATCCCATTGCCTCACTTGGTAGACAGGCCATTGTGATTATCCTCAGATGCAGCAGATACATATGTACGTCTTAGACCTAATGCTCAGCAGAAAGAACACTGAATTTATCCTTCTGCTCTACCACTTCTCTCTGCAGGGTGTCATTCCACAAAACATAAAATTGCAATGTGGAAAATTCCCAGGTTTATTTATTGAAAAACACTTTTGTAAAGCTCATCCTTCCATTTTAAAATGATGAAATATAGCAACAAGCAAATACATCTTTCTAAACTAAGACATTATAGGAGACCAGAGGAGAGGGAATGTCATGACAGAGCATTATTCCCAACTACCTTGCAGTTCAATGTATTCCTCACCCACCATGCAGGAATATGTTTAAATCAAAAACAGCACAGGGAAATTCCCCAATCCATCCCAGTCAGTGTAACATATTATCTTATTTTTACTGTCTCTTTCATAAAATGAATTATAAAAATGATTTTAAGAACTAATAATCTAGGGACAAATTTTGCTGTCAGATAAGACTTTCTTTGAAGTCTCAGTGCATAGTTTGGAGCCTTACAAATGAATTATGTAATAGATCTGCAAATGCATAAGATTATGAATCTCTTCAGCCAAGCTCACTTGAAAAAAAATTTGTAAACTGCTTCCACACCTATTAATTATTTCTTTCAGGGAGTAAAAAATGAAGCATAGTAAACATAAAAGCTTGAAAATTGAATGTCTTTATGCTAATCCTGCCATTGATTTTGACCTATAACTCTTAAAATTACTTTTTCATTTCTGCTTCATCCCTCAGATTTTTTATAATTAGTCAATATTTGTAAATTCATGAATAATTATTTAATCAAACACTTTGCATTAAGCTCTTCAAACATGTAAACACTTGTTAAAGCCAAACGCTACCACTGATTTCATAAAATAATACTTAGTAGTTATTGATATGTACAGTTTACAATGGATTATTAAATAATTGCCTTGCTGACATCCTTCTCCAATAAACTTGCAACAGAGATTCATAAACATCACAGCTACTATGAGTAGATATGCTGGGTAAGAAAGTCTGAACAACTTGTTTCTAGTCATACCACGAAAAACAAGAACCAAACTGGATTACTTTACTAGCCTTTCTTTTCATTCTTGTTTTAAAATCCTGTCTATAAAGTTATACCCCAGTTTTGCAGAAACATAGATACTGAGTAGCCTTGTTGAGGCAACTGGTACATAAAGTACACGCAAGAAAGGGTGCTCATACATGGCTGCGGAACTGGTCCTTATTTAGGACTCCCAAATTTCTATCTGGGATTTCCTGGGCAGAAGTCTACACATCTGTGCGCCACATGTGCAACGAGTCTACCGTACGCAGAACGCCCCGAAACTATTGCAGGGGTGACTCGTGCTTACAAATGGGTCTCGTTCAGCGTGTGTAGGGGTATCGCTGGCGCTGTGCATGCACAGGGGATCCAAGGCGCGCAGGAAGCCTTGCAACTACCGCGCGTGTGCTGCGCGCCTGGTCTGCACGTGCACTGTGGAAACATCTGGTACTGCTCTGGCTGAGCTGTGGAATATTCAGAGGGGGGAAAAAAAAAAAGTAGGAAAAAAGCCTGAAGTGCTTCAGATCACATCTGGAACAAATTCCCAGCGGAGACAGAGGAACAGTGAAGAAACCCAGATTTACAGTAGCTCTACCAAGAGGCAGAACTGGCTTTAGGAATAAGCCATGTGGGAAATTACCTAGGGCAGCAGATTTATGGGGACAAGCTAAAAATAAAGTTGTTCAGTTTATCAGGGCTGTGCTTCTGGGTCCATGCCTACACCAGCCTCACCATCTCCCTTGCCTTCCAGCACCATCCTCCTCTCCCAGCTGTGCAAGTAAAACCAAGTGATCACTTGCAGAGCAGTGGGCAGAAAACAAGCGGCTTGTGCTCTGACTTTGCCCCATCCTTTCACCAGATCTGTGCTGGAAGACAGGAAAGGTTTTAAAGGTAACCGGCTCCCTTAGAAACCAGGAGGAAGACAGAGTAGAGGAGAGCTGGAAACTACCCCTGTAGTCTCTCGCTTTCCCACTCTACTTCCCCATCATCAGTGTTGAGACAGCAGGAAAAGAATGTGAACTGCCTTGCTGGGCACAGAAAACAAAGCCATGACCATCCACCACTAGAGCAAGGAAATTATCTTGGTTTTGGTATCCTGAATCACTCAAAGAGAATGGTGCCTGACCAACCACTCCTAAATCTTTGTAAAATGATTTTTTCCACATCAAAGTTTTCCCTATATTGTGGGAAGTCTTGAAGCAGCCATGCTTACAATGTCAGTTTAAGATTGATTGGCTGATTTTTCCCTGAAGTGGATTAGGAGCTCTGATATGATTTGCTTGGCTGGTTATGGGAGCAGTAATCTTCAGCCAAGAGACAATAACAAACACAAGCGTGTAAATATTCTGAAAGTAGAGAAACAGTTTATACAATGATATGGGCTAAGATATCTTAGTCCTGAGCACGTTAGCCTTGGTTGTAAATATTTGGCACTGTAAAAATAATAAAGACTAATGAAGCAGAAACACAATAAGGTGGGACAGCACTTTATGAATGTGCTCCTACAAGCTGTTTAGTGGTTTCCACAGATGCTCAGTCCCTTGCATGATCCTTATTGATCCTTACTGCATACCAATATATCGTGCTAGTGTGTTTGGCTACCAAGTTGCAAAAGAAGCTTGAGATAATATAAAGATGATGCCCATCCATAGCAGCAGTGGAAGATTTCAGGAAAAGGTAATATCAAAGTGAAAGAGACTCTGGATTAATCTTTTAACACCCTGAATATAAGTGACCAGATCAAGGAAATAACCCTTGCATATCTCCCTGCTACTACTGGTATAATCTGTTTATCATACCAGAATAAAGATGCTCCTAAGTAATAGAATTTAATTGTCTTTTCTCATGGCTAATCTATAATGGAATACTCCCCTGAAGAGCCATCACATGAGGTTTTTTCCGTGCAGGTTCGCCAATGACAGAATCACCAATGACTTGGTGATAGTTCACCAATGCAGACCATTATTTATTCACCAAACGTAATACTTGACGCATTCATTCTTTGTGTTGCTAACAGCCAATTATGGGTGACACACATCTGTTTTCCTCCGTACACAACAAACCATTGACCACATTTTCCCGGTGGTTCTGCTTTGCTGCCTGTTATGTCAGTCAACTGCTAATGCCAGAGTCTGAATAATCAGATTAGAAACATCTCTGATGTCTAGTGCCCTTTATGCCATTTTCTTCTTTTTGATGCTGTTCGGTTTCTGTTCAGAACAGTAAAAAGGCCAGGAGACTTGATATCCCATTTGATCATTTCAGCAGGTACTGAGTCGATTTTTTTTTTTATCATCTCTGTGCATAATTCCTTGAAGCATCTTCTGATTTGTGTAAGTGTTTCAATTATACTCTTTATACATGCAAGACCAATGAGTCTGATTTCTGGATTAATTAAAAATATTTTTTTATTTTAATTTTAAAAGGCATGTGTCACCTTCAGGGAACATTTCACCATGTTTCAGGGTGACATTTATCACAAAAGCTGGCTGTGAAAATAAAGGATGTTAGACTTGGAAAACTTCCAAAGGGACTGAGACAAACCGGGACAAAAATCTCAATTTCAGTATGAGTCAGCTAAATGCCAAGGCAGTCCCACAAAGCTTGGGCATCTGATTTCCCTTCTGGTAGAGAGATAATTTTAGACCAATGTGTCAAATTAGTGCTTGAAGTGAGTTATATCCTGTGTAAGAAGAACCACATGACTCGTTATAAATCCATTTGAATGATAAAAATTTGGAGTAAAAGGGCAAAACTAAGGGTGAACCCAGTGGGACAGGATTTCACCTTTTATTCTTGTAAAAATGATAATAAGAGTAAGGATGCTAATGAAAAAAACCCCAAAACAACAACAACAACAAAATAAACCCCCAAACCCCAACAAAACAACTCTGGCAGAGTCCCTTTGAAAGTACTCCCACACAGCCCTGCAGTGCGATTCAGTCCTGATGGGAAAGTCAGCTGTGACACACTTTGCTTTTTGTGTCCATAGGCAGACTTATGGCCAGATCCTGGGCTGATGAAAATCAGTATGGCTCTGTTGACTTCAAAGGAATTATTCCAATATGATTAAAAAAAAAAAAAAATCCCCTCACATTTGTAACCTAATAAGGACTTAACTCCAGGTTTACAAGGAATTCCAGAACACAATCTTTAGCAGCTTAGCTCTAACAGCAGCTTAAAAGTCAGGTACAATAGTAAGGACTTGTTTGTTTTCTGAATATAGATTCATTTATACAAGCAAAATATATCGTGTAATTTATGCCTCAGTTCTAATGTTATGCTTTAATTTGATGATCTTGAATGCAACAGTGTCAAACATTCTGAAGGTGACTTTCCACCACTCCTCTTGGAACATTCAGTATGACTAAAAAACAATAATGACGGGAAACCCTAGCTTGTGAAAGCCCAGTTTCTGCAAAATGATGAAGAGGATATTTGAACAGAAGGAGCCAGTTCAGATAAGAGAATTGTGCATTTCAAGCGCTAACTGTGCATGACCCAAATTTTCTGCATATTTAATACCACTCATGAATAGAGGTCAGAAGTATTATTTCAACCCATTGCAAAGCTCCTGGTAAGAAACAGATGTAAATAAAGAATTTCACAGGCTTCTCCTAACTTACTGTTACTCACCAGATATCTCCTCGAGGCACTGTTTGGCAGTCTTACTGAATGACAAATCCATTTTAGTAGGACTGGTGCAGGAGTCAGCAGGTGGTAAAGAGGTACTGTCATTTTCTGAGAGAGTTCTGAAATCAAGCAAGAAAATTGATTATTATTATCTGTCATTCATATGTTAACGGAAACAAATGTTACTTGCAGCTCCATCTAGAATCCTATCACTATATGGTGAAAATACCATGAATGTCACATCTTACTGTATTTGACTCCAGCTACAGGAATTTGCAAGCAACTAGGAACTCTCTCTGTCTCTCTCTTCAGGAACAACTCAGAGTTAATGCTGGGAAATTTGGAGTTGTTTTGTTTCCTTGCTTTTTCTCTGCAAGAGGTGTCAGCCAGATATAGGCAGAATCCATTTAAATTGGTTAAGTCAAATCTCTGCACATATATAAGGGAAACGAGAACTTGTAATTGCTGAAATATTAAGCGAGAAAGGCCATGTGGGAAGAAGCTTGTGCAAAGCTGGAATGGAAATCTGGCTCAGATATTTAAATCTATGTGCAGCTTCTTTTGATAATGCCCCTTATATAACTCTGGAGAAATGGGATAACACAAGTTTTTCCTTTAAGTTGCTCATAAATAGCCCATATTTTCTTTGATGGTACATTTCTGTGGATATCATTGATAAATTATAATGGGTACCCTTTGTTGAATACAATTATTTGCTGTTGCACAATGATAAATAGCAAGAAATACACAAACACATGAATTATAATAAAAAATAGATCACACAATTATTGTCTCTTCTTAAGGAACAGCTGTAGCATCTAGTTTACACAGGAAACGTTGAACTACAATGCCATTAAATAGCAATAAGTACCACATTTGTATACAGTAAAAGAATACATCTAGATACAACAGATATACTAGCTACTGCAGATATAACTAGCCACTTTATAAAATGGAAAAAAGTATTCACATGGAGCTTAAGTTCTTCCAGCTTTCCTGACACAAATAGCCCACTCACTCTTTTCATTTCTTAAAAGACTAGTGAAATATTTATATCCTAATTTTAAAATGTTACATTTATAGCTCAATTCTCAAAATTCACCATAAAGTGTTTCCAATGGCCAACTAAACTGTAAACACAAACATTTAACTGTGTGATGAATGTGTATTTTATAAGTGTAACTGATAAAAACAGTAACTTACCTCTCAAAATAATTTTATGTCAACTTATTTTATGAAATAACTTTCCAGTTAATATTTTCTTCAAAGTTACTAACTGAATGGATTTGTTCAGTGATTCATGACAGTAACTGAGGGAGCAGATATATGCACTTACAACAGCACAAGTGCTGTTGTGGTGGAATCCATTGATTAGAATCATTTAATTTTGACTCTACTTACACAGAAATAGAAATGTAGACGATGTCTGATCTGATGCACTATCTTTCTTATCAATTTCTGTACTTTTGGGATGCTGGAAACAGACAACTGCTCTCTAAAAACCTATTTTTGGTTCTCATCTACTATTTCTCTCTGTCACACACTACTGGAAACACAAACTCAGCACATGTTGCAAGGTTAACTGTGTCCTACTGACCTTGAATGTAATGTTACATTTGATGCTTGAGGACAGAGTCTTAAGTAACAAAAAGCCCACTCTATCCCTCCCCAATGAACACACGCTGAAATTCCACAGTCCCACCTGCTTTCCCATATTGCTTCTAATCATCAGAATCAACGAGGCGTATGCCTACTTTCACTGAAAGCCACTTTGAGAGGCCATGAATGCTCATGGGCACTCTTGTCTGGGCTTAGTGCTGAGACTTAGTGCTGGATCAGTCCAGGACAAACTATTAGCCCCAAAACATATCCAAGAAAAAGACATTTTATAATAATTGTAAAGGTAATTGAAGTGGTCTGCACTCCTTTTGTTAAAGCCAAGTCACAGAGCTGCCGGGGCTGGAGCCAGAGCAAGGCTGGAGTTTGAAAAGAAGATCATTGGAAAAGAGAAGGTTGCTTTTGGTCTTGTAGGAAGAGTACCCAGCTAGGTGGGTGCAGTTCAAATATTCCTAGCATTCTCCACAAAATGTGTATGGAGTTTACATCAGTCCATCTCTGGTTGGAAACAAAAAGAGATCCTTTTTGCCTGTTCTCCTTCTGACCCTATGGCATTAATTCCTGATTGTACAACTGTTCAACCATCAGTCTGCATCAACCCAGAAGGGCGATGTGTGACCAAGAGCCTTATATGTAAGCTGTCTTCCAAGAAAGCATAGAAAGGATCCATTCCTGTTTATTTGGACATTTACCATCAGAAAAGGATTAAGTGGTCTGGACCCCCCATTGGTCACCAGTACCCAACATTTGCACTGATTCTTCATCTGTTGAGTGGGGCTAGGTAACACAGAACTTCAGTGATCTAGATTGCCCTCTGGCAGAGAGTATTGCCCATAAAGTCAATACAGACGAATATGTAACTCATTATTGAGTGTATGGGAATACAGCTACTCATGTGAAAAGGACTGGATCTCCCTCCAAGAGTACAAACAACTAATGAGTGACTTACAGCAATTAGGTAAACTTCAGCATGATGAGTCAATTTGTTTACTTAAAAGAACAACGAATACAAGTTTTCACTTGTATTCATTGTTTGCTTGCCCAGGTTGCATCAAAACTTTTAGAGATACACCAAATGCCACTTAAAGCACTTTTCTGTTCTTCAGTGTTTTGGCTTTTTTTCCATTTTCAAAAACCTGATGTAGCTATAAGCAGGAAGGTAAGTTGAAAAACACTGTGAGAAGAGATACTTCCAAAGTTTCCCATTCCACATTTTAGAATCTGATCGGTGGGATTAATTGCAGCACAAAATCCAGTTTCTGGGACATGAGATAGCATTAGAATGTAAGCCTTAAAGTAAAAATACTGAATAGCAAAGATCATATAACGCTAATAATTTAAAAATATTTGATTTAATTTGCAGAAAGAAAATCATGGAAACACAACCCAAATGTAAATAGGATGCGGTTTTCTTAAATTTATAGGCAGCCTGAAATAACAGATCTAAGAAGCGTGAAATGTCCCTTTTATCTCACTTGAAACTAATGAAAGTTTAAATCTAATGTAAAGTAAATGTGATTTGCTATCAAAATAAATAACAAAGAAACCACTGTACTGACTTCATTCAGCATTTTTATGTTTAATTTTGTAAAAACGTCAATGATTCTAATTACCTGAGACAACAGAAACCCTGCAGAGGACTATGGATTTTGCAGCAGTCTAAGTTCTGCTTACTTGAGAAAACTGGTTATTTATTGTGGAAGCAGTGGGCTAAAAGGCACCTGCTCAGCCCTTGGGCAGCCGTGACGGAGGTCGCCCAAGGAGGAACCTGGGGACAGGGCTGTCCTCAATAGTTCTGCTCCCACCAGGTCTCCACTGGGTTGCCAGCTGCCAGCACTTCCAGAGCAGCCCTGCCTTTTGGTGCATGGTGGGCAAGGCCCTTCTTTTTTCTGGAGTCGAGCTTAGCCCAGATGGGCTGAGAATGGTCTAGGGCTGAAAGATTTCCAAGCAAAATCACGTAGGAGCCTCAGTTCTTGGGCAACAGGGAGGTTCAGGTATAGACTGGGTGCCTAAAACTTCAAGTTGCTTTGCTCTCAGCCTGTCACAGGTTGTGATACATTGGAGCAAGCATGTAGATGCCTGTTTGCTTAGCTCAACTATTCTATTTTTTTTTTTTTTAAAAAGGAAGATAAAATTGTGAGATTTGTCTTCCCCTATACTTTTGGCTTGTACTTTTTCTGTGGGACATATTAATCCTATGAATGACTTAAGTGATCTCTGCAGAACTGCAGCACAGATTAAGCTCAAGGGACGCAAACACAAATTGAAAGATCTCCTTAACCCCTTACACTTTGGTCTTAATAAATGGCCCCTCTATCCTTTACCCATTCACAGCCCACTGCCTTAAAAAAAAATTAATTCTTGCATCTCTCTTGATATCAAGGGAAGTGAAAAGAATTTCAGTTTACTCAAAGCAACCCCATTGATACTTCTTCCAGTGCTGTGTATCTGCAGCACAGGTTAATTTAGGCAACCGTCATGAAAACAGGACAATCTGTTTTCTATTTTAATCATGGCAATCAGAGAATATATTTGTCCCCAACCCACCCCCATGAGTTACATGCTACCTATTTGTAAGAGCATCAAACTCGCTTAATGGGACAAATCCTGCTCTCAATCACACCTGCACAAGCTCATTCAGTTTGATTAAAATGAGCCTGTACAGGAGTAATTAAGAACAGAATTTGGAATACTACTTAATAAGCTGTCTTTAACGCAGTCAGTCATTTCCTGCCTCTAACGAAATAGCCAACCTTTGATAAACACAGATAACATCAAAGATTTGTTTGGTTTTTACTCGACATTCCAAAAGATATCAGATGAATATGCTGGTTTTTTTTCCAACATCTCTCTGAGGTGCAGCTGTCTTGAATGTGTATCACTGTCAGTGCAACAGACTGGCAGGACCACATCTGGAATATGAGCAGCTTGATCAGCCATATTCAAGACATGTGAGTTAAATTTGGAACAGCTGCAGGGGAGGGCTACTGGGATGCTCACGGGGAAGAAGAAACCCTTCTGAAAGGAAAGAAAAGAAGCGATTTGGTTTAGCCTTGCAAAAGAGAAGGAAAGGGATGGGATTATTCCCTCGCATACTTAAAAAAAGTGATCAAAAGGGGGAAAACAACTTTTTAAGTTAAAGGACAATATTAACAAAGTAATAAATGGATGCAATGTCATCATGTGGGTTGTAAACCCTTTCTAACAATGAGATGAGTGAGTGTCTGGAGGAACCTTCCCATTGAAGTAGTGGGAATTAACTAGTTTAAAATAAAACTTAGCTGGTTTATGAAAGGGTTAATATGGTTGCCAGTGACAGAACACTGAACAGAATATCCTTTTTAGTCCTTTATCCTACATTTTGCTGATTATTTAGTCCAAGGAATAAGGCCACTCTTGTCTGTATGGCATTTCAAAAGACTAACTTCAGATCATAAACAGCAAGCAACTGAATTATCAAGCTTCTGTTTTAACTCAGCTTTGATCAAGTATGTGTTTATAATGATTTCTTCGCTTATTATCCTTCTTCCCATCTCTTAAGCCAACACCTCTACACTGGGAACTTTTCTTGCACAATTTCTTGAGAATCAAGCATGAGAAAATGGGAGGATTTTTCTAAACACTGTGGTTTTGTTACAAGTACAACTGGTGAGTGGCAATGTTTAGCTCTACCTACGACTGCAAAATTTTGGTGGTGGCTGTTGTTTTATTTTCACAACAGTAATGTAAATAACAGAAATCAATAAAGCACTGCAGTATAATTTTGAATCATCACATTTTTTAAAAAAGAGTTGCAGTATGTTTAGCAGCATAATCTGTTATTAATAAACACAATTAACTGATAAATGTCTTTTACTGAAAACTTAATTTTAGTAAGTTAAGTTCTGTCTCACCACAATCAGTGACGAGAAGTAGCTTCTAGTAATTAAAACTGGACGTAAATATGCCTTCAACAAACCCTGCAGATGCTGTGTTTGCAGGATCCTTGAGGAACAGTTTAATTTTTTCCCTAAGCCAGTATAAAAACATCCTGAACAGGCAGCTGGAATTGAATTTCACTGTGCCTCCAGAGGTGCAACCAGATTATATCCTCCTTCCCATCTGTCACTGCTCTGCACTTCCCATGCACCCCTGAAGCTATGGTCTAGTAATAGAATTGTTTCGATGACCATATAAGAAAAGAGATAGGAAGAAGGTTTTCGTACCTGGTAACCTATTTACTTATTACACTGATATTTCCTTTCTCTGCCTCTATCTAGTGAACACTTTAGTCCTCACAGAATCATAAAGTAATTTAGATCAGAAAGGTGTTGTAGATGCCATCTGGTCCAATGACCTGCTCAAAGCAGGTCTGATTACATTAAGTTGCTCAGGGCCTCATTTGGTTGGGTCTTGACCGCGTCTGAGGCCAGAGCTTCCACAACCTCTCTGGGCAGCCTGCTCCTGTGTTTCACCACCCCCAAGGTAAAAATATTTTTTTCTAACTGTTAATCAGCATCTCCCCTGCTGTAACTTGCATCTGTACATCTTATCCTTTCACCCTGCATTTCAGGGAAGAGTCTGGCCCCATCATCTCTGCACCAACCTATTAGGTAGCTGAAGTCACCAGTTTCTTATTCTTCAGAGACGAAAGGAGTGCCAAACTGGTTTTTGTAGTCCAGCATTGACACCGAAAGAGTACCTCTGCAAGGTCTCAATTCAGACAGTGCTGAAACTTCTTCCAGATGTCGCTATCATTAAACTACAAAATTAGCTGAAGAACTGAAATTTAAGCGATGCACAACATAGAAGTGCAGCTCAGGATATTGAGTGGTCAGCTAATTCTCTGCAGCACTTTCTTTTTCTCTTTCAGCATTTCAGGCAATAAGCAATTCCTGAGCACCATAGCCCCTGGGATTTGGGCACTTCACTTTCTATATTCCAGCCATGGAAAAGAGACCCAGTAAGCTCCTATAGCAGTTACTGGAGGAGTCAATAAAATAAAACTAAACTGCGGTACATGTGTCCAGTTACAACCCAACATTCTTATATTGAAATATTCCTTTAGTGCTTGAGCAAATCCACAGCAAATGTTAATTGCCAACATACCACATACTTCACGTAGGGTTGTGATGATTTACATCAACTAAGGATTTGCTCCACGGGGTGAGATGACATTTGTGTTACTCCTGGGACTGTTAGTTGTGTTTCCCATTTTATGGAAATAACACAAACTTACACAATTTGACTCACAAATAATAAAGCAATGATTGCATACAACAGGCTCTTCTCTGTGCGAGAAAACGTTTGGAATTACGGGTTACATTACACTTTCGAGCAATGGGAAGGAAAGCCAAGAACTCCAAATACTGAGCAATTAACTTGTTATTCTCTTACTAAAATTTTAGGAGAAAGATTCAGACTTCTTTTTTTTTGTTTTCGTTAATGCTTTTTTCCCCCCTGTTTTCCCTGTATCATAGTAAGCACTAAACTTCTGTGTTACTTTCTCCATCTGAAACTTAAGCACCACTAGGAAGATAACTAAATTCTATGGCCAATTTCAATACAAGTCTAAGGGACTCTGGCAGATGGCACAATTTCCATCTTCCTCCAATTCTGTCTATGTAGAAGAATGTGTAATTTAAAGTAGTGGCTGGTATACTTTAAACAATTATACAGTCTCTTACAACTTCCTTTTAGTTGTTTTGCCTGCTGTATCTCTCTTATCAAGCTTTCTGGCAACTGAATTACATCTACTGCGCCTTCCTTATACCAGTTGGACCCTGCAGTCAGCTTCAGAGGGGACACATAAGGGGCTGTAAATAACACATTCAGAACCGCATTTGAAAGTAAATAAGCACTTGCTGAGGAGGATGGAAGAATTTAAATTATACCCATTTAGATTATCTCAAATGCAACTCTGACTGTTGCTGCTAATCTTTGAAGAGAAGTAATAATCCCATATGAATTTCCATGCCATAGTGTTTAAGAGACATAAAAATACAATGTGATATCAGATAGGACAAAGCACCAAGAATGCAAAGCTGAATAGTGCAATATATCATTTCAGAACCTCCTAGTGAAACAGTATTTTCTGTTTACTGTTTATTAATAAAAATACACAACTCCTTGAAAACATGAGTGTTGATAACTGTTACAGCATTGCATTCCCTGTTTAAGCAAAATACATGCCAGCCTTAAAGAAACTCTTTGGAATACTTTGTTTTACTCACAAATCTGCAGTAATATCCTCTTGGGTAATAATCAAACATTTCAAAATACATGATATCTGCAGGTATCAGCAACAAACCAGAAAAAGCACTAGCTTATCCTTGTGCTAACAGCCTACACTGATCACAGAAGTATATTGCACTATTCTGGATAAAATGCGCTGTATTTTTACTAAATAATATTGAAGGTTTTTACAAGGACTGCCCTACAAACTCACAGATCCTAGATATTCCTTCTAGTTGTAAAAAAACCTGTTAGTCTGAATGGTAACTACTGTTTATTAACTCATTGATCTATAAAACTGTTCTAGCAGCTAATAAGCACACCTGAAAATTCTGGGTATAAATTGTGGTGACTGCTCAGAAAACAGTTATGTTTAAGAGCAAGAAAATGTAAATACAGTACCCTAGCTTCATGTACACTTCCACTTGCCATATAGCCACAAAAATAAATATGCTGACTTTGGAAATTTGGATATTTTATCCATGGTTATATTTATATTCTTCTATGAAATCGCTGTGTACTATTACAAAGCCCTTGAGAGTTATAAGGAATGTAGTTACTGTGTATTTTTGGGTCAGATTCTGCTCTCAGTTACAGAGATACCCATTGAAGTAACCTCATCAAAGCCCGTCTATTACTCTGGGTTTATGATATTCTGAGATCAGACCTTGGCTCTGAGAATTTTATTTTCATGTGAGATTTAACTTCAAATAAAGTCTCCTTTGCTGTTTATTTGAAGCAAACAGACGATTAGTAATACCAAATATTACAGGAAGATGCATGCTTCTATCGCCTGTTAAAATTCGAAATATATTTTGCTTCATGATGAAGCTTAAAAGAACTGTATCTTCATCATGCAATGAAATGGCATCAGTATGTGGTAAAGCTGCCATTAAATAGCACACGTATCTGAAGGCAAAGCATAGATTCTTTTTCTCTCTCCTTAGATATGCACCCTAACACATATGTAGGCCATCCTATGTACCACGCTGCAAATCATCTGTATCACTGAGGTTATTCCAGACAGCTATAAAGAAACATGCATATTAAGCACATCCAGTGATACGTTTAATTGAAACTCAAGAGGCTACCCACTGCATATTAGAATAAATATAACCTATATTATGCCTTTTTCCCCTCCCATATGATTTTCTGAACTGCTTTTGTTCAGAATTGATTTAAACCATTTATCACTCATCCAGATTGGTTTTGAAGCTATGTTTAGTTTTGTGTAATGACATATATACTCCCTCAGAGCCTACTTCAGCACCTCTTTAATCTTTAGCCAAGATTATCTAGAGTACTACTCACTAACAAAAACTGCCAGTATATTTTGCTTAATAATGTATTTGTCATTTTATCACATGTTAAATTTACCCACAACTGTAGCTAAAGCCCTCCAACAGCTGACATCTGAAATCATTACTCAAACCAGCCTGCCAGTCTTTCTACACTTACTTTGTCTTCTGAGCTGCACAACAATGAAATCTCCCAGCTTCTCTTCAGTTGCTCTATCATATAGCAAAATAAAGTCAGGCAAAGGTTGATACATTTAACTGTTCATTAATCTCTTCCAGAGCCTTGGCCATCAGAAGAGTTTGTATCACCTGTAAAAATTAACTGCCTCCATGGAGCTAATCCGTACCTAGTTTGTGTATAAAACTAAAGAGGAAAAGGACCTGCAAACAGCAACTTTTTCTCTCTGCCCAAAATGTTGAAATATTTTTGAATACTTGCAAAAGTTTGTGTACTGTTTTTCCTCTAATATCCTACTAGTACTGTTACATACTCTGAAAACATCAGCAGTTTGTTTTAGGATTTTTTAAGAGAACAGTGTATTTTAAGCAAATATTATTGAATATCAGCAAATAAATGTTGAGGTTCTTAAATTGCAAACAAGAATATTTGCACTAGAAACCTAACTCAGCCGTGACCTTTCAAAAGCAGCACAGGGAATGTATCATGTGATTTCTATTTCTAATCAAAACATCCTGAATTTTAAATGGCAAATATTTGCAGTGGATTACTTTCGTACAAGGTAGAGCCTCAGAGTTCTTGGAAGAAACGCTTCATACAGTAACGCTAATTAAAAAATAATATTAGGAAAACACGTGTGTGATGCTGTGACAGAAACCGGGAGATAAGACGGACACCGGTGTGATCCACCATTACTCTATCCGTTTTAGCTCTCTTTCCTAAATGGCAACACAAACCCAATTTCCCTCTGCGCCCTTACCTATAAATGAAGGGAGCTACTGTGGCGGTGTTGGGGTGACTGTATTGCTGTTGCTGAGGAAGCTGGACGACGCCGTTCCCCGTCCCTTGGCCGCCGCTTGCGGCCATCGAGGCCGGCAGCGCCGCGGAGGACCCCGGGGGGAGAGCTGCGCTCGGTTCTTTCCCTTCGGAAGAAGCAAGACCAGAGGAAGGAGAAGCCTTCTCGCTAAGTTGAGATTTTGGTGTTGGTTGGGACTGGTTTCCTTTTGTAGTCCTCAGTTTTTCAACCTCCTTACTTGCCGCGCATGCGGCTGAAGCGCTCTGCTTTGCTGTTGGCACCTTCGATCCGGGTTTGGGGATCCCGCTAGAAGACGGTATTAAACTTTCCTTCTTGGCTGCTGTCGTCTTGCTTCCTTTTGGGATTAAGCTTGCGATTTTTGAGCTCTTCTTTGTAGATGTTTCAGCGACCTGGTCCTTCTCTTCCTTGACTGTTTTCTCAGTGCAAACTTTGTTTTTGTCCCTGTTCTTTTCCTCTTTGTCCTTTGGCTGTAGCAAAGACTTTTTATTGCTGAGATTTTTGCTTCCAGCTTTCGGAGGGGTTAACTTCGGTGATACTTTAGGACTGCTACTCGTGGAGCCGCCGCTGTTCACCCCGCCGCTTAAGACATCCATTTCACCGCACTCTGAAAAGGTATCATCCTCTCTCCCGCTGTCGCTGGGTCCTGAGCTCAGCGACAAAGGAGGTCTCAGAGCAGTCCTAGCATTAACCAGCTTGAATTTTTCCAGCATAGATTTTTGTCCAGATGAAGGGGGCTTCACGCCTTCAGAAGGGGGTGGCTTGAGCCTGTCTGAAGATGGAGTCGGGGAGGTTGCGGGACTGGGCTGCTTCACGGACAGCATGGTAGAGGTCGCGCTGTGTTTGACATTCATGGATTTGCTGCGCCAAGGCTTGCTGGCACTTGGAGAGGGTATGGCAGAGACCTGCTGCTGCCCGGTGCTGGTGGGATGCTGCACATTTCCATTCATGCCTGCAGATGGGGGAGGGCCTTTTGGTGAATCTGCTTAAAAAACAGAAAGAACCAGAATGGTGCAGTTATTCTCCCATCTCCTGCTTGAAGGTGATACCATGCTCCTCTGGCATTTAAAGCACAGTTACGTGTGCTTCATAATAAACATAATTTACATGTGCATGAAACATGAAGGATGACAGTCAAAAATGCCTTTTTTTCCCCCCACCATCACGGTGTTGTTCAATACTTCTATGAGCTTGAGAGAGCCTTGGAAACGCCTTCCTTGTAACCATTTCATTATGCAAATTAAACCTTCCAGTTTAAAGATTTTATCGTTAATAAGTCACAAAGAAATTCTTCCAATGACTTGTTAATAATAAAACACTGAGTCATGGAAGAAAAAAGAATGCTACAATATTAGAAGAAAAACTAAACCAAAGATGGGTTTGATGTTTAGTGAAAGCAAAATATGTGCTAGAAAGTTAGGCTTTGGGCAGGAGCAAGAGGACCGAGTAATACTGAAATTAAATGGATACAATCAATATTCATAAAAGCAAAAAATGGCAGGTCACTATACTTTTTTTGGTTTTAAGTACAGTTAACCACCTTTAGTAGCTAACTTTTCCCAGTGCACTTTCATAGATGAGAAAAAATTTATCAACAATTTCACCAATGTCAGCACTTGAAAGTTACAGTGATATATCATACACATGGGAACAGCAATCACAGTTGTTTTGGGCCCGAAGCTCAGGTAGGCACAGAAGACTTGTTTATGTGGCTCTGGTATCTTCACTACATTTACATTGTCCAGGAACTTCAGCAAATCTCCAGAATGAACGAGAACAAACCTCCTTCTGCAATAATCAAACTATGCTAATTGACAAACATAATTTTCAAAAAAGTCATTTAGCCTTATTAAGCAAAGCCGACCAATGCGTGAAAGGGTTAAGTTCTTCTGTATGAAGCTCTGATTTCCAAGACACATCTGAGTATCTAAACACTATTACTCTGGACCACCACCGGAGAAATGAACTGGTAATGGCGATCAAATACGTGGTACACAGCTATTTCAGCAGATGACGTATTTTCTCTTAGTGTATCTATCTTGTCTTGCCACTCAGTCTCGGCACTGCCAGGGAATTAGGTAGAAGCCTGCTATAGTATATCAAATTCAGTACTACAAGGAAGCCCATGAAACACGCAATGCAAATATAGTTCATGCAATGGCTAAAAGAGCGCTTGATATGTTGCATACACACATGAAGCCAAAGTCATGCCTTGGGGCCCACCTGTCTGAATAATATAGTAGATGAGGACACTGAAGACATTTGTCCCTTCAGCCCAGAGTTTGAAGTTGTGTGTGATTTTCATTTTTGCGGTCTCAGCCCTACGGCCCTAGTATGGATCAGACTACCCACCTGGAAGCCTGAAGGCCACTAATACACATAGGAAAGGGAGGATTTGAAGCATCCTGAAAGGGGAGCTGTTTTTTTTAACAAAATGAACGCAAACATAGCAAAATTTACTTCTCTAAATAGCATTAAGAAGTTCTAGTTTAAAAATAATAATAAAAAAATCTGAACAAAAGTAACATGACAGAAATGTAACAGCTTTTACTTGCTTAACATTATTAATAGCTTTTACTTGCTTAACACTATTCACAACTGGACCCCAGCAGGCCAGTCACCTCCACCTTCAAGAGATGCTGTATAATTCCATCTGCGTACGTTTTTTCGTGTGCTCCTCAGGCTGATATGCAAACTCCACAACGCTAAAGGAGCTCAGTCCACCTTCACAGAAGGTTTCAAGCAGCTCTGCTGCATCCAGCCACTAGGCAAGAAAACGTTAACTGGTAAGGGTTGCCTCAGAGCATTTTTTGGGACAGGTAAGGTTAGGGCTTATTCCGCGGGCTCCAGGTAGCACCATGCACATGGAGCAGCTTTGGTGCGCAGCTGCAGAGCGGATTCCTCCCTTGCGACCAAGGCAGGAATTGTGGCTGGGCCCCTGCTATTTTCTGGTGAGTCTCAGATCCTGGAAGAGAGCCTGGGGCCAGCAACAGCTGTTGGAAATCACTGCAGCCCTCAGGCTTCCTTAACGTATACCAGGGATCAGCCCCATGGCTGATAGCCCAGGACTGGGTGTGCACAAGGACCTTCTTGCACACATCTTGCCTTGCACTAAGCTTGCCTTAATTACACAGGAGGATTGGGGTCTTTAGCTATCTCAATAGTTTTGCCGAACGATTCACCATAAGAATGTGCAAAGCTAATGCAGAATATATGCAACAATCTGTGAACAGCGGGATGCCACCACGCTCTGTTGTATTAATTCTGTTACATTTGTATGGCTTCAGGCTATTAGTTTTACTACAAGAAAGAAAAAAAAAAAAGAAAAAAAGGCATTCTGATTAGAAAGAAGAATGTATGCCTTGCCATATTTCCTGCTATATAATATTAAACACATTGGGGGGGGGGGATTATAAAAAGAAGAGTATTTACTGTTTCATCAACAGCTTGTTCTGCTACATATATAGCAAAAAACACAGGTTCCTGGAAACACTGGTACTTATTTGATCCCTATGTAGCAAACCATAAACAGCATCAAAAAATTACAAAGAACCTTAACTTGCCTTTAATCTTCAATTTAAAGTGTATCCTTAATGTTTCCACAAGGCATGTGGACTGCACGCTCTCAAGGAATACTGAGAGCCTGTCTGTGTGTTTAAAGATGTGGAATAAAAAGATTTATTTCCCTCCAGCCCAAATGCATTGCTTGAAGCTGCACGACTTTCATTGCTTTCTGCGCGTTCAATTGGACTTAGCTTTAGCTGTTGATTACGTGAAATTTGTCCCCACCTTGTGGTGATTTTGATAGAGAGTGATCCCAACTTATGTCAAGGATTTCATATTTCTATAAACTAAATTTTACAAGAAGACAGTCTTCTGTTTAGGGCCTAATCCCCTTATTGCTGAAATGCATAATCAGCGTGCAGTGAAAACAATTTTGTGTTCTAGTTGAGAGCTCAGTGCTTTAGAGCTCAGCCCAACCTGCATTGGGAAAGCAGAGTAGCAACACCCCCAGGGGTTCAGTGCAAAAAGAGAAATTTCCACCAGAACCCAGCAAGACCATGACAACCAAATGGGCATTTTCAAGTCCACTTTTCATAGGCTGTTGCCCAAATAAAGGACACATGAGAGGTTAAACTTGGGCCCAATACATAATCCAAGTCCTCCGTCTTCTCCTCTGTGACCTGTGTTCTCTGCTGGTGGAGAAGACGGGACGTCTGTGACAACAGCTCCCCTGCTGCACCGCAGTTAGGAACTGGTAATCTAAATATTCTGTGGTAGGCAGGTGCCCAGATTAGAGTATCCAATTTTAGTCACTCACAATAAAAAAGGTTACTAGAGACCGGAAGAGCTGCAATGGATCGCTATAAGGATGTTTGGACGAATAGGAGGTCTATCTGGTGAGATTAAAAGAATTCAGCTTGTTCAGCTGTCCCTTTCCAGCTGTCCATGAGAAAGTAGCTACCCCTTATCAGCACAGGAGGAGAACACCGCCAGGGACAACTGGCAAAATACCAGCACCAGAAGAAGCATAAATAAATTAGTTGTAAATATAGATTCTGGCCACAGATGAACAACGATTTGCACCATCAGACAATGGAGTTCCAGGACAAAGTTTCTCAGAGTTCGTATGGGCAAAATAACCAAATAATGTTGAAACTGAGTTTGGACAATACACAAACACCATTTTATATTATTAAATTATATTGAAAAGCAGGCTATTAAGCTCCATGGCAGAGAGACCCTTATTAGTGTTCAGTTACAGTGTTTCTAAGCTCCAAAGTGTAAATATTTGTTTTAAAATTTGACTTGAATTAGAACATTATTTCTTTGCTGGACTCAAAACACTCTGGGTATCCACCTTAGTAACACTGTGAATAATTACTTTGTTCAAATAGTTTGATTTTCATAGTTTTATTTTTGTCTTTGTCTTATTAACTCAGAAGCAGATAGATGTGACGTGACCTGGAAAACAGATGTGTTCTTTGAAACCCATCCATAAGCTGCAAAGTCCAGGAAAAAAAAAAAAAAATCAGCTCACTAAGGCTCCACAGATGAGTTTCAGCTAATGGGGTGTTTATTGCTTTGGTGCATTCTGTGTTCCTGACTTAACCACAGCTCCACACAGTTACCTGTGTCACAGCAATGGGCTGAGTCTGCAAAAAAGAGCAAACCTGCATTTGTCAGGGGACCTAGGTTTCTTACTGTGGGAACTACTCCCTGAGCAACATTCAAAGGAGATAACATTAATGACATACTAAATAATGAAATAGCAAATAAAAGGCCCATATCACATCTTATTTTGGATCACCTTCAGGTCTCCTTTAACTCTGTGACTACATATCCATTCCCCACTGTGACTGAGTTGGAAACTGTGTTATGCAGGAATGGATTTCAAGTATTACGTATAACTGGATTAAAAAACCCCTGTATATATTTTCTGAGATCTTCTTATAGGACATGCAGGAAGGTGTACAGCAGAGATAAATGTACCAAAAGTGGTCTGCCCTTGAAGAGGTCTGGAGGTCCCAACCTCTAATGACTACCTAGTGCAAGTCATCTCTTTTTCCACTTCAGTTTATGCAGCACTAATGCAGAATTACAAGCTATTTAGTATATGACCTATGTCTCAGAAATTAGTGTATGGACTGTATATCCATTTAATGGAAGCTGTTAAAGTTATCTTGCACCAAGCATCTGCATCAGAAGCAAAATTTGACATATAAGTTTTATTATGTGTGTCACACTGTAAGGAAAAATCAGTTTTTCAGCATATAGTGACACTTTTTTTTTAAAAAGGTGTTTTTTATTATTGTTGTTACTATTGTGGGGGTTGAAGCTTGTTTCTAAACAAATTCTTCAAAAAAAACCTGAGGTCACAGAACATCCTCAAATACTTTAAAAAAAAAATCAAAAGGCTACTTGGAAATTTCATTATAATATTAAAAAATTAGCTCCTACCATAATTCAATTTAAAATATAGCATTGTTCAGTTGTTTTTAGGCAAAGAAGTAGCATGGTGAATTCAAATACAGGCTCTCATGTGCTCTTTTAGAGTATTATAAAAAATATCACTTTGCTATCCTTGCACTCACAGCAGTCATTTTCTCTAACTTCTGCTTTATACTCTAAAACAAACTTGTATTTGGTTTATATTCTCCAGTAAAACCAATGTTCTTCCATCCAGTCTGCTGTTTTGAAAGAAAGAAAAAAGAGCAGACAAACATCTCAAATATAGTACTCTGTAGTTATGCAACATTACATTTTCTATATCCTGTAAAAAAAATTGAATGATTATACATAAAAAAGCCACCCCTTATCCTCTTGCAAGTGATGACTTCACTAAAAATCTCATCAAGGTTCTCATTCTCTGCTGTAAAGAAATAGGAAAGAAATCCATCATGCAAAAAGCCACATAAATGTGCAATGCAATGCAAGCCTTAGCAGTCAAAAGAGTTTCCAAGTAATGAGCTAACAATATTAACGTCTACAAGCATGTCTCACCTTGAATCATTTCTCTCTCACATATTTCAGTAGCAAACTTATGTCAACATTATGAAGCAATACTAAAACCTAAGCTGCTGTACATACCTTCACTCAAGCAGCAACATCTC
The DNA here is from genome assembly GCF_947461875.1 of Haliaeetus albicilla. Taxonomy (NCBI): domain Eukaryota; kingdom Metazoa; phylum Chordata; class Aves; order Accipitriformes; family Accipitridae; genus Haliaeetus; species Haliaeetus albicilla. The sequence continues at coordinate 11,437,726 of NC_091510.1, forward strand.
CTACTTCAACTTCACTATCGTATTGGTGAACTATACAGTGTCTGCTCAGTTTTCAATCCGATCTCTTTCTAGTTTTAGACTGGATATCTTGCCATAAACAACCCTTGACAGAAGAAATCCCCCTATAGAACTATCTAAAACATTCAACCCTGTTAGCAAAAATAAAGAAATAACTATTGAAAGGATGGTTTTATATCTTCAGATACAGCTGGGGGCAAAGTGTGTTCATCAGAATTTAGTAAAAAAAATCTGGATAGCTGCCTGTTGCTTGGATGAAGAACATTCACTGCATACTTGTTCCTCCCACAGACCCCAAGGATGCAAACGGGTACTATGTATATTGTATCATTTTAAACTGTATTCTAACCCAGAGATATGAATAAAATGCTGTTCATTACACAAAGGGAGAAAGAACAGGGGGGAAGGGGCTGGATTAGTTACACAACTCAGAAAGCTGAACTTTTACCTTATTCTTTCTGAGATAAAGCCTGAAGAGGCACATTTTCCAGGAAAGCAGTGTCAGGGTGGGAGAAATGGAAGGACCCAGGTTCCATAATGGAAGTCCATATTTAAAGGAGGCAATAAAACATGAACACTGAATTCAAATCCCTGCAACATTTAATTACAATTGATTTAATTTCCAATCCTCTATGCAGACTTATATATACATTAGGTAAGGTTCTGAAAGAACAGATGCATATAATATCCTGATTCAAGTATAATATTTTGATTCTTGCCCATTAGAGGTTAAGATGCAAAGTCCCCTGAAAATTATGGCAGCCTTCCTTTGGGTATGAGTAGACTTGAATACCAACAAAGATTACAGGCATCCAATATAGATTCATTTTCATTTCAGAAACATCACCCAGTGATATTTCCATCAAAGAGGGATAAAATATAGTTATAACACCTTGAAAGTTTTCAGTTCTGAACTTTAATCCCAGCTCAACCACAAGTCCTAAATCAGAGCCCTATCTCCATAGGTCTTCCTTACCAAGCCTAAATATGACATTCACTTCTTTGACCCTTGTGGATGGGTTCTTTCGGTGGTTTTGTTTTTTTTTTTTTTTTTGTTTTGTTTTGTTTTGTTTTGTTTTTTCTCTTATATGTTATGTAGAGTAAGCTTAGTAACTTTTAATCACTTACCTTTTTCATTTCCATTTGCATATTGTGGAGGCTTGTTTTTGTCGATGCTGTTAAAGCTCTGGCTTCTCCGATTTAAATTAGAAGCTCCCTGGACTTTGGTACTGCTGCCTGCAGCTGGCACCCTTGAGGGTCCTGGAAGCCTGTAATGGTATAATCAGAAATCAGTTCATTTTACGTAATGCAACATATAGAGGAGGCAGTATGCAAATATCAGACCAGAATTTAAAACCAACAACTGAAAACAATGATTTCAGGTAAGCGACAATGAACAGGAATATTCAAATTAGTTAGACTCCACAAATGAAAATAAAAGCTTATCCTTACGCACACAACAGGGAAAAAAATGCTTTCTAGAGTCACAAGACATGTAAGAAGATGCTTTGCATTTGCCATTAACATTGCTAAAACAGATTCACTCTAACAAACCATTGAAGTGCAATATCAACTTTTGTTTAAATCTGTCACTTTTTAAGAGGAAATGTTACAGAAATTGATTAAAAGCATGACAATACATAGCTGAGAAATATTTTGTATCTCTTACTCTAGTAAATGTTTCACAGCTCTGTTTAGCATAAAAGCATAAAGGCTTTTTATTTATCTTTGGTTATTTTTAAGAAGGCTATTGGCTGAAGCACTTCCACCTTATTATTTTAAATTAAAAATATTAAAAATATGTATTTTAGCTAGATGCTACAGATGCATGTGTACTGTTTAGATAGACTTACATAATGTAGACTATACAGTTCATTTGTTAGTATTTGCTGCCACCATCTGAACCTTACTGTGTGGCTATGCTAAGGAAAAAAATGCAGACTCTGTTGTCCTGGGGTGTGTAAGCCTGCATCTTTTTTTTCTGTCTGAATCTGTTCTCTGATGAAAGATTCTTTAATACATGCTTACTTCAAACTTTCTGCAGCATCTTTGCAGCACCCCCACTCCTTTCCAGTTTTGTTATCTCTTAGACAAAATGAAATGCTCAAATCAGCAAGAGGCTTTTGCCACAGGACAAGAATATCTCTCTTTTGCTTCTCACTTATTGGAATGATATGTTGATTTTAATAGTGGCAATACAAATAATACCAGAGTTATCAAATTCTGTTAGTTTCATTATATTACGAAAAAGCAGCGTCAGAAGGGAGAAAAAAAATCACGTTACAAAGAATTACAAAACGTTAGATTTCTTCCAGACTTTTTTTTGGTTTATATACTGGTATAACAGAAATGTTCAAATCATTTTATTTTCATTAGCAAACATATGTAAACAGCTCCATGTTCTCTTCCTTTACCAATTTAAGCCTCAGAGAGCTAATCCATTAGTTATTTTTATGGCTCATTCTGGCCGCCAGCCTGCCCTGCTAGTCTCTGTGCTGAGCCCAGAGCAGACTGTCTCTGCTCTGCAGCTGTATGCATGCTAACCTTTACAGTGACCCATGAATACGAGTGATCTTCTGTTCCCTGAAGAATGCACTAAAACAAACTTAAAAATCCATTTGCTCCTTCTCATTACCCTAATTTGACAGGCAGTAAGAGCCCTGAGATCGTTTGTCAAAGGTAATGAAAAAAGCAATGAGAAGGCATGTGCAACACTGGAAACTCATCTGTTCTGTTAAAATATAAAATAGTTCTGCATATATTCTGCATGCCAGAATTCGAGAACTTGCCACAGTAAGCACATTACACATGAGGTCATTTGCTCTACACACTTTCCAGTTTACCTCATTTGCTGTCTTTTTTAATTGCATTCAGGTTTTAAATTGCTCTTGCAGAATCATGTTAAGCAGCTAAGGAAATGCAAAGAGAGAATAACAAATAAGGGACAAGTCACATACCTCTGAACAGGCTTCGGAAACACTGCCACAGATTTAAAGTATTAGACAATAAGACTGTTAACCCCAACATGTTGAATGCGGACAAGACAGGAGCATCAGCAGTAAGGAAAACTGAAGACCTATAAATGCAGGTGCAAAGCAACTGGACCGTGGTATAGCTCATTCCAAGCTATCACCAGCAATTCAAATTGTGTTAGTGCGCTATACTGCAAAATGCAATCTTTATTGTAGATTATGCAATTTAGAGTTCATTGTTCTCGTCAATGAACTGTACAGCAAAGGTATAATTAATGAACACATTAATTATCCCCCACAAGAAAAAGCTAGAAAGAAGAGTAAGCTTTAGACCTCAGTTTCTTTCTTCTGCAGTCTGGCTTGTAGATTTTAGTGCTCGTGGAAATGATAAACTAAAAGTACTGATGAAATCTGAAACAGGTCAGCTCCTACACACAGCTCTGTCAAATTCACTGCCAAAACAAAGCATCTCGGTCACGGGGACTGTGTGCAGGCTAGTCTTGACGGAGCAGAAGTCTTGGAAGTGGTTCTTTTTTTCTGCTCTATTTTGCTTCTGCGTGAACTTGGCTCTGTGAACTCAACCTTTCAGGTGGGTTTGAAATACATGCAAAACATCTAGTGGGAATTGGGATAGACTCCCAAACTTCTTTTCGCTCATGACTAAAGCAAGGATTTGAGCCAGAGAGTAGAGAGCACTAAAATCACCAACTAATCCTTCACATCCAATGTTTTACATGCACGATACAAAGATGCAGGATACATAACAACCAGAAATATTGCTAATATACAGTACAGATCAGCTCCTTCCAGTCCATACAAGGCTTTCCCGTGGCAAAGCTCATTGTTGCGAAGCTTGCACGCATAACATAAATACACATTGTTAATGTCCAAATGTTTTATGTCCAAAGGATAAAATATCAATGGGCATATACTTGCTTGAGTATCACTAACAAGCAATAAATTAGAGATATTTAACTGACCTAGAAGTCTTTTTTTGACTGGTTGCAATTCCACTGTGATTAGACTGAGTTGCATATCTGGCTGTGAGACTGTATGAGAAGAAACAGAGAAATTGAATTAAAGAATTTCTTTGAACATGTATAGAAAGAACACACTTACCAGCAAACTATGAGTTAATGAATGCAAATTGAACATGGATAGAAAACACAAATTAACTGGCAAAAATATGAAATAATGCAAACATGCAGATTTTTATGAGAGATGCAATGCACAGATTATGAAATAATGGATATTGTTATAGCTTGTCTCATTTGCTAGAAATTATCTTAGGAATAGACAATGCAGGCAAATTTCCACAGTGACCAAATTACTGAAGTCTAGCTCAATTCACACAGAGTGCACATCAAAACTTTGTGCTTTCTTTTTTTTTTTTTTTTTTTTTTTGTTTCATCCACAGAAACTACTAAGCACAAATATACAGCCACTAGTTTCTCCAGCAACCTGACTGGGTTCACAGTCTGGCAGTTAGGAACAAATTTGCTGTACTAGATCCAAAGTGGGCTCAGAAAAATTCCCACTAAAGAAAGGTGACCCTCCTAATGACAGAGCTATATGGAAGAAGCATCCCATCATAATTTTTGTTACTGTTACAGCAGCACAGGTCAAGTATGTGATGCATTACCCAGGCAATGAATCAGAGGCTTCATTAGGAAAGCCCTGACGTGCTTAGACTCACTGTTAAATTCTATAGGAAAATGCACCTTTGTCTATTAAGGCATCCAAGTAGTGTTTCCGCAACAGAAGATATGCTCTGCTACAGGGCTAAAAACAGTATGTTCCCTTTGACACCCAACAATGTGTCATTACTAAACAGCAAATTTATGCCTCTATTCTTTTAGACATTTGCATAGGGGATACGTCAAATGTACGGCCAAGGTAAGGCCTCCTGCCAGGTAATTTCAGTTACTCTAAACCGGTGCATCCTTTGGGATCCACACAGCCTAAGGATATAGACAGGTGTCTAAGCCAGGTGCAATCACAACAGCAAATTCCTTGCATTGTTAAGGAAGTGACAGAGAACTGAGTAAGCAGAAACTCTGATAGTCACAAGATTGCTTTTGTCTCTTACAGTTCTGCCTCTTCCAGCCGTCCTTGTGAGTAGCAGCAAAAACCACAGTGCTCTAGTCCTGGCTTTATAGACCGGCAGCACTTACAAGAAACACCTGGTGGTATTGAATCTACCAGAAAAGTGTTGAGCAATTGCTGCTAGTCCACCGAAGCAGACAGCCTGAGTATAGAGCAGATGGGAGAAGCCCTCAAGGGAGAAAGGGCTTCCCATACTGGCACTGCAGTCCTGAAGAGGGGCAAGGGGAAGGCACAAACCAAGGGACAGTGTGAGACTTGAATGGGATGCGTGATTATTGTTACTTTACCAAATTAAACCCAAATAAGGGGTTCAGTATTGCCTCTGTGCCTGCCAATTACAAATAGCACATGTGCACACGATGAATATATAAGAAAGAATACTTCTGAAGAGAGCAAAGAGGAATCATTCGATATATAAAAGCAGCATTCAATTCTCTGACATATATCTCCACGGTAATGCTGACAAAGTGCTCTTTTATATGACCATAAATTCTGTGGGAATTGGCATAAATTATAATAGTATCATAATAATTACAGTTTATATATATTTTATCTAGGTAGTCATTAGTATATTACATTATATTTCACTTACAGCTATCTTTCTTAATAATGTCTGGACATATGACACAAATGTGACATAGGATGTTTTACTGAAGTTGCTACATTTGTGCCTGGCGTAATAGCCCATCTTTTGATAAGATCTTCCACTTGTGCTTTTGTCAACATATTTAAAATGAAGGAATCTAGACATGGTTAGCTGGTTATCTGCATTGACTAAACTAAGAAGCTTGTGAGAAAAATGGTATGTCAAATAAAACCTTAGCGCATTTATGTTGTAAAGGGTAAAATGATACACAATACAATCAACATGGACAGTGAGCTGGAAAAACAGTGAATAGGATGCAACTTAACCACTGGATGAAAAGGCTGAAGACTCTGCCTTGCCGTAGCATGTTGTAGCTTTTCTACCTCAAACAACACAATTCCAAAGTAGCTGGAAAGCTCAAATAACTCCATCCACTAGCAAATTCATGAAATGTCAGCCTGCAGATTGCTTTCAAACTTTCCAGACAGGCTTGAAAGGCATTGATGGATGTGTCAACATTAGTAAACCATCATTCCCACTACGACTGGGTAAATTTATTTTCCAAAATAATGTGACAAATCAAAGGGAAAAAGAGAACCTTAACAGCTCATAAACCAGCTGCATCAAGTTCCTAATGACTTTGTGTGTTCCTTCTCAATTAGCACTGGATATGCTGGACCCATTAAAGCTTTGCACGGATGCCTGTTTCCCAACTGCCGGCCCCATTATTGCAGATGTGAACTGCAACACATATAAAGTCTGGCCACTCTTCTAAATGCATAAACAAATAGGTACCTGCTGCCCTCCATCCTACCAGATAATTGTCGGTGGGTAACATCTGGCAATCAGGACAATAAACCTGTTTTGCTTAAAACAATCTTTTTTTTTATGCTTACAGACCCATACAAAAGTTTAATAAATATATACCTGAATTAAAGCAGCAGATGCGTGTTAACAAACCAGACAGTACCAGTTTAACACTACAGTATTTGGGACAAGGAAGGGTTTATTTGTTGGAGGGTTGGAAAGAGATTTTGATAGCTGTTGGTTATCAGCTGTCTGCTCCCAAGACCCTTTCCACTGCTATAATACTCCCACCAGCAGTCTTCCCTGGCGTGGTCGCAGCTTTGACTCCTCGGAGGAGCCACAGCAGTCACCTAAAAAGCCCAGCGGCAGTGCACGGGCAGGAAAGGGACATGGAAACTACAGAGGAGACCAACCCTGACCACAGAGCCAGCAGGAAGACCCCATCTTTTGTAAACCAGGGAGAAACACCAGCCGACGCAGCAGATACGAAACAGCGACAGCGGATAATTTCTGTTGCTGGTCCTCAAGTGCTGTGAGAAAATGGAATGAACGTGCCGAGACTGCCCTGAAAGGCAGTTAAGCACAGAGGTAGCATTGAGAAGGAAGCTACAGAGATGTTGGAGGTTGGCCTGGCCCTGAGGATGCTGACGGGGAACTGCAGCCGCGCAGGTTGGGGGAAGCAGGACTCTGCGCCACGGCACGTGGCCGCGCAGCACGGGAGGTCGTCTTGGGGAGATATGCACCGTGTTCCACCGAGACGGGGAGCTGGTGGAGGGCATGCAGCTGCAGGCAGGAGAAAAGGGCTCAGAAACGGTCCGAAAAGGTGTAGGGAGTCTAGGGAGTCAATATAAGCTACAACGCTGAAGGTTCTTAAATGCCCTCCCGTTGAAAGTGAAGTGACATATTCAACTGAAATGGGCAAATCAGAACAAAGACGATGGAGCGAAGGCAAGCGACTGCTCGACGCTGAACTAAACTGCCAGAAAGTCTGTCTTGCTGCTCTACAAATAGCACGGTATATCAGGAAAGAAGCAGCACCTTGAAAGTGTGTATACCACATAAAGCTGAAGGATGGAGCTCCTATAAACCTGGATACAGAGCATGAATCAAGCTGAAAATATTTCAGCCTCCTTCTTCAAAAAGTAACCCATGCAGCGTCAGCCTGAATATCATCTACTTTTTATTAACAGTCTTTCAAAAGATCAAAAGGATCATGTTACATCACACTGTCATTTTCCTATAATGTTAAGAGTCACGTGGTGGTTCTAAAATGCCAGCTATGTGATCTCCTAAAATTAGACAAAAGGCAAAGAGGTTTGTAGTATGTAATCAAAATCTTTCTACCTAACTGACATACTTGAATTTTAACATGTTGTTGATCTTATAAAGTGTATTTATATCACTAGGGTGACTGCATTTCAGAACTGCTCAAGACTTTTCTATTAGAATGATTCCCTGATAAAAAACTAGTTTAAAAAGAATGCATTTTCAATGTAAAAATTTCCCCAGCAGGTCTTGATTGTGCTGTACACTTTTTTTTTTTAAAAAAAAAAAACCCAACAAGCTCCTTGGCTGTATAATTCTCATCAGCCTGCCTGGCAAAAAGCACAAGAGATAATGTTCTAAGGTTCACCTGACTCTAAATTCCCAGTGTGCCTGGAGAGATGCCACAGAAAACAAAAGTTTCCAGGCTTCTCACCATACCAAGTGGTCTGGGCAGGTAAAAGATCCCTGATTCCTCAAAATGGACAGCCAAGGAACACTAAGGAGGAAACCAAAAAACCTGACTTTTCCCACGAACAGTATTTTTCAGACATTTCTTTTGCCTTTTTAGCCCAGTCTTGGTAATTTAATATATGCTTACATCTACATATATGTATCTATCTACATATATTTTTAAAATGTTAATTATTTATATATAAAAGTTATATATGTATGTGTATTTTATAGATATATCTATATTTTATATTTTATAGATGTATATTTATATATATATCTCTCTAACACAGAAATACACTTTTTTTTTTTCATTTACAAGAGGAAATGTCTATGGCTCAGGGAGTTCTAGCTCATACCATGTCATCTGTTCTGTATTAGGTGGACATTTCTCCTTTCCGCTCTTTGAACTTCTGGCATCTTATACAAGAAGTCTGTCTCCAACTGATTCAGGCTTGGAGGTACAAGTAAAATTGTGTTTTCAGTGTTTTCCTGTTGTTCACAGCTCATAAACCAAAATGCAGATAACTCAGTTTTGTATCCACATTTATGTTCTTGCAGAACACGGTGAATTGTAATAAGAATGAATCGTCTGCCACAGTGACAATACCATTTTCTACCCTGGTCCCAGTATTTGTAGGGTAGCTATTTTGTGGAATTTAATGAAAGAATATATGAGCCTCAACATTAAAGAAACAAAGAGGATATCAACAAAGTAATAAATGTGCTACCTAGCTGCTGTGATTAACCTGACCTGTAGCTCACCTAAAATAAAACAATCTTTTAAAACCCACTAATTTCTCTGAACAAATTAGCCAAGTGGATAACTGCGTGCTTCCAGAACTAGGACTAGGCCCTTAGGGACCATTTGTACCCTTTTAGGACCTTATCTCCATGACATTTATGATCTAGAATAAAATTATATCAGATGACCTGACAGAAATGTATGCCACTATTCTGTATTACAGTTTGATAGGATAAGACTGTAACAAAGTTTTCTCCTAGAAGGAATGAAAAAGGAGGTGCCAGAAAGCCTGAGGCTGTCACTTCTTCACATCTACACTTCTCATCTCTTGAACCTTTTCATAGATTTCCAGAAAATCCACATTCATCAACACATCCTAAAGTATGGTTGGGATTGCTATAAACCTGCATCAGTCAAACACTTATCCATGGTTAAGCCTGTTTTTATTGAAGGTATTTAAATACATTTGTGAGCATTTTGTTTGGTCTCCCCATTGACTCTAAAATAGTAAACAGGTATGCAAGATAAAGAAATTACAAAAGATTCTACCAACATTTCAGCTATGTTGCCATAAGCATTTTCAAAAAAGCAGACCAAAACACAAATACATATATAAGTGATTTTCCTAAGCTGCTAATTTATCTCTTGTAGGTGTGGTGAATTTTAAATACAAAAAAAGCTCATTTTTTCACTTTTATTTTAATCCATTTTCCATAGGCAATAATTGCCATAAACAGCACTGCCTGTGCTTCTTTGGAAGTGTATGGATTTGTAATTTTATTTTTTTTGGGGGGGGGGAGTAAACGAAGAGAGAAAGTAATCTCCGTAGCAGCTGCAAAGTGTAATGTTATGTCATTAACTGACACCTGAAAAACAACATGTAGAATACCAGTCTTGCACAGTCTGTGAAAATAATAAGAGATAAAAATTGTTAAAAAGGACTGATAGTAGCAAAGAAAGTAGCAGGACAAATATAAAACTAAGACTTAAATGGAAGAATGCAAGGAAAAGACTGAGTCACACATTGCTATCAAGGAATCTGTTAAGTGATAAATAGGAATAAGGCAAGAGCATTTTGGTTCAGAATAGATAAGAAAATTAATCATAGGACAAAAGAAAGAATGAAGACAGGAATAATTCAATATGGCTTCTATTGCACTTTACATGTATTTAAATTTTATTTGCCATTTACATAAAATTATAGGCAACCTCAAATGTTTGCAAGACATTCAGAGTTAAATAGGTGACAGGCCTGGGAAAGGAAAAAAAGCATGGACACAATTGCATCAGATGTCATTTTCAGAAAATGAGAAGAATTAATGAATCTCTATGGAGAGTGAGGGTAGAGCAACAAGTAATATCTGAAGGGAAAATAACTACATTATAAAGCTTCTATTCCTTCAAAAGGAAATACATGAAAAGTTGGATTCAAATGCTACAAGGATGAATGGAACACTTCCCATTAAATTCTACATGATCTGGATAAGCAACAGTGAAATTTATGGCCAAAGTGCATCAAAACTGAAATATAAAAAGTAATGAGTGGCAAGGGAAACAAGTGCCAGACAAGGAGAATATCTGAAATGCACAGAGTGAGAATCATCACTAAACTGAATTAAAACACTCTTGAAAACCATAAGAACAGACAACGATAAAGGATGACAGTCGCATTTTGAAATGCAACAGAACAAGAGGCAGAGAAAGAAATATCATTCTTGAGCACATGGCAGATGTAATTTATAAACAGGAGAAATCAGTGTAACTGTGTCACAGGTTCCTAAAGAAAATGTTCAGAAAAACATCAGGTACTTTGCAGAGAGGAAGGACTGTGGAACATACTAAGTAACACACAAGGGCAGGTATCACCCAGTAAAGGACAAGTTTTTCAGGATCCAGCCCACAGAATTACATAAGAAGGTAAAAGATATAAGCAGTTTCCGAGAGGTTGGTAGGGAAATGGTTAAATAGGAGAGGAAAAGTTAAAAAAAAAAAATCTTAAAAGCTATTGAGAGGCTATAAAATGCTTTATAATTTACATTTTTATATTTTCTATCTAATAGGTGCTTATTATAGCTATAGAAAAGACCATTTGTTTTAGAAACTGAAAGTCTGCTTTGAAACCCCTTGGTCTTTTTCTTATTTTAAGCCTAAGAAATATTATTAGCTATCTTTTTATCTTAGAGAGGATGGGCTACAGGGAAGAAGTATGTGACAAATACATTCTTGCTACTGCACTGTTCTGCCTTTTCTGTGTGAAGGTTATTAGAAAGGTTAGTTGTTTGCCATCATCAAAAATTAACTCTTTTGTGTATGGAATTTTCTATGTCTCTCAAATGAAACAGGAGTATATATTATGAAACTTCAAACAGTGCTGATGCATTTTTGCATGCTGTTTCAAAATATAGCTAGTAAGGTGAATTTTAGGGGAAAAAAATTGCTAATGAAACTGTGGCAGTAATATTAATACGTAGGAGGCTATGAAGGTGTAATTTTTACAATGTTCTGTCAGTATATCATAGTTGTAGCCTAGAAAACTCCTGAAACTGCAGTAATTCCCGGCAGGTAATGACAGTTATATCAAATGTGTAAATTAATTTCTTAGCTATGTGAGATAAACAAATGGCACAGGCAAGAAGAGCCACTTTTCCTGATGACCTATATAGTGCTTATCACAGGAACAAATCTCTAATTTATGCAACTCATCATTATTAAATATCATCTATTTGCTTAGGTACGCAGTTAACAGATTTAATTGGTACACAGAGATAGTATATACTTCAGTTACTTGGACTTCAGGACAAAGAAGATGAAAGGACTTCCTTCCTGAAGTTCCTTTTGTTGGGAACCATGAGGACTGTCATGACTGTGTCTTTGAGGAGTAGAACAAAATGGGGCCAAAGCTGATTTTCAAGATAGAAAGATAGCTCGGTTAAAGTGAAATTAAATCCCTACGGTCCATTTGAAGGTTAGCTGCTGCAGATCCTGGTGCAATCACATTAAGCAATTCATTCTGCATTATCTTCCAGACACATAAAAATACATCAGTTTATACTAACAGCAATTTGTTCGCTTGGACCCTTACTGGAAAGCAGAGAACAGGAAGAAAAAATAAACCTTTCCCTGATTTTTCTTCTTTGCAGTCATTAGATACTGATTCTGTAGTGGGAAAAGCAGGAACTACCTACCTGTTTCCCTTCACTAAAACCAGGGGACTGGGAATGGCAAGAGCTAAGGACAACAAGGAGACTTGGTTCATCACTTTCCTTTCCATTAATCAAGGAAGACACACAACGATGTGCACATTCCATTTTTTAGCCTCTGTCACTGCAATTCACTTGGTGTAGACTGTTAAGGTTGTATTTCAAACGTTGAGAACACTGAAACAAAGGCCTTTTTCTAAATTGAGAGTGATGTAACCAAGACTGGCATACAGATTGCCAGTATTCTGGCAAGTATCTATTTAAATTCATAATCATAACCACTACATTTCCATTACTGTATTTCACACAGCACTAGCTGCTTGTCCAATACGCTTCATTTCTTTCCCTAGTACTTCTGAGCAGGAGGCAACATGAAACCCAGTTCCTTGCAGTAGTTATATATGCAACTGCCTGTAGAAATCAGCTACCTAACTTTGTTTATACGCCTAGGAAAACCAGGGTGCTCTTTTAATATAACAAATTTAACAAAATCCATCTGGACCTCAAGCTGTGCTCATCATTCCTGTACGTGATAAAATAGTTTGTCCGTCTCAGGGAATTTTGCTGACAGCTTACTGAAACCAGTTACTGCCTAATCCATAAATGAGACAGAACTTCTTTCATCCACATGTGTTTTCTCTTAGTATCTGGGTGGTTGAAAGATCATCACTGCAGAAAGTTTAGATGTATTGCTGTGATAATGGAATCCACTAGCAAAGCGAAGCATAAAAATATAATGTAACCATTGTTGTCATCTATCCGTACTGACAGATATAAATAAGGCCACCAGCACTGTATTTTTTTAACTAAATCTCAAAGCTGCAACAAAGTCATAAGTAAAGAGTGAAGTGCCTACCTCAGATTTTGAAGTGTTCAATTCCCGCAGTTAGTCATACAAGAATATAGGAAATTTTAGGATAAAAAGAAACGAGAAATCACATCTAAACCCATTCTCTCCCTTAGGTTACCATTTATTATTTACCACAAATTTTTCCACTAATCGTCTAAATAATTTTAGGAGTTTTTATACTTAGTGGTACGAAATTATAATATTCCATTACTAAAGCATATTCTTTGCAATGAAATTTCACTTACCATAAATCAACTTCCTTCGTTCTTTTTTACATTTAATTTGAAATGTTGCTGTTGGCCCTAGGATTAGATAGGCCAATGATACTCTTTCACATGCAGAATCTTGCTCCCCTTCTGTGTGCACAATCTTCCTTATTCCGAGCTTGGTTATGGACCGATTACATGGAATTAGGAATGTTAAAGTATTGCCACACTGACCAATTTCAGATAATTTTGTTAGGAGCCTGCCGTAGAAAGTTCATTATCCTCCTATGCAAACTTTACACTAAGGGGAGAGAGGTTCCTCCGGAATTCAGTTTAATTACCTTCCTGATTTGTGTTGTCTCCTGTAGGAGACACAGATTATCTAGTCATCCAAGGACAACCAGCCTCCCAAATTCCCCATTTCTGCACAAACTTAATCCTGCTGAGTCTCAGGATATTCTGATTATAGCCTTCCCCTGGGACTTCTGTTTGTTTACCATATCAAAATAACCTGGCTATGAAAGCTCTGGAGTCCTAATACCATTTTTTCCTGCCTGTTTCAGCTTTTGTTGACAAAGAGCCCAAACAATCTCTCACTGAGGTTGATACTGAAGTAAGTCGGCTTCGGTGGCATGCGGAACAGGCTCAGAGCCAGTAAGGATCACAGACGTTGATCATTACTGAGGACATCATAACCTGGAAATCAGGATGAGAGTACCATCGTCGTCATCATCATCAGCAGGACCACTCTCTTAAATTAGGAGAGTGAGACACTAGCCCTGTACAGACAAGGACAAAACCTCCTTGGTCTTCAGCAGGGCCTGAACGCTCCCCCCTCCGTGTCCTCCCCATCTTCTGTGTGACTTCTCAGAGGTATTTCCCTCTCCCATGTATAACCTGTGTTTCTCTCTGAAACAGTGGAGACCATCACCTTTTCATACTTGTTTAATAAAGCACACACAACGGCTTTTTACCTCCCAGGAAATCAAGTGGCAATTAAGCAATATGCTTACTATACCTTAGCTGGAAGCAACAAAGATAACCTCCCGATGGAATAATCTAACCTAAAGTAACTGCGATTATTAAGACATAGTTTCAAAGACTTAAATTACAACATGAAATGTGATTTCTTACTGAACATTTTAAAAAGGTACCAAGTCTATAAAAAGCATCCATCTTTTCCAGTGTATATGTTTTGATTTTGCTCACATGTCTGCACACATGCAAACATATACATATCAAATGCACTTAAAAGTATACAGTGCCTTAAAAAGACAGCTTTATTTCTCAGGTGTCTAACACAGTAGAAACATGCGAGTCTTCAAGTAAAATAAAATATCCATAGGTATAAGAAGATAATTTTCACAATACCCTTGAAAATTTACTCAAATTAGGTTTGAAGAGTTTTGCCATTACTGAATAAAGATGAATGTGTCATTCAGGTGTTTGCTACTGTATTCATTACCTGGCTTCTGCCATAATAAGAAGATAACTTTTCTTGTTCCTCTCAAAACCTGAAAGAACTATTTCCAGGTAATAAAGGACCACAGACCAATTTAATGAAAAATAATCTCTCTTACATGCATTTGCAAAATAATTTTTCCAACATATACACCATGAGTAATTTACTGCCTTAAGGTTTCTACATGCCAGCCCTTTTCATAGTATAAATTGTTAGAAAACAGAAAGTATTAAGAATTTTTAAAAGCATATTCAGAACTGCAACAGGCTAATAAAGAGAGGCATAGCTGCACAATGAATGTGCAATAATAAATTGCCTTAAAGATTAACATCCACTATGAAAGGATAAAATAGCTCATTTTATCACCACTACTTCAGAAAAAAAGGTAAAATTACTCTGTAATTGATACTAATTAGGTTATCTATTGAGTTAATAATTTCACATGGAAAAGGTGAAGAATTTGACATTATTACACACCTTAGATTTTGTCACTTTTCAATACTCTTCGTTCAATGAAAGAGGAAGGTTTCAGTATCTGTATAAAACTACTTTTTGCCAAAAATACCTAAAGGTCTCAGGTGTCCCATGGAGCAGCCATATGAGTTCCTTAGGACCTTCTAAAGTATGAGCTCCTGCCCTGTAAATCAGTTAGGCATGGTGGTTCCTTCTGTAATTAATGCTGAGACACAGTTGCAGTGAAAGCAGTCATATCATAGAAATCAGTCTTGGGAGTCATGTAAGAAACCTGTCCCCATTTCAGACAGCAGGCAAGAGGCAAGATGAGTCCCATCAAAGGAATCTTTTCTTTTTTAATTTCATATTTTGGCTTCCTTCTAAACAGAAGCTTTTATTTATTCATTAACAGCTTAAAACTAAAAAAGCATTTGGGAAATAGTTTTGAATTATTTTCCAAAATATTTGTTTTGTTGTGGAAAAAAAGAATTAATTTAATTAAATTAAATGACTGCTATGAAAAGAAGGGTTGCTAAGTCCACCACAGAGAGTTCATATCAATGTATACTTGTACATGCCCATCTATTTGTGGAAAACCTCTATTTTTCTTAGAAGGGGACATATTATTTTATGTTAATTTCCTAATATTATGTCAAAACAGTGACAAATTAAAAAGCCAATTAATATTAAAAAAAAAAATCTGTGTTTCTGTTTGTTTCTAAGTCCTGGAGTTCCTTGTTTTCTAGCAGCTCAGAATACTAGATACATTTGTAGCCAAAGATAGACACCTTTCATACAGAAGAAAGGTTTTAGAAGTAGGGACCATTCTTTATTCTTAAAGGCTTTAGTGAAAAATATATGGATAGAGAAAATAATATTCTCTTAGGCAGTACAGAAGTTTATGGTGACAAACATTGAACTTCTGTATATGTGAAAGCAAACAGAAAAATTCTTGCTTTCAGTTTACAGATAGGAAGTAAGAAAGATGGTATCAATTTCTGTGTAATAACTTTTTACATAGAAACATTTTGCAGCTGAAACATAGCTATGAATAGAAATTTAATAAAAAATTGAAATTATTTTAAACTCCTGGCATTAAAGTAGAGGGTCTAAAGAACAGTGATGGAAACAGAAATTTTGTTAAACCAGCCTTAGTTGCCTTTATGAAGGCATGAATGCTGGGGTTCTGGACATGGAATAATTGCCTTTCCTTGTAATGAAGTATCTTTAAACATAACAAAGTAGAAGAGGAGAAAAAGGCACTGAAGGACCATGAGATCTTGGGGAATTATAATGAAAAGAAAGCTTTATAAAAAATTCATCCCCTCTTTGCCTACCATTCCTGAGCAGACAAAGGACTAGTGTGCAATCGCTGTCTTCCAAATAGTAAACAACTTCTTCGCTCCAAGGTTTTTTGGACAAACAGAATTCCTTGCAATAGTGATGATGTATAAAGGAGCATCATAACTACTTTTTTATTAAAAATTCACCATGGATAAAGTAGAACAGCAGGAAATGTTTCAGTTCTTTTACTAAATTATAAACAAAACCCAATAACCAAAGGTATTTACATGAAGCTGGCTAAGACCTTAGTTTCACTGATTAAAGCCTTGGACACTTGTAGACCTACATTTATAGGAAAAACAATTAATTTCTGAATAACAAGATGATATTGCCTCTTATACAGTATTAAATATCCTTCAGAAAGCTGAAATTCAACTTCAGAAAATGTTAAGAGTGATCAGATTCTTCTAGGATCACAGCATAATTCCCCAAATTATAAGTTAATTGTAAACTTTACAGAGGAAGCATTCAAAGACATTAATTTTCAGTAGCAGAGAAAAAAAAAATGCATTTCGCATTGTAGTACCCAAGGCAAACACAAGTGTATCTTAATTTGTGTATCAAATGAGGTAACTAAAATGCTATCAGCAACATTTTCCTATAAACATATATTTACAACATTCCTAGTTTCAAGACAAAGATTTCCATTAGGCTGACATGTGAAAAGTTTTCTCAACTGAAGAAGAAATATGTTTATTATAAATGTGAAAGTGTTATTTAGATATGAATGGACTGAAGAACTAAAATTTCATTATTGTAGTCTGATACTTTTAATCCATCCTTGATTATTGATTTTCACATTCTAGACATACAATTGTTCAGTAAGTATGTAAAAAATTTTACACGAGCAAATAATAAATAAAAAAAAGTACTAACCCCAATGGAGCAATATACATGTGAATAGCTTTTTTTTAAACTTCCCCAATAAAGTATACCTTGCTAATCCTCCTTCCATTTAAATAGATATTTGTGCTTAAAACAGATTCTTTTTTCATGGCCAGGAGGCAACTACCTTCTCAAAATACATTTTCAGCTTCAGTCTGAAAGCAAAGTAATTCAGCAATTAAGGATTCTGCTGAGTGCTTTGCTTTCCTAAAACTAAATCATAAACTGACCACTTAAAAGAAACAACTAGATTAAGGCCATTTCTTCTCCCTTTCAAAAAAGATACAAATAGAATTAGGCACTCAAAACCAGAATGCGTGGGGATGAAAAGTGTTTATACCAAATGAAAGTGTTAATTGTGCCTTTTCCCCACATATTTTGCTAATACTTTCAAATCGCTCATTTAGATGTGGAGCTGGGTATGTCAGGAAAACATGGAAATGACCAGTATGCTAACCTCATCGTGTGCTCACTCTCTCTTGCTGTGCAAAGGACAGCAGAATCAATAATCTAGTGAAAGAACGCCTTTAAATTAATTAAAAATTGAACTAAATTGAACTAGGAATGTTCTCTGCTCTCACTCTAGCTTTATTCCCAAGAAATGCAAGCTTAATACTAAACAAACACTTGAGATATTGTTTTCCTACATCCATTACAAAAATAGCTAAAATAAAAAGCCAGTCTTTTAAGTCTTAAAGTGGCCTAATTTTTTTCCACAAAATTTGTTTTTTTTTGAACAGAAAAATAAAAAGCTTTTACACCTGAGAAAATTAACTGTTTAACCTACCTCGACTGCATATCTTGGTGCGTTTTGGACTGGCTGATTTCAGCTGGAGGTGAAGGGACTTGCTGTTGTAGCTCCACCAAAGACTGGTAGTACTGTTGCTGATGATGTTGCTGCTGTTTGTACCGAGACAAACTGAAAAACAGCCCTAAAATGGCTTTCAAATTTCCATTCCTTATTTCTATTTAAAAGAAAAAGAAAAAGAAAAAGAAGTGAAAACATTGTGGTTTTAGACTTCAGTTTTGTAACGGTTTTATACTAAAACATGTCTGTACATACCTATAGCTATACTTGTTTATGCCTTGTATCTCTTCATTTATCTCTAATACCAGGGACATATTAGGTATCACTGATACTTTATTGTTTGTTATAATCTTTGCTTATATATGTGTCACTGTTGCAATAAACACATATCTCCGTAATGTCCTCATGATGAGTCACATGTGCATGGTCATAAAGAAAAGTACACCGAACTTTAAATAATATACATAATCTGAAATGAATACACCTGCCTCAATACAGTACAAATATTCTGAGTAAGCAGAGGGACATTCAAAAAAATCTGAATTCTTTCTGGCCTTAGGTACACATCCCTTCTACCTCTTCCTGCTTTTCAGGCAAATTCTGTGCACACCGGGAGTAAACAGTGACTTCTAGAAAAATCAGAAAGAGGAGATGGTGACAGTCTTGTGGATGAGCACATATCTATTCACAAGAACTTGGAAGGAACATGAGAGAAGGAGATTAATGGAAAAGACCTATTAAAAAAGGTGACTGTGACGTTCATGACTACATCTTTGAACTTTCCAACTACATGATTTTCTAGATTTCTATTTTACACTGTTATTACTGATTAATGAAGACTTCAAAACTACGGCTTTCACATGAGGCTAAAATAGATACCCATATGAAATTCTGGTGAGCCACAGTAGCATTGTCACGTCTCCCATGCCTTTCTTAGTCTTTCCCCATCCTAAGATGAAGGTTTTAAAAGGATAATGTTATTCTTTGCTCATAAAGGATCTCTGTGCCAAAAAAGAAGCCTCAGGAGGCTTTAATGAAATCATCTGCAGCACTTAGGTCTGTCCATAGCATCGTTATTAATTTTCTTTGGCACTGAACTTCTTGTGAAAGGTTTTCATTAGGCCTATAGCCTTGTAACCTAACATGCACCACTGCGATATTTCTGCCTTCCCTGCAAATCTAAATACTGAGCTGTACGTCCTACACAGTCTTTCTTAGGTAATTTTTAAAGCAGGATTTATAAACAATGACTGTCACATTCACCTCCTTTAAACCATACTAATTTTCTTTCAATAGGATTAAGTGAAATGTTAGTACCTCCACTAACAGGCCAGCAAACACTGGAGCCCTTATGCTCTCAACCCATTCTTCAAAATCAGACACAATCCTGGACACTGGAATATACTTTGCAAAACGGAAATTTGTTCTAACCATCCATACTTTCTCATCATCCCTATGAAGATGCTGCAGGTTCTTTGATTCCCCACAAGACCACCAGAGATACACAGAAGATCTTTCTCAGAATTAGAAAGCTTTATAAGCAACAATGACCTTTGCAGTCACATTGGCTTCAGGGAAAATCATTATCAAGGAACACAGAATAATTATGTTTAAAATTATCCTAAAAAAACCCCCAACAAAACCACACAACTATCCATCTTTAAGCTGCTCTGATTCTAAAAGATTTTCTGATTTTGCTTTTGTTCTAGACCTCCTTGCTCAAGTGTCAAAATGAGGTGGGAAACTGGTTGTGAAATCGTCAATCCTTGTTAAGCTCATGGTTTACTGTTCCAGAAACTGCCTGGTCATTAATAGATGACCCAGTAGTAACAAGACATATTTACCAAGGCTTATGACAAGAAATAGACTTAAGGTTTCTGAACTTAATTGATTTTAAACATAACTGTGCTGACAAAACACTATGAAGGTAACTTGACAATTTATTGATTTTAAAAAGTCTGTTTTTCTCAATTTCTCAAGAGAAATTGTAATATTCAGGATTGTACATGCTAAAAATGGTATATTTAAGGGAACCACACTTTGGTGATACTTTGAACTAATATTATTACAAACATATTAGCAGATTTACAGCAGATTCACGACCAACTGCAAAACAGCAAAACTAGTTTTAATCTTCAGAGCTCAAGGTCTGCCTTAATAAAATTCTGCTGTAAAGATCAATGAGAGTTTTAAAAACATTCCTTGCTTTTAACACTATGTAGTATTATTGCTTTTAGTAGTATTTGAACTTAATGCTCCACAGCTGAAGCTTGTATCCTATCAAAAATTATTTTCCAGCACAAAACAAAGGTATGAATAAAGGAATGCATTACAGAATACACTCAGATTTTGATTTAACAAAGTACAGAAAAAAAAGTGTCAGGCACCATGTCATGGTATTAAACAAAGATGAGTATTCTCATTAAATAAATTCATTCTATTCACACATTTGATTGTTATTTCATATGCAACTAAAATAGGCTGCACTAAAAACTTGAAGTTCTAAACCCCTTTGAGATGAACGGCAACATATAAATGTTCAGTGTTCTCATGCATCAACATATCTACAGTCTATATAGAGGTTCTTTTAAATCAGTTAAGAAGCTTTCCACAAGTAGACAGTCAAAATGACTAGATAGTACATATTGTGGCCATATTATGCTTCTGCTAAGGTACAAGAAAGGTGGAAATGGTGAAAGATAACAATTCTGAGTTAATTTTAAAATAAAACAATGGTTAGCATTCAATTTTTTTCCTCTGGATATCGTCTAAAATGCAATTGAAATTACCATCTCTGGAAAAAAAGATATTTTTCCTTCTAGCTTTTAGTTGTATTACAAGGAAAATAAAAATATAGAGTTGTGTCTTATTAATACCTATTGCTTTCAGCTGCCATGCAAGTCAGAGGGATTTTGAATGTGCACAGCACCTTGCAGAACTTCTTAGTTAGTTACAGGACAAACACTTGTTTACATTTTATTAATTTACAAGATAAAGTATCCACCTGACTTAATTTTACATTAATAAGGCAAATATTACATACTAATTAAGACAATTGGTATTTTAATGGTTTTGATTTAATATATTTATTAACTTAGTTGTAACTGTATTAGGCAGTTGCTTGGGGTGACTAATACAGCAAAAAGGACTACAATATAAGCAGCAAGACCATTCCCTCTTTCACTTAATATATGACATCAAAGGAACACAATATCTTTCAGACTCATCCTGACAGCATTACTACTACTAATAAATTTGTTTAAACAAATAGTCTTCCCTGGATTTACTTAACTGAGCAAGATTCTCATATTCATTTTTGTTGTTTTGAATCCCATATATAAACAAGTTTAAAAGTATGCTTGGGAAACCCTGTACCTATCTAATATTGTGGAGAAAACATGAAAAGGTTAATACTATTGAAAAAATTATTATTTTAAAACATTGTCTCAGGCTTCATAAACATATTGAATTTCTTGGTTCAATTTCAAGGGAAAATTAAAAGGAAATCCAAACCTCTCTCATTTGCTATTACTAATCTATATTTGCATGCTATTCAAGACAGCTGGAGTTTGGTATTTAGGTGCAAATAATTTGTATTAAGAAAATTAGTTTTCAGAAAAAAAAATCCTTTTATTGGTTCTGATGATCTGTTTCTCTTACCTTCTGCAGAAAGACCTTGGACATTTACGCCTCTGGCTGCTAGAAAGCTAAGGCAGACGTCAACATTCTCAATCTGCAATATGAACAGAAATAACAAGCAGCATAAGACTATCTGACAAAATGTAAAAATGCAGGGGGGTGGGGGGGGGGAGAAGAAACAGCTCAGGAATGAATACTTTACATTCATTGCATACTGCAGCTCTTTACCAAAGTTTAACAAGAATGATTACTGCTAATTGGGGAATCGATATAAAGCTTTCATTGTCCACTTTGGTGCTTAAAAACAATTCATAAATGCCCGATCCAGAATGGCATGCTGGCAAACTAGCAATCCACCTACTTAACATAAAACTGGATTTTATACCCTACGAACAAGCAGCAATGAAAGCATCCATAGAGGATTAGACACTGAGTATATGTCTGGAGTTGTGGGCGACTGAGTTAACTGAAAAACATAAGCAAAACCCTCCAACAAATGTGTTAGCAAAGGTATTTTCTTGGGATGATGTAGAATCCAGTGAAAATGATGTCACAGCAGTGGTTTTTTCTCTGTTTTTTCTCTTCAAATCTTATGCTAAATAATTCTAATTTATTTAATATTTATGCTTCTGCGAAGAGTGCTTGCTTGGTGAAGGACACGGCACTGACTTCTGCCGGTGGTTTAGAAGAAATCTACAGTTTCCACTGAGAGCTTTAGGTAAGAGAAGAACATGCAGCCTAAATGTAGATCAGTAAAAGGATAAAACTTCTGCCTCTAAAATGAGTAATCACAGAACTAGTTGGACTCCTTTCCTGTGTCTATTTCTAATAGATTAGGGACCCAGAATGTTCCAAAATGTTCTCCTGAGTCACCATCTCCAGCTGGTTTCCCCAGTCCTCCCAGGATCTATGAAGCAAATACTCAGCTATAAATGTAAAATCTTTTAATTAACAACTTTGTCTATAAATGTGCTGCTATGAAAACAGAAAAATTATGCATAAAGAGGTATCCTATGTCAAGTGTGTTCAACAGACTTGATTTTAAAATAATTCTTTTAGGTTGATGGATTTTTTTCAAGGCAATTAGGACCCCAAAAATAAAACAAAATGTTTAGTGATATTTTAAATACCTATTTTCGCTGGAGAACATTAAAAAAAAGAAAGGAATATTCAACACCAAAAACATAAGCCTGCAGTAGATCAAGTCTATGCGGTTAATTTTATTTGAATGTTTACACATTTTACAATACCTCATATCAACAGTTTTCAACCATCAAAATATGAGGGGTAAATTCATTCCTTGAATAAAAGCTACTTGATCCTTGGCAGTATCTTTTCGAGCCGAGGAGGAGGGCCTTTTATTATTGTCATCTTTCTATGACTGTAGTTCTGTCATTATTCTCAGAAAGTGATAGTAGCTAAAAGGAACATAAATATGCTTTTTACTACTGACCCTAGAAGTATTTATTACGACCTCACATAGACTCTCTTGATCCACAGGTAGTACTTAGAAACTTATAAGCACCTGCAAAATTTTGAGAGTTCTTTTTAAGCACATTAAATTCCAAAGCATTCATAAAAACATCTTTTAAAAAGTCTTTTCAAACACTTGTTTTCAAGGATGTGCTACCATTTATAGGGAATGATAAATAGTCTCTCTCCTGAATCAATTAAAAAAACCCACCCCAAACCCAAACTCTGCAGCTAACACTAACTAAAGGTACTCCGAAACTGGGGTTTACCATAAAGCTTTCATAAATCCGTTCGGCACCAATTTGCACAGCTGCCAACGTGGAATAACCATCCTAAACCCAAAGGGGTTACTCCAGCTCTGGCCCAGCACAGTCATTGCAGAAACTCAGGCGTTAACACTCGCATTTTCTTAAATGTTCACGTAGTTTTACACCAGGAAAAAAAAAAACCCGACAAATAAACCAGGTCATTTTGTGAGGTGTAGAGATGAGACACAGCTAAGTCAGCTGAAATCTGGCTGCAGCTAAAATAGGAAGATCTGCTTCTTCCTCACCTCCTCTTCCTCCCAGGCCCTGCTGCTGCCGCCTCCGCTGGGCTTCCGCGCTTCTCTGAGCGCACCGGGAGCCGGCTCCGCGCGGAAAACTCGTCCAGCAAAAGAGCCAAACGTATTTTAGTCACTCGGGTTTCCCGTGCAGTCGGATGAGTGCAGGAGTCAGCAGAAGGGAGGGCGCGTCCCAGCCTGAGTCAGGCACGGTTTGGGAGAGGACCGGGGAGGTGGGAAGGACGGACAGACGGACGGTGCCACTCCTGACGGCAGTGACAAGGCACTGGGCTGGCTCAGCCCTGACCTCCAACTGCACCGCCGCATCGGTCGTGAAAATAACGCACACGATGAGAATATTTCTACTCGACCTTTAAACAAAGTCAACGACACAAGAAAACAATTTGAATGGAAATTTTCCTGTCCTGAAGAATTTAAAAGAAATGAAGATTTGTTTGGATGTTCGCTGTGTAACTGAGCGTCTCTTTGAACTTTCAAATCAACCATGATGCAGAATCAACTACTTCAAAGATGGGAATTTTTGCTCTACAGCTAAGTACTGGAAGCCAAAGGAAAAAAAGAAAAGGGAAAAAAAAAAAGAAAAATCAGACTGACGTCAGTAGCGTCCACCTCCAAATAGCTGAAATGATATTTCCTAGCAGACCTCACAGTGTAATCAAGATGTTTTTCCTACTGGGCATGTGCCCTTTGCAGTAGTTCAGGAGACCATAGCTATAAACAAAACCTAATTTATTAGGGAACATTTGAATGCTAATGTGCTGTGAAAACATCTCAATATCTACCTGTAATACTGAATATTTAGGAAATAGTAAGCCTAATACCTAAACCTTAACATTCATTTAAGGTGAAAAATATCCTATAGAAATGGCACCTGGTTACTTTACATGTCTACTAGAGCATGTGTCTTTGAAGTCACATCTCAAACTCTCAGACAAAACTAGTCATTACCATTAACACCAATGACTCAATATACTGCAGAACTACAAAGCAAATTCTGTTTTGCTTCACAGTTCACCAAGAGAACTGTAATAGAAGCCCTAGGTCCAAAGTCATCCCTCTTAGTGGTGGTGTATGAAGCAAGAGCAGTGGCCAACTTTCAGACAATAGACTGTGGTTGCACTGTTAGCCTTATAATAAAGTCTTGTTTTGACTCGTGAATTGAGCAAGTTTGGAGTGGCAACTCACAGCCACATAATACACTGAAAATGTCAGAAAATAACTCTTACAGTCAGTTTGCTGATAACAACTGCAGTTACTATACAACTCTCAGGAGCTGTTAGGAGATTCAATGAGACATGAGTTAATACATTCTTGGGTTATTTTCACTTTCTTCCCTCTCCAGTCTAGAAAACATTACCCTTAAAGTTGTCCTATTTTGAAGCTTTCAGTGTGTCTCAAACATTGCTTTAATTACCTACTTCTTGCCTTGGCAAACCACAGTTATTCTTTGAACTCAAACCCTAGCAGCCCCAAACACTTTTTATTCAAACTTACTAACAGATGAGAGTAATTTTGCAATTACAAAAGTTCTAAGAGATTTCAAGCAGCTTCCACTCCTCAATACTGTTTCAATCAAGAGTGGTATGAATCCCTGAAGTCCATGTTTATTTAAGTAGTTAGTGGTGGGGTTATTATATGCTGGGGTAAACTCTGCTTAGAGCTGACACTGCATATGTAGAACTCTACCTGCTTATATATCAAGGGCTGAAGATTTTGCAGTGTAACACTTAACATAGACGCCAGACAAATTTTGTATCTCACATATGCCCACAATTTTCTAGTTAATTTTGCTTGCAAAAAGCACCAGTTTATAACACAGCTTATGTTCATCGTTATTGCGAACAGTATCATCAGAATTACAAAGTGTTGTAGCAGAAGATATAGTTCCGTACAGTGCAGAATTCAGGATATACAGATGGACTCCAAATCTTACATATCAAGACACAGAAAAGTGGCTCAAATTTGCATATTTGCTTGTACAGGTAGAAGTTGCCAAGATCAGGCTGCTGCTGAACAGCTCTCCATCCCTGTCAATCCTCTGATTTTTTTGTTCCAAAGCACTTATTTTATGTTAAAGTTTTAAAAGACTGGAAGAAGTGCAGTTTGTTGAACAGCAGATCTGCCACATTAAAAATCTTAAAACCTATAAAAGGGATAAAGAATTAATGATATAATAAACCTTCATTGCCATGTATTTATTTGTCCACTTAGCTACTCAATTAGCCATGTTGAAAATCAATCAATACTACACGAGATTGCTTTTCAGAGGTAACAAAAAACTCTCTCTGATAATATAATCACTTCCTTATCAAAACTCAGGAATAATTTGTCCAATTCTGAAATGTAGCTGCAGCATCGTGGGTATAGATGAACTCAGTTAAGAGGATGATAATTTAGGAATTAAGATTTGTGGGCATCATCAGGCAGGTAACACCATTTGATGCTTTTTAAATTAGGCCTACCGAGTTATGCTTACAATATATTAAGCTTCATTCATAAAGCAGATCTTTTTAATATTGTTCATACAGACAGCATTATGAAAAAAAGCACCCAAAATACTTTTACCATAAATATTAGTGAGCCCCAAGCTATTTCTACACTCACATTTTAAGGCGTTGTAGTCCAAATGATGGTGTACAACTAAGCAGCAATGTCACAACTCTGATACTATGAATACATTACATGGCATACAAAGAACATACATTGCAAATCTGCTGTAACATATTGCATTGCGTAGTCGTGGGTAATCTGCTTTTGACTAGAAGCTATTTGAAATTTTACTGACAGAAATAAATCACTAAACCAGACTGTGGGACTTGCATGTAGATAAACCTTAGCACTTAATACCCAGCAGTTAGCAGACTTACAGGAAGAGCTCATTTGTGGGATTGTACTCACCAGTGACTCAACATATAGAATATGTCTATTTATTATAATTATTTTTGCTGTTACCAAGATTAGCTTTCATCTCTTTTGTCTGGCAGACACCACTTTCTTCACTTCCAAACATAAATTTGATTGTGGGATGCTCAGAAGACAAGTAATGATGACTAATACAGCATTATGTTTTTCTGTATCTATAAGAAGCTCTGAAAAATATCTTGGTTTGACTAGCTCTCTCTTGTTAAGTTTATGACAATATAATTTACAAGAACATATAGACGCATACACAAGTTAGTTATTTGCCTACTTCGAGCTGGATTTCTCCTGCTGAAGAATGGGACACCTTTATAAATACACCACCTTATTATTACAGTGTCTCTATACATATATACTCCTAAAATTATCTTGATTATTTTGGCAACAAAAGTAAAACAGTAATTTCTGTTCGCACTTCAGTCAGCGCTATCTTCAATAGCTCTCTGTGTGTTTTGACATTCTGACTCATGACCCAAAGCCCCAGATAAAATTTGGCAAAGGATTTGCTCTGTAGAAATTTTCTAATGTTGCTGATGGCTGATTAGGGACACTCGTGGAATTAGTCTGCCACACAAACCCAGAGAGTCGCATATATACTCACCTTCCAGAGCACAGAAACTCCGTAAAACTCTTCAGTATTCATGTTTGAGGTTTTTTTTAATACCAATATTAAATAGTATTCCTTTGAGATTAGTATTATGGCATGAGATAGTCTGTGTCACAGTAACTGTATTTCAAACACACTTTACCAGCAAGATTTCTTCCTAAATTTCCCCTGAATATTAACCTGAGTTGAGAGACCTGTATTTGACTCTTTCTTTCCCATGGATATTCATCACTAAGAAAATTTGCAGAGGTCAATGGATTTAAATGAGTGCAGGATTAGAAAATAATTTATTGTTATTACACAGCTCATTCTCATTCAAGTTCTGCAGCAGTAATAGAATCAAAATCAAATAAAAATACAATTCAGGCCTTACGCGTAGCATCCTGGACTCTAAATATCCACAATACCCACGCTGCATAAAACGATTAAGATGAAAAATGGAAGAGCAGGTACTATTTGTCTGTCTGACTTTCACATGAACCAAGTATGGAAGGAGATGCACTAACTTCTGAGTTCTGGCTACTTTCTTAGTAGTAGGTGAAGTGCAAATGATCTGGTCTTAATTGCAGGCTCTAAAAAGAACAGAGATTCAGCAAGCAACTGAGATGCCTTCACGTGTGGATAAAAGCATTTTTGGTGCACATGTTGGAGCTGGTGAGAGAATGAAACTGTCCATGGTAGCCTTGGTTATATAGAATGCTCTGGAAGAAACTGGAAAATATTTTAAGTTAGGCATGGCCTAAACTCTGACCTTCCCTCGCCTAATAGAGAGCAGTGGGAGAATCGGTCATGTACACTCTCACAGATACCTGTTTAACCCCTCTCTCCACCCCCCCCCCCCAAAGGTCTATTTTGGGGGCAAATGTATAGTCTTGCACAACCTGCTACACCTAAAGCTGCTCTCAGAGGTTGAGAAGAACAAGTTTATTTCACTTTCTGCTCTTAATTGACTCATCCATTGCACACATTGTGACTTGTTGACAACTCACTTGTGGTGTGGGAAACACCCAGATTTTTAGTTTGCCTTGTAACTTTGTTCCTTCTGGGTTTTCTTCCCAGCTGGTTTCACTAGTTTGTATTCCTGTTTCGCCTCTCCTTAAAGCAAAGGGCTAGAAAGCAACGAGATGATAGAGAAAATGCTTGCAGTTCTATAACGACTTATGTTTTAATCCTCAGTTTTATCTCCAAGATCCTTTAACAAAACCAGACTTCATAAACGAGGCAGGTGGACATTCAGCTTTTTTCACTCTGTAAAAAATAGGCACAGGCCCAATATTTCCTTCACCAAAACCTAAAAATCAAACAACTCAAGGACTTTCTCCATTTCAAACAAGTGATAACTGAATACACTGCCTGCTGTTCTACTCACTAGCATGCTTTCCTTGTGCGTATCTACATGTACTATGATTTTGTCAGGCTGAGTATTGGGCCCAAACGCCCAGTTGTGATCGCTGGCTTACACCAAGGAGGTTCAACTGAATCAAAAGCGTCTTTCTAGATTAAAACTGGTATACTAAAATGGATTACCCAGCCCAATGTCTTTATCCCTCTGCCTACCCATTCTTCAAATGCCACATTTTCAACACTGTTTGGGAGTCTAGGTGATTCTTAAACGATCACTGAAACAATATTCAGTAATGGGAATCCCCTGTTGTTCACGTGAAAACAAATGTTCGACACACTTGAAGTTTTGCTTACCTCTTTAGAAAAATTTGCCAAGGGTAATACAATTAAAATATAAAAAATTCCTAATGCATTTATAATTGCAAATATTTTGTGGGACAAAATGTATCTAATACATAAAAAGTAAGCAATTATTATTTACTTATTATAACATATGGTAAGATTTATTTTAATTATTTATAAAAGTACCAATCAATAACCTCAATTATCATAAGAAACACCTATGCCATGTGCTCCATTCAATTTGGCATTGTGGTTGATTTACCTGTTTTCTGTGAAAAGTTGTCACTAAATTTTATTTACAAAATTTCTGTAGTATTTTCACCACACTGTATTGCCGTATGTTATCCACAATAGCTGATTCCTAGGTATTCCAAAAGGGAGGATCCTGCTGCAGAAAACATTTTTTCTCAAATTTATCTCTACTATAGCTAGAAAAAAAGAGTAGGGTTAAAAACTTTCAGAGGGAACAATGTGGAATAAATTCCTATGGGCTCATTTTACAAGCATTATAGTTGAACTATAACAAGCAGACTGGTTTCTTTTTATATTGCGCAGGTTAAACTAGTTTAACACATATGAAAGCAAGCCATCTGCTTTCTTGTCTCTTGCATATTTAAAGTTGGGTATGCTTATTAACATGTGTATGTGTTCATACTAAATTAATACTAAAAGATTTTTGCTATTGAGCAAGACTGTCTGAAAGCCTTAGATTTCCATCAAGATTCCTTGTGAAGGAACTGTACATAGTATTATTATGTAATAAATATATTTTTTACTACTACTTAATAAGGACACTTTGAAGAACAGAAAATATGCCCAAATTCTTCCAAATCCTGAAGTAAATGCGATGGGAAGAGATGTGGCCCAGAGTAATGCAAAACTTATTGCGACCTGACTGAGGAACACTTTAGTTTCAAATTTGCAGTCTCTGTGCAAGATGCTGGCATGGCAGGCTGCATGTTGCACCGTTCCCTTGACCAAAGACTACTGAGACTGGGTGAAATTTGCCACGAATTCTCAGTTCACCTTATAGAAATAGGGGAAATTTGAAGAAAGGGAAAATCGGGAGATAAACAAGCTCTCCAGTAAAACTTGCAAAAGTACAAAGAAAAGCAGAGACTTAAAAATCACATAATTCATGTTCTGATAATTTATTTCCCACAAGCTCCTAACATGACAGCTTACTGCAATAATTTTTTGCAACTATACTGAAAGGCAATGTCAAGTTTCCATGGGTGGTGTAAATTTGAAAACCCACCCAGACAAAACAGGTGTTAGCAGTCCTGCTGGGAGATATTAAGTGTGTTCTGCTGACTTGCTGTTGCACGTGGCCTGTTACCTCACCCAGATGCAAGGTACATTCCATTTTTCTGTGGAAATTATAATGCATTTCAGGGTGTTAATCAGAATACACTGACACGCACACACATTCAGCTTGACTTTTTCCTAACAAACTCCTCATTACTTGCAATAGAATAATTTAAGAAGCATTTAATAAAAATAACTATCAGTGAACCATGTAACACCAGTCCAAAAAACTGTTCCAAACTAAGCATTGACTTTGCAATAAGAGACCATATATGCAAATTAAAAACTGATTTACTGGAGGCATTTGGGGAGAATTTTACCTTAGAGGATAATAACTACTGGTATGTAGAAGGCCTCCCAGGCAAAAATTTTCAGGAAATGATGCTGGAGTTATTTAATTATTAGTTATTTTTTGAGGAAAGGATGATGGTGTTATTTAAAACTGAAATACCTTCCACTTCCTTTTCCAACAGATATTAAGGAACATGCACATCAAATTCTTCCAACACGCACTCCAAACACGAAATATGACCAGTAAACCCAGAAATGTGAAAACAAATTAACTTCTCAAATACTTGGAGAATTCAACAGACATATGTACTGACCTGCTGATAAAAGAATGTATGAGGTCACTGTTGAGGTCAGAGTATGAGCTGGGGTGTGTATTGTTTTTAGAAAATGCTACAGTGGGAAAAGGATCCCTTTTGGCATGTATTCTTGTCAGTGAAAGCGACAATTGGTGTTGCAGGTTTTGCACCTAGCCCCTGACTTTGTGCTTGGAAAGCTTGGGGTGAATGTGAGATAATCTCTGTAATGTCAAATATAATTTGTTTGGTGTTTTTCCTGTTTGTGCACTTCAACAAGTTAATGAACAATTCAGTTATTCTAAATAAATCATAATATTCTAAATAAATCATATCCTGATCATAATTTATGGATGGACAAACAGATCATTACAAACATGTGCCGGTCATTTTCATATAAAACCCCCCAAAAACTCTAGCCACAAATACCCCGAAGGACACATAAGAGAACAATGCAAAATTTTGCTCTGTTCATCTATATAATGGTGTGATCTTGCTTCTCTTGTCTTCCTTTCTCACCCGCTCTTCCTTCTGTGGCTAGTCTGCCTTCGCTCTAGCCAGTTCTGTACAGTAGTCTCTACAGCAGACATTGTAAAGCACAAAATACTACGATGGTAACTTCTGAAGTGCTTTTGTGCTGCTGTAATAGAAATTGTGAGAAGTAAGTGCTGGATTTTTGATTGGAATATAGTGCTGGATTTGGTCCTGAATAGACTCCTGGATTTGGATTCAGAAAACCATGAAAGTATTTCAACATCTTGCATGAATTTCTTAGAAAGCTAAAATATGACTCTGCAGCAGCATGGATCAAAAGAAAAGACTAGGCAAAAGTTCTCTTCCAGAGTCTCAGAGTAACTCCCTACTTCAGGGCTCTCATCTCCTCAGGCCTGTGGCCACCGCCACCGTGAAAGAGCCCTACACATGCACTAAGAACTCAAAATTGAAGATAAATACTACCCTGGGAGGACATTTTTTAAGGCAAAGATAAAAAGAACTCTGTTTAAACACAGTGGTTTTTAAAGCAATGCATCACTTCAGTGAGTCTGTCTACAATCTTTTATTTAGTTATGCAACACTTCAGAGTCAGCAAGGTACCAACATCTAAATATTTATGGAACTTGGCAACTTCCGAAAATTGGAGTGCAATGTGAAAATGCACGCTTCTTTGAAACAGAAGAGTTTCTCTCCATTGGGTCAAAAGAGAGTCTACAACAGAGTGTTCATTTACTAGATTTAATTAAACCTTTGAAAGCATTCCAGTTCTCTCCTTCACCACTATTTAGTACATAGCAACTTCATTTAGCTCATCAAAAATAGCAGCTTTTAGAAATAAGGGCAATTACAACCAGTGACAGGATGAATCTTTTAAAAGATAAGTAAACAGGTAAACTATGGGGTATTTCACTGCATCTCTTGAACTTTGCAAATGGAATCCATATCCAGATGCAATTTATGCTTTCTGAACCCTCCCTCTTGACGACACCAGAAGTCATAATGCTACAGCTTGTGCAGGAGAGACACTGACAATTTGCTCCTATCCTTCTGGCCTTTTGATTTTATAAATGTTCTGATGGTTTTTTTTAATTAGATATATTTTGCATATTACCCTGAAAAATATTTATAGAACATTGAGCTCATCAAAAGAAAAGCGATAAAATACTTGTCATTAGCAACCTCTAAAAGGACAGCCCAGAGATTTCTCTAGGTCTAAAATTATGTGGCTGGTCCCCCAGCTGGAACTTTAAGCCCTTGGGAAGATATATGCAGGAGAGAACATAACATAAGTCACTGGTTTTCCTTTATGTTTACTTTCCATATTACTGACTCAAATTGATCTAAGCCCTAAAGAAAAAGACTCAAAAGAAACAAAATCAATGATGGATTGATGTCACAGGTTATTAAAAGTATTCAAATTAAACCAGACATCTTTAAAAGCCATAGGCATAATATGAAAGACTCAGATTCAGGCTTTCACTTCTGCTAGTGTACCTGAGCATTGTATTTTATACCATGTTCAGCATAATATGCGACGAAATGTTAGGTCATGCTGTATGTTTTCATACCATGCTTATAAAGAGCCTTCATGGTTACGTATCTCTTTGCTGTATGCTCGTAACCATGGGAAGAATTTTTCACATTTTCACAGGATCTTGTGTCTAGATTCTCAGGCAAGGAAAATAAAAGCACCTGGAACCACGGAAGGCAATGGGATATCTTTCTCTTAAGGTCAATAGGGCCAGGATTTTTTTCTTGACTTCTTAGCCAAATATTATAACAGAAACCTCAGAAGTGCTCGAACCTATACAATGAGGCCTTAAGAAGCACTTACTCCTTGTTGTCACTTCACTTCCAGTTGTAGCCGATGGAGTGTGAAGTGTAGGAGGAAGCAATGTTTTAAATAGTTACCCAAGTGTTTTCAAGTTCCAAAATACAGCCAGTATTACTTGAAAAATAAGCATTTACTGGGCTTTGGAGGGACACATATCTTCAAATACATTAATTTATATGATATAACAAAATAAATCTTTC
Source organism: Haliaeetus albicilla (assembly GCF_947461875.1). Lineage (NCBI taxonomy): Eukaryota > Metazoa > Chordata > Aves > Accipitriformes > Accipitridae > Haliaeetus > Haliaeetus albicilla. The sequence continues at coordinate 11,471,191 of NC_091510.1, forward strand.
AAAACTGTTTATGCGAAGAAATCCAAATAGAAGCCTTATATATACAAGAACTGCAAAGACACCCTTGCACATATGTTTACTGTGGAGTGTTGCTGCCCGTCTGCCCATGAACTAAGAGAGCTCTTACCAAAAAAAATAATTTAAAGTTATTATTGGGAGGAATTACTGAGAAAATCCGTGAGTGACAGGCAAAACAGCCCACAAGACTGGGATGCTGGTTAGCTAGTTATGTATGCAGTTAGAATACACAAAATTGTAGCTATCTAACTTCATGAACTATTATTTATTTCACATGCAAATAGGTTTCAGCTCTCAAGTGTGGAAACCCTGGGACAAAGAAAATTCTTGTGGTATTTTTTCCCTAGAGGGAAATGTCATTGGTACGCTCCCATTGTAATTCCAAAGAAACTCTGAAGAATCAAGAGGTATGAATAATTCAAACAAGGTTCCAATTAGCTGACAATACAAGCCTAAACGAAGCATATTCTAATTATTATAGAATTAAAGACTGCCAAAAGCTACAAGCTAAAATACAAACATATTTCTATTTCAGGAAGACTGTTCAGATTCAACTTTTTGAACTTCACAGGTTTCATGCTGGTCAGGATGTCACCTGAAAGAATCGATAAGAACTGCTTAGGTAAACAAATGCTTTAAGTTGATATAAAGTCTTCAAAAAACAAAAACTATTTGTGATTAGTTTGTGAGATTGAATACAATCAAGTCCTAACAAAAAAAAGTATCTTGGACTGACTCTGAAACTGAACCCTGCCCAGACTAATTCATATCCAGACACTGGGCCAACTTAAAATAAGTTCAACTTAAAATAAGTATAGCTCTGATTTATGTCATATGATCATCTGTTGATCATATGGTCAGCAGACTCCTCAGACTGGGAGTGTTTTAAATAATTCCTGCACATCAGAAAGCTGCCAAATAAATTTCTGTATTTATACGATTTATTTCTGCTGAAACAAAAATGGTTGTACTGTATCCTAAGGATTTGTGTATTAAGTTTCAGGTCACAGTGGATTTAAACAGACAAGTTACATAAAAAAAAAAAAAAGAAGATTGTGTTAATATTTTAATTAGCCTGATCAAGAGCCTTTCCATGAGAAGGGATTAGTTAATGCTGTTGAAATAAGCAGCCTTTGTGATAACTTGCCTGTTCTACTGCTAGCTTAAGCCAATTTACCTTTCCGTACCTTAATAGTATTACCTATAATAGGGTCACCAGCTGTAACAGGGTTTATATTTAGAGTTAACATCAGTATTTAAGTCCCGTTCGATGTCACCAAAATCTTTACTAACACAGAGTTTCAGCTGCCCGATCGTACCTCACGCCATTCCAGATCGGTTGGATCTGTGGGCTCCTGACAAAAGGAGCAGGTTGGCAGAGCAGTAATTGCAGTCAATGACAAAAACATGCCTACTCTGCACCCGGTCCCATGCCTGTGTACGTGATTGTAGGAGGCAGAAGATTTTTTTCTGAGAAATCCAGCATGCTTCATCTTGACGTGTCATGGAATAAATGGTGATCACAACAGTAGTGCATAAATGAATACTGAAAGAGCAGGCAAAGAAGTACCCTCTAATCCCCCTAATACAATAAATTTAGATAATGGGGAAAAAAGGAGAATGGAGCAAAAAATTTGCCAGGGCCACTTGTTCTTGCTAAGTCACCTCTCTCATTTTCAGAGAGGGACTATTGACCTGAGGGACCACTGCTCTGATGCAGCAGTGCATGCTCATTCACGTGTGCCAGCAACAGGGCATTGGGGAGAGGCTGTAGGTGGAAGGGATTTGCTACAGGGTTCAAAGAGGAATTTATTCTTTGAGTATAATTGCTGCCAAATAAAAGAGCAAGGTTAGATGGGTTAGTGTGCATAAAAGTCAAGGAACTCCAAAATGGTGAGTCTGTAAAAGCCACTGTAAAATCAAGCAGATTTGGCATTCTTTCCATGAAACAGGCTAGCACTTAGCTGCAGCAGATGTAGGCAACTCCTGTTCCAGCAAAGATCAAGGGCAGAGTGAGAAAATACATCTGGCCTGATCATAGTAGTTTCAGTATGCACCTACTTTCTGTTCTTTCTCTTCATTTGCTAACATTATAATTGTATTATATTCTGGAAGCAATGCAATATAGCTGAAAAAACCTTTTTCTGGCATCAGAGTTTTGGTATATTACTTTCCAGCTGGAGAGCAGGGGGAGGTTTTCAAGTCTTTTTTAATAAACTTAACAATTACAAATGTAGAAGGACAGGATGGGTTTTGTTACCATGTTGGTTTGTAATTAACATACTACATTGTCGGGACATTCTGTGTTACTTTATTATCCTCCTGTCTTGCAACTTCTTTGCTATTAAGGCCAAGCTTTGAAATACTGGGCAGGTACAGCCACTAAAAGATGATTCAGTGAGAAGCACTGTCACCTAGCCATAACGTACCACACAATACCTCCAAAAGCTTGACAATTTGTTGGACGTTGTTTATTTTAATTTTAAGCACATGTAAGCACTTAAAATTACAAGAAGTGTGTCTTCTTCCCTCCCTTCTGCAGCCTAATTCACAATGCAAACCCTGTTCCACCCTAACATCGCTGGTTACAATCCCTTTCCTTTTCCATTAATTACAACGGAAGCCACAACTTGTTGCTTTCTGGCACCCTCTACTGCTTTACACCTTACACCACAGACAGCATTTTATGGACAGTTGCACAGTTCCTGTAGCTCCACTAAAACATCTTCCCAGTAGATGGATTTCCCAGCCCAACCAAATAAAAGATGATGATATTCATATTTGGTGTGTGCCCTCATTTATTGTTTGCAGATGTTGATGCTTAAATGTCAAAATATGTCTAGTACCTCTTTTCTAAACTTAATCTGGACTCACCCTAAGGAACAGAGATAGTAGCTCTGGCAACTCTGTAGAAGAGTTCATCAAAGTTCCCAGACTTTCAAAGCTCCCACAGACCTTCATTCACAAATGAGAGGCAGAGAGTGGCTTAAATCCCTTTCAAAGTGTGTAAAATCATTGGGGGTTCATCAGAACTACACAAAGTATTTCACATGGATGTACGTCCACGTGTGTGCGCTACACCTCGAAACACAGGCCCGCGTTGTTTCTTGGGAGCCTCGCACGTTATTGAAGCTGCAGAACTGACCGTTGCCAAGATAGGCAGTGGCAGATTATTTTAGGATGAAGGATGAGTGAGAGACCTTGGGATTCTGTTTCAATGTTAAGAAATATTCTTTTGTGAAAAGTCTAACTCTCGGAGAAAATTCACAGCTTCACAGACATAGAGCAATAACTTTTCCGAACAAACATACAGCACACAAAATTATAAGACAGTCTAAGCAGAGGTATTGTAAAGGGAGTGGTCAGAAAATCTTTAAATAGAAGTAAGACCTCAACTATAACCATAAGAGAACTGGCATTTTGCCACAGTTCCAAAATAATCAGACATTTGATAAAAATCTAGAAAGCTGACAAAATCTCAAAATTACCAAAAAGCCTTGTTTGGATATACTGTAAAATAAAACCACTTCAGAGGCATTGTTTATTTTCTTGTTCAGCTTAAATATGCATTTTTGCTGTTCAGCTAAACATCACGCACTTTCTTCTCTATTTTTAAATCCAGTAAACATTCTAGACATTCCTAGTATTTATAACATACTCTCCCTATAGAAGATGATAAAAATACACCATCATGAAGCACACACATTTACTGTAATCCTGCTGCTGCTATGCGGGAAAAAATGTATTAATGACTATAACCAACAGGTGCTTTCTAAAATACATGTCACAGTCAATTTGTGTGTATGTATTTTAACTGCACGTTTGCATGTTTGTGTTAAAACTTTTCAGTGCATTTCTATTAATGGAGGTTTCAAGGCCACTTATTCATCACCTCTTTGTCTAAGCATCTGTATCACAAATATATATTTGACCAATTCCAAAACTTCAAGGAATGTTCACATGACATTTTGGAGGAAAAAAAAAATCAAACAGAAAATTGAAGAGTGTAGAAAGCTAACTACAGATGGGGGAAAATGGGGAGACTGTCAACTGCATCTCTTCAAACAATAAATACTTCAAAGTGTATGTCACCCACTAGTCTTCAAGCATACTTCAGTTTTTCATCTCTGCACATCCTCCCAATACAGTCTAACATGAGTTTCTGATCAAATGACATTCCTGACAAACACAGTTGAGAGATGGGGAGAAAAGATGGGTGACATGGGCATGCCTCAGTGGTATGGAGGTACTGGCATATTCCAGATATAGATTAAAAGGAGGCGCGTTTCAAGGAATTGCTGGGGTGGTGGGGAAAGGTGTGAATCAAAATTGCTTGGGGGGTGAGGTGGGGAAAGGTGTGAAGGAAAACAGTTGATTTTAAGGAGCAAAAAGATCTTTTTGTGCTCAGCAGTCTTGGTCCACAGAAGCAAAATGTGCATAACCCTAATCCCAGCCCTAACCAAGCAACCCTAACCAGGCAAACCCAACCCTAACCTAACGTCTCAATAGATTTCATGGAGACTGATATCATCACAGTATAAGTACTTCTTATGACATGATTATTTCATTAACATCTAGATGAGTTATTCTCATGTGATTCCACACATTAATAGGAGAAGGAATTTGTAAGCCTAAACAAAAAGGCCAATAACTGCATACGATTTGTATTTTATGAATAATATACTTCTTCCAGCCTAGTAAAATAATACCCAGGATGTGTTCCTGTGGCATTTTCTTTTATGACTTCAGACAGTCAAATGCGAGTGACTCAGGGGAATGTGCATCTCACTGCCTGATGTGAGTGAGTAACTCTGAGCTGTTCTGTGAAGAGGGATTGTCATGAATCCTGTGGTCCTTTTAATGTTCTCAGATCTTCTCTGGATGTAAAGAGAACTGCTTGTTTCAGTGCCGAATAAAGAGGTCTAACAAAAAGCCAAGCCAGAATCAAATCATATCAAAAAAGTGATGATCTGGTTGCATTCTCCTGCCCTTCTTTTCCAAGCCTGTAACATCTTTAGACAGGATGGATGAAATTTCCCATCCTTTATGCTCGATTAGATCTAACACTTGCAGCAGTTCTCCCATCGTTTCCTTAGCTTCCTCTCTCCCTCACAATAAAAACATATTTGGTCTCCCACAATAAGGCAACTGTTACTCTGCTTGTCTGTCCAGCTCTCACCCCATCTAATTTTTCTCTTCCATTTCTAGAGTTTTTAGAAATTTTAGAGTTTGTTCACAAAAGCAGTCAGAATTCCTCCTCTGCCAGCTTCATGCTAAACCAATTTGCCTCTCATCTTACTCAAACTGGCTATGTTAATAACATTAATAATCTCTTTTCAGCAAAACTTGGAACCAGAATTCCAACATCTTCATCCTTGTATGTGAATCATCTTTAATATTAACATCTTTAACTTCACCCTTACAGAAATTCTGTCCTCTTTCCTTTCTTTATTCCCTCCATTCATATTATCACAATTACTCCCATAATGTATCCTTAGGTGGTCCATCATTATTGCCCTTAGTTTTTTTCTTTTGGGGTGGCACACACCTCTATTTTTGATACTCTCATTTTCATTTTTACACTAGTCTTTATGTCAAGTTAATTTCATCTGCAAACAAAAAATAAACTTCAATTTCTATACTGAGGAGACGTTACTTCCTGTAGCTATTCTTCAATCTGCATTATCTATTTGTATATTTACACTGTAGATATACCTACATGCATTGCTGTTAGCCAGAGAATTTTTTAATTGTCTGGCGTTCAGGATTATGCAGAAAAGGCATGGGCCCCCTATAAGGCATACACAAGTTTATAAAAAGGGTTTATTGATGTCTAAAACAAAGAGGAAGAGTCCAGTCCTGAACGTCAGCTTCTAAAATTTTGTCCTGCACTTATCATTTATGATTCAAGAGTTTGAAAGGGTTTATTTCACTCTCCAAAGTGTCCAGTGCCCTGAGCAAATTAACCGCAGTCAGGTATAACCTGATGCTCACTATGCTGGTTCAACAGTGGCCACTTCCCCACACATGGAAGAAGATCTCATACACATTCCTGCTGTCAACCCTATTTTTTCTAGGTAGTGACATGAGTACGTGCATAGAAGGCTTGATAATCATTTCTCACTACTTTGAGCTCCAGGACATGACATATGAATTGTATGCCACAGGATTTGTCAGACTGCAGGAATAAGCTTCAGGGCCCTATAAACCTGGAGCAGAGCTAAATGAAAATGCATCTTAGTAGTTACATTCCTATCATTAGCCAAGGAAATATGGGGCACCTCAATGAGACAGTCTGCTTGAACACTCAGTGGATGCCAAAAGAATCGTAAATGCTCTGAAGCCATCTTGTACGTCATACACTGCAAATGGCTGGATGTGTCAAACATGTCCAAGAAAGTCTTCCCTGGAACAGCTGAAGACAGTCACTGGGGAAGGGTGTGGGAATGGGGTTGGTTCTCAAAGGGAAGATCACACTCTGAACCTACCTAGGAAATGAGAGGACTTGTCCAAGAAACCATCTTCAGAAGGATAGCTAAGACATGCTCCTTGCTATGACAGTCTTGGGCACTTTCCTGGGAATCCCAGTAAGGGTACAAGTTGAATGTAAATCACCTACTTAGTGAGGAATCTCAGAAAGCATAGCTAGTTCTGTAAAAAATTGTATGGGTCTACTTGAAACTACCATCAGAAAATGGGAAATCTGCATATCTATCATGTTGAGGAGCATCATTTCCTGCACAGATAAGCATCTACTTAGATCCTTTCATAATGGAGCTGTATCAGCCTTGCCTGCCTCACTCCAGAGCTGCCACTGTTGCAAGGTAGGATTGAACAGACTGGGAGAAGAAGTATTTGTCATCAGTGTGGCTCCAATGAGTATTTTACACATAGTCCTGAAAAAAAGAATTGCGTGAGGCTTTACTCTGCCAAACCACAAGAGCTGGATTCAAAAATGCAAAATTAACTGGTAAGTAAATTCTCATGAAGGAAGGACACCAAAGAACATATAAGCTGTGCATTACCATGACAAATTCTTCCCAGGGAATGGGAAGCATGATACTTCTGCCACCACTTACAGTGTCCAAGGAAGAACTGCAGTTGTTGGGAGCTGGGTAACATGCAGGGCAAAATGTCCTCATAAAAAGTGTCTTCTGGCTAACACCCTGGCTTGAGGCCACACAAAGTTATGGATAATATGGGCAGTTATCAAGAGCAACTTGGAGCCCTTTGATCTATTTTATTGTCCAAATTCTGCTTTCAACAATGGGAACAGAAATCCAAGTGTGGACTTTTAATTAAGGCAGATCAGGGTCTGCTCCAAGAGGTACCAGGTCTCCAAGATGAGAGGGTCTTTTACTTACACCCAAGGAAGCCTAAGAGAGAAAGTTCCCATTGTAACACAGACATGACTGCTCATTGCCAGTGTGACTCGGTCCTTTATAACGCACCTGGCAGAGAAGGAGACTTGCAGAGCAGAGCGGAATTTTAAAATGATACTGGAAATTCCCATGCTAAGTGTACACAAGAAGGCAAAAGATAAGGCATTCGATCTGTATTGCCAGGAAGTTGACAGGATAGAGAAGAAATCATGCTTACCAGCCTTCTCGTGGCTGTACACGTCCTGTGTTCAAAAGGTAAAGGCCCCTCTGTGCTGATTTTGGTGTTGTACATTGAAAACTTCTCTGGCAAATAAAAATAAGTATGTATACTCCCGATGCGGGCATGATAAATAGGCAATGATCTGGATTACAATAATCTAGAATACAGTTATAGTGTCACTGGAAGGAGAATCTTCTCTCTTTCTTTGTTCCAGATCTGAATATTCTCTTAGAAATTAAAATTATCTTTCTAACTAGTTGCCAATTCAAGCAAAACTCTTAATCTTCCTCTGATCCTTTCCACACAGTCCTTTACCTAACACCCGGGCATATTCTTTAAGTCTGCTCTCCTCCAAACACCCACACACAAGCTATGACTGTGTCTTGCAGATTCTTTCTATGTAAGGCACCTAAAATATGATCTTTCCTATCTATAAACACAGGAAACCTCACTCAGGAGCTCAACTTTTAATTACTACCATTTTTTTTCTCTGGCTTTACTGAGATCACTTCCCTAGATATCATGCTGTGAACCTGTCATCCTTTTCTAAAAGCACTTTTATTTTTTCCCTCTTAAGGCTACTCCATTATCGAATCCTAGATACCCCTTACCTACCACAGAGGACAGGGAAATGAGTTTTTGACTCTGTCCTGCCCATTTTGTGAGAAGCCATTCCTTCTGACCACATTTTTAAATAGAGACTTGTACCAACTGAGGCTGTTTTCTCAGGCCTCTTATGCAACCTGCATCTTCCCCAAACCAGAGTGATCTATGGTTCAGGTTATTCACTTAATTTCTGAAAACTACATATGTAAGCATGCACCGTGGAAAAACAGCAATGAGACTACTGTCTTGTGTTCCATTCACTTAAGCACACCAAACCTGCACAGCTGACAAAACTAGAGTCTCTTATTACCTTGTATTTTCACAAAACTCTCATAGCAGCCGGTCAGGAAATCTGTGAAGATCCACTGGTAGCCATGGGGTGACAGTCTGAATTTAAACAAAAGGGGGTTGCGCAGGTGTCACTGTGGGAAGAGACTGGCCTGCACCTGAAAGGAGCTGGGATTAGTCTTCAAAACTCAGGTTGAATTTCCAGTTGTAAGGGACCATATTTCTACACTTAGCCAAATTTCTGTATTTATTTCAACACGTCACACTTGGGTAGAAGGCTCGCCTGGAGCTGTTCCAAAGCACAGAAAGTATATCTTGGATCCATAAAGCCCATCTCACCAACAACTGCACCAGCAAAGCCAGAATATTCTTACATATTTTAACATTGTGCAGACAGAGAGAGGTCACACGTGGGCCCACTTGACGGCGAACGTAGGGATGATATTTTCAGGCTTCCCAGTCCTCAAAGAGCTCCATGTAACCATACCCCACACATGTTCATTTGGAATTCTATGGGCCTTAGTAGAACCTACAACACTTACTTTGCACAAAACTATTCTGGTTTTTTTGCAAACAATTAGAGACAGAATTTAGCCACAGAATGGTAATGCTGATATTCTTGTCCTTGGCTTTTGACATTCCTGGACACTGAGGGATGCCACTCAACAGTGTCCGCCCAGCAACATCCAGGTGTCTATACTGAAGGGAAGTATACATACTGTAGGGCAGGTATACCCTGTGGCACACTTAGTAGTTTCGGTTTCCACCTATTCATCCTGTCCCCAGGCTGACTCCCTGCTAAGGAGAGATTTGCATGCACCTCATCCCCTTGCAACCTTGGCCTCCTTCCTCCGGAGAAAAGCTCAAGCGTGCAAGCAAAGAAGGAGCCACTGGGGGCTTTTGTGGGACTACAGGAACGCTACGCAATAAATTACAAAGCAATGTCTACCAGTATAGCCGTAGTCACTTTGTCCTACTTCAGCTTCAGGCTTCACACACTTCTTTAACTATGTCATAGAAAGTTCTCTCTATCACAAAAATGTTCCCTGGTTAAGCAGAGACTGATTCCCTTACTCCACCTTCTTCTTGCTAAAGTACATAATTTTTCTTCAGTCTCATAGAATAAAGCAAAATTGCTGGCATTCTTGTGGCTCTTTTCTGAAACATTTTTAATTTATTAACATCTTTTTAAAAGCGTTATTAATGAAATCAAGTACAATGTTGTAGAAATGATCTTATTAGTGCTGCACATAGTCACACTGATTGCCACTTTTTACAGATACGCTGCTACTCACCCAAAGACGGTGTTAGCTCTGCTAACTGCAACTTTTTACTGCATGTTTATATCCATTTGGCAATGTGCTACAGCTCCAACACCTTTTCCAACTCCCTGATTTTCAGGATGTGGTAAGCAGGACCTGTATTTTTATTGAACTCAACTCCCTCTGTTGGACTGCAGCATGTCTGTATCCTAAACCATAAAATGTACCTTTGAAGCATACCTTTGGTTATATAAGCTGGTAGAAAACTGTGCCAAAGATAAGATCGACAAAATGAAAAATAGTCTTCATTAAATGTATGCAACTACATTAGGAGCCTTTTAATAAGAAGGGTCTCTCCAGCCCTTCGATAACTATGAGAAAACCCCTGCTACTAACTACAGGTAAGAATGCTTTTGTACATAGAGGTATACTGGCATAGACAGTTCTCATGGGAAGTAGCAAGAGTAATTCTAAGGAATAAAAAACAACTAATAAGACAACATCAATCTCTGAAGGAAAAATCAACTTGAAAAGCAATATGCTAAAAATTTTTGGCAACTTTGAATTTATTTTACTATTTATGCAGCTGAAAGCACCATAGACTGCATGAGGAAAGAATAGAAACATTAGTTTTGTAAAAGTCTCTAGGGACAATACTGCAAATGTCACCATAAAAAGATTTTCAGCTGAACACTTTTTGATTCTCTTGCATTTTCTCTGACAACCCCAAGATGGATTAAATTTGATACTCTGTATGCTTACTGTATGTTTGATATGATCTGTTTAGAAAGAAAACACTGGAGATCTTCCAGTGCATTTTTAATATGTTCAGAAAGAAAAAAGAATTTGAATTCTTTCTCTTTGGACCATTAGAGAAAAGCTTCATAACATATTTCCTACCCAGGACACTACCTGTTTTTTCGAACAATTGGGGAACTTACTACAGAAATTAAAGAAATAAATGGCTTATAAAGAAGCAGAAAGGAATTAGCTTTTGGTTCTATCAAAACGCAAACCTTGAAAGACTATTATCTTCTAAATAAAGATGATTTGAGGTTTCCTTAATTGATAGACTTACAGAATAATTCATACAAGGAAAAGATAGAAATGAATGTGGTATTATTTTACATAGAAGGGATTGAAAGAGATGATGAAAAAAAAGCTGAAGTGCCATATTCCTCCTTGAATGCATAGCCATAAAGAAAAAAATAGCCAAGACAAGCAGAAGACTCTATATGACGCTGTAGAGAGACAAGGTATGTTATAATACAGTTTAAAATCCTTATTATCTTTATTAAAACCATTCATAAGAAATACCAGAATCTTTTTACCACAGTAGATTTACCCAGCAAAGAAGCAAATTCTTGCCAATTCTCTCACAAGTTTCATTTATTTAAAGTTTCTGAGATTTGAATATGAAATAATTTATTCCCCAGTACATCTCAGGTTCTCAAATTCAGTGTGCGACATCAAATGTACGAGCATAATGACAGCCAGGAGGATCTTGGTAAAGCTAACTATGCAGAAACTGGCTGCTGCTGGGATTCACACATTTTAATTTTTGTGAACTTGGACCTGTGGAGCCAGTTCAACTTGTCTGCAAGTACTTTATATATCACTGCCAAGATGAGCAGAGAGTGCAAGACATTGCAATAGGCCTAACTAAAAGAAAACTAAAAAAGAAGCATTTTATACATATTTAAAATAAACATTAAAAGATGTTTACAAACTAAGGTAACAGCTGAATTGAGATGCCTTAAAAATCACTTGAAAGATGAAGCCATTAGCCAGAGGAAAACCAAATGGTGAGTGGAACAGAACTTGGGAGTATTGGTAGTGATGAATTACGAATTGATATCAATATCATCTACAGGCCATATCAATTGTTTCCAGCAGCAAACAATCCATGTCAGTGCTCTCTAGCTTCTTTTAAGCTAATAAAATGTCTTAGACATCACCTCCTGGGAAGGGTATCAAATGGCAGATGAATACAGAAAACATTTCTCCCTAATTGCAAGTTATGAAAGCAAGGATCATGAAAACATATGTGAAAGAAAAGGGTGGTGGGATTCTTGAGGTTTAATAACTAAAAATGTTAAAATGAAAGTGGTGAATGAATGGCTAACAAACATGCTATAGGAATACCATGACTGTTGCTGGTTCGATGGCTGATGTTCTGACAAATCCTGACAGGACATATTGCTACCTACTGGCATATGTCAAACATGTAAACAGGCTTTGACCATCGTTACATTTTCTTTCTGCGTATTACAAACACCCAAGAGCCCACTGCTACAAGAAGAAGAGAATTGGCCTATCGTTAACTCACCGGGCTAAAAACATTGAGCACTGCCAAGGGAAATTACCTGAAAATGCGATAAGATGGTGCCTTCAGCTAGGCTAGGTCGGTGCACAAGCCAAAGCGAACAAATGGAGAGCAGACTTAAAACCTGGGGTCTCTGAGAAGCTCTGAGAGGAAAGCTGACAAGTTTGAACTACTTTAACTTCAGTACATTTTAAATTTTCCTAGCTCTGTCGAAGAAATTAGCAGTATAAAATTGGTATGTCAAAAGTCAGGAAAATAATTTGATCAGACTGTAGAGACAAAACAATGCAGTAAAGAGACCAAATCAAAGAAGGATGAAAAAATATATCTAATTCTACCAAGTTAGAGTGGCTAAATGTGATGCCTTAGCACTGTGCAAACACCGACGTATGACTACGTACAGGAGCATTTGAAGCGCCTGGCTGGAGACCCAGAGCACCTGAGCCATGGTCTTTGGCCTGGCTGAGCTGAGAGATGGGCTTAAAGGAGGAGGAAGATGGACACAAAGAGATTCCCACAGGTACTGCTGTGGCACGGGCATGCATTGACTGCAGCAGGGCTAGAATTGAAATCTAGAATCCCTATGCCACGTAAAGATTTACCTATCAACAGGGAACGTACCCAAATGTTGTCACTTTGGAGATGCAAACGTTGCTAGTGTGAATAGTTCTCTCTGCAGCTCGGTTTTCTCTCATGGAAATGAAGCTTGATAGACATCAGAGTGGTGGGTCCCTGAGCAATCCTAGATGGTCACTAACCAGTTACATAACCTCAGGAAATCATATCACTTTTCTGTGCTTTTGTCTCTTCTTGTTTGTCTTGTCTGCCTGGAATGGCAAGTTTTAATGTGATTAAAGTAGAGAGTGATTATCTCTCGATCTGTGTGTGTAATATTAGAGTTCCACGCTGGAGTTCCCAACGTTCTCAGCTGGGACCACTAGGTGCTGCTGTAATATGAGTAATTAAAATAATAACTATTATTAAGGAAATTGCATATATTCTTACTACAGGCTGTTTCAAAAAGCCTGAAAGCCAGAGAAAAAACTTATTCTAAACCTGCACATTTTTTGAAAAGTAAGAACCGAAAGACCGATTATTCACTTCACTGGTGCTCAAAATTTTTCCTTTTACCTTTTGCAGCTCTGCACAAAAAAGCTGCAAACACCTTCCCCCTTTAAAAAATATGCTGAACAAATGCAATTTTTTCCTACTCTATTTCCATTTTTAAGCCCAGCTTCAGCAGCTTGTTATTATGCAAGCTCATCCAAATCATTATACTCCAAAATCCTTGCCAGCTACACAGTCGTGCATCTTATTCACGTACTATTTGGATGAGAACAGAAAGGCAAAGTCCTCAGCAGGGGGGATCATGACTGGAACTGCAAGTGATTCAGTAAATGCATGGTGATGCTACTGAGGCTCAGATTTTGTACCTGTCCGTTCCAGAGCCTTCTGAGGAGGCTTTATCTTAATAAATGTAGTTGACTAGCCATAAACACAGTACAAGATTAATAAGACTCTGTATGAATCACAGTCACAAAATGCTTCTTGCCTGAGAGTATGAAAATGTCTTTAAGCAGCTGCCAACTCTAGCTCAGAGAGCTATATGACTAAAGTGCTATTTCTGAAAGTCTTGGAGTCAGTGCATCTAACTGGACTTTACAGTGGACAATCCAAAAGGCTATTTATATTCAAAAATAATTTGGCAAGTCTTGTTCATCAAACCAGTTTTCCAGACACAAAGACTCCACTTAAAAATTTGTTCTTGGATTTACTGCCCTTAAAAATGAAGTTAAATGAAATTATCTGGATCATCATCAGAACAGGTCTGCTAAGGCAGTTCTGGGTTAATTGGAAGTGATGGAGTTTTGCTGCTGGGTTACCTCAAGACCCAAAGTTAGCGAGCACAGAAATGAAGTGACAAACACTAAGCACATGTGGAAAAAAAAGTACCAGGAACACTATATGAGAATTAGGGCTTTATGGTAAACATGGGACAGAATATTCACAGTTTAAATAAATCATTATTAAAAAGCATCTTAGGAAAGCGCAGAGGTGCCAACACAGACTAAAAATATATTTTATTCTTACCATTTGAGACTGGCTCCGGGGACAGCCATTGATATCTTCAACCTTTTCATTTGCTAAACAAAAACAGTGAGGAGAAAAGCAGAAGTAAACAATGAGATAAAACTTTCCTTTCCACCCCCTGGCCAAAAAAAAACCCCCCAAAAACCAAACCTAAAAACCAAAGAAAAAAAAAAAACCAAAACAAAAAACCAAACAAGAAGAGCAGAAAAGACACAGCAATAAAGTGCACAGGGTTTTGTTGACACAGAGCTCCTTTCTAAGTAAAGCTCAGTCGTACAGTAACAACACTCTTGTTAGCAGCAGTTGCTTCCACATGCCAAATCATGCAAAGGGGGAAGTGCGAAGGAGGTCGCTGCTAATTCTTCAGCCCCTGCAAAATAACTGCTGACATGAAATCTTCCACAATTGTCTTTGCAGGGTCAGGATACAGTTTCAAGGCATCCCAGAAAGTATGAGCCACTCCAACTAACAAAATGCACACATGGGAGACATATGGTTTAATGGAGTATTCATTTCTGACAATTCAAAGTGTGTAAGATACAGTTCTGGCCATTTAAAGTATGGTTAAACAGCCACTTCCAAACATGCTCACATAAACATATTTTTTAATTAAGACAAGGATGAACCACACAAATATCAGAGACATATGGACCCAGTCAAACTGTATTATTCAGGGTTCATCTTATTGTTAAATACATTCAACTTGAATTATATATTCCCCCATGCAAGGAGTCAGCTCGCAGTGCTTCTCTCAGCCGTGGTCTTACCGATGATCTGGATGATTTCTGCTAGCAGAACTCCATCTGCAATGTCCTGTTGCAAATCCTTGATCAACCGCTTGTGGCCAGATTTTGCTAGGTAGTGGTTAGCCCAGTCAGTGTAAATCTGCAGAGCAGAGAGGGAGGGCAAGGGGGAGAGGGGGAAGAGAGAAAAGAAGACAATAAAAATTCTTAAAACAAATGTTGGCTTGCACCAGAACTATTCTGGATCACATTCCCATTTAAGAAGTCAGCACCAAAGGAAACAATTTTAACGTTGTGTTTTTTTCTTTTTTTTTTTTTTTTAAACAGCCATGTCCCTCCCCCTGCCATTCTCTGGTTTATTTTAACTTCAAATGATTCAGGCTGTTTCATGAGGGTTCAAACTTGCTGTGACCAAGCAAAATTCCCCTTATGACTGTAAAGGAAACTCCTGTCGTAAATCAGTCACATCTACCGCAATTCCACCTCCCACCGTGTTTCTACCTCTACGCACGCCCCACCAACAACTTTCACACTCCGGGGCTGCCTAAGAGAAAGTGATAGCAGAGACGCGCGCCTGTGTTTTGGGAATTCATCGGGTTGTCGCTGATGATCCGGCGCCTGGCGATGTCTCTGTGACACTTTCGGCAGTAATCACCGTGTCCCGCCGTGCGGGGACAGGTCGTTCGTCCCCTCGCCTACGGTTCAGCGTGCTGTAATGTGCACGGAGGAGACTGAGAGCGCCAGATGTACAGTAGTCTCATCGCTGGAATTAGAGTATATATTCTGGAAATATGCTGCGTCCTTTCTCCGCCAAAAGAGGAGGGGGGGGGAAGGGTGAGACTGAGCAGCACCAAATATTTAGCAACAGGCAGCGCAAAAAATGGCACTCATTAACAAAAGGTTGAAAAGGACCAGCTGAACTACATCCTCCAAATTAAGGGGGGTGGGGGGTGTGAAGAAAGGTTGAAGGCATTTCATAAGGCGTATATGTACACAGAGAGAGCATTTGGTAACACACGCAGCAGCCACACGAGGGGAACCAGGTTCTCTTAGGGCGAGGTGAGAGGAACAGACACCTTCCCCTACGTACAGACCGAAAGAATCGTGCAGCCCGAGAGGTGCTGCCACCATCCAGGGTGTCCCAGCACCCAGCGCGCAGAGGCAGCTCGGACTGGCGGAGCGTGGCCCGGGGGTGTCACACAGCTAGAGGGTAGCAGTGGCCCTCGGCAGCCAGCGCTGGCTCCCTTTTGCGGGGTGTCCGTGGACTCTCTCCTCACCCCAGAAAAAAGGACTTGTACAGAACCTCCCGCTATCGTGGGATGTTACCACTGAGGGAAAGCATACCTGTACAACAGCATTACTGTGTAAGCATATCTAATATCTAAGGTTCTTTCCCTGCTGAGGATATTGTTTGAAAATGTTGAAACTGCACCTCTTCCATAAAAACAACATGAGCTCACTTTATAAACATCCTTTTATTTAACCTCACAGACCCTTGGGAGGAAGGGGTCAGAATCCCACTTTGTGAACAGAAAAACAGAGGCCAGAGCCATTAACTACTTGCTTAGTTCACCAAGGAAATCTGTGGCAGAGCCAGGGTGGGGAAATGGATGCAATTCCCAGTCGAGAGTCTCACCCAGAGAACCAACATCCACTTCCCACCCAGGGAAAGTATCACTGCTCAGTCCACGTTCACTTCCTAAGGACTCCTTCGCTGAGTACTTTTGTCACAGATTTTCTCCCTCTTCTAAAAGAGACAGAGAATTGTAACTTGTGTGGTCTGCCCTATTTCCTCCCATATTCCTGCAGGTGGATCACCAGCTGGTTTGCCATAGCTTTCTTGACAGCTTTAGAACTTTAAATAACTCCACAGAATTAACCTGTGGAAGCGGATTCAGCTTTCCCACAGCCAAAGGATGCTGCTGTTAGATGGGGCCCTAAATTTCCCTGCGGCACCCAGAAGTCTGCTTCAGTCACCTGTGTTTTCACCGACTGATATTCTTTTTTTGCTATTACAGATGAGTGACATGAAAGGCTCCATTAAAATGTTTTTTAAAGCCAACTGTAGCTAAGAAAGTGTTTCTTCAACTGTATAACCGTATATAATGAATGCTAATGTGGAGTTTCTAAAGGTTGTATAAACACATATTTAGAACAATATGAAATCATGATGATAAAAGATGCATACCACACCTATAGCATCATGTATTCCCTACTACTAGTATTTCAACTTCAGTCATTCTTCTGAAGCAATGTCTCAGAAATATTCTCTGAGCTATTACTATAAGCAGAACTATTTTCTGTGTTCCAGTGAAACTGATCCACTGGAACATACAGAATTTAATACCCACTAATATTATTTTAGGTTAGTTTCACATTACAAATAAAAATACTTTACCAAGCATTTCCTTTTTCATTTGTCACACCCACACATAATCTGGTGCACCAATCCTAATTTTGACTACAATTTGAACTATCCTCTCACTAAGCAGCCAGGGATATTTCATTCTAGCAGCTGCTTTGCAAGTATCTAGTATTCAAAGAATGGACTTCACACACCCATCCACCCCCTTCAAAATTTTCTTTTCTCATTAATTTAAAAGTGACAAGCATAAAGAATGTAAACAGTGCTTTGTAAACAAAGGTGGATAATCCACATAATTCCAAAACTTTACTAATGGTCAGTATTTTGATAATAATGCAATGGCAGAAAAAAAATACTGGGAGGAGGCAGTTGTAAAAGAGCTTTTTCACTTCAGCAGTATTCTAAAAAAAATTTTAAAAGCTGAAGAGTTGTTGATGGAGACAATATAACAAACCAACACCCCGTTGGCAGTCAAAAGTCACATTTAATTTCCACTTTTTCTGTAGGGATCACCACTTGCTTCTGGTTCCCCCTTTCCCCGCAGTTAGCCCTTCTCATTCATCTCATTTTTCTGGGGACCCAACTGCTCGGGAGTCAGTTTGAAAAAATGAAAAGCATGTAGACAGACACGTGAAATTATAAGAATGTACACATGCCACTATATTCTTTTTACATGAAATTCTCTGATGCGAATATCATGAGAAAGAGAGAATCCCCCTCCACAGTTTTTAAGTATCAATGTGACTATGCACCTTTTAGAAATCTTATCTTAAACTCCTCAGGGAAACATAAAGCGCCAGTGTGCATCATCACTGACAGCACTCAGTTTGCAAAGGACAGAAAAGTCACCCAGAACGGAAGATAAAAAATCAGTAACTTAATGCAACAGGCTGTTTTTTAAGGACGCTCCTCCTTCATTGGGTGCTGAGCACCTCTAAGGAGGAGCTGTGCGTGCTGCCCCTCTTTTCAGACCTAGCAATAGTTCCTTCCGTCTCGCCTTAATTGTGCAGTCAAAATCCTCCGATCTTAGCTTTTTCTCTGATGAGGCTGTTTCGGAGAGGAACCCAGACATGAGGGTTAGTTGTTGCAACACTTCCTCCCCGCTGCAGTCACCCTGCCTCGCAGCTCCGCGCTGGGCCGGGCTGCTGACTTACTCATTTCCTCCCCAAATTTCCTCTCCTACCACCCTGCTTTACAGGCACGTCCGACCGGGGAGTATTCCACTTCAACGCCAGGCTCCGACGGCGGACAACGTACGGGAGAGCCGCGCTTATCTGCGCCGTGGAGGACCGGTCTCAGCGAGACGATAACGGAACAGACCCAATCCTGTGTTTGTGTGGTCCGAGCCCCGTCCCGGCGCCTGGGGATTTAATCGCTCGCAAGATGAAACAGGATTCGGCGGGGCAATCCGAGCTCGGGCACAGCCTGCTCATGTTAACGATGGTTTCCCCTAGCATTCCTCAACCGCTCGTCATGCTAACCTTCAAGAGAGTAGAGGAAATAAACTCCGATACCCAAATATAGTTACGAACTTCACCTCGATACTTCACACGTAGCTGTAAGGGGCACTGCAGGGCTGCTTGGCAGGATCCGTAAGGAAACAGTACACCTCGTAACGCCGTAGTTTAACGAAGTGAAAAAGAGAGAGGATCTCACAGGTTACTGCCTTTCTTAGAAAATGCTTTAATCATAAACCGTGTGATTATACATCAGGCAGTGCTGTAATGCATCCTCTTTAAAATTAATACAGAAGTGTTACCACCCACAATCAGCGTCAAGTGGGAAATGTCAGATGGATTTTGGAAGTGCTGTCAGCCTAATGCAATAATAATGCATGACACTTCATTAGTGTCTTCCACAAAATCATCTCAACATGCTTTCCAGGCACAAATGAGATCACTCCCATTTACTTATTATTTCTGTAGATGTAGGGAAACTGAGGTAGAAAGGCTTTCTCGGCGGATTTTTTTTTTTAAATTTTTTTTAATGTGGCTCACTCAAGGGCACACAGGGCTGGGAATACAACCCAGATATTCTGAGTTGCAATCATTTCTTCTATATGCTTTTTTATCAGGCAGTTTTATAAATAGGCTTGGTGGGAAAATGCATATTCCAAGAATCAGGATCCTTCTGCATAGTTTTGTTTGTTTGCTACAGAATATTGAGTTTCAGATCTGAAAATGGCCTCTTGTTGCTATCGAGAAGACCGCTTTCCATACTTAGAGTATGCCTCTGTCACTCCCTTATGTGCCAATGCTGCTGCTTAGGAAGAACAACAGTTGCTGCCAACTGAGTTATGCCAAGACCTCAGGACAGATTTCCATGCCATTTAGGAGGATAGGTTATATTTGAAAAATATATAAATATTTGTGCACTATATGAAAAAGTTGCCTTCCTAGATATGTGAGAATAAACAGAGAGTATCCAGTTCTCATCACTTGTCCTTTCAAATACTCTCTAGGAGACAACTGCATCCTCATTCATTAGCACGAAAGAATTGAAATGCTGGCCCCCAGTGCTCACTCTCATGCTCTCTTCTGTGCACCATACCACCCTAAAACCTTCGGGCCTGGGGAGGCTTTTTAAGAACTCCATTTCTTTTTAAGAACTCCATTCCTCAAAAGGAATCTTTAGGCAACCGCAAGCTTCCCACAGGTTTTTCTTTCCTCTTTATCTTGTGGCTAACAAGAGTTAGAGAAATGGAAGAAGAACTTATCTATTACAAAAAATGTTGCTAGCAGTACACCTGGGTTGCAATGGTTCACAGCAATATACGATACTACTTTTTAGCACAGCAGGACTCTGTCTTTTATTCTATGTTTGGATTGTAACAATACATTTCATAATCTTTTTTTTCTTAAAAAAAAGTTTGGAATCAAGGGAAATGAAACTATTAAAAAGCCCCAACACCAGAATTTTAACAGTCAGCTGAAGTGAAAATATGGCACTGTTAACTTAATAAAAGGTCTATGTGACTTTCTAGTGTAATGTATTTAGTCTGCTTAAAATGTTGCCTTTGGAGACAACTGAGAGTTGGTAGCGCTTAGAGCTTTTCACCCATAGATGCTCGTTCAAATCACGCTTGTAGAAGAAGAGATTGATGACTTGTTTCTGTTGTTCTCCAGTATGCTACAAAATGGGCCGTAAAGGCTGTATATCTGTTTTCTGGGCGGTTTTCCAGTGTGTGGCCTACCCTGGTTGTTGAATACCCAGCACAGCCAACAGAACAGTCCCAGAGTCCCTGATGAAGAGGATTTGCCAGAGGAGAGGGCATGACCACAACTCTAATTCAACGTAGCTATTCTTGGCTAATAAATTGTGGGTAGCAAAACACGTGTTGGAGAGTCCCTGAAGCTGCTTGTATTTATAAAGAGAAGCTGGGCAACACATTGACTAGCATTAGAATAGGGGGAGGAAATCAATGAGATGCCTTTCTCCTTCCCACTGCCTCTACACTAAGGAAAATTTAACTGGAAGGCAGGATCTGACCTTTTAAATATTTTCTTATTGAAGGTTATTTCTCTAGGTTGCAAAAGAATAATTTATTAGTTTCAGTCCTCCACTTAACAAGGAAAAGGGCTAACTTTGAAAACAATGGTTCACATTTAAACCACCATAAGAGAGAGATCAAGCATCCGATTTATGTCCGGATTTAACGGACTATAGAAAACACACTGCGACTCATTTGCTATAACGTAAAGCTGGGGGCTGGGGGTGGTACTTTTTGTAATATTCAGCAAATTACATGAGAAGAAAAAATATTTACACAATTAAAAATATATGGCCAGAAAATTAAACTAGAATGACTTAATTTATAGGCAAAATGGAAGCCAATGCATTTCATTTAACAAAATGAAATGAGTATTAAGTGACATTCCACAAAGCCCGTTTCTAAATCCCACTGAGCAAATGAGAACAATTATGAGTTAAGCAATAGAAACCATTTAGAGGGATACATACCAATTAACCAAAATGTCAGAATCCCTATAATATGATTCTATTTTGTAAATACCAGCATGTATCCATCAACACTACTCAGTAATTTTCAGATAAAAATACAATTAAATAAAACTCCACTAATCTCAACTAAGAAAATGAGTAGAAACAATACTCTTCAACAATCGCTGGCAAGGTTTAGATGACTTAGCCAGCTTTAAGGGGGCTGTTTTATATTTCCAAGCTTCACTTACAGTTTGTGATCTAATCACCCAAGTAACATTTGTACTGAATGTGCTCTCTTTCTTCCCATTTCTTACCAAATCCCAACTCAGAATTAATTTAATACATGTGTTTGAGGCCAATATTCACCAACGGCACAGGGGCAAGACTCTGGATGCATCTGTGCCAGGTGAAATGTAACAGTATAAGCCTCTCTGAGTGTGTATTTGTGTGTAAGGTTTGCTAAGTGATTTGTACACTGCACAGTTAAAAATCCAGCTCTTTAGAGAATGAAATAACTCGCTCATCCTTTGAGAAGAATCATACCGATTTGCTTTACAGTTTAATCGTACCTTGTTCTTTATTGCCTTACTGCAGCTACTCTTCAGTCCTGTGCAATAGCAATAAAGTACCACGGGAAGGAGCCAGATATTCATCCTGCAGCTGAGGGGACCCAACCAGGCAGCTGCTCCTCGCACACTTGTGCTGCTGCGAAGCGATACTCGTTAAGGGAGCAACACCACCGCAGTTATTAATAGTGGCCTCGAGCTTTCGGAATTAACAGGAGACAACACGAAGTGCCACACAGAGCAATCCTCCAAAACAGCTAACCTTGAGCTTTTCTGTTATAAATACTCTATGTGCTTGCCTGTACAACTTTGGAATTATTTCTTAGATATGTTTTTTAACTTTAAAGTACATTTCAGCAGGCATTTAGTAAAAGTACAGTAAAATACAGGACCTATTATTCAGTACAGATTTACATAAAACTGATTAAAACTAATATCTCAGTTAATTTTATTAGAGCGAGGAAGACCAGGATTCCCTGCTGGGCCTAAGTGTTACACCTAGAGGCACCACTCAGAACATGAATCCGTCTTAGCATTTTAGTTCAGATAAGGAGTGTGCTTCTAAAGGCAGTCTCCTATCGCTTGTTGTGCTCTCTCAGAGATCCTCTTCACATGAAATGAAACAGAGAGATGAGCTGCGAGAGGACTCTGAATACACCCCATTCACTAACCACCATTCAGTCCATGCAACAAAACGAGAACTAATCCAAGCAACCCTCCATCCCCAAAATGTGTACCTTAGGGATGCTGGTTCCTTAGTGCCAAACTGGTTTTCCCTACAGAGCAACCCTTCCTGCTAATATTGATGTATGTGTGTCCGATAGAAAAAGCTGCTGACTGTCCTGCGTAGGGAGACACACACCAAGATGCTTCTGTAAGCTGGTGTGATGTTATATAGTGACAAATATAAGGGGAGGACGTGTTTTGGTCTTGAAAGTGGTGATGCGTGAAGAAATTAATTTGACCAAAAGGAGAGTGCCAGCATTCTCCAATACAAATAAATGAGTTGAAAAAAATGAAAGTCCCTCTTTCTCCTATATGTGCGCGCACGCTTGAACAACATCCGAGCCTGCCCAAACTGGCACGGCGGCTGTCTGACAGCTCCTGGCCAGAGACATCTCCCTTGGAAGAAACAGGTGATCTGGGAAGGAGCACCCGTGCCAGTCCAAAGGAGGAAGGGTGAAAAGAAAACCATATTTCTACTTTTCTGGGCATCTAGGACAGCAATTATGGCCCTCTGCACCAGAGGCCCCATTCCATTCCCCTGAATGAGACTTCCTAGACACCAAGGCTGCATTAATCTTATGTCTCATACGTATCTTGTCACTGCCAGGATAAGTTTCATGACTAGCCCTGCAGTCACTTTAATAAACAAACCCGCAGTAAGCAGAGGTAAGTTTTCTGTAAAGGGAAAAAAGAACTGAATTTGCACAGGTTTCCTTTGTGGCTCACCAGTATCGTGACAACACAGAAGAACAGAGAAAAAACTTCTCTTACGTGACTAGAAATCCCGAAGTAAATTGCAGAACAAACCCATCCCTGCTTTGTTGATTCCTTTTTTGTTCACAAGCAATAAGCCAGCCTTGGTACCAAGCAGACCATTCCTGGACGGAGCGGGCACATGCCTTAGCAAAGCAGCAACAGGACTCCTCACATGGAGCTGAGGAGATTCCACTGTGAAACTACTCCAGATTTTCCATCAAAGCTCATTTTAAGGATTTATAACTTGGACTGAGACATTCTTTCCACACTGCGATTTGGCTTTAAAGAACTTGGCCCGGGGATCAAAATAACCCTCTTTTCCAGCACTTCTTTTTAAGTGTGGGAAGGCAAATTTCTGATATGTAAAGATGCAAAAATATTAGGACACACTTTTGTTCTTTTGTTGCAAGAAAACAGTGGCAAATAAGACCGCAACTAACTTTAAATATAAAGTCTCCATCTAGCTTGTATTTTTTCAGGCTTAGAAACTGATTTGAATTGTCTGGTTTCCTCTCCTGTGGAAGAATGGCTTTGCAAATCAAAATAAACAAAATAAACTGTTCGCTTTCTGAGCTACATATTTTAGAACAAGACACTTTAACTCCTGCTTAATTTTACTTCGGGCTTTGATGTTAAAAAGTTGTTTGTCACCAACTTTATAATTTTAATATCAATCAATGTGTTGCACATTCAGCACATCAGTCAGGTGCCAAAGGTATCACGACATTAATATTAAGTAGATATGTTAATGATTTCAAGCATAAGTGATCTAGGCCTCTTCTTACTGTCATTAATTTCTGTTAAAACAGGTCTTGGTGGTGAATGTGTGCGTCGTAATGGTCATGTGTATGCAACCATTTTGCCTTTTGCTACCTAGCTGAAGCTTAGGGAAATGAAATTATGCTTACACAGATGACAGCCTATACACATACCTCTTCAGTTCAGGAAATGTAAAACAGTGTTTTAGGACTTGAAAGACTAAGGACGCAGCTCACTACATTAAAAATACCAGTTTGGGACTTATTTCCCTTTGATCACCATTGAAAGCACTGCCCAAAACAAAGGTCTACCCATTCTGATGATAATACTTAAATCAGCCATCATCCAGCATGACAAATTTTATGTATGAAGTAAATTCTGCCACACAGTAATCTTAAACAGCAAAGAGGTGATAATAATCTTACCAAAATTTCTGACAACAGAACTTTTCATCCCAAATAAGACTCAACATTATGTTCTTCCTCATTTCTTAACAAAAGACCTGTCTCATATACAGCTTCTGTAACACAACCAGTTCTGGAAGGACTGCGCAATGGAAAGAAAAATGTTCTAGATTGCTACTAAAACCGTTCTGAACACCCTTACTTTCTCTTATAAAAGGGGAGATTTGCCTAAACACTTCTAGTGAGGGCTCTGGCCGCACATCACATGGGAAGAGGCAGTGTCTCTGGAGTGAGGTCCCTGTGACCTGGGGACTCTCCTTCACCTGTGTCCATCTGCAGTCTCCCATGCAAACCTTCTAACAGGTATCTCACCTTTTAAGTTCTACTACACACTTCTATAGGACTACACCACTCTGCAAAGTAACATCAAAGGTATGTGATTCATGACATGAAGATTTTCCACCTACGATTTACCTCTGAAGACAACAAAAAATGCCTCTTAGCTCAGTATTAAAATAGCAACCTCAAAATCCACCTCCCCCATGCCCCCTGCCAAAAAAAAGGAAAATAAATCTAGCTACAAATAAATGCACCACTTCCAATTAAAGAGTTTTTTTAATACCAAACTAGAACATTCTTATGTTGAATACTAACATACTAATATGTGAACTTCAGGTCTGGAGACCAAGGAAGTAAGTTTAAATAACGGATAATGATTAAGACCCATAATGATCTGAAGTTTGTATGTAGCATCTTCCGTTATATTGCAAGGCCATTTACGAAGGATCAGGGCTTAGCTATGTAAAGATCCACCCTGATAGGAATGAACTCAAGTTCTTTATTGAGGCTTTGAGGTAGGGAAAGTTTATAGCTCTGCTCATTATGGACAACCTTGCATAAGCACTGGACTGTATTGCTTCAAAACAGTATCCAAACTGTGATCGCTGTATCTTTCCTCCTACAAACAAGATGCAGATTTTTTGCTTCTTAATGTTATATCACAATAACATGACATAAATTTTAGGGCACAGAGAGAAATGGCTAGATGATGTGGGACTGAAAGCTGGAATCTCTTCCTAGTCCTGGACATACGTGCAAACTGAAGGGCTTGTCATCACTGACTCCAGGCACAGACAAATGTCTTAAAACTGAATGTAAATCAAATGATCTGTTAGAGTCTACTACATAGCTGGAATAGCAAGAGGCTGATACCTGAAGAAGAGAAAGGTCTGGAGAGAGCTCTGTGAAAGTGGAAGCTCAGCAACTACCTGACATTTTTCTTTTTCTTCCCCCCTGTAGCCACCATCTGGCATGTAAGTACAAATGGTACTATTAGTTTAGGTATATGGTTTTTTTTCTACTTCAAGGCCAAACCCATCTCTCTTATGACAGAAGAGAGTTGGTGCTTTTGTTTTTTGAGGTCTGTTCTCTGGGTCGTCATGACTGGCCCTACCCAGGGCACCCACCACCCTCTTCCTCAGGGGACTGCTCTCCGCATCTGCAACTCTTCACTCACTGTCCTACGCTTCCTGCTAAACTACAGACTCTAGTGATACCCCTGCCTCTTGGATAACAGACTAGAAATGAAGGATAGGGATTGACTAGCTCACTTAAAGGCCACTGCCTTTAAATTTAATTAAATCCATATCTTCTACCTCCCACACAATCACCCCCTGGGACTAAAGGCTTCTGTAAAGGATTAGGAAGGGGATACTCTCGTTGCAGCCACACCGCTATCCAGAAAATAATTCAAGATTTGGGAAGTTGTGAGCAGGAAGCAGAGGATGAAGAAGAAAGGGACTCACTGAAAACACAAACAAATAACTCTGCAGGCTAGGGATTACAGCACTCATTTTGGACAGATGAGATAGTGCTCCAGCTTTTCCTTCCAAGAATCTTTCTCTATTTTGTCCTACTAAGGTAAGTAAGAAACAGAAAAGATCCTAACAAAAGAAGCATCATCTCTCCTCTCAAATGAGTCCCTGAAGCAGTAGCCTACCGCCTTGTGTCCCATCCCGCATTATGCTCAGTTGTTTTCTCGGACTGTGGTGCAGGATGGCACGAACAGCACCACTAGCTCCTCTGTTAGCTCTGTCTGAGAAGGCTGGCACTCCAGGAGAGCCCACACAACTGCTTTAATCGTACAGAGGCATGTGGAATATTACTTTGGGAACTTCTGTTGACAGCTCTCCATTTAGTCTACATTTTTAGAACAAGCAAAACTGCTTTTTCTGACCTTTCCCATTAACCTTCTAACTCCCAGATAAAATAAGAAGAAAAATAATATAATCATGCTAGCTTTTAATTTTTTTTTTTTTGAATAGGGAACAATTATTGCCAGTGAATAATAAATATTTCATTCTGGAACACTGGGGGTTTTTTTTGCCAGGTCTAGCTTTTTGTTACAGGAGGCAGGTGCTTATTTCACCTGCCCTTTAAATAAACCTTGCTGGTAAGGTGCTTGACTCTGTTGAGCCAATGCAGCTTCTGAGTATTCTCAGAAGTACAATTTCTTGTCTGTACAGGTCCTTAATGTAAAAACCGGGGATGGCTATGGATGGACTATAAGTGCTGCCAAAATAGGCAGCTGCTGAGTAGGAGTTCTGAGGATGAGAATGATGGATATAGGCACCTAAAATGCAAGTGAGGTAGGTCATAGGAACATAAATTCTTTGGGGGAGGAGGGAAGGTCACATTTCATATTTCAGGAATTACTGTACAAAGGACATCCTTTGTTAAAAGTCCAACCATTTACTACTTTATTTAGTGCATAAAATAAGTATGGAACAGAATAGTCCTTAAAACAAGTTTTTCCTTAAATTCTTACAGTTGTTCTTGAAGGCCTCTGGTAACAGAGGATTGCCCTTTCCAGTAGGACTTCATGAATGTCTCTCATTTCAGATGGAAATGTAAGGAGAAATGCTTTGGAGGAACCTCCTGAAAACATATAGAACCCTAATTTTTTTTTTTTTTTTTTTTTTTTAAGAAGAATTTATACTTTTGGGAACTACAAGTTGGAGTGGAAAGTGAAGTTTGAAATTTTATCAAACGGATGTACCTCTCGAGTTGTGCAGTCCCACAGAAAGGCTTCTCAAACATTGCACAAGATGGCTTTGTTCTCAACTTCCCTGGGCAGGTTCATGTTACTTCACTATCAGTAATAAAATTCCATACTTACATCAATGCTTTATTTTATGTTACTGACATTATCTTGTTACAGGTCATAATGGTATTGGCATTATCTGGCTGATAATTATTCCTGAGTCACAGCAGTAAAACTCTTTTAAGTCTCGAGCTCTGACCTAGAATCTGCTGAACCACTTAAGTTTCATCTGTGTATCTCCGACTGAAAAAGATGTTCCATAGATTAAAGAAGAAAGAAAGTGGGCAAATGGCTTCTCTAACGTGTGGTTTTATAGTTAAACAATCCCAACTCAGCTAGATAGATTTAAGTGACTCTCTCCCAAAATATTATGTTTCCCTCTATTGTGTAGATGCATGTACTGTATTTCTTCAACTTCAAATCCACCAAAGTATTCTCTTATAAATGGTTATTTATACCACAGTGCAGAACAGGTGACTTTAGTACATGTCAAACAGACTTGCAGGATTTGGATCCCCAAAGAACACTGTAAAATGTCTGAAAATTCTGTAGTAAAATACATACTCTAGATTATGAATGATAAAGGGTCTTGTATAAAATACATACTCTAGGTTATGAATGATAAAAAATATTACATTCTAAAAATGGTATTTAAAATTTTCACAATGATACTCAGTGATACAACACAGTCCTGTTAATAATTATCTTAAGAACAGGATACTTCAATTAATTGTGTTAGCATGCTCCGAATTCCAATCACGCAACAGCCGTAGAGATACAGAGGGCACATGATAATACTGCATAATCAGCCTTGCAGTGATGTTCAACCAAAAAACTGTCCACGGAATAAGGAACCCATCTGAATTTATCTGATGTGAAGTAAAGGTTATTTAAAAATGATAGCATGCACATATAATTGCATGTCGTCCACTCTTTGCAAAACAGATGCTCACAAGTTTACTGGGGACTTAAGTTTACGTGAGAGGTTCACACATGTCCTTCAGCACTTACTAGGTAAAATATTTTTTTTAAAAAGCACAAAACCCCACAACCTACACTTTGCATTTGGATGGATTTTTTTAGCTTGTGCTATGAAAACCTAAAGACCCAAGAAGAAAGCCAAGACTTGAGAAAATTTCTTAAATCCACAGGTTGATAGTATGGTTATAATCTAACTGTTTTAGCTATATATATTGCAATCATGGAATATACACTATATAAGCAGAGTTCATGAAGAATCTAACCGAATGAATAGCAAGGCTGTGTGCAGAGAGGCTACAAAAATTAGGGAAGGTGTGCTGCTGGAGCACAACTTGCAGAGTTGTACAAGTCCTCCGCTGTGTGCACAGCCCTCTTGGTGCCCTTCGTGGGAGCATGCAGTGCAAACGCCTCTGACCAGTTATGCCTTGCCCAGTTTCTTACGCCTTTTATTCAACTGACTGGACCATCTGAATCTGGCACAAGTGAGCCTTTTTTGTGGAAAGCTGTCAGAATCTCAGTTTGCAGGGAAACCCAAACACTTCTAAACAAACATCATGTATTTATTCACTCAAAGTCAGGAGGCAGAACAAAAGCTTAAAGCAACAAACAGTTTTCTTTTTTTCCATAGCCTAAGTTTTCGATGTTCCTTGAAAGCATTTGTAAAGTCACTTCAGGCTGTTCTCTTATTCCTGGCTGGAAGGTGCTGGCTCCTGGCCTCCTGTCACCGTGACGGTGGAGTTTTTGGAGAGCCATGCCAGACGCAACGTGGCCTGGCCAGCTCCAAACCTGCCCACGTGCCCCTCGCGAGGGAATGGCCGCTTAAACCCTGAGTGAGCGGATTGGGAGGGCTCTGTCCCTTTGAACATCACATCTGCTTTGTAAAAAGCCTCAGCAATATTTCAAAAATAGTATTTCTCCTATTAGTGTCCTTCTGTACCTACTAGCTCTTAGTGATGCTTCTTCTTTCTAGCACCACCAGCCTTAAGCTTTAGGATGCCCTTTGATCTTACTCTCTTCGCTCAGCTTTGGGAAGAGTAAATTGCCCTCAGCCTGGAAAGAAGCAAGATAGAACATATTACCTAATAATTACTTCTGGTTTTGCATGAAAGATTATTTTTTTGCCATCAGTTTGCCTTTGTCACTTGGTTCATTTAACACATTCATTAAGGTAATCTGAGGCACAAATACTATTTAAAAAAACCTTATAGCCATAATTACCTTCTAGTAGATATAACAACCTATTCACATCAAAAGCAGTAAACTGCATGTAAATATAGAAAACACCTAAGAGATAAGAAAAAAGAAACCAACTAGCAACAGTTCTTATCATACCTTTGTGTCATGAGAAAGTTCAGGAGCTATGGCACTGCAGTAAGGACGGAACTTGTATATGGTCTTACCTTTAAGCAGGAATAAGAGTGGCTCTCAAACACTTTGCTGACCTCAAAACTTCTTCCTGTAGAGCTGTTTTCTATTCTGTATAGTAATGTAACTTTCTTACAGTAAGCATTTTTTCAACTGCTTTTCACAGATGCCTTAAAAAGCAGTCCACTGATTCATGTAGGTCTGCTAATGATGTGTTATAAATCTTAACACAAGGAGGGGGTATTTCATATGATACCAAATATTGAGAACTAAGAAAAAAAACAATTAGGAAAGAAGATATCCTTTCATCAAAGATCCATATATCAAAGGTTTCATCACTTTTTTTTTTCCCTTAAGAGAGAAGGTTGATACCTTTTAACATGTCTCTCTGAAGATATCTCTAAATTAAGAGATAAGGTATGCATATCTAAGAGACAGCTAAGCATGCAGTTTTGCTTGGAGAAAGGTAAATGCAAAGCCTCTTAGAAATTCAAATAAGTTTGGCAGAATGACTTTGTTAAAATTGTTTTGGTTAAGAAGATGGACAAAGAAAAACAAAAAAGAGCTGGCTAGAAGCAGAAACAAAACTCAGGAACAGAAAAACCACTGCAGAAAAACAAAAATGACAGAATAACCTGAATAGTATCAATGTGCAGAATAAATAAACATTTCATGTTAAGGTTATGGCTAAAACAATCTCGGGATATGGGCAAGGAGATTGCCCTAGATTATTTGGTTTTTTCCTTTTAAGATAGAAGGGTGTCCTAAGTTCATGTAAGGCGGAAAATGGCATTTTAAAATTCCTCATTCTTCTGGGAATAACCTACTAAGATCTGAAATTTTTACTAGCTGTTCAAGTCAAAGGGCTAGCAATGTACTTTAGTAAGTCTGTTTACCAGCAGAACACCCAATACCATCATGTCAAGTACAGGCTAGAGCCTCTTCGCTTCAATCAAGAATATTCAACTGCAGCATATACTGATGCAGAAAAGAAGTAACATTCCTCTCCTCACAAAGGACTGAAACTCATTCATCTGTTTTCAGTTGGATCTTTCATTAAAATTTCTGGGTTTTAGCCTCCTCCTACCTATACCACAAGAAATCAGAAATAGCTCCACGGAAGACAACACATAAACAGAAGGATTTTTGCATTTAGGGTAAGAACTAGGGCCTGGAGCTAAACAAACAAATAAACAAACCAACCAACCACATCTCCCTTTGGCACTGCTGCACAAATGGAAGTGTTCATCACAGCTTATTGTAAGCTTATGGTACTAATGAGTATCTGATGCCCTGTCTTGTTTGCAGATACTTAAAAAGCTGACTTGTTTCTACATCGCATCAATTGCTTCACTAATGCCATTCAAAACTTTGTGCTGCCCTAATCCTTTTTCCTGTGGAATTAGGCGCAATGAACCGCTTTCCCTAACACCGTCATCTTTGCCAGGCATCAAAATGAGTTCAAGGCAGGCAGAGGAAGGCCAGCACTCCCAGAAGCACGGCAAAAGCCGGCAAGGGAGCTCTCAGGACAAGGGGTGGCACTGAGGCCACGGCGTGACTCAGGGGAAGCACGGAGGTGCAGGACGTGCGGTGACTAACCGTGGTGGGGAAGGAATGTCATCTCCCACCCCTCCATCATGCGAGTCATTCATCCCAAGCGCTTAATGACACGGCAGATGAAGGGGGTTAATAGCAGCGGGCGTTTGCACAGGAAGGGACCTCTGGAAAAGCAGGGCTGCATCCAGCAACCGCACGTCTTCCCAGCTCAGTCCTCTCGTGCTCTCCGCTGCTCCGTACCTGAGTGGCTTAGATCAATCAATACACCAACTAACTGCAGTGGAATATATCAAAGAATATATACCTTGCATAACTATGCTGCACTATTTCTGAGGTTTGCATATTCATTTATATGTGCATATTCCATTTATATATGCATATATGCATATTCTGTACCAGTTTGTCTGGTATGGAAATAAATACAGCTGATCACGTGAAGTCAGTAGTATTTAGAGACAAGTTAATTTCATCCAAAATGCAGGCATCTAGCCTGAGGTGAGCATCCAGGCTCCATCAATAGTCAGTGCCCAGAGAAACAGGAAACTATGAAGCAGTTAAATCCATGCAGGAGCCTAATACAAGAACAATGAATTCCTCTCTGAAGATGCCTTTCAACAACCATGAAATCAACCTAGAGGACTAGTTTAATTTAAATTCCTAATTTTTAGATGACGAAAATTAATGAAACTAATCCCACCTGTAATGCACAACTATCTTTAAACTCAAACTTGGACTCTGTGGTTGACTCTGGAGGCATCTGGCTGAATATTTCTAAGTGGAATGGGAGGATCTATAGAAATAAAAAGTACATGGCAGATCCCGTTCCTCACTGTTTTACTTTTAGTGAAATCTGTGTGAATTTATCTGTTGATTTGTACTGGGGCAAGATTGAACGGAGTATGCCTGCTCTGGATTGAATTGTTTCTGTAGAGGAACAGCAGGAATTTGCAAAGCAGGATCCTGTAGAGACGCAGCTATTCCAGGAGGGACACACTGATTCCCTAAACATCCACAGCTCCCTGTCTTGTTTTTGTTTTTCTAGCTGCACAATCAAAAAACATCCCAGGCCTGGCACATATATTGGTATAAACAAGCTGGTCACACATTCAAATAAGCGTACGCATATTTTGTAGGAACTGAAGGCTAGGAATAAAAATACAGGAGGGGTTGTTGAGAATAGGATTTCATAATGTGGCAAGACCTCTGTTTGGAGGCTTATCACACTGAAGGAGGTGATATGGAGATTAACGAAAGGAGAATGCGCACACATCTAACTAGATGCCTACTAATTCAATGCTTAACTAACCCCCTCCATCCCTGAGGGCAGTAACTCCTTGTTATTCTGGCAGCCCAGTACTTTGGCCTCAAGTAAGTTGCCGCTCACAACATCTTCCTTGCCAGTTATCTAACCCCATTTGGTATTACTGTATCTTATCAGAAAGGCAAGATAACAAAGGTGCAACACATGCACTCATCTATACTAAGCATCTGAGAGTTGCTAATGTGCCAATGTACCATGTGCCAATTCAGGTCTTTTTTTAAATTACTTTTTTTTTAAGATTAGCAAAGGCACTGGAATACAATTTGAAATACATCAATACAATGCAATATGAAGCCAATACTTAAAATGATTTAAATATTAAGTATAACCCTTACTGTTCTGCAGACAGACATAAAAACATCTTATTCATAATAAGGCACAACCTAAGGTGCTTTTTGTGATCTAGGCCCCATTCTGAAATGTTAAATTTGTCTTTATACCATAGCTTTATGGAAGCTAAAACTTCCTATTCAAGTTCCCAGATTTCACTGCAAAGGCCCAGTTTGCCATTTCTGTCTTAGGCTTTTGGGCAACCGTAACTGCTTTCAGTTCTGGACAAACAGAACCAGGCTATTCCTATTTTACCTATAGTTTATTATAGGATTGCATTAAACTTAGACCAACTTTTGGGAAACACTGAGATTAAATCTTACAGCCAAAATACCACCACACTGGAGCAAAAGTCAAATAGCACACTGTCAACAAGTGTTAACCTGATAGAGCGTAGAAATGTAGTCAACTGCTTCTATCAAGATCAATTTATTCCATCTATAGAAATAAAAAATTAAATATGAGAAATTAAGTAACAGCAGTAAATTACTCTAGAGCTATCCATGCTTTCAATACAAAAATATAAACACGTCAAGCAGTATTAATACGTTTATATGACATACACAGAGCACTTACAAATGAACACAAGAAATTGCTTTCATTTTCCTCTGATCCTGAGCCAGCTCTGTATCAGGCCAATATTTTGGCATTAATTAATGTAGCCTTAAAACTGCTCCACCTTGCGCCAGCAGCCTAAAGCGTCCTGTAGTTCTCACGAACGATGAGGTTACAAGCAATCCCCAGTTACACCAGCTCTGCTTCACCCTACCAGCAGTCATGGTGCTCCATGATCAACAGCCCACCGGACTGGCTGTCCTCCCCAGGGCCATCACCAAGTGATAACCATCTTATCTGGCGCTAGTCCTGCTCTCGGTCCTGCCAAGGCTGACCTAAACCCTATATATCGCTATTCAGACAATAATGCAACCTTCAGAGTCTGGCACTGGGGGAACATTTTCAGGGCAAGGGTCATACTTTGATGTCGTGTTTTCAGCTCCGTTTAGACAGTGCGTACATACATAACTAAAGGTGCTGGTAAGCTTTATTTTAAGGTAAATCCTTACTGAGAGAAAGGGAAGGGAATTATCAGCACAATTAGCTGTGATCCATTCAACTATCAATGCCAATTTTTTGAACAAATCAATAATTTACTGAAAGAAATGTTCCCAGCCTGGTTTCCTAGGACATTTGTTTCCAGGCACACATTTTATTTACACAAAGGAAAACTCCTACGAGCATGTGAAAATTACTACCTTTGTAGACAAACAGGAACTGCAGGGTTCTTGCTGTGCGTTTGTTTGTTACACTGTGTACAAGGAAACTGTGTACAATTTGTGGTTGCTTCTTGAAAGAGTCACTCAAATGCCTAAATGAGAGTGAAAACTGGAAGGAGTATGATAAAAGCCACTATTAAGTGGCATCTTAGAGTGTTATGGGAGTGGTGGTTTTCTTGGCTTGGATTTTTGGCAGAAAGAATCTGGAAAGGTTTATTTGGTAAAATCTGGACTCCATATATATTTTCAATTGCAGAGTGTTTCACATGGGGTAAGAACTACATCAGCTCGCTCCCAGCCAAGGAGAAGGACGCTGTGTCGACCTCCACTTACACTGAGAACTGAAGCGTTTTCAGATTGCTGGAAAGAATGGCACTAATTATCCCAAGACATACCGAAGAGGTAACTTACTGACATATGCTGACTTTTGTTGACATGCAGCTGTAACCCTTTTCCTACCCTCAATTTCCTTTTCAAAACAGTGGCATCCTCTGAACAGCAGCAATTCCACTTGCTGCCGGACTCTCGAGCTCCTGACCGTCCCCACACCCTCATTCACTATTGCTTCAAGAGCGCTTTTGGTCAAGTCGTTTTGCACTTCAAAGCCACAGATGGTTACAAAACTTTATTAACTCTAAAGGGACTCTTTCAAGAGAAGCTTTATGTAAACAAACTGTGTGGCATCCATAACCAGCTCAGAGCCATAGTATATTCTAAACAGGTGCCTTTAGCCGACAGTGTGTATTTGCCATTGCAACATAAACAATCCGGAGTATAACCCATGACATCCCATAAAGAAAATCAATTTTATTTTCAAGACATAACATCCCTTTTTGCATCAGACCAAAATCAAGTATGAAATGAGATAATCAACTCTGTTCCACAAGGCTAAAAAGATTAATAGAAGTATCTAAATGGCATATGAATAAATCTATTGACAAACCTCCCAGGACATATTGTAAGCCAGCATCTCAGTAAAGATGATGTTAAAATTTAGCAGAGCACCTGCTTCTCTGCTTGGAAAAAGTCGATATGAATACAGAGCAGCCAGAGAAAGGAAAAACTGCCCCAAACCAGGTCAGATCTGCTTTCTCAGCTCCTGCCTTTGGATGTGAAGCAAGAAAACAGTCTTGTACCATGAAAGGACCACCATAGAATAAACAGATTTATCTCTGATTCTGAAGTATCACATAGAGAGTATATAATAAGAAACACGTTTCACATTTACATATCGATAATAGGAATTCAGCAGTCTTGCCTTGTTACATTTTTAGCAGCAAAACAAGTAAAAAAGACTATGATAATCAGTAGAAGTTATGCTTTTCAAAGTTTTCTGTTCAAAAAACTTCACTAGCTTATAGTAAATGTGTAGTTTCTCTCAACCTACGCAGCTAACAGGGAATGACATTTTGCCATTAGGCAGAGGCAGACCCCAGTCTACTTTGTCTTTTCTATATTGCTTGTCACTGTGATGCTATTCCATTTGGTAATATGAAAATCAGCAAGTCTCTGCAGATGTGTACGACACTGTTCTGCCAGCCAGTGATCTTTTATAAATTAATTTTAAATTAATCTTTCCCTATGCCAAAAATCATCATTAATGGTAGACTGAAACTTAATGTTTAATACATTGGAATGCATAATTCACTGACAATTATATAGAGGGCTGAAGTTCAGTTCTGCTTTCCTACATATTGAGTACTCCATACATGGGTTTTTACACTGATTATGCAAGTGGCACAATATTAGGAAACGATGAAAATTTCCAACTCCTAAAGGGAAGTGCTGCAGACAGGGAGATGAAAACCAAAACAAACAAAAATATTAATGTCAACAATGAAACAAACAAGTGAGGTACACATGTGGAAAGAGTGCAGGAGAGGCATAAACACTGTGAATTTTTTTCCAAGGAAAGACTCTGGCAAAAAGCTGGGAAGAAAACTAAATGACTGGTTAGCTGGTCTATCACCTAAAAATCTCTCCTCAGTCTTTGAACTTGGTCACAGCTCTGCCTGTTTAATTTGCGACCGAAGGAGATGGGGCATGGTGCTTGACAGGCCCAAATATCATAGCGTATTCAAATACAGAAAAAATGGTTATTTTCTTTTTATTGGGTATGAGGAAATATCTGTTGCACAAATAATAAAAGGTGAACCTGATGCTTTTATTCTTTTGAATTATGATAGAAATCCAAAGAACTGCAGCAAAGGCTGAACTGAAAGTCTTAGCCTAGAAATACCAAGAATATATTATACTCTTAAGACTTACTTACCTTATACTCATGAAATTGTAATATCATCAAAATACCCATCAATTCAGGGGAAAAAAATCTTTACAAAATGCATTAACCAAAAGTGAAAAAATCAAAAATAACATCCATACACAGGTAAGAAAAGCATGAGCTAAACAAAAGTGAACGGGGAAAAGTAAAACTGTGAATCTTAATTCTTCTCCTATTGCTTCTTGTCCCACCCATACCACCAGCTTCACAATTCAAT
The DNA here is from genome assembly GCF_947461875.1 of Haliaeetus albicilla. Taxonomy (NCBI): domain Eukaryota; kingdom Metazoa; phylum Chordata; class Aves; order Accipitriformes; family Accipitridae; genus Haliaeetus; species Haliaeetus albicilla. The sequence goes on from NC_091510.1 coordinate 11,508,074, forward strand.
AAGAAAACAAATCAGAAGAACGGGAGGAAACTAGGCCACTATGCCAGGAATGTGGTTTTGATGAAAAAATTAGTCCTGTTTTATCCAACGGCAACATTCAAACACCTCTCAAAGCAGGCCAGATGTTGGCTGGAGCAAACTAACAGCGCGCTGTATACACTTTTAGTCCGTTCTGCCTCTCATCGTATCGGCCATTTTCCCCTAAAGCCTCCACTCCCCACTGCATCAGTCAGCTCCCAGCATGGCTGAACGAACGACACGGCTCCTTAAGCAGCCACCGCCGCGAAAAAAGCTCCTGAGCCCTTCTCCTCACTAACAGCACTTTGCCTTGGCAGCGCCACAGCTTGAATTTAGGGGCAGGACCCGTGTCCTCTGCTGGGAAACCTGTGGAACCATCTGAACCTACCCAGCTCGTCCACGCTTTCCCAAGAACAGCCTGCACCTTTTTATCATTGAGGCGTATCTTTCATTTTAATTGCATAGAAGTTGAAGGCAAAGGAAAGCATAAGCTCTAACGTAAGGAGCTTGCAAGCTCACCTCAGACACTGCTCATCAGATGCACTGAGGCAAGGCTGTAGCATCCCATTTCCAATGTAAAATTTCAAGAACCTATACTAGAATACTGTAAAAATAAATAAAGTGGCAGAAAACCCAATTTGTGGTAATTACATTATTTCTACTGTAGTTTATAGAGTCTGACATGGGCTTCACATTCCTTTCTCAACATACTGTAGGGCCCATCAAGATTTCTACAACGCTGACAAAATTAAAAGCTCAGTATTCTGTCTCCTGCGAGAACAAGGGACAGTCCAAAGCATCTTAGCTTAGCAAGGAGAAGGAAAATGGTTCATGAAACTTAATGCTCTTCTAACATCTGGAATTTACACAAAAAAATTACCTCTGCCTCCCAGCAGCCTGCCCAGTCTCTGCAATTACACCAGCAAGCCCTTTCCTTTTGGTACCTGTTACTTTCCCCAAACGGCTCTTAGAGCCAGTGCAGCACCACTAACGAGGAGAAACAACTAGAGGATTGCAACTTCCACACTGCCTCTGAAACGCGCTTCAGAAACAACAGCAGCTGTAATGTTTTAAACCAGCATTCCCCCATCCCAGAGATCCCAAAATATTCTAGAAGCAGCTAAACAAAGTACCATGTATGCTACTAATTAAAGCACTAAAGCATCAAGGAGCCCTACTATACTCCAGGATCCTCCGTGCAGCTATATAAACAGGGAATAAAAGGTATTTCTTGCTTTAGGTGGTATAAGATCTAGCTACGAGAGAGAACATTGCAGATGGATAGAAAAGGACGTATTTAGGGGAATGCCAGATGCATCCATACTGTAAGTGCAGGTACACTCAAACAAACTGTATTTCCCTGGAAATACTCTTGACGGGTGTACGTGCTGTCCCTCAGGGAATGAACCCTAGTCTCCAGCTGTGGTGTTTGCATGCTTGTGTGGTGTTCAATTACTAATCCATATGGCAAAGTGCAGCATGATGTGGGCGTACTGGGTCAGGTCACTGGAACAGGGTCTCTACCTCACCAAGGGCACCAGTGTTTGGGCATGCACGGGGCAGGAATATAGGGCACTGTAGTAGACAACACTCACCGCACGGCACCAGCACAGTGAACATCAGGTTTACTTTAGGCATCATATTCAACATGTTTTAACACTCAAGTCATACAGGCTTAATCAAGACCCTATAGCTTATTTGGCCTGCCTAGAAGGCAGTTTTCAGGGCTAATATGATAAATATTAGAAAACTCCAAATGGTTTACATCTTATTTCCTACACAGTCCAAAAAGTCCTCCTCTTGCTCCATGTTGAGATTGGAAGGAAGCTAGTTCATACCCATTTTTTTGGAACTTAAATGCATAATATATTTCTAGCTAAGAATCTTCTACTTACATTTTTTTCTCTCTCTCACAGGAATAATTACCATGTATCCTTCAGCACATTAATCTTCTCAGCTGATTTGCCCAATCTCATTCATGTTTTGTCTCACTTCTTTTGGATTAATTTTCAACTACATTTAAATGCTATTTCACCCTCTTGAGAAAGACAGTCCAGAGTTTTTCCAACCATGCCTACCATCTTTCGAAATTTCACTCATTCAAACCCTCACATCATGAGTGGCTTGGCACTGAATGTGGTTTAATTATTATTTTAAAATATTGGCAACTGAAGCCAGAAAGGGAATTGATTAACATCAGTATGTCATCTAATTAAAAATATATCTTATTTTACAATCTGTCACCAAAAATTAATATGCTGGAATTCTGCTGAACACTCTGCTGAGGCAGTGCCACAAAGGCAAGAGGGAAAAGGCATGAGGAAAACAACTATGCTCCTTCTTAAACAGAAAGCCTCCTGCAAAAGAAATTTCTGAAGGTGCTGCACTCTGAGAAAATCCTCCTCTTCCAGAGCAGCGGCTGCCTATCCTAGATCTAAAATGCCAGCTGGTACCCCATCTGAGAAATCACCACCGAAGCTGTTTATCAACAACATGGAAAAAAAAAAAAAAAGCCCCTAAGTTTTTTCTTTCTCAAATGAATTATTAGGATGATTTTTTTTGTGAAGGAGAAAGCTCAAATTGCCTGGAGAACGGCTGCCTGAAATGAACTGCTTCAGAAAAAGCTAAATTCTTCCACCAGTTTGTCTTTTAAAGCAGGTTCCTCCAACACAGCTGTTCATCCTTGTAGCTCTTCCATACTTCTGAATTAGGCAGAGATACACTGTGACCGTTATTTTGACTTTCTGCCAGGAGTCAGAAAACTGTGAAATAGCAAGAAGCTGGATCCCCTTTTCCTCCAGCAGGTAGAGGAGCTCTACCAAGGCCGGAATTGGGGGTAAGGCCCTTGGGCAACCACGTGAGTGGAATGTGTGTAAAGAGCAGAGGAGTAAGAAAAAACACAAAACAATGAGAAAAATGAATCCTACTCATTCTTCAGCAAGTGTTAGGCACCAGACAGTAGAAAAGGGCATTCAGGGAACAAAATAAGAATAGGGCAAAAAACTGTGATTTAAATAGCCATAAGGGAGCTTTTATTTTTCTGCAGCTCCTCCTCTTTGCTTACAAGATATAATCCCAGTGGTGTTTTATGCAGTGTGCTCTGTGAGCTACCCTATTTTTACACTCTTCTGAATCACTAGTCTCTACATGCAGATCCAAATGAATCCCAATAGGGGCCTCAAGATCCTCTTGCAAATACACAGTTTACAAAAGAAAACGTTTGCAAGACTCACACAGTGAATGAGGTTAACTGAAAGGCAAATTATTCACAACTCAGTCCCCAAACTAAATGCAATATGTATCTTTTCTGAGGGGAAAATAAACCCGCTCTATAATACAGCAAGGTAGTATAGAAAGTGTACATGTGCTCTGCTTTCAATATCTGGCGTTAGAGGTTGGTCTCTATAGCCGGATATGCTGACCATTCACAAGTGAAGGCAATTACTATACAAAGGGGAAAGGTTTTATGATGTTTTGAGCTCTACGGATGTGTGACCAAACTTAATAAAGCCCTGGATTATTTAGTGTGTTAACAGAGAAACAGCTGGATGAACCAGATTTATATTTAATTATGAAACAGTGTCAAGACTCTGTGCCTGAAGCCACTGAAAAATTATCTGTAAAATTAATTTTGTTTAAATTGCACTACGATTTCCAGACTTTTCCCTCACAAATTCTGAAAGCAACATGACTAAGAAGCAGCCTGCAAAGCCTAGCAAGGACTTCAATCAGATTTTTCAGAAAAATATACTGGTCCTTTCTGTTTGATTGCAGAAGGTTCTTATCACCTGAGTGGACAAACTCCGCTGCCATAAGGAAGGGTACCATGGTAAATGGGTGAGGAGGAGCGACCCCCAGGAGCATGAACAAGGGCACTTTCCAGAGAAGTGGTGCCAGTTCAGCAAACCGGGAGGCTTGCGAGTCCTGCAGGTGCCAAGAGGATTTGGAGCTCAGGTGACAGTGGCCAGGCACCAAGGAGACCAGAGGTAAGGTCACCCCAAACTTTCACGCCTCACTCAGCCTTCTTGTTTTCTATAGCTCAGTCTCTAGTTCAGTAAAAAGGATCCTTAGCAATGCCTTAACTTACCCAAACACCATGGGTCCACAGGAGTTTATTCTACCAAATCAGGGTTCCCAAATCTTAGTTTTGACTGCTTCCTTTTCCACCCCTGGCATGGCTCTACTGTAAAGGGCTAAGATCAACATCACCTCCTAACTCTCACTTGTGGCACTTCCATCTTCTCATCCAAGTTTCCAGACCCCTCCTGTTCCTTTTCTCGCTTGCCCATTTCTTTAGTCCCAGCTTTCTCCTAACCTCAGTTTCCCCCCGGTTTCCCTTCTCAGCACAGCTCTAAACTACAAACCCTTCATTATTTCACCGGTGCTCTATCCCCTGTATGCCACCCAGGCCTGAGGAAGATAAACCCTGTTGCTCAGGGCAGAGATTTGATTTTCTCAGTGCCTGAGGTCACAGCGATTTCTGGTTGCTGGGAAAAGCAAGCCCAAGGACTGGAGCATGTTCAGTACAAGTATGATTCTGGGTGGTTTATTTTCTAAACTCTGAGTCTGTGCTAAGCTTGTGTGAACTGAGACTTTCCAATGCTCACATCCTGTTCAAATTTCAGAAGACTTTTCACAAGGAAGGAGTGAAAAGCACTTTCCTGACCCTCCAGTGTTCCCTTGCCAAATTCAAGTATTCTGCTCCAAAATAGAGCTGTTGCAGCTACTTAGTGAAATAGTCGTAAGACTTTTCTCAGTTATTCAGCCCGGTAGTGCCTGTCTCCATTTCAGCTTCATTCTTAGAAATAAATTAAACATAATTTTACTGATATTCTTCTAAAACTTCTACTTCAAGCCAACATCTGCCTACAAAGTATTAGTCTGTTACGTTTAAAGTTGACAAACACAAAAATGGCTGAAAACTAAGGCCTTGTGATGGAAAGAGAAGATTCGCTATCCTTCCATCTTTCAATATATCTGGGAGATTGGCACTGAATTTCATTGAGCCCTAGATGCTAACTCCCTAAATCACTTTGAAATTTTCCTCACAAGCTTTACCTGAGCTTTATTTCTCTTTGCAGATCTCATGGCATGTATGGGAGGGGTGACTATCTCCTCACTGGAAACAAAGAGACCGACTACGGGGTTCTTGTCTCCTTTCTGCAGTCTACTTTAAAGGGTGGATATCTCTAAACGGTAAAGTCGGTGAGAGACACTAGTGACTCAGAGACCCCTCATCCCACCGTAGGACAGTTGTGTGCAGACCCCACGACCAGATGTCTCAGCTCCAGGACCTGACTATTAACTGCAGCGTCTGCATCAACTGTCTGCAGTTATAAAACCTCTGCCTGAAAAAAGAAATAGAATCGGCACTAAAATCCACAACGTGCTAACGGTCCAGCGTGCTAATTCGCAGGCTGGAAGGAGGAACAATAATAAATAAGCCCTTGAATTGGAAGCCAGATGTGGCAGAAGCACCCTGCAGCTGCCGGGCAGGCTCAGGGGACAGCCCAGCCCAGCACCCCCTTTTGCTATGGGGTCTCTGGCACGGACACTGGGGCACTCAGAAACGGAGTGATATGGTCCTAAAGTGTAATCCTTAGTTCAGCAAGGGTATTTTATTCATTACGTTTCAAGCATATAGCATGTAGGGTGGGTTGGGTTTTTCCATTTGAAATACAAGTTACAATTTTCTTCAGTCCCAGCAGACCACAACCCATATTCTAAAAATAGGGCTTCTTCCAGTTTCTCAAACAACTATAAAATAGGCCTATAAATGAAACAATTGCCTAAGTAAAGTAGCCTTCCCTGAAAGGCTCCTTTCCCCCAAAGTATTTCTTGTATACCTATTCATGAAGAAAACATCCTCCAAAAAGGTGTTCTCCAGTCCTGTATTGGGATATGAAAACCACAAGTTCTGATTTTTCTGTGAATATAGACTACCTGCAGCATCAAAACCTACCTGGAGTCAAAATCCATGTTAAGGGCAAGTAAAACTGTTGTAATGGGCTGTGTGGGAACTTCAGATGAACAAATTGGTCTGAGGGGAAAAAGGAGTCACCCTTAAGAAAAATGAATGAAGATTGGAAATGGAAGCGGAGCTGGGCAAACATACACTTTGAACTCTTCTGAAAGCACAAGAGGGGAAAAATAACAGTTAGCAAAAGCCCAAGAAATACATTAGAGGAATTTGCTTATTACTGGAGAAGTCGCTGAAGCAATTTGTCAGCTGACATGAAGCCTGCTAGGATCCTAAGGCACCATTAGCTATTCTGTGTCATTAATTGACTTACAATGGATTGGGAGATTCTAGCAACAGCGGGTGAGCAATTTTTTCAGAGAAAAATATGCTGTCATTTCATTGGTGTCATTTGTTTTACAGTACTTACAGTAACCTCAGAGTTTAAACAATGCTTAGGCAAAAGCAGGCATAAGACTGCAGGCACAGGAAGGTTTGGGGTTTGTTTTTATTCAAACAGAGGCAGCAGCACTCCGGCTCAGAGTATTCGGGTCTGTTTTCCTGTTACGCTTTTCCTTCGTAATAACTGCTTTTCATTTTTAAAAAAAAAATACAGCAATAAAAACGGAAATTCCATAAAAGCTGTCTTCTTTTATATGAAAGTAAGGGGGAGGGGGAACCACAAAACCATATGGAAGTCAATTAAATGCTTTATTTGTCCAGCAAAAAAAGGGACTGTGTATTTCCTGAATTAAATTTGTTTTCATTGTCCTTCTGTGGGTAACTGTTTTAGGGAGATCATATACAATGTCAGTCCTCATTCATGACTTTTCAAAATAAAAGACTGTGTTCTGCAGGTACATAGTTTTACAGCTGAGGTTAACTCCTTAAGATCTTTGCTTCGTGTTTACAGTGATATAACTGGAAGCAGACAATCTCCTGTTACAATTTTAGCAATGCAGCTCCTATATGTTTCTCAATAGTTATATTGAGATATATATAATAATAGCTGTATAATTCCCGTTAGTCACTGAAAATGAATCTTTAAAGGAAAAGGTAAAAATATTTTTTTTAATTTTTTTTTTTTCATACCCACAAATACAATATGCATAAGTGGACAGTTTGGGACAGCGTTAGATATAGGGCCCTGACAAAGAAAGTCTGTCAAGAAAACATTACTTTCAGCCTGATCCATTATTGGAAATTGCAGGTGAGACTGTTATGAAAATTGCACAAATATCAATGCACTAATTCTTTCCTCTAATTTTTATTCAACTTGATGTTAGACATGCAGTGTTGTATTAAATATTCAGTATTTTTAATTTCAAGGTGATTTAAGAGAGAAATGAGTCAGCAAAATCACTCTTCTTTATTGCTTTAACATTGTCCTTTCTTAACCTTTACATTTTCAGCTGCTATTAGTCCTTTGGGGCTTAAACAATAAAATTTTACATGCAGTCACCTAGCACATTGTTAATTGCTTCAAAAATAATATGAAAAGTAATACATACTGATGCTTAGATGTTCATTAGAAAGTTCTCTCATAAATTAATATATACCTCAGAAAGTGCAATATATACTGTAATTATATCTTACTGTCTATATTAAGTATCTAGGAGAAAAGGAAGAATAGCAAATGTTTATCCCAAGGAAACCGCAAAAGGGGAAGAAGAACAGGTAGCCTGGAAGTTTTGACATGCAGTTTTAATTTACCTGTGCAGGATTAAATTGGTATTTTGATGACAACTGCTGTAGATAGTATGTAAGAGCAAGGACATAACAACATAGGACTGTAATTGATGGAAAGTTGGAGGAAGTGATAATATAAAGAATACTGTTTTGGATTAGAAAGACTCATAGTCAGCTTTTTATACAGCATCTGAAGAGCTCAAAGGACATTGTTTTTTTATTCTGAACAACAAGTAAAAGAAATCTGTGCCTGATTATTCTGCTTGAAAAAATACTCTGGCATGTTTATAAAAGACAGAAGTAACTGCTTATTACTAATTTCTAAAGTTGGATTCCTTAGCCATTAAATTATCACCACATCCAAGTGAGCTCAGAGATAAGATTTGTGCATTGCTCCAGTTTTCATATACAATGTTGAAAGAAATGTGAAAGTACAAAATCATAAGCATATTCTGTTAAACACAATATCCCAAGGCAAACAAATTGATTACAAGCATTCAAAACAGATTAAAAAACTGAGATAAAATGATATGGAAAAAAATCATCTTGAATTCACTCTTACTATTTACAAGTTATATACACTGATAACTTCTTCCTTCACATTGTCTACCTTTCGATGCAATCATGTAAACACGTGTAATAAGCTCTTTAAGAAAAGTTGCAAGAGTAGAATACAAAGCTGGGAACTTCAGACAAGGAACATGATTTACTTTATAAAATGGAAGAATCTGAAAATTGAGATGTTTGAAACTCTTCTGAAGGGCAGGGTGAGTGGGGGTTTTTAAAATAAACAAAAATCCAAACTGAACCATTTGCCAACTTCAAGGGCTTCTGTTAAGGCATGTATCTAGGTGCACATAATATGAACTCAAGTACCAGCAATAAGACACACACTTATATTTACTGCGTCACACCGCTGTTTCAAAAATGCCCCATTGCATGGGAAGACCAGCTGAGCAAGCAGGAGGAGATACTACTGGAAAAAGGAGCACATTTGGAAGAGTTTATGGCCATAGTGAAACTGGTTGATTGAGACCTGATTTAGGAGCACTTCTGGGCTCCTTGCTGACATTAAGCTTCCAGCAATATCTATAGTTCCAGACACGAGTTCCCTTTGTATCACCTCCAAGTGCCTCTCTAAATCCACCCCAGCAGAAAATGCCCTACTCACACATATTCTTACCTTGGTTGTTTCTCAGCTGGATCCTAGAAATGCTATTTTACTATGCATGAATATTTCAGTAGTCATCAAACTCTGCCTGGGAAAGAATAGTACAGCACACTCAGTACTATAAGCTGCCTGTACAAGCTCATGCTGGGTAGCTCCGAGATCCTGACTTTTTGTACTACCTTTGACAAAACCACTACTTAAGACTTCATTTTCAAGATATTCCTGATCTCAGTTTTGTGAAAAGAATTTCTGTAAGAAGCCTGTGACTAGCAGTTAGGACACAACTAAAATCCCTTTAGGAAGTGAAATTTGCTCCCAGCACACTGTTCTTTTAACTTTTTTCAATCGAGATGAAAGTTTAGTTTAAGTTACTAAAATACGGATATTTTTCAGTTTCTCTTTCTTTGCTCTTAGAAACATGATTAGATTCAATAACAACATGGTAAATTAATATTACATTGCTATCTTTATGCATATAATAACAGAAAATTAAAATAAGAATTATTAGAGAGATAGGTAACTAAATAACGTATCATACATCCATGTGCGTGTAAGAATTCTCCATGTTTCTTTAGATTATATAGCAAAAAACGAACATTAGGAATAGGAAATTAAACTGTGGCTTTTAAACCACATGGATCCATGAGGAAAACATCAAGACTTAAGTTACATCATATGGCACAAAATGATGTCTTCTTCTATTCAGGTCCTGTCACCTGCTCCTACAACTATGTTTGCCACCACTAGCCTTCCCCAAAACTGGATAGCCGTCACCCACCTTGCTGAATAATTCGATACAGCAGAAAACAGTCTAACAACTAACTGGAAATAATTATTGGAGTCTGGCAAGCACCAGAGCTGGCCGCAGAGAGGAGAAGAGAGCACATGGCCTGGAGCAGGAATGGAGAGAGCAGGTGAGGAAGGAGCTGGAAAATGTCCTCTCCATGCAGAAGCATTATTTCTGCTTAGCTTTATCATCAAACGCTACTTTGGGGTAATATGTATTTGTTGTTCTTCCTAGCTTCAGACTACCTCTGAAACAAGGTTAAAGGTCAAGACAACAGATTATAAAGTACTGGCAAGGAAAAGCTTATGTCCTCAAAGAATTTTCAGAAAAGCATCTCTGAAGAATGTATTAGCAAGAAAAATGAGAACATAGTAAACAGCAAAAACCATTGGAAATAGCAAAGAATCCTGTGAATAAGATTTAAATTGTTGGACTTGTATAAATGCTCTCTCTTCTTCACTGCCACACACGGGCTTTCAGAATACAGAACAGCTATTACTTGTGTACAAGCTTTAAGCCTACAACTTCTTTCCAGTTAAACTGGGTGAAGATATACAACACTTATTTGCTCAGACCTTTTTTTTTTTTTCAAAATGAGAGAAAAATCTAATTAAAGCCAGCTAACAGTAGCAGTTAATGTAATTTCTGTAGACAGATTAGCACCTGGAAGTGACAAAAATGTTACCTTTCCCGTTCTGATCCTTGCACTGTAACGTGTAGTCAACACAGTTGAGTAAATGTTGTGAAGCACAGCACAACGAATGCACGCGAGCAAGAGGGAACAGCATCTATGTGCATCCAAAATGCACACACCAATTAAATGGGAAAGCCTCCGGGCCATCTCTAACTCCTTTGTTTATATCTTTTCCACCCAATTGTTCTCTCTCTGGCTCGTCTGTTAGAAAGGACGGGATGTAACCCAACAGATGACTAACTGTGTACAATCAAACCCATTTTGTTGCTTAACCCCAGCAACTGCCATATGTTATTTCTGAATCTTAAGGACCCTTGTCTTTAGCTATCCTGCTGCAGTGACACAGAGTATTAAAAAAAAAAAAAAAAATCTTTCTCTTCTCTTTCCTTAAGCTAAACAGCAGCTTGCAGTGAAAGACAGAGTAAAGACCACCTTCAATATATAAATGTCTGCAACAACCTATATGTCTCCTAAACATAATATTCGTTTTGTTCAATGTTTAGTTAAAAGTCACTCTTTCAAAGCATGCTGAAGTCAATGAGATTTTTTTTCAAGGATTTTAATGAGCTTTGGGTAAGACACAACTGTTTTAGGTTACTGACTTCTATTGCTCCATGGGCTTCATTTGATACTCAGAAAGAAATACTAAAAGTTACTTAATAATCATATACCACGTAAACAGTGATGTACCCTAAAACACAATACTCAGCTGGTTTCCATCTCAAAGCTCAGAAGCTTATAATAATGCAAAAGCCAGGTGTATGGCACTGACCCAGACTTACAGTGTCAGATCTAACTTCAGTAAAACATCCCAGCATGTATTTTATAACAAGGTTATAAAATTTGATATGAGAAGTGGTAATGGCAATCTTCAACATCTAAAATGTATTTTGCAGGGTTTTGAAATTAATAATATTTTCCATTAGATGGTTTTACAGATGGACCTACCATAAAAACAACATTTTTGTACCTTTATGTCCGCTGCTATCAGTTTTTGGTAAAGCATGCCATTGCCATGTGAAATGAACCATTATTTTTGCACAGTTATATATGATACCATATTCTGACTATTTTAGCACTTATTTCGCCTATGGATTATAATTTGATGAGCCTTCAGGGTCACAGATCTCCCAGCCTTTACTTCATCTTTATACACACACTCATAAAAAAGGAGCTTTAGGCTTCTGTAAGACTTCCCGATAGTTTGCAATAGAAATAACAACTGAAAGCACCCACCTGAATTGGATGTCTAAATCCATTTTAAAATTTGGTTGAACCTTTAAACATAAAAAAAGTAATGCTTTTGTGCCTATTAATACTTAAAATGCTTTTACTGTCATGATTTACATCAAAGAATTGCTTGAGGATTCCTGTGGTTATGGTTCCCTGCTCTGTTTGAAAACTCAAATGGACAAAAAAAATGGTGCTAGGAAAGCAAGGTTTAAAGATAAGCTTGTCCATTAGTGGCTGTCCCAGTTCCTCCTGCAGAGGACAAATGTCTGGCAATAAAGAGAAAAGTAATTCCAACAGCGTTTCAAAAAGAACCTGCACAGTAAATGTGGTCCAGGTCTTAACAAAGAAATTAACTGCCTGAGAGCTTTCTCTTTTCCCCCTTACAGAGCATGAAAAAGGTTACATGTAGAACAGTTTCACTGTTTTTGAAGTACTTTGTCACAGAACCCAAAAGCACTGCTGACGATCAGCCAGCGCTACACAAATCATCAGGACTTTACACAAGGACCTGGGTGGTGGGTCACCGATGGAAGTGCTGTATTCATACCTCAGTATTAGTGCTCTAAACCTCTTGCATTTCAGTGTTTACATGCCTCTTTAGCCACTAGCTATGTGAAAGACCAAAGCATGTTCACACACAGGTAATTAACGTCCCCCAACACTGTCCAAATAACAAAAGAGAAAGTATACACTAAGAAACACTCTTCCATGGGCGGAAAGAGGGGCTTGAGGACCTAGTGTGTCTTACAGCTATAACTTTATGATAAACCTCATGACTAAAGAAACATTTCAGAGTAGAAGAAAATAAGGTTTTCAGGTTTATAGAGGAAATCAAATAATGCCGGAGATAGTAACTTTATAGTTTTTAGCATAATTTACATACAACGACCAGTATTTTCCAAACTGGTTGAGAATCCCATTCTCAAATCCTAGATTGTTCAAGGAGATTTCAGAAAGTCACTTCAACATACTCCAAACTACTTTTAAAAATCTTCCACATTTACTTTATACATGCTTATGTCTGCCGTCTCACAGTGTTTAGAACTGCATACCTTATTCTGACAGTCAGTGCAGGTGTACTCAGTTGTCACCCCCTACCTCTGGAATACTGCGGCTCTGAGACAGGCAATTAGTAATTACCTTTGCTTAAGACAGTCAATGCCCTAAGTGGGGAGAAGCCCGTAACTCCTAATCTAACACAGAAAATCAGCCCCTCTTCTATCATACATCTGCTTTCCACTTCAGGCTGCATCTCACTGCACAACTGAGAGAGATGAAGACCTCCTCACCATCCTGAAAACGTTACAATTTACCTCAGGTTCCAGTAAGCAAGCTGGAATTTAACACACTGGCAAGAACAATGAACTGCTATCTCTATGGTATCTTACACATCTATTGCTTCTTAAAGTAGGTTCAAAATTTGGAAGTCACTGTATGGAACTGTACACAAATGATTCAGTCAAGCACCTTAATTTCTTCACATTGAAAACTTTCACAAGGCTGTAAGTTTTTCCCTGAAAGAGCAAGTATACCAGGCATATAATTTCATGTCCCTGGGTACAAAGGGATCTCTATTAAGATGCTGCAGTTTACACCTCTCTGTACAGATATGGGGTTTGAAAAAGTAACGTACATTTAAAGACAGGTAAAGTATCTGCGGGACTTTTATTGCCATCGTTACAAATAAGCATTTAAAAGTAATTGGGTTGGCAAGATCTGGCAACACTACTATAAAGAATCAAATGTTAACCTCAATGCTGCTTCATGAAAACAAAGCAAGGACACTGGAGTTTACCACACATCCTATTTTTAAGTGACTCTAACAATCATCAAAGGCCTCTGAAATCTGAAAATGTGGAATTTCTCTGTTTACCCAAAGCATGCATATGTGACGGAGGATAGCAAGTTTCTTAACGATGACTACGTCAGCTGTCACTGGCAAAGCCATCTCTTGGGTCAGAGGACAGTTTAGTCTCCAAGCTTATCTCAGTCGCTGGCCTCCTTGCTGTGATCTCCAGCAGGGTATTAATTGGTTCCAGTTGTAGTGTGGACTTCTGAAATATCAACATCTGTTCACATGCAAGACCACACACTTATCCTACATAGGCCATCGCATAGCTAGCTACGACTCATCTGAACTTAAACTGAATCACAGCCTCCTAGCAGTAAAAGGCTCTATGCAGTTCTTGTTAGTTTGACTTTCCATTAATTACTGTTTCCCATTATTTCCATTTAAACTCATATTTTTAATTTGTAATTTTCTGTATTCAAAATTTTTTGTGTTATTTTTTCCTCGAGATACGTTTTTGGAGGGATTTTTCTTAACACTTTCTCTGAGAATGTCTTTAAACACAGTTAGGAAGATAATTAAAGCACTAGACAAATAAGAAAGCATTAAACTGAGCTAAGTCAGGAATGTCCAAGACCAATGTAATTGTCACTAATAAATGTTGTATGATTTTAAACCTTATTTGGATACTAATATAAAGTTTAAGACAGTTTTTCTTAAGAGCATTTTAACAAGGAACTAAAGGGCTGTAGAAATCCAACTACGTGCCCTTTTGCGCTGTTTAAATGCTTTGATCTGCAGACAGAAATGAATGGATGGACATACAGTAGATGTACAAATGAATGCTATCTCCAGAAACGTGATGATAAGGACCCAGTAACAGAGATGTTCCTGGAGGGGTGGTTTGGAAGCTTCTGCAGGGGCACAGACCCCCGAGTTAGGAACAAGTGGACTCCTCCCACCAAATTCTCTTGCAAATCCTGTTTCACTGAAGGTTTTTAATAGGCAATGGTCTAATGACAGTATTTAGGGAGAGCTGAATTTCATTCCAAAACCACAAAATTAAGTTTCACTGGTACAGAGGATAAAACTTGAAACAATGGGTTAAATTATGTGATGTTAGAATCTAAGCATGATCTGCTTTTTCTTTGTTTGAGGCTGTCACAACTGTGAAGATTATATTTTTCAAGAGCTTATTATTCTCTTTAAAGGATGTAAGAATCATTGAAATTTTTTAAAAAGATGAGGTTGTGAAAAAAATACATTCTCATTTAATCTAAACACTTTGTTCCTCTTCATTTTTCAGCACAATTCACCAAAATCAATAGGCGCCAAATGGAATTCCCACATTATGTGAAAATCTCTACTTTGTCTGCAAAATTATTAGAGCTCTGTTTTAGTTGGCTTTTGCCATATTTAGCAGAGTTTGAGGTCACTATTACCTTGATTACAAAAGCGTGAAGTCATTAATATGCATTAGCTGATATAACCTAGAACTCCATGCATCAAATTATCTTTTTTTTTTCCCTCAAGTGATCACAGCAATTAAATTCAACCCTGATAAAGTGGAGCGAGGAGAAAAGACAACGTGATAGTAAAGACTCATTAGGAAATAAAATGCCTTATTAGAACAGCCTGGGCTGTTCAGTTCACAAGATTTTGACTCATTAGGGCAGTTGGGTGGCCTCTAGCTGAAACCGATGCAGTTTCCAGGAACCACCGTAACAGTTACAAAGGGGAAATCCGCTGCACCTCTTTTTCTACATCACGTCCCACTACATGTCCCAGCGCTGTACCTCTCTTTCCCCATCATAACCAACCACATTTTATGTCCCTCAGTGACCTAGTTTTCTGGATTTAGCTGAAGCATTGTGTCTCCTGGTCTCCTAAGCAATTATCACAGAGTAGACAACATCTACTGATTTGTACAGGGAAGTTTAATTATTTGCCATCTATGGAACACATCAAGGAAATCTGATATCTACAAACAAAATCTGGGCAGGGAATAAAAAAATAAAATACTAAGCTAGTTGCTGAATTTTCCACTGTCAGTTTTGTTGAACATTACCTACGATCCTATTTACAGGTGTAACCACATCAGTCAATGTAATCTTCCAGAATTCTTACAATAGAGAGTATTTGAAATGATCAGGCTGAGAAACAGATTCCCAACAAAGCATGGGAACAGAGCAGTTCCAATAAATGACAAAGGTATATGAAATCAGGTATTAAATTGCCTAACTTTAAACCTTTTGCTACAAAGTAGAATCCGTAAGTCTTTCTGAGGCATCTAGGCTACTTATATAGTGCTTATATAAAAATAGGCATCACTAAAAAGCAATCTAAGTGATCCGCATAGCAGACTTAAAACTGCCTACGGCTTGCCTAAAGAAATACTTCAGAAAGGAGCGTGTCCAAAGAGTGAGACTCAGGGAAATGGCTCAGAGAAGCCTCTGTTTTCTTGAGACCCTCATAGGATTCGGGAAGTAAGCAAGGCTTTTCTATCACAGCTGAGGTGGCAAAGGAACAATGGTGCCTACCTCTGTACTCAGTATGTTGAAAGGACTTGCATGTTCCTTTTCCCAGTATTTCTTTGACCTTGTAAATTAAACAGACACTAAGTAAACAGGCCTTACAGCGAAACTGGAAGTCAGGGCCCACCTTTCTCAAATGAGGGATGGACTCAGTGAGATGTACTACCCTATGTTCTTCTCCAAATCTTCCATAATTGGCAGTGAAGTGATTCAAAACCAGCAGGAGAAGAGAAACCTCACTCCACGTTTGCAGATAGTTTAGTGATTGCAGCTCCTGCGCATGAGGTAGGAAAGGTGGGTTTGAGTCCCTAAGTGGCAGTCAGAACTTCAGACTCTTCCTCCCAGGTGTCTGTAATCGTCAGACTCTTATAAAAGGATGCATGCCAATTTTCACACATTTTTATTTAAAACACCTGCCCCCAAAGGGGGTCAATGCATTTGCATTTAAAATGCAAACTGCATTTTAAAGAGCTTCTGATGGGTGGGAATACTTTCTGGTCCACCAGAAAGCACGCAGGCTCTTCTGCCCAGGTTTTAATCTCTGACCAGCCTCAGACAGAAGAATGGGACTGTTTGGGCATGTTCCAGAGCCAAAAGCCACGTTCCTAGTGGGCTCTAAAGTTACACTGAGAGACAGCTGGTAAATTTAAGGTACTGAATGCTAAGGTGTAAAGAGATGCTGGGCTGAAAGACTTCAGTCATCCTGCTGTAGACACTTACATTCTTTATTTGATCTAGCCTGGCATGTTTTTCCATTTTCTGTGGAAAAAATTCCTTGCCTGACAAAATCCACCCATCATGATGTTTTACTAAGAACAAACTGAAGGCTGTTTCCTTGTGTTCACTAAGAATCTGACTTTACTGCTCATTTATGTGCACACTTTCAATTCTTCCAATTGATTTTTCAAGCCAAATCAACCTGGGGAGACACTTATGAGTCTTGATTCTATGTTAAATTTCAGCAAGGAATTAAAGTTTTACTTCACTAAGGGAGAGATGAAGAGAATATTTCAGTGTTGAACTATGCTAACCCACATTATTTCATTTATGACATATAAAAAACAATTCTTAGGAACTTTTTCATTCATCTTGTTCAGAGCACAACTCATCTGTAATCCACAATACACTGAGAATGACACAGAATTAATCAACAGAATTTCTTTTCTTTACTGCAGTTCCACTTAGGTTTTTAATTAAAACAAAACTTCTACTCAAATGGAATAAAAATTTTAAAAACTAAAATCTTACCCTCTTAGTCATTCTAATTTCTTTTGTAGAATGCTGTGAACATTTCTCATCACTTGTAGAGATGAATCTGACTTTGGAAAGTTCAACTTTATCTAAGTTACTGACTGTAAAGGCAAATAAGTCTCTTCCCTTTTTGGTTGAATACAGGAACTTTGTACAGTTTTCCCCAGTGTCTGGGAAAGTGACTGAAAAGCACATCTAAAATTTAACTTCCTTAAGCTAAAACTAATATTTGTTTTAATCAGCTTCACTAACTTAACAAGAGATGCCTAGACAGACTGTTAGACAGAAAACCCAGTGTAGAAAAATGAGAGAGAAATAAATTATCCTTGCACTTGACATCTCCCCCCCCCCCAATAAGAAGTTTAAAACTTGGTACAGATATAAGAATGGCCATTTTTGGCAAGAGCAAAAGATTGTCTAGTCCACTAACCAGTCCCTAACAGAAGCTAAAAAGAGGATGCTCAAAAAAGTATGCGGAAAAAAAAAAGCAAGTATACATAATACCCCTTCCTTATATCTGCAGTTGCCAAGCATTCTCAGCTGAAGAACTTTAGCCAGATGTATTTTTTAGGTAGTTAGTAAACTTCAGTGAATTTATGTTTTATGAGCTTGTCTGGTCTCCTCTTGACCTCATGTAAACTTTCAGCATCCACAACATCTGTGGCAAGTGGTTCAACAGCTCAAATACCAGCTGCATGAAGAATTACCTTGTTTGATCGTTCTGAGCTTGGCTTCTATAGCTTCACTTGTGGCCTTCTAGTTATTCTATCAGTAAAGAAAGAGAGGCTGTTCCCTCTCCCCAAGCCATTGGTGTTCCCTCCACGCCATTCTTGATTTCACAACCCTTTTTCAGTCATGTATTTTGCAGACTGAAGTTCACTTAGTCATTCCTTCTACTGCAATCGTTCCATACCTTTGATCATTCTTGCTCTTTTCTCAGCAACTTTTCCATTTCTACTTCATCCTTTTTTAGCCGGAAAGACCAGACGTGCAAAAAGTATTCAAGATGTGTATTTAAGACAGCATGAATTGGCACAATGGCATAGATGGTGAAATTACATTTGCTACTTCCTTCTCTATTGCTTTCCCAGTAATTCCTAATATTTAGCTTCTCTTTCTTACTATATTGAACACTGAGCTGACATTTCCATAGTATTATTGATCATAACCTGAAGATCTTATTCCTGAGCAGTAATGACAGACCCTATCATTTAACATGTGACCTTCGGGTGATTCTTCACATGTGTCTTTTTAAAAAATGTATCTGTGAAGAATTTAATCTGCTATTTCTTTGCTCAGCTGCTCAGTCTCATAATGTTTTGCAATTTCTTCAGTCATCCCTAGCCTAAATAACTTCACAGCGTATATAACTTTGTCAGGTGACTTACCAGCTCTTCTCTGAGTCTCTTATGCACATGGTTTTAGCACCAGTCCCTGCAGAACTTCACTGATAATGCCTATGCCTATTCACCACAGGAGGTGACCATATAATCCTAATCCTTGTTTTAACCAATTGCATGTCAAAAAATGTAGGAGTTCTTAGCTTTCGTGCTATGGCTGCTTAGTTTCTTCAAAAGTTTTTGATTAGGAAACATGTTGGAAACCATTTGGAAATTGAGGTGGACTGTATCAGCTAGATCTACCTTCTCCTCATGCTTTTGGACCCCTCCAAAGAACTCCAGAAGGTTTGAGAGGCTGGTCTTCCTGCTGAGTCAGCCCAAATGCATCACGTTTCTGCTGATCTTCCCAGTACTGATGTTGAAGCCTCAGCTCTTCCTGCAAACTTGTTTAGAAACTGGTGTCGTACTTGGTGTCATGCAGTCCCCCGGTTCCCAAGCATGTTTAAGCAAGACATTACATACCATTGCAGGTGATTCTTTAGAACTCTGCAGAGAATAATATCTGAACTTCTCAAGTTGTTAACTGTTCATTTTGTGCATTTCATTCATAATAATGTTTTCTAGAGTCACACCAGGTCCATGCAGAAGTTCTTATGAGTTCTTCATAGAGAAGGACTCTGGCAAAAGTATCTCCTAGCATTTTCCACAGTACACAGAAGATAAGAAGAATCAGTGTAGCTTTTCTGCTACATTACCTTCTCTGAACACTTCTTTTATATCTTGACCACCTGTTGGCTTTACAGACCAATGGAACTACTATCAGCAGCATTACTAGAACTTTAATTTTACTTGCAATTATTTTGATTTTACTTAAAGTAGTGTACATGTGTGTGACTGTGTGTGCAAATAAGGTATTCGCCTGCCTTCTCAGAAAGGCAAGTGCAAACACACTTGGTAAATTGAAGGCAACTTCAGCATTGCTTCCTAATTATGACAGAGCAGTCATAACTGCTATTTGAACTGCAGATTTATTTTTCTCAGCTGTTAGCACTTATGAATGTTGGCTCATTTGAATCATTATCTAGCAGGATTCTACAAATAATCAAGCCATTTTCAATGTGAATAACACCTATAAATTTCTCCTAGGATCAACTTCACCTCTGTGCAGTGGTCCAGCCAAAGTTTTATGAACTGTCCTTACAATGCCTTGCTAGGGCTTATCTTTATTGTCATATGCATATCCTCTGCATGAGAATGAAGTACAGCTCAAACTGCAAAGAGCCAGCAAATGGCAAATAGGTTTTCAAATTCTTTCCATGTTAATAATTTACATTACCACAATAAATTGAATTATTATTTCAGGAAAAAAAAAATAGTGCTTTTATCTACGTAAGGATAATACCAGATATTTTGGCTTGGACTCAACATTTCTATTTCCTTAAAGAAATAGGTTTTGCAAAGTTTATTTACAATAGAAACATTTTCCAGAACTTTTACTCGTAATTTTATTGGATCGATTATTTTTAACTATCTTATGCGCAACATTGTTCTGTTGTAGGGAATGAAAAAAGTATGCTTGACCCTAGGCAAGGCCCAACCAATGTATTTTTACTGAACAAACTGACCAAAGTGTAAAACGACATCCCCAGCTATAATGGGCATTTCAATCAGCCATGGTACGTTCACACAACAATGTAAACCTTGGCCTTGGTGAATAGCATGTGAAATAGCACATGCAACTCAGACTCACAAAAAGGGAGAACTAGCAGTGATGTACATTGCTGTGTCTGTTGGGGTCTGCGTTTCCTGCAGTCATGCCAGCAGAGCTAGCCAACATTTATCCCTGGCACTGATAAGGAACGAGAGTAGGTAGGCATGATGAACAGGAGACTTATTCTTTGAACACTTTACCAATGAGTCTTTGTAAAAACAGCGAGTGATATTCTTGAAGAATATAGATGGTTTAGTTTTGACATGAATTTCACATCAGCGTTGTATATTTCAAGCAAAATAGTAATAACAGTCATGATCCAAGTGGAGGCATTCCATCAGGCATCCAAAGATCAAACACATTTTAAAAATATGCGGTTATTAGCAACTAGAGAGCTCTGTGAAATGAAGACTGAAGTTAAAGATGGTGTGGTTATTATTTGCTATCTGTATTCCAGTATGTTTGAAATGAATATTCAAAGTCTTTTCCGTTCCAATCCTCTAATCTTCCTTTCAAGTGTAGCGAGCACTCTTGAAATCCTGAAAGAACAATATGAATCATGTAGGATTATCCACTGGCCCATCCATTTTTTTGAGTTCTGAATCATCAGTAGAAACCTGCTCCCTTCTCCTTTCCACAAGTCACTATCAACTTTGACTTAAAATGTGAAGGGAGAAGCATGACTCAAGTCTCAGAAAATAAATAGACATTAATCTGATGAATGGGGTTATAGTACTATAACCGTATGAGAATAAATAAAAGAAAGAAATGCTAGGTTTTGCCAGCTCCATATGCTTGACTTCTAAAATAAAAATATTCAGGATTTCAGGGAACATAGCTGAGATAAGGATTCATCTTAAGATTTATTGGGCGCTGAGATGGGCATACAAACAGCCTCTGGAGAAGTTCTCTCTCCAGTACAATTTTTTTTCTGAGTAAAAAATTAGTCCAATATACAGGTTATAACCCTCAGAAAAAATTACCATACTTTTTCATTGGAGGACTATAGAGTATTTATAATTCAGACCATAGAATCATAGAATAGAATCATAGAATGGTTTTGGGTTGGAAGGAACCTTAAAGATCATCTAGTTCCAACCCCCCTGCCATGGGCAGGGACACCTTCCACCAGACCAGGTTGCTCAAAGCCCCATCCAACCTGGCCTGGAACACTGCCAGGGATGGGGCAGCCACAACCTCTCTGGGCAACCTGTGCCAGTGTCTCACCGCCCTCACAGTAAAGAACTTCTTCCTTACATCTAATCTAAATCTACCCTCTTTCAGTTTAAAGCCATTACCCCTCATCCTATCACTACAAACCCTTGTAAAGAGTCCCTCCCCATCTTTCTTATAAGCCCCCTTTAGGTACTGGCAGGCTGCTCTAAGGTCTCCCTGGAGCCTTCTCTTCTCCAGGCTGAACAACCCCAACTCTCTCAGCTTGTCTTCATAGGCGAGGTGCTCCAGCTCCCTGATCATCTTCGTGGCCCTCCTCTGGACCTGCTTGAACAGGTCCGTATGTTTCTTATGCTGGGAGCCCCAGAGCTGAATGCAGTACTCCAGGTGGGGTCTCACGAGAATGAAGCAGAGGGGCAGAATCCCCTCCCTCAACGTGCTGGTCACACTTCTTTTGATGCAGCCCAGGATACGGTTGGCTTTCTGGGCTGTGAGCGCACATTGCTGGCTCATATTCAGTTTATTATCCACTAATACACCCGAGTCCTTCTTCTCAGGGCTGCTCTCAATCCGCTCATTGTCCAGCCTGTACTTGTGCTTGGGATTGCCCTGACCCATGTGCAGGACCTTGCACTTGGCCTTGTTGAACTTCATGAGGTTCGCACACAGGCCAACATCTCAAACCTGTCAAGGTCCCTCTGGATGGCATCCCTTCCCTCCAGCGTGTCGACCGCACCACACAGCTTGATGTTGTCAGCAAACTTGCTGTGAGTGCACTCAATCCTACTGTCCATGTCGCCAACAGAGATGTTAAACAGTGCCGGTCCCAATACTGACCCCTGAGGAGCACCACTCATCACTGGTCTCCACTTGGACATGGAGCTGTTGACTGCAACTCTTTGAGTCCAACCATCCAGCCAATTCCTTATCCACTGAGGGGTCCATCCATCAAATCCATGTCTCTCCAATTTAGAGACAAGGATGTTGTGTGGGACAGTGTCAAATGCTTTCCACAAGTCCAGGTAGATGACATCCATTGCTCTTCCTTTATCCACCAACACTGTAACCCCATCGTAGAAGGCCACCAAATTTGTCAGTTATGATTTGCCCTTAGTAAAACCATGTTGTCTGTCACCAGTCACCTCCTTATTTTCCATGTACCCTAGCATAGTTTCCAGGAAGATCTACTTCATGATCTTGCTGGGCACAGAGGTGAGACTGACCGGCCTGTCTTCCCCAGGTCTTCCTTTTTTCCCTTTTTAAAAATGGGGGTTATGTTTCCCCTTTTCCAGTCAGTGGGAACTTCCCCTGACTGCCACAACTTCTCAAATATGATGGATAGTGCCTTAGCCACTTCATCTGTCAGTTCCCTCAGGACCCATGGACACATCTCATTAGGTCGCATGGACTTGTGCACCTTCAGGTTCCTTAGATGGTCTTGAACCTCATCTCCTACAGTGGGAAGTTCTGCATTCTCCCCGTCCCTGCTTTGCCTTCTACATCTTGGATGGTGTGGCTGGAGCACTTGCCGGTGAAGACTGAAGCAAAAAAGTCATTGAGTACCTCAGCCTTCTCCAAATCCTGGGTAACCAGGTCTCCCATTTCCTTCTGGAGAGGGCCCACATTTTCCCCAGTCTTCCTTTTGTCACTGATGTACCCATAGAAGCTTTTCTTGTTGCCCTTGATGTCCCTGGCCAGATTTCATTCTATCAGGGCTTTACCTTTCCTAACCCGATCCCTGGCTGCTTGGACAATTTCTCTGTATTCCTCCCAGGCTAACTGTCCTTGCTTCCACCCTCTGCAGACTTCTTTTTTGTGTTTGAGTTTGTCCAGGAGCTCCTTGTTCATCCATGCAGGATGAACACCTCCTGGTGTTTTTGCCTGACTTCGTCTTTGTTGGGATGCATGGCTCCTGAGCTTGGAGGAGGTGATCCTTGAATATTAACCAGCTTTCTTGGGCCCCTCTTCCCTCCAGGGCTTTATCCCATGGTACTCTACCAAGCAGATCCCTGAAGAAGCCAGAGTCTGCTCTCCTGAAGCCCAGGATAGTGAGCTTGCTGTGCACCCTCCTTGCTGCCCTAAGGATCTTGAACTCCACTGCTTCATGGTCACTGCAGCCAAGGCTGCCCTTGAGCTTCACATTCCCCACTGGCCCCTCCTTGTTGGCGAGAACAAGGTCCAGCATAGCACCTCTCCTTGTTGGCTCCTCTATCACTTGGAGAAGGAAGTTATCATGAACGCATTCCAGGAACCTCCTGGATTGCTTACGCCCTGCTATGTTGTCCCTCCAACAAATATGAGGGTAGTTGAAGTCCCCCATGAGGACCAGGGCTTGTGAATATGAGGCTGCTCCTATCTGTCTATACAGGGCCTCATCCGCTCGGTCTTCCTGGTTGGGTGGCTGGTAGCAGACCCTCACTATAATGTCACCTGTCCCTCCCCTCCCTTCAATCCTGACCCATAAGCTCTTGGCCAGCTCCTCACCCATCCCCAGGCGGAGCTCCACGCACTCCAGCTGGTCACTGACATAGAGGGCAATATCCCCTCCTGGTCTCCCCTGCCTGTCCTTCCTAAAGAGCCTCTGTCCTTCCATTCCAACACTCCAGTTGTAGGAGCCATCCCACCATGTCTCCGTGATGCCAGTAACATCGTAGCCCTGCAGTCGTGCGCACGTCTCTAACTCCTCTTGTTTATTCCCCATGCTACATGCGTTTGCATAGAGGCATTCAAGTTGGGGTGCCGATGAAGCTGACTTACTGGCTGGAATTCCTTAGTGCTGCTTTTCAGTTGCTCTCCTGCTGACCTGTGGTCCTTCTGCAGGCTCTGGGCATCTATTGCTGGCACTGGCATCAAACTGGTAGGAGTGGGATGGATGGAGGTTCCCCTGCCCCAGCAACTTTATTGTAAAGCCCTCTTCGCCAGCTTGGCAAGCCTATGACCGAAGATGCTCGTCCCCTTCTCTGACAGATGGACCCTGTCAGCCCCCAGTGGACCAGGTTTCTCAAAGCGAGTCCCATGGTCTAAGTAGCCGAACCCCTGGCTGTGGCACCAGTCGTGTAACCATTTGTTGATTCACCAGATTCAACTGGCCCTTTCGAATCCCTTCCCTTTGACCGAGAGGAAATAGATTTGCAGCCAGTGAATCTTGATCATGTCTTTTAAATATTAATTTTGCTTTCTGGTGTTTTTAGAATAAAATAGTTTTAATATTGCTTGACAAGTCTGAAATTCTAAATATGCATATGCAGACAATTCCCGCATATATTTACATTAAAAAGGAATCCAGGATTTATTGAAGAGCAGGACTAATTTTTGCATTACATTGAGAAAACCGAAAGATTATAAATCTTCACCTTAGCCTCATGGAACAGTTCAGCTTTGCATTTCTATGAGAAGCTCATTTAAACAGATGCATCTGTGTTTTTAAAGCAAGACAGTATTGCTTCTCATAAGAATTGTAGGGTATAATTCTTTATACTCTATCTGATCTTTTTTTGTTATCTAAAAGTTAATGAGAGCCACACAGTGTATTTAGTTAACAAACATTACTATAAAGTATCCAGCCTTATTCTAGGAAGATGAACTACCATAATTTCCCCTTAGGGCCACAAAAACAGATTGCAAGATTCTAGTCATCAACAGCCTTCTGTTCACATGACCCTTTCTATGAACTATTTCAAGTTAACACAGATCATGACGCCTTCCTGTCTTCCTGTCTCCAATACTTTGAACTCTCATGGAGATTTCTGGTATAAGACCAACTTATCAAGCAGGGAAAAGAACAGCTGCTATTTATTTCATTTGAGCTCTCTCTTGTGTTCTGCATTTGCAGGTGGTGGAAGGAAGTAGAACGGTTCTGCCAACAGCTCTTAGACCACTTCACTATAGCTTGGTAATTATCAACATGGACACTTGGTCATTTAAGGAGTCATAAGCACAACCAGACACAGACACAGCACTGTATTCTCAATCAGAAATTACACAGGTGCAATACAAATTAAAAAGATATGATATTTAAAGGATTTCGCAATTCTTTTGACTACGCAATGGCAGTTCTTCACGACCAAATTCACACAGTTAAGTGAGTTTAAAGTTTGAAACTTTAAATAAGAATTTTATTGCAAAACTTATGAGTTAAATATATTTATACTAAGTAATTTATAAAAGCCCCATCAATACCTCAACAACAAATGACACATATCTCGGAAGAATTCAATTCAAAATATATGCCTTATGTAAATTTGCAGATGACCCTGCACTGTGCCTGTTACTGAACAGCATTAATCTTCAGTTGTATTTTCCGTCACTTGTTCTAATTTATTTATCATTTGTCACCACATTTGCAAACACTTTCTAAAATTCAACCACATGTGTTATTACAATAATGATGATGATGGTTATATGGAGTTTGCATTTCTCAAGTCTCTTCTTTTCCTTATGTCCATGAGCCAAATTCTATCCTTTAGATGTGCATGTGCTACCCCCTTTTGACTCGTTGAAAGTCATGTATAATCAAGAGCAGATTCTGGTTCTTTTTTCTTGAAATGCTTTAAATTATAGTGTTAAACATTCAAAGATGATTTTCTCTTTATCTCTATGGATATTTCTTATTTTTCCCCATGAAGATAGAAAAATATTTCCCAGCAAGAAGGGGTTTTGTTTTGTTTTTCCAAAAGTCCCAGATTTTTAGTAGGCTTCATACTAACCAGTTGAAGAAGGGTAGTTATTCCCCTCATAATGTGGTTTGCATTAAAAACCCTCTAATAACTGATTATAACAGAATTTTCTCCTCCCCTCACAGACATTCCATTCTGATATTTCCTAACTAAAACAGAACACATAGGCAGGTGATATAGACATTGTCTGCACAAAATCCTGCACTCGCTTAGCTAAAAATATGTGTGTTTCAAGCCAATTTAGTTAAACTCATGCAGTCTGTGCTCGCACACATATTTTGGTTTACAGATATATTAGAAGGAACTTTGCAAGAGCGGTCAGTTGGATTACAGATTCTTATTTAAAGAGTGTGGCCGAGATTGAAATTGGATCCAGAGAGAACATATTTCTAATATTAAATCCATTTTGCCCTATTGGAAAACAAAAGAGAAAACTGAGAGATTGGTTGTGGAAATTTCTGTTCTCACAAAGCAAGCTGTCCCTTTCTATTCTTTCTTATGAAGTTCAGAGTATTATAAAAACTGTCACGTCATCTAATCCTGCAGAAGTAATGTTCGCTATAAATCTTCTCAAGCTGTTCATTGGTGGTCTACCTCTTCACTTTTACTGTGCAAAGCCAACTTTCACAAGGAGCAGTATTTAAGGGCCCTAATCCTGTTATTTCATAAATCTGGCTTTCAGGCACCTATTCCTCCATGGACATATTTGTTATACTGGGGACTTTTTTAATATATTCAGTCGATAGGAACATGTTTCATCCTCTGTAGAAGTATCTATCAAAAGTACATAGGAACTTGGGATCATAACACTGAAATTCATATAAACTGATTTACCCTCTCCATATCGTAGGGAGCATATACAAAGGGAATGGGTTTTCTTTACTGCTTAGTCACCAAACCCCTCTCCACCGAAGCTGTGCATTCAGTAGTCGCCCATAGCGAGAAGGGGCTATGTGCTGCATGGTCTATGCTCTGCAAGTTGCAGCAGCCATCACACTTTCGTTGCTCAGGCCAGCAAATGCAGCCTGGCAGGAGATTTTTCTCTTCCCTTTGTTAACTTTTACTCATCCAGCAATCTAATAAAATCCAATTTACCTTACACTTGTTCCTACAGGTTGATCCAACCAAAAAAAAATTGTTCTCATTCACTCACAGAATAGAAACAGTTTTTTTTTCTCTCAATGCCGTCAGAAGGATGTTTCCAGTACTCTCTGCTCCTGGCTCCACTGCACTTCAATGGGGACTGATGGATATTCCCAGTGAAAGCAGCACAGCTAGGGCACTCTTCAAGGAAACAGGGGTCTGTGCATTCAGACTGAGAAAAGCCTAAAACCCATGTCTGCTCTTTCTTGGTGTAAGTACAAAATTTACGCACAATATTAAACTATTAAGCAAAAAGTAGACATGTCCTCCTTCTGTCATAGCTTGAAAGAAAAAGGAAATAGAGCTATGTGCTGAAGTCACTGTGGTCAACGCACTATGAGATGTGTTTGGAGCTTAGTCAAAGACCTAAAACCTTCTGGGGACTAAGGAAAATCCCTGAAAGCCCCAAGAAGAAAACAGGGACATAGCTATTCAGTTCAACCAGGAGGAGCCACTCTGAGGTATGCACAGTTATAGAATTTTTCAGTTAAGTAAATTGTTGAGGAAAAACTTAACTATGCCTGTCACTGGCTAAAAAGTGAGGTAAAAATGTTCGGACTGTTTTCTTAAATCCCGGGGGGGTGATACAATTTGTGATCTCACTGTTAATATAGTACCTTTCAGCTTTAAGTACTTTGTTCTTTGTTTCGACCTCTAGACTTTTTTCCAAGACTGCTCCTAAGATGAAGTCCTTTATTTAAAGGATTATCATCTCAAACAGGTAGTAAACACACTCCTTTGCCTTATGAGTGTTTCCACTTCCCTCACGTCAAGATGGATCACCTCACATTTGTTTAATGTATCAAAAATCATTGTCCCACTAGCTAGAAATCAGGCCACTGTTAATTAACACTGTTAATCAAGGAGATTCCTTGAGTCACATCTAACTTCTACACCTGGGGCTCAGAACACGGATCTTTATCTTAAATCCAGAGTCTTGCTCAGTTTTCACTTTCACAACTAAGTGCCTAGCTCTGAAGAAAACTATATACCTTTTTCCACTGTTCATCTAGAATATATTTATTCCTTAATATTAAATTCCACTCCAGAAAGTTAAATTTTTCCTAATTTGGCATCATCTTTCTATATTCAGATCAAAATGCACTGCAATCCTCAGTCTGTTCCATTCCAAAATATCATTTAAAATATGTTCCTCTGAGATGTTAAAAAAGTTTTCCTTCAGTTGTCCCGCTTTGTCTCTTGCCAATCTATGTTCTACTTAACCAACAGATGTCTTCTTTTTCCGATACCTCTCTTTGTCTTGCCACTGAATGGGATTAATTCCCTTCCATAGTGTCTCCTCCATCTCCTGGAAAAAAACTTCTGCATTTGACTGTCTCTCTAATTTATTCAGTTCCTCTTCAAGCCTTTTCTTCTCTCCCTTCCATGATTTCTAATCATACCTCTAACAAAATGAAGTAACTAGATTCTGTGCCCAAAACTCAATTAAAAAAAATTACGTTCATACATAATTTGATTATATTTCCTCTTCACAGTGCATAGTCTTTATATTTGTATGAACATTACAGGCCATAAATATTGGTGGTTCAAAACTCTTTTATGCTCCTAGGAGTTGCATTTTTAAGTGAAAACTGTTTTGTTGCATAAGGTATTTGTCACACAGTTTGTGTCTGTGATGAAGAGTGGAATAGAATATTTCAATTAGTTGGACATGCCAACTGACAAGACCAGGAGCCTCCAAACAAACTCAATGGGGAAAAATCTGAACAATCCAAAGTCTACAATACTCTCTTTCTCTTTCTCTCTTGTATTTTTAAGATTACTTCCAAGATTGTATAATTCTCCTGTTATGACTGCCACACTAGGGAATTACTAAAGCTCTTACAGAATCAGAAATACTCTTGCCCTCTCAAAAGCACATGTCCATAAATCCCCCTCCATCTTTCTTCCTCACTCAGGCACACCATGAAGGTGGAGGAGAAGGTGAGAAGTGTGAGAGGAGAAAACAAAAGGGACATTGTAAATGGTGGAGGAGATGTGATAAAGAACGTAGCCAGAGAATGTTTCAGAAGCAACAGAGGATCTCAAGAGGGAAGAAAGAGAGGTCCTGAGTGAATGAAAAATCAAGTGAACTGAAAAAGGTGAGAGCTTCTTGAGCAAATCATCATATGGACAATAAAAAGAGAACCCTGGGGTAAAGCAGAAGAAAATGAGCTGATCTCTGGTCAGATGATACTAAAAACTAATATTAACAACAATAATAATAATTATATTGTCTTTGGAGATATCTCAACTTGATTTAGCAATAAAAGTTCAAAAGAATTATTTGTTTCATAAATCTGCTTAATAGCTGTCATAAAATGAATAATAATAAGGGAAATAAATTTGTTTAGCCAAGAAAATTTCTGACCTGTTCTTAATCATCAGAAATAATTCCTTTTATGTTTCCCAAACAAAAGCACATACCTGCTTTTCATTCTGTTTGAGACTAATTTAAAAGAGAGACTGTCAGTCAACTAAACTATTTCCTTCCTTCCAAATATGTGTGTTTTTCCTTTGAAGCATCATTATGTTTCTTATTTAAAGCAGGATTTAACATTCCTCCTTTCTTTACATAGCTTCCTACAAAACTGTATGAACGTAATATCGCTCATTTAAATATGTCAGCTCCACAGGAAAATTTATCCTTCACTTCTGAGAGCTAACACAGGATCAGTTCTAGTTTGTTGTAAAAGGAAAAAGAAGAAAAAAAAAAAGAAATTGTTATCAGGCAGCTTTCATTCATTATACACCTAAACATACATTATAAGTAATCTGTATTAGCATACTATAAATAACTTCTTAATCTTTGTGCCTAGTATTTGTGACATTATGAACCTCATGTTCATCAGCTCTGCTTATTCTAGCTGTCATGGTTTCCTTTTGAAGTCCTGATCTTAAACAAGTTGCTTCTCATGGATGGACTCTGCAGCCACTTAAGCAATTTGCATGCTGCAGGAAGAAAACCTTTAGGAAGCTGCATTTCTCCCCTCTTTTTCCTTGGTTTTTTTGTGAACAATTTCTTTCAGAGTTATGCAGTCTTTAAGTCTGTAGTGTCATCGGACCTTCGACAAAAGTGGGTTTGAAACTGGCTAGAAGGACAGAATATATTTAGAGCACCTTAGAGGCTGCTTGAAGAGGAATTAATTAGTTACCAGAGAGGATGCTTCTTTGGTGAAACAAAGAAAAGAAATGACAGTTCTGTGGGTAGCTGACACAAGGTGACAATTCAGTAAATGAAGGTTATAATACCATCCTACTGTTTCAGAACATTTTTACATTCATATGTGTCAGATATGCTCACACAGCAATTACAAAGGCCATAAAAAACCCTGGAAATACATTCTAAGAAACAAACTACCTGCCTTGCTTCAAATGCAGGAATAAATGTTGTTCTTCAAATATGACATGTATTGATGATCTAAGCCATTTAGTTATTAATCACTCCAAAGTACTTCCATGATGATGAATGTGTGCACAAATACAGAATGGTAGTTCTGCTGCAGAAGTAATCCTACACCTGCATGATTTTCTTCTTTCTGTTTTACATGTATACATCACATCCATTTACAGCCTCAGGCATAACTTTTGGCATTTATTGGTGGCAACAGCTACATCTTTTCATAAAACTGACTACATAGGGTCTGCAGGTAGGAGGAAGTTATACAATCATCATAGAACAGTTTGGGTTGGAAGGGACCTTTAAAGGTCATCTAGTCCACCCCCCTGCAGTGAGCAGGGACATCTTCAGCTGGATCAGGTTGCTCAGAGCCCCGTCCAACCTGACCTGGAATGTTTCCAGGGATGGGGCATCTACCACCTCTCTGGGCAACCTGTTCCAGTGTTTCACCACTCTCAGCGTAAAAAATTTCTTCCTTATATCTAGCCTGAATCTGGCCTCTTTTAGTTTAAAACTATTACCCCTTGTCCTATTACTACAGGCCTTACTAAAAAGTCTATCAGTCTATTTCTTACTGTCTTCGTCAGGCCAGTCACTAATATACATGTAAGAAATACATTTGGTGCGTATATATTGGCACATAGAAATACATATGTCACCCCAGGAGAAGCCATACAAAGGTCACTTTGATCATTTAGTTATGCTGATAGGTAAATCAGCACAGATAGAATGAACTCCTGACCCTTTAGAGCTGTAATTTCATCTGGCAGTCATTTTATGAAAAGCTTGCAAAGTTCAGTATCCTGCATCATCAGTAGAATTCCTTTCTTCTTTAATTCTTACATATGACTTCCCTCTTCCATGGCTTTATTTTGTATAAATCTAATGCTTAATTTTCAAATCAAGGATATTCAGATTCAGACTGTCCGATTAGCAGACAATCTTCCAATGATTCTGGATAAATTTAGGAAATAACACTAGAGTGATTTAAAGTCTACCCACAGTACTTTCAAAAATTAGTTTCCTATCCATCAGAGACATAAGCACAGTCATAAAAAGCTTCCCTATCTATCTCTGGTGTTTTTATTTTTAATTTGGGGCTATTGAGTCTTAGCCTAATGAATGTTTTAAATTGATATAAACTGACAACTGGTTCAAAAGTCCCATCCTTTTCCTTCACCCACGGCTTACTCCTCCTTTCATCTCCTGTTACAAGAGTCTGTGAACAGTACCAGAGAACAGATCCAGATTAAGTCATATTTTTTATTTAGCTTCTGGTATAACTCTATGAATTCTGATCTATTTATCTACATGACTACTCAAATACTTGCGCCACTCAAGACTGAGGGTAAGAGGCAGAATAACAGCCATGCTTAAGTGTTTGCAAAAGCAGGACTGGAGGCTAATCACTACCCAGAAAATGCAGGTGGAACAGCAGTAGTGCCTGATGCATTGCACATGACTTCAGCAAATATTCAGAGTAATGTGCAGATGCTAGGTAGTCTTTGAGAGACATGGAGTTCATAGGCTGATCATGAAACAATTTGGCCAACATGTACATCTGAAATAAATGTTACTGAAGACAGCACCTTTTGAATTTTAGAAATAAAAACATGTTGCTCTTTCTTGATAACTTTGACTACACACACTATATATCGAGTAGGATCTGGTAGTTAAAAGCCATAATGAACCACACAGTTTCAGTGATTGCCAGGGAATTTCCTAAACTTACATTTATAAAACCATTTTGCTTGATGTCAGGCAGTTTTCTTAAGGAGGCACTGACACTTTGTTCTGTTTAAAAGATATAGATGTGTTGTCAAGGATAGCTCTTAATCCAAAATTATAATCTTCAGTACCTGCCTTCCTGGTGTTCATGTGTGCTGAAGAGAACCTGACATTGACTTCAGTGAGACTTGTAAGGTATAAAACACCTGTGGGGATAAAAAAGGGTTTGGGAAGTTGCTTGATAAAATTACTTGGGCATCAGCACAGTCTTGTTAAAATCAAATGGGCCTTTCAGTTTTAAAAATAAGGTCATGCCTGAGTGGTTTTCCACATAAACCCCTATAATTAGAACTAGCGGTAATGTTCTCAAATGAACAGATGAGGCCATTCTATAAGTATCCTTTTCCTCTATCAAACAGCAGCATGAGAGAAGCGGTACTTATCAGCCAGAAAATGCCAGTTGACCAAAATGGTCAAACCCATACATTCCTCAGCTGTTACATCTGAACAAATACTGTAATGACAGATACTGATGGAAGATTTAGCATAACCAGTTGGTGTCTATTACACCATCTTTTTCACCTGCCCACTCAGGAGAATGAAGACCATAATAATTCAAGAAGAGTGGGACTGTTCATAATTCAGTATCATTTGTGGTAAAAAAGAGAACTGGAACAAGAGAACTTAGAATTCAGGTTTAATAATCATGCTTTTTTTGTCCCATTTAATATCTGAGCTGTGTTTCATGACTGCCACACTTTAAATGGATTACGATCTAGCTAAATGACATCTAAAAAATCAACACTGAGTGTTTGTAGTGAGTTTCTGGAAGGGTCAGTTTTATATCCTCTCCCATGTAAAGGAAAATAAAAAGGTAAAATAAAAATGTATGAAACTGAAACACTACTTTCTTGATCTAAGAGGAAATACTTAATATGAAGAGAGACACCTAGACTCAACCCAAAGCATACCAGCTTGCTTGTTTTAGACAGCATCACCATGCTGTTTATAATACATAATGATGCCTCATGCTGCCTTTCAGGAAGTCTGTTTTAGAAAGTCTAAATTAGGGCTAGTGACCCAAACAACTATCTTCCACTCCAAGATCAACGCCAGCTTCCCCAGAGGCTCTCAGCAGGGGACAGACAAAAACCAGAAAAGCAGCCAACACCTTTATCGAGGCCTCTTTTATTTCCTGTTGAGTGGAGAGCAAGTACAGGAGGTGCTAAAGCAACTCCTTCTAGCTCGCGAGACACCATGAAGGGAAGCTCTGAGCTGTTCCCGGAGCTGTGCTGATATACGAAATTATATCAAATCTTTAAACAGATGTGAGTGGGTGGTAGAGAAGAGGGAATCATGTCATAAGCACACAGGAACTCTGAAAGGGCCGAGGCCTGCTAAGGTCATCCATCTTCCCATCTGCAGTGAGGTGAGGTAGACCATCTTTTAACTTGGCCCGAAGTAATGAGAATCTGAATTACTTCTCCATTCCAAGGCTACTATAGGGATCAAAGACCATCAACCCTTCTAATTTGCTGCAATGGCAATCTCTGTGAAATTTACAGTTTTCCTTCTGTTCAGGAGGAAGGCATGCAAAAATTGTTAGGAATAAAGTTTTATTCTTTGGCTGAGGAATGGGAAAAGACTTGGCTCCGAAGTCTGTTAGGCAGAATTACAAGTTATTAAGCTTACAGAATTTGCAGTACCCTGATCATGTACACCAAGGCCTCATAGAGCTGCTTAGCTTTTACAGAGCACCGTTCAATGCACGGAGCCCTGCGTTTCCCGGCATCCTGCTGCGCACACGGAGGTAATGCAGGCGAACGCGTGTTCCAACACTCTCCGTAAGATTGGAAATAGAGTGTCATGGAGATATACAGACATCCACGGCACAGCAGTAAGTTGAATCATATCATATCCTCAAAGTAGATGCCATGCATTGACAGGAAAGGGAATGAAAATATCTTTTTGATAAATTGAAGTCAATCTGAGAGGTGAAATCACAGAAACAAGACATGAGATAACTCGTTTCAATAGTATTTGCTGAAGAATAATAGAACACATGTTTGGCAAACAAAGTTGTGCTGGTTCAAAGATCATGCCCTTACTGTTTACAAAGAACACCTGAGGAGCAAAAATTTCAGTGTTAGGCCTTGCTGAAGTGTAGAAAAATAGAGGTTTCACCAAAACAGGCAGTGCAGGAGGTATAGAGCAACAATATGAAGATTATATCCTAACATTTACCGGAAAAAAAAAATCCTTGTCCAAAGCGGGGAAGAAAGTTTTCCAAGAAAATTAGGCTGCAAGGAAGCTACATATTCTGAGTAGATCGATCCTCATACTCAAGTCTATTATGTTAAGATGTTATATGTTTTGAAATGCAAGTAGTGGTATACTTTTTAAAGTAGTACACTTTTTTAAAACAACATGATAATGATTTGAAGCACAGAACTGCACACAACAAGCAGTACAGTCAAATCAGGTTTCAGAAACTTTCCTTATCCAGTTGATATAGATTTGCCCTGCTGTCTGAAAACAAAAGAACGTGGCCAACCAGATGGCAACCATGAGCATAATCTTTCCCTGTGCAGGAATTTCAGACAAAAAAGCAACAGTTTGATGCCTGAGTGAGGCAAGGATACCTGCCAACCACCATAAGACTGCTGCTGTGCACATGTGCAGCCTTCTGAAGAAAAAAGACAACTCCTAATATATGTTATAAATAAATTCCCTAAGTGCTAGGATAGTTTCATTAGAATGAATAACAACTGAGACGCCACTGGGACTTTCGAATCCATACCTTCTGGCAAAGAGTTAAAGGACCAGATTCTGTCCTTGAACATGCATGGCTCCCAGATGTACCCACAGATAAAATACTCAGCCCAAAGTGATGTCAGGTGTGGTGTGAATTTTGCCCCATCTCACATCTGCGTTAATCCAGGCCCCCCTGAAGTCACTGCAAAAATGCCTTTGATATCAGTGACAGTTACATAGAGTAACAGTGGTTCCCATCCACTCCCCGTGCCCTGGTAAAACCAAAGTAATATTTGTAATTAAGGTTGGGAACAAGAACCAGTTACTGTGAAGTAAGCTGGTGGTTAATATTCCTTGCATTTTTGTTAGAATGAAAGACGCACGCATGGAGTGACCACAGGATAGCAAAGAAGTATAAATCCAAACCTTTGGATTAGTGGTAATTAGCATTGTGGTAATTTATTCATGTAGATAAATCTTTAGAGTCTTTCAGGGCTAATGAATACTGGCCTTATTTGTAGGAATACCTTAAGCATTTGCCATAGATTTCACTGAGCAATCAAATACTTTCCCCAATAAACCATGAAAATAGGGTAAGCTATAGGAAAACTATTTTCAAACCATTTTTTCAACCTTAAAGCTAAATGTCTTTGTTTTAGGTGGCTTTGTCATAGTATCTTTGTATGTTGTTTTAAGTATAAAAGTTTTCAGTTCAATAATTTCTTTTCCTTCTGTACGCGTTCCAACTTTTTTTGTGCCAAATAGGCCTTTAAAAGTGTCCTCAAATGCTGCCTGTAGTCAGCCAGCCAGAAGCATCTTGTATATTTTGCGTCAAGGGAATTTGTATTCTTTCCCAATAAGAGAATCCAAAGGTTCTAATTTCAATGAAAGCAGGCCAAAAGTAAAGAATATCTAATGCAATAAGATTTAGCATACTAAAAGATTTAACGAATAAGATATGCTGATTATCACAGTACCCAGCTTAGAACGGTTACAACACTGGATGCATTAGTGAGTAAAGGCACACAAGCAGTCCCAGTAAAATTCAGTTATTAGGAAAAAAGGAAACCTTCTTTCATGACTGTTTCCATTTGATGGAAATAGCTCTAACATGAAGCGGGTTTTTCTTCTGATGGTCATGGAACAGCAAGATTAAAACAAAATTCACATGCAAATCAACAAACTGTATTTTTGGCAGGGGGATTACTTAAAACTGGCATTAAAAATATCTGAGTATTAATTATAAATCTGTCATGTTTAGCTGTACACTCCAGAAGCTTGTTTAACATGCAGTGCTTTAAAAGGGACAATTCCCTTGGCATTATCGTGGTCTCACCAAGATAATAGGAATCACTTTGTTTTACCAGATGGAAAAAGGATTTAGGTTAAAAATAAAGCAGTTTACTGGAGTGAACACTCTGCTAACCCCAAAACTACACATCTGATTAACTATGCATGCATTAGGTAAAAAATAAGGCTGCAGTTAGCAATCAAATCTGAAAAATAATTATTTGTCTTCCCTAGGCAAAAAAAAACATTTCCCCTATCCACTTCTTTAGTACAGTCTATTAAATTACTATGTGCTGGTGTAAAAAGCAAAGGAAGTAGGATATAACCTCTGTGTTCTTGAATTTACTTCCTACCATTGTAACACATTCTTACTTTATGTGGGATTACCCCACTCTTAAAATGAATTTTAAAGTTGACTCTTGTTCTGTTTTCCTTCTCCCAAACATAAAAACAAGCCAATCTAAACATGTTGAAATTACTCAGCAGACTCAGCAAAGTCTGGTCATGTTGTTGTTGTTTCAAACGTCTTTCACCAATGGCAGAAAACTCAATTTTGTCCGTGTGGATTTAAAAGCAATTCATCATTGGTGCATCAGATTCACACAACAATGACTGAAGGAAGCAAAGAGCATCCTTTATCTTTACCACAAAAAACCCCTGTCATTGCAATAGTAGATAGAAGTCTTCTTTGGCCAAAAGTACTGTTGAGAAATGAGCAAACAGCTGCACATTTTTACTTGCTGAACTTAAGTCCATGAAATGAACCCAACACTGAGTCTAATATGAGGGAATCAATGGACTGTTGCCTTACTCGGTGCTTCTCCAAAGACTTTTGAACTGGAACAGAATTCATTTTAATGAGCATCCAACATCTGGAGAAGCCCCTTAAGAGTTACAGAAAGCCAAGTTTAAAAAAAAAAAACCTGCAAGAATACCAAATCTCTACTGAGAAAAGACCAGAAAGAAGGGAAAAGAAGGAAAAGAAAAAAAGAAAAAAAAATAATCTTCAATTCTTATAAATATATTTGGGAATTAAGAGTGAATTACTTTATGATTTAGAGTATAAGAGATTTCCTTTAAAATAATTTCAGACCCAGTTGCTCCTTTGATCAGCTGCTAAAACTGGTCCACCCGTAATTTGCAATAGATTTTTGGACCATGTCCAAGTAACAATTTTTCTAATGGCTTGGAGGAGCGTAGTTCTTTTCTATTCTGTAAAAGCACAGTTATAACTTCTGACAGTACCGTAAACAACCATGAGGAAAAACACTTCGAATCTCTCGAGGGTTTTTCTTATTGCCTCCTTTCTCTTTCCCGCTCAGTTTTCAAAAATTGGCTGCAATGCTTTTCTGTCTGGAAAGTAAAAATAACAGGATGCTTCTGCAACTGTATTTTACTAGTCCTATAGCTTATGCAGCAGGTGGCTAACGTCAGAAGAGTTCAAGTCAGACAGTCTCTGTGCACTTGCAGACATCCAAAGTCTTTTCTAACTCAGAGATACGTATATGTATGTGTATATATGTTGGACTTCTGGCCTCAGTTCACCAGTAATTTAAATTAGGCCCTAAAAAGCTAGAAAAGCTGGATCTACTAGGTAACCTTCAGAGTATCTCCAGATTTTACGTATGCAGGGAATGCTGTCTGATGCACACTATTCTGAGGAAGGACGACTGATAGCATTTCACAGACAATGAATTTTAATCTTCCAGAACCTGCCTTCACCACTATGGCCCTAATAAGAACGGTTGTTTGCCCAAATGAATTTTTGTTTTTTTCATGGCTGAAGAGCCTGATAAAGGTGAAACATTTAAAGATCTCCTATCTTTTTTCCTCTTCGGATTTAAAATAAAAAAATAGATAGCGATACGTTAATAGATAGGTAGGAGAAAGGTTGAAGGGAGGAGAAATAAGATAAAGTTTTCTAAAGAGTTTGCCTTTTCTGCTTGCTATGATTTTAATAAACTGTGACCCCATTAAAACCACCACTCCATACACTTTTGTAATCAGTTCCTTTTTTGTAATTGTGCCAGTGTTGTATCCACTGTATATGAATTCATGCCAGATAAATATGGCTATGCTTCAAGAAGCACTATTTTTCAAAGCATTACCCTGAACTCTCTGGCTCAAGTACACAAATTTGAGGGACAAATGTCTCCGAAAAGAACAGTCTACAGCACTTCCAACCCCTCTCTCCTACATGACTCTTCTGCAGTTGTACAAAGGCCAACAAACATCAAATGAGACATGTAGACCGAAGCCAAATAATTCAGACTAAACTGATCAAGTTTACCCACTCAGTGCAAGATGTTTTCAGTTCATAAGATCTTTTTTCTTTTGTAGGCTAATTAAAACAGCTTGACTAAGACTTACTGAAATATTATGTTCCTTGCCATTCAAAAATTGTATGAGCCAATGCCAGCACTCCTCCCTGTTCACTTTTAAAGCCATATGCACTTCTCTTAAAGTTTTAAACCTGCTTGAGGTATCCACAGCTGCTTCTAATATTTTGACCGTTAAATTCTCTTCTTCCTCTCCAACTGAATTGCTATGAAGTATGCCAAACAGTTAATGTTGTTTTGTTTTTTTGGCTTCTTGCATAATGCCGCCGTATTCAAACACAGGAACTGTGCGACTGAACAACTAAAACTTGTATTTCTAGATTCAAAATTGAATAGCTGTCCCTAAAAGCTGTTCTTTGCCTATTTAGCTAGGCATTGTTCATGTTGGCATCATGTACAGCTTTTACCATGTATAGGCAAAATAATGAATACTCAAAAAATTTATATCTGGGCTTGAAAAGCCCAGAATAAAATGCCTATTTGGTATTTAAGGCTCATCCCGGTAACAGGAAAGAGAAATTAAACAGTTTTGCCCAGCCTTTTTTTTTGTCTCACTTGTACTGTCTGGGTTTCAGACTGCTTAAGGAATTTCTATGGATTTGGATAAATATAACAGAAAGAATGAGGCTTGTAGGTTAATGATACGAACTTTGCAGATAAGAGTTTTCTCTTGTTCCTGCTCTGGAAAATATGTGACTTTCCACAAGGCAGACACTTTCTTAACTTTAATGAAGTCTAGCTAAATTTAGAGTGTGAGTTTTCCCTGAACAAAGCCTAAGATCTTCAAGATTCACACCAAAAATGAAAATCACTCTATGACAAGCATATAAATAAGAAAATGCACAAAGACTTCGAAAGACATTTTCAGGAAATATAATAAACAGCAAAGCAACTGAGAGGAAGATAAGAAAAATCTGAACTGTAAAAGCTGTAGAGACTATATATGTGTATTATATATATATACATATGGTTATACAGATGCGTATACATCTCCATATATAGTGTGGGTACTGTATACAGACAAGACGGCCTACGATGAGGGAGAGGGAAAATAGAGTGGGTTTTTTCTCCTTACACATATACTATTCTGACACTAGATTTTAAATTTATTTCCTAATGCAAATAGGCTTATGGTATTGTATTCCATTCATGTACATACCTAACAGTTTTTGAACACGCTGGCT
This sequence comes from Haliaeetus albicilla, assembly GCF_947461875.1. Taxonomy (NCBI): domain Eukaryota; kingdom Metazoa; phylum Chordata; class Aves; order Accipitriformes; family Accipitridae; genus Haliaeetus; species Haliaeetus albicilla. The sequence continues at coordinate 11,547,937 of NC_091510.1, forward strand.
AATTTGAATGAAATCTGAAGGAAGGTGAGGGTTCTCAAAGATTTTACATTCTTACCTTCCCCCCCACACCACCTCACAAATGGAAAGAGGCAGCCAGCCAAAAAAGGCTTTCCATGAAGAGTGCAGTGTGAGCTCTCTCCTGGTTAGACTTTAGATCTGAGCAAGTGATCACCAAAAGGCACAGAATACTAAGAAACCAGACTCCCCCACTGTTTTCATGGGCAACATGCTATATAAAAATGTATCTAAAAATGTATCACTATTAGAGGGACTATGACAATTTGAAATAATAGGCATGAGTAATGGGGAAAAGGTGCTATCTAGCTTTATAAACATCATACATACTTCATGAGCTTCATACAACCTCAAACTCCTACTGGTTTAACTATCCTCAGATAAGTCCCTAGCTGAAAACTGTATTTTAAAAACATACACGGAAACCGTATTCTCTTATTAATGTTCTGAAAACAGCATACCACTGATGCTGCTATTGCAGTATCTAGCAGAGCATCAATGAGTGCTTACGTACCAGTCGGGTATGACACAAACTGCAAAGATTGGAGCTGGTCACCTTTCCATACCTTAAGGACCCCACAGATCCAGACTATTCTGCTGGAGAAATTTTCACTAGCCTCAGGAAAAGAAATCTGCTCTGACAACAGCCCTAGTCCTCCAGTAGGTCCAGAGCCAGAGCTCCCCATGGAGAAGCCCATGCCAACAACGCTTACCACAGCCCTACTTGTCGGGAGCAGCCTAACGAGGGCTGGAAGTGCAGGGTAAGGAAAACGTTCAGTCCCTGAAGGCATGGAGGAAGGGTGACTCATCTGGTGCTGTTCCCAAGTCATCCTCGCCAACCAAACCAACAGCTCGCTGATGTGCTTCAAAAACCGCCCCTTCTAGTTTTTTCAGAGCGGTAGGGATGGGACCACAGTCTGGGGCTTTTGTGCAAGGGTAAATGAGGAGTCAGAAAGGACAGCCTCCTCCAAAGAATGGAGTGGCTGGTTCCACTGCTGTTATGTAGACCAACTACAAAACTAAGTTTTTGTTACTCTGCATGTTATAGCCACTTTCCTTAACTTGTCAAGAATTTACCAAGTTTTCACCATTTCATATAAACACCAGCCAATGGAAAAGTAAAAGAAAAAAGTTCTTTTTTCTTTCTTTTGAGGGTAAATTTTGACAGATGGTTCATAGTACCTTTCTGACACAGCCTTTGATAAGAGTTTTTTAAGAAATAAGAGGAGGAGCAGAATCAGCAAAATTACATTTGCCTCATTGGTTAGCTAAATCCTGCTTCTAATTAGGTCAGTTATACAGGTGTAAAACACTCCAGTAAATGAGTGGAATTACTCTAGTACACAATCAGATACGAGTCAAGCTCTAATTTTCCTTTTCAAATGCCTACACTGCATTTTTCAGGATTAACTTCATAAGGTCTGTAAGTAGCAATATAGAAAGTGTGGGATCTTACGTGCACATGGAGTCACTAGAAAAATTGCTGGACTGTGTCTACGAACACTGTCGCGGCACAGACTGTGTGAATGAACCTTTTCTGTCGAGCGCTGGGATGCACAGCCCTATCCTCCGTAGCTGTGACCCCCTGCCATCTCCTCCGGGTCCCCGTCCTCCCTCCCTGCACACCCCTCCTCGGCATCCCTTTTAGTAGTTTGAGCCTTACAAGTTGTCCGTAAAATCTTTGGGAGGGACATGCTACTTGTAAGCACAGTGACTCTCAGACACAGCACAGAGTAAGATAAGAGAATTTGTACTAATTTTCTGTTTTCTCTGCTTCTTCCCTCCTATGGAGTTAGGAAGAAAAGCTCTCTTTCAATGAGAAAGTAAAATTGCTGGCTGCCTGGCCAAGCAAGTGAATGCAGTGACTGTGGTGTTTGTGTTGCAGCCATTTTCATACAAACAGTTCCAGATAACTTTGCAGTATCAGCCTCAATGTGTACTTTGTTTGGAAAAGATTCCCCTAATCATCAAAGCACTGCATAAAAAACAATCGTAGCAATTAGGGCATGCCAAGTAGAAGAGACAGCTGTGGAGAATTTTTTGTCCATTTCTCTGAACATCCTTCCTTTGATTCACTGGAGTTGAGTTCAAATTTCCAGCCTTTAACTTCCAGCTCTTTCAAACAGACACAGCCCTTACATATCGATCAACTGCTAACACTGCTCCACTGTCCGCGGAGCAATAGCAGGGCCTCGCTCCTCGCTCATCCACCCCTTCCCCAAACATACACACTTTCTTCACCCCATCCTTAGGGCACTGAAAGTCTATAAGGCTTTCATTGCCCCTTCTGAAGAGCAATTTCTGCGGCGGTATTTGACAAGAAATAAGTTAGCATACTACAGCAAGGCCAAGAGAAGTTCAACATTTAAACATTTATGTTCTAACATAAACATAGATAAAAAATTCTATTTATCTGTGAGCTGCTTCCCTCTCTCCTCACTTATTTGAGGCTGGTTTTACATGACAAGTGTTTTAGAATGGAATCTAGATCACTATCCCACTTGTACAGCATCTAGCATCACTGATCCTCATTTGAGTACTTGGATTTAATAGTTGGTAAGTGCATAAGGTGGTAGAACATATAAGCTTATTTTTAATGAAACTGTTGTCTACAGTATGCTACATTTTTATCTGAGACAGTGACAAATTTATTGCCATGAAGCTAAAAAATGTAGGTTCTTTAGCCTTAAAAAGTTAGTTTGGAAGAACTATTAAGAAAAACCCTGAAAATAGGTACAATACAAGAACACTTAATGCAAGAAGTGGAGCCCTTTAAGAATAAGCCGTGCTGTACAATAGCTGTACCACAGCTGCCACAGTGGGCAGGAAGCAAAAAACATCGCTGGTTTCACGTAAGCAACCAACAAATTTCAGAGGAATTGTAAAAAGGACTGAGTTCAGCCTGTTACAGTTTAAATTAAGTTTGTGGTTTAAAACCGATTCCAAAGAACATGAAAAATATTAACAACTTGGTGATTTGCTTTTCTCTGAGTTAAACTGTTTTAGTCTCACTTCTAATGTAATGGGAGAGACAAGAAAAAATTAACATAGTATTATGCACTTTCTTCAGGATGATCAATACTGGTTTGTGTGATTAAGAAGCTACGACAGGAACAACACGTCAGGCACGAATGGTGACTAACCTCCACTGACCTACAGGCTGGGTAAGTTATTAAAACAATTGGTATTAAAAAGCCTTATAGAAGATTCTCACAATATCACAAATTCTTTGGGCATACAAACTACTCTTAAATTAACTGATTTTTGTAAGATATTTCAGATTGGACACTTCAGCAATAGTTTGATTGCTCTGAATGGAAGTGTAAATAATCCTTAAAAAAAAAGAGATGAATAAGGCAAGCTGAGCGAGCTGCTAGAAGCAAATCCCATGTCTAAGAACAAAGCCCCATATTCATTGCACCTAACTGTAGGTGCCAGCTCGGGAACTAAATTACCACAGGTTCTCTCAATACACAACTGAGAGAAAAGCACCTCTTGAGGGTGATTTAAGTTTAGGGGCATCTTTGTAGGTGTCTTTCTCTCTGCTGCCTGTGAAAGAGCTTGAAGTGACAGATATTGTATGAATTCCATCAGAAAAAGTCTTGTCCATCCCCTTGGTGGGATAAACCAGGTTATTACATTAAGTTCAAACCTAGAAAGTGGCTGTTTCAGAGAAAATAAATAAGCTATGAGGATGGAATGAATAAAACAACACAGAGCCTCTAAAAGAAACTAGCACAAATACAAAAAGGTTGGGATTTAGATTTTTAAATGTATCTAGTGAACTTGACAACCCCAAATTTTAGGTTGTCCAACTTGAAAGTTCTGAAAGGCGATTAGTTTCTATGAAAAAGGTGGTACTTTGTAAAGACCTTAAACACTCAGATGCACAAATCAGTCACCCCTTTAAAAGGCCTATTTCCCATATGCCTATAAGATTGATACATCAAAGTGTTTATATTTTTGGGTGGCAGACATTTAGCTACCTTTTGCCCTCTGTTTTGCAGGATATTGTTCTAATTTGCCTGAAGCCTTCTCTTTCTTACTCTGGGATAAGGCTCCACATCTGTGTTCTTGGGGCTGCCTGGTTTGAAATACGAATGGCAGCAACCAAATTGTCCGCACCAACACACGTCTTTGGGGCATCCTCAGAACAATCTGCAGGTCTCCGTCAGCTAAGACAGCAAGCACAACATCCAAAGGGAAAATAAGCAGACTGGTTAGACAGGTGACAGTTCCAGTGCTTTCCAAACATTTCTACTTAAGATAGTTTGCCAAGCAAAGTAGCTTACAGCTTACAGTTCAAGAGGGGATTTACCGGAGAGATTACAGTGACTGCAGTCAACGAGCAGCACCCTTTGCAGAGCACACATCCAACTTGATTAAGGCTGCATATAGCCCTGTCACTTGCTATAAGCCCTCCTACTTATTTCAAGCTGTTAAACAGCAACCGCAATTCCTTAATGCTATCCTTCCCCATAAGCAATGGCTGTAGCTGTTACAGCAATGCTGTTCAGATCCTAACAAGAAGAAAAATAACTCACGTGAGGGAGGTGGTAATCCTCAAGAGAAACTTCCCTAAAACGATGCATGCAATACTCCGCAAAAGTATGAGAACACTTTAATGAACATTCCATTTTTATACTGGCTGAATTACTTGCTTTCAGATCTTGTTTCTTTAAGTATATAGGTAGCTTCCAGATTAATGTCACCCTTCTCTTCAGAAATGCTGTGACAGCAAGTGGAGAAGGAAGGAGGTCTAATGCTGGCAGCTGAATGCAAGTGCTGTGTAAATCTGTAGTGAGATACTGCTGAGATAGTAGAGAACTTCTGGTATACGTGCAAGTACACCGATTACCCATCAACTCGTTAAATATTTCTCCTCGTGTGAACATATAAGGCCTACGTGTCTATATATAGAGTTGCATTGCCATATATTCAGTAAACTAATTCATTATAGTAGTTCTGTTTAATGATCCATTTTACTATCTCTACTATCTCTGTAGCACTAAGCAGAAAGCTGTGAGAATGTATCAAAGTGAAACATGTCTCCACCACAGAGATATCTCCATTTCCTATGCAACTGGCTCATTTTAGTATTATCTTTGCTTGCCCATCACTCCTCCTCACCACTTCTCAGGGACTTTCCAAAACTTTGTATCACCAATCTATTTTAAGAATCAAAAAAAAGGATGCCCCTCTGATAAAAGCATGCCCAGATCCATCACACTTGTCAGGGCTATATGCCTGTGCTAGCTTTCAAAGTAGCCTCAAAAGGTTTAAATAACATACTTTGGAACAATCTGTTGTGAGATGTACAATCTGTAATAATAATGATAACGTTAGCAATAAGTACATGAAAAGAGAATATCTTCTCAAACAGAAGTTCTGTACTACAAGTAAGATTCATCTCAACTAATTTTAGACACTGAAAATTAGGTGTTTAACTGAAACTAGATGGTTCATCTCCCCTTAATTAAGCAATAGATGCACATAGCTCCAGAGGGTGAGTCATTCTACCTTTACATAGTCATCTCAGGAAAGGGAAAGGAATTGCCCTCAATAAGTATTTATGTCTACCACCTGGCTGTAGTAGAAGCCCAAGCAACTAGCTCGGACTAGACACCAACCTTTTAACTGGCTATAATGAGCTAAGAGGAATTCCACCATGATCAGAGCCTCCACACGGTCTCTGAAAATATCTGGACACTAACTTCTTGCCTGTGTGTTGTCTGTTCTCAACCTTCAGCTGAGTCCTCCACCCTTTCCTAGTCTGACACATATAACTAATATTGCTTCAGTTTTCTATACATGCAAAAATTACAAGAGATAATTAACAACTTTTCCTCTGTTTTTGTTCTGTGCTCCCCACTCTACACTGATGCTGGACTTCACTGATCTATAATGCAGGAAAAAGGGCTAGGAGTCTCTTGAACTTTCCTGGTATTTTCCATTGGTCCCAAGGTATTTGCAGACAGGAAAAATCAGTCCCAAACAGCCTGTCCCCTGTGCTCCACATCTTCTATTCATGCTGACTATTTATCACATGCACTTAATCCTAGCTTAACAATAGCATTCAGCTATCAGGACTTAATATTACCAAACTAAAAAAGAAAGATTTCATTAAAGAAATACAACATTGCAGAACAATGTTCTATACAGACTCGACTCTTTTGGTATGTAGAATAAGACAGAGAAGGTAGATAGGGATTGGCAATAAGGATTGTGAGCAGATTTTTTACTGAGCACATTTCTACTGCCAAAAGTCATTTATGGGTGGGACAGAAGGAGCCTCAAATTTAATCTTTGGAGCCATGAATGTGAACAATTCTCTATGCAGAATTTATGAGCTGTTTTACTTATCAGTGTTTCCTCAGAGTTTTCACGCAGTCAGATTGATTACCCTTTCTTCATACTGTTTGTGCATACTCAAGTTTGGCTATACAGTGTATAAAATGGACATGAACTGCATATTGTACCATACAAGGAAATTAAAGGCAGTGACATGCCAATCATGGTTATTACATTTTTGTTCAAAAACACAACATGATATCACTCATAATAAAAATCTATATTTCCAAATACTTCAGCAGCAAGCATAACCTAAATATTTAGGATTTTTTAATTAGCCAAATTCCATAGGTCAACTAAACAGACAGAACACAAGAAAAAACAGAGATGGGAAGAGTTTTATTTTTTTCTATAACAAGCTCAGCTTTCATGAAACAATTCATCCTGAATGTTTTCATTGCACAAAGTTGTTGGGTTGGGGTCCATCCCGTCCCGTCCCCCCCCCTTTAAATCCATGATTTCCATGAATAAAAGTCTCAGATTACCTGGTTATCAGAAAATACTAGTCATCTGGCATAAAACAGCTCAGGATACCAACATAGCCTAACATTCCCTAGAATAAGGCCTTTGTCCTGGACCTACAATGCACCGCCTTTTATTTCAGGAATCTCTTTCCCCATACAGTGCTAGGGACCCTGACACAGACTGAAGCTCTGCACATGGTGAGCAAGGCACCCACAAAATAATGGATATACAATCTGTGCGACCCAAGCAAATAGGGGACAGTATATCAATACATCCTTAGACAGACAGACTGATTTCGCCAAGTAGCAGCACTAGCAGTGGCAGTTTCTGTCCAAGTTTACTTGTAAAACCTTGTTATGGAAAGTCTGGCAGAGATGTTAGCCAAATTTCTCAAAAAACAACTTCACTCTGTGGCAATGCCTGATGGTTACTAACCAAATACTGGATGGATTTCTTGAGTTATGAAGAAACCTGAGTATAGAGATTTTAAGCATATATATCTTATTGGAGTTTAGCTTTTGGTGGAGGCTGGAATACTCCAAGAACAAATATGTGTCTGTGAAGCATTTAAAAATGAACAAATGTAAAAATTTAAACCAAAATATTACATATTTTTCATGATAACAGATTATGTTTATTTGCTATTTTATTTTACTTGCTTACCTAATCATGGTGTTAGATACACTTTGATACAGCAGAGTAATGAGAACATGTTACAGACATAATACCCTCCACGACAGGATACAGTTTGTTTTTTTAAAACACACCGTGCCAGTTTGTGGAAGAAGTAATGGACTGTATAGCTTGAAAATCTATCTTGTGATAATGTAGGAGGTTGCAAATTGTCTAACCACAATGAAATGGGATGATATTCATACACCAGTGAGTAAATGGAGAAACTCCCACTGATTTCAGCAAGAACACAGTGAATTCTGATTTCAGAAGACTAATTTTGCCATGTTTCTAAAATGAAGTACTTAGAGTGAGGGAGCGAACAACAGGCATCTCCCTAACGGACAACAGCGAGATGATAAAAGCAGAAAGCTGCAGAAGCATCCAAATATGAGATAACAAATGCTAGTCTGTTTGGAAACTGAATCGTCAATAACTTAAACATTTTATTTACCATCTCTGCATTGGTCTCCTTGGCGTTGCTGAGGCAGCTTCACACCCCAGAGGAACTGGAGGAGGCAAAGCAGCCCGGGAGGGGGACAGTGGAGGGACAAGACTGCAGAGCTGCCTGCCGGTCCCTGCCCTGCCACTGGGAATTTGGGGTGCTGAGCTGCTGCTAAGAGTGCTGTGGGTGCTTCGCATGGTCTAAACGGCACAGGGATCAGTGCTTCTGCTGGTTTTGCCTGGTTTGGTATTGAACATATAAATTAATTCTACAAGTAGCAAAAAGCAAAAAGATGTGTTGTACATCTCACTTTTATTACTATGAGCAGTACTTCTATCCTTTCTAAGTCTTCACCAAAAAGATAACATATATGACATATGTACATGTATATATATGTACACATGTATAATATGCATCAATACAGGTATGTAATGTACGTGACATATGGCACATGTGTCTCAATAAAAAATTATTTAAGTGTGTAGCTCATTTAAATATGTCCCTAAATCACCTTCCACAATACTTAAAAATATTTTATTGAGTATACTTCAAATTTTTGTAAATACATAGATAAATGCCAGCAGGTACCTGCATATGAACATACATATCCTTCACTATCTTTAATATGCACCATAAACTAAGTATGTATAGTGGTTTCTGTCTACGTAGGATGCACTATTGGCACCAAAATGCTAAACCTATATTTATTGTCTCTGTGCTATAAAAATGAAATCTTACAGTGGCTTTAGAGGAGCTGTAGCAATCTATTCAGTCAATGATTTGCTGTCTTAAGATTTTCGGTCATCTCTGCTCCGACCTGTGTCCAGCTGCTCCGAAAACGTTAGGGCACACCGATGTTTGTCACACTGTTAACACATCCAAAAGTATCCTAAAAACAACTGCAGAATGAAGTTAACCATATAAGCACAAAAATTATTAGTTGAATAGCTCTTCTGAAGAGTTCAACTAATTGTTAAGGAGACAGACCCCAAACTGCACTCAAACGAAGACATCGGGTTGATCTGACAAATGAAAAAGCACTGTGAAGTAATGTTGTCTTACACAGTTCTTAAACTTCCACTCGGAATTGTATCAAGTATTAGTTGAAGTATCATTCCTAAGGTTAATTAAGATAAACAAAGGTAGTTGTAGAAGAGAGCTGTTGCACTTAGAGTTTCTTATTTTGTAACAAAGTATCTATTTGTATATTTCCGTTAAAATGTTTCAACACTAAAAAAATTGTTGTATAATCACACACCAGTGATAGAACCACACTAGTCATACCAAGACAAGGACTTCATCTCAGGAATTAACAATTTCTTACACTTTGCCTCATAGTGGAACTACATTAAGTAATACCCCAAACTTTTCCAAAAGATCCAAAATCTTTTGTTGCTCTGAAGTGGTGGCAATATGCATACACTGTAAAAAGCCTCCACCCAGCCTTCAGTTCAGGTTAACTACTGCATCCGCGCAGAGTTTTGCAAGGAATGGGCTGAATTACAAATACAGGTTTGCTAATACAGTAGGAACCAATATTCACCTTCCAAAAGTCCAGTTCTTGGATATCCCACTGATTTATGGTTTGACCAAGATACATAATATTTCTATCTAATCAATTAGGACAAAATAACTTGTTTATGTCAGAACTGTGTGGTGAATTCAGGTTACTCTCTGCAAAGGCCATTGAGATCCTTAAGGACATGTATACATCTGAGTGAAAATTTCTGTTGAAAATACTGACTTTACTATCATCTGAGCTGAATTTTTTAATGGGAAGTGAAGGAAACTTTTGTCCCTTTAGACTGAAATGTGACCAGTATCACTCTGCCTTTGCTGGCATTTATATCAGTATTTCACAATGAGATCTCACAACTTCTCTCAAATTAAATGAGATCACCTCCAATGTTCAGGAGAAAAGGGACTGAATTTTCCATAGATGCAAATACACCCCTAATCCCCTTGCTTTCAGGGAGTCTGAGTTCTCCAGTATCTCTTTTGCTGATCTCAATCTCCTGTATTATATTCTTTTTCTGTTGCCAAGTCCCCTTTAAGTAATATTTTGAATGACAGTCTTTAGTCTGACACACCGGTTCCCAATGTCCTCAGTTCTGTGTGCTCCCCTCTCTGAAACTTAATTTGATTTGCTTTTTCAGCTTCCCTCATGACTCTACATCTTCTCTGCATCATGTCCACAAATGAGGCAGGATAAGCCAGAAAAATCCTGCACTGACATGGCTGAGCCCTGGGAAGAAAGCCTTGTTTTCATTTCCACATATTTTTCTTTTATTCCCCATTCCCTTGTGCAATAGCTTACCTTATAAACCCAAACTCTTTAAGGCTGTGACTGACACAACTGTCCTAGACTGGGAGGGTTTCTTTGCCCTCGTTCATTGGTGACACAACCACCAACCCATTCCAGACACCCAGCTGAAGAAACCTTGCCCTTGCTTAAAAGCAGTCTGTACCTGAAACTTTTGCAAATTAGACTGCTTCAAAAACCACATCTGGAGATGGCATCACCTATGAACAGAGCATGTGACTGTCAATCACTACAGAGACTTTCTCTGGGGAGCAACCTACTTCCAGGTTTCAGCTAATAATACAGAAGCGTACCAGTCTTCAGCGTGCTACTGCAGCGAGGTAAAGAAAACAGCAAAGACACTGTTGTTCTCTCCTTACCTTTGTCAGGATCACGAATATACACAGGAAAAAATGTATGTTGTATATAAAATGCCTTCTACTTGTGTCTTCTTGTTACAAGCAAGAGCGAAGAATGGATGCATTATTAAATTGACAGGAAGTTGTTAACATCAGTAACTGATTAGGTTAAAAAAAAATCAGTTTTTCTAAGGTCATTCAAAGCAATTTCAGTAGCATGTTCAAAAGTAGCTAATTAGATTATTTCTTCAGTATTAAAAAAATAAAATGAAACAGTACTTAGCCACCAAACAACTTTAATAATAATAATGGCATTATTACCATTTCACATATGAGCTGAGTTCAAGGAGGTACTTGATAGAAACCAGAAGTGAAACTAGATTGTGGCTTCCCATGCAAGTCGCTAGGCCTTACTCCCTCTCAGAAACATTTCAAAAGCAAATCTGAACCTGCAGCTCTCAAGCTTTCAGATTTGTGCTGCTCCTTCATGAGAAACAGATTCCTTCAGCTCTTCCTTCCAGCACTCTGTCTCTGGCTGGTGAGCTGGCCAGCAATGACTAAAGCAGGCAGACTGATCAGCTGAGGAAATTTCTAAACTCCTTTTGAACTTTTATTTGTTATTTCACATTCTTATTTAATGCCTATTTATTTCCACTACAGAGACAGCTTACAAAAAAACCAACCCCGAGACCAAAAACAAAACCAAAACAAAAAAAAATACCCCCAAAAGAAAGAAAACAGCTTGTTTACTGCATAGATGTGTTGCCAGGAAATCCCATTGTTGTAGTGGTGAGTAAAAGTCCTGCACCCTGACTTATGTCTTACTCACCCTAAATCATGTATGAGCAACGCAGCCTTTCCTGATTAATGAAAGTGGTCAAATGTTTTACAACACTTGCTAGGAAGTCATCTTTCTGTGCATGACCACTCTGATTACTAAGCTGTGATGGTTTTACACATGCCCTGTAAATCAAATCCTGATGCACAACAGGAAGTTTTCATTGCCAAGTCTTTTGGAGTTTAACACAGCATCAACGTGATATAAAGCCAGGTGTTAAAATCGTCAAAGGGAGATATTTTGAAATGGAAAGCACAAGAGAGAGCTCAACATCTATTTTTGTTCTAGCTTTTCAAATTTGCAGCAATTCACTAATTGGAGAGTTTCACGTGAATAAAATATTTTGAACTACTGTTGAGAGATATATAGAAGGATGAAATGCTTTCCACTGTATTAAGATCAGAGGGGCAGAGCAGTAAAGGAGGGTTTACAGGAAAATAAACATAACTAAAAAGATAAGTCAGACCAAATGTCGTGCTGAAAGTAGGTTAGGACAATACTAATATTATACTTGGTTAACTTCTCTCATGTTTTATGCAGAGTTAGTACAGACGTTTAGTGGCTGGCACCTTCTCAGTTTATATATCCAGAAATACTACGGTCCAGCCCTAACCACTTTAAAATTATGCTTCCCTTTGATTTGCTTGTTTTCCAAGCTCTCTCAACTTGCTTTACACAGAACATACACAAGAGCCATCAGAAACCTGCACATCTTACACGGGGGAATTATCCCCTCGCATTTACCAGACAAAACACTCTACATTCCTTTTCTGAATTTTAAATAAGTTATGCTATCTTCTAGCCAACGTCCTCTTGCCAGTAAAAACAAAAAAGAAAGTTTTGTGACCTTAAAAACATCATGGGCAAGTGAAGATTCGCAGAAATTATTCCACTAGTAGGTTTGAGAATAGATAGATGCTTCCTCCTCTTCCAGCTTAATCCCCAAACACCCTCGCTGTCAAAAGGCTATTGTTAAGGCATGGGCTTCCTCCAAGACCACATCCTGTGAATCAGGTCAAAGTGAAACACAGAGCTGCTTTAAATGAGCTACTCTTTGCGTGCCCTGTATACAAGTGCAGGAAAAACTATGCAACTCAAAAAATTAGCATACTAGAGAAAAAAAGATAGTGGACCTAGACCAGAATGAACATATAGTTAAAAATATTAGCAGTTCTCAGTTGTAATGGATGGCCTTGTTATTTACTAAATACAAGGGTTTCTGCTACCAATAAGCTAGACATTTAATTCAGAGGCAGAAATTAAGACCAAAAAAGTCATCTCTCCTTAAAAAAGACCTGTTTTTATTCCATAACTATTTATACTTTCCACATCATATTTAGTAAGTGAAAAGCCTATCAACAGCACTGTACACAGGACTTTCAATGAGTGCTACACTGCTCCACAAAGGGTGCAACATATTCTGTATCTCTAATAAACTGTGTCAGAGTCTGTGTTGATTGGATACATTAAAATCAAAGAATGTGGCTCCTGGAGTAAAAGTCCACCTCCAGGTCAGAGCTGGGCCCACATTGATGGTAGCCACTGACATTGAAATGAAGAAAAAGCCAAAACTGTCCTTATGAAGCAAGCAGGAAAAATAACTCATTATCTGGATGTTTTATTCTTAACTGATGCCTTAGAAAAGACAAAGGATGTGCTTGTGGTTATGATGTGGGGACTGGGACTCCAGATATATATGACTTGAAATTCCTAGTCCTGCCACAAAGTCCCAGCCTGAGTGTGGGAAAATCATCCATTTCCCCTTTAATCTCTCCTCTCCCTCTGCACTGCGGGGTAATATTTTTCCCTTTCTCCCCGACTCCGTGTAATACAGCCATACATTCTGTAGGGCTGCGACTAACTTCTCCTGGGCACATGCACGCTACCTGTTGTGCTAAGGCATCAATCTAGTAAAAATTTCTAGGATCAAGGTCTGGTTGAAACTCAGAAAAAATCCACAGAAAGGACATCCTCATATGTTTTTACTTAAGGGAAGAAATGTTTTTTAGCTGAACCAAACTTCCTAATCTTAGTGGTACCCTTCACTCTGCTGGTGCATTGGGATGCTCCTGACTTCTAGGGAGCAGCATGTACAGCCCCTAAAAAATGCAGCCAGCTGAAATCTTCACTGCAGTGCTCCTGAAGGGATTTTTGAAGGATCTCTGAGCCCTAAACTGAATGGGTTTCACAGGGTTTCTATGTTCCTTGTTATAGAGCAAAGAACTGAGTCCCTGAGAGTCACTCCACTGCCAGATCTCACAGGATCTTGAGTCATGAGGGCACTCCGATCCCGATATCTTATATGCCAGGGAAATGAGTGTTTCCAAGCAAGCAACTAGCTGGCGGGTCTCCGAAGATACCTTACCTATGCTTTCGGGAAACTTAACTGGAACTTCAATACTTCAGTGAAATGCCTCTGGAAACACCCATACCGTACAATGGCATTTTGCTAAGGTAGCAAAGCTGTCTCCAGAAGGAGTCCTTGCATCTCTAGGGCACTGTGGGCCACAGGGCTGTCAGCTCAGGTTCCCAGCGTAGCACGGGTTTATTAGCACAGACCTACACTCAGAGGCATCAAGGAATGAGCAAAGAGAATGAGAAGACCATCAGGATGGCCATCGAGTCCTTTGCACGAGGAAGGACCAGTGCTAGTGATGCTATGAATGACAAGTGTACACGCCTTTGTTTTTTAAAATACTCCAGTGACGCAGATACTATACCTTCTGCATGCAAAGCCTTCCCCTGTTTAACTACTGTTACTGCCGGGAAGTTTTAGTAAAGCCTAACTAAAACTTCCTGGGGTATAATATAAGCCCATTATTTTTATCTAGAGAGGGAGACCACTTATCTCCATTTCTGCTCATGGAGAACAGATCACCCCAAGGGGCTGCAAGAGTGTTGCAGCAAGCAAATGTTGCTGGGTTGCTTCAGGTTTGGAGCTCTGCTGGTGCCTCCACGGTGCATTAACACTCAGACACACTCCCATTTTCAAGGAAAGGATTTTTTTAATGAAAAGTTGTTTGGTCAGGAAATCCCCAAGAGGCTTCCCTAGGCACAAATGCAATACAAAAGAGTAAGAGTAATTGTTTTCTGCTGATGCCTAAAACCAGCTCAGAAAACACAAATTAATATGAAATACATTGAGTTCTATGTTCTTATTTTGTGAAAGAAATAAAACAAAAGAAGTAGGAAAGGTAGGCAGATGTCTTAAGCTCAGGTTGGTAAATACCCTCCCAGTTACAAATTACAAACAAAAAGCATCTGTCGACCTACACTCAATACAATTTTCTCACAAATACAAAAGCTTTGAGAGTTGCATGTTGTGTTACTGTACATTTATCTCAACTATAGGAAAATATGCTTGGTACAGATGATTAGAAAATAAACATGTAACTGTGAAGTTGACTCCAAGCTCATACAGCGTGAGGCTCTTAAATCAGTTATAATATAGCGTAGACAGATGGTGCTGGATACATAAAGCACATTAAAGATGCTGTTATCTGTTTGATAAAGAAATAATTCAGAGCACAAGGCAAGAAGCTGAAATTGCTGACAATCTGAACTCCTGCCAGCTGTCCTGGCTTCACTAGGGCTGTGTGAATTTTAAACACACATAGTCCCAGGTGTCAGCAGTGCTGACTGAAATTTCTGGCAGCTACTTCAGTGCTTTTGAAACAATGCTGGCTTCCCATCACTAGCAGTCACTATGGGGAGAAGATAGGCGGTCTCTGGCTGCTTCTGCTGCCCTTTTTGTTGCCTTGGCCGTAGTGCTGTAAATGAAACACTCGGCACAATGAGCGGCCTCCTTTCTTGCCAACCCACAAGGCAGACATCTCCAATGCACTAGCACTGAGAAAAGGAAGGGTATGACAAAATGGGGAAATAAACTCATTTATTTATGTTCCCTAGATTCAGTATGTCAAGAAACTCGGTGGAGCTTGGCCCTGAGAGACCGGACAAAAAGGTATCCAAGAAATTGAAAGGTCAAGGAGATGTGGGATTGCAACAGATGCTCTGCTTGGGAGACATTTGGGGAATGGTGGGAAAGGGTCACACAGAACCTAAGTAAATGGTGCGGAAGGGTTAGCTAAGGAAAGACGGAGATATGGAACTTGTTCATGGCACACATCTGGTTTTCCAATGTGCACAGTATTCCCCTTGGCATGAGCAGGAGCTCCACCCATGTACGGAAAGCAAAAATATTTGTCTTGAGATCTGTCTGGATAGAAGAGCCTAGCCGTCCTTCAAGTTTGGTGTCTGGTGACGGGCAGGAGTTACCACATCACCTACAAACTGCTTAAAATCGATGAGGGAAAAATGGGAGGTTTCCCTGTGCCTTCCAACGTCCTACTGCAACAGGGCTGGCTGAATGACACTGGAAGCCCTCACACCAAGACTGAGATGCAACAGTATGATACTAAATGAAATGAACCTCGTGAGTCGCTTTAATAGCAACAGCATGTGTTTTTGCCTAATCTCATCAAAGTATTTAGCTTTGTTTTGTGACACTGACATTCATTTTGGATTACTTTAACAGTGTTTGCTTGGTACAACTAAGTGTTTCAGACCCCATTCTTCGTTGGCCATGCTCCCCAGGTAGAGCACATCTATTCTTCTCCGTTCTGCTGATTTACAGATGGCTTCCCCAGCACAACTGCTCAGATGTCTGTCCTCTACAGAAGAAGCCAGTAGTGTCTCTTTCCTCAAGTGGACACATCATATTCTTTGTCATTTCTTCCACAAGGCCTTGCAGCAGATTCATTTCCTGAGTTCCCTTGAAATCTTCCTGTATCAAAGTCATATTGTTTAATGATGAACTTCGTGGGGCTGGACCCCTCTAAGGGAGACCACAAATTACCATCCATTCATCTTCTGGGTACCAGTATCTCTGTACTACAAGAATCTTAATATAAACCCCCAAAATTGAAGTATCTAGAAAAGTTTTAGGTTTACATGTATGTGTGTTGGACCAGTTGTGGAGCCTGACTAGCACTTTCCAATAATGAACAGTGATATGAAAAATGTTACAGTCATGACAGGAAGACTTGATTAGTGGATACTGAGAAAAACAAGTCGTATGCAGAAGCCTGTAAAGATGTCTGCCAACAGGAAGGAAGAAGGAGATAAAGCAGACAGCAGCAGACAGATAGCATGGACAAAGAGAAACTGAAAAAAAGAAAAAAAAGATAATATGACAGTAAAGGAATGAATTAACTCAGGAAGGAAGGCTAAAATCTTATCGTCCAAGTCATGTAACCAGAACACTAAAATTAATATATCAGATTCAGCTCAGAGAAAATTCAGTTTGCAAGCATAAATGATGGTGCAGTGCTCTCAAAAGAAGAAAGTCTGATGATGGGAGGAAAACCCTGGGTGCATAAAGCAGAGCACTGCAAGAAGCAGCCCCAGGAAGCCAGGCCAGAAGACCAGCCTGCCTAGCAGGGGTGCTGAGTCCCAGCAGCTGCTCAGCTTTGTCCAGAAATGATGCGAAGCAGTACCTTTGCAACTGCACCATCAAATGTGTGAGGGCAGCTGAAATTAATCATGGTGACCTGGAGTAAAATACTATTGCCATTGGCATTTTGCTGCAGGTCAACATAGTGCAGTCATCACTGAGTGACCAAAATAAGTTGGTTTTGCAAAGACACTCTTTCTTCATTCGTTTAGTTTTAAGCCATTATTTCATTTACCTTTCTACAATACCACTTGATATTTTTTCATTTTGTTACCATTTAATAGCCCATTCTACAATTAGAATCACAAGGCAGCCTAGCATGATCCGATAATTTTGGTCGCATTAGTTTAGCAAGCAGTATAAAAGTGGTGGCACAGAAATATGAATAACATTGTACCCACAGTTAGAAAAATATTACAAAAGATACTGGTGTTTTCAGACGTGGGTTTGCATAAAAACACTCTGTGGTCCAACTGAACAGCAAAACTCCATCTGCTTCAAAGGCAGCCAGCATTTCACCTCATGAATCCAGCAGCTGGATTCCTTTCCTGTGTACATATATAGGAATAAACTTTTGTCTATATGATACTCAGGGAAAAAGAATGTGCTCTGAATGCTTGCGTTCAAATATTTTGCATGACTATTCACATCATAAGTGTTCATGCAGTCAGTTTAAACATCAGTGGGTTTAGCAAGAAAGCAGATGGACCTGTATGTGACTTAGGTACCAAAGCACAAATCAGGAAAATTTTGAACAAAAGTGCAGTTGAATAAACTACACAGAGAATAATTTAAAACATTGGCAACTTATTATTTGCTTTCCTAGGCTTAACTATGTTCTATCCAATTAAGAAAAAAGTTGAACATAACCACCTCAGACTTTTCCTACCACAGTTTTTATTAAAATAATAATATCACTTTTATTAAACTTCAAACTACATCATGTCCACAAAAAAGAAAACAACCAAGACTGCATATGCAAGTGCAGGAAAATCATGTGAGATGGGAGAGACGCCTAGGGAAAAGAGAACTGATGTTTGCAGCTGTATTCCTAACCAGCCTTGGCAAGCCAGTTGTGTGCAAAAGCCAACACAAGTGTCAAAAGTCTTGAACAATCAGGTGTGGTGAGACTGAAGGCCATAGAGGAAACAGCTGGGTGGCAATGACCTACTGTATTGACATGTATAACCCAAATTTATCTTGGAATCCTTAGCGCTTATAGATAGCAACAGGATATGTCACAGTGACTACATGTGTCAATCTAAGCGCCTTCCAGACAGGATGAAAAATCTGGTGACCCACAGTGCAGCATATGTAAAATAGCAAAGAAAGCAATGCTAAAGGTTGCAATCCAGCAGCCAAGGGCAAAAGTTAACCAGATGAGTAATTCACATGTTCCATTGTCTTTTTCAGACAGACATCCATCATTTCTCCTTCAAAAATCAGTGCTGCCTTATATTCAATGATATAACATAAGCATACAAGCAGTATGATATATAGGCAGATTTTACTCTCAGTTGGAAACTCAGACTAGGTATTCATTACATTTTGATTGAAAGACGTTTATCTGATCACTGTTATAATGAAACATTCCCAATGTACAGCATTGTATACCACAGAGCCACGTAGGAATATCACGTGTTTGATTAATATGTTCGCTAACCAAAGAAATCAACCAAAGGTCTATTGGAGACAGCACTCACCAATGGTCAAGCTTTGGGACAACAATATCTGTAATGCAGAACTTGCATCTGGTCAGCAAACCTGAAGAGGCATTAACTCTAACAACTCCCTCAAATTTGTGCTTAGAACTACTGCTTAGATAACGTGGACATACTGCTGAGGCTACCAGGCGCTGGGAAACAGGGTGGCATGGATCTCCATTGCTGATGAAGAAAAATAGCATTCAGTATTTTTAGGCTGATACTTTGAAGTTTGCTAGTAAGAAAAGCCTAAAAATAAATTCTTCATCATAACCACCCACCTTATAGCCCAAATTACTTTGTCAAAAAGATTTCATGAAACTTGCTTAAAAGGCGAATAAAAGAACATCCTTCCAAAAAATGTGCCTGGAAGAAAATTGGGCAAGGGGCTGTCACTAAGCTTTCCTGGGACTGTTGGACTTGTAAGGGGGGAATACAGAAAGGCTGCAGAAATTAGAAACTTCTTAAATGCTCAACACCTCTGTAAATCCAGGTGGCCAGGGGAGGTCTTCAGACCATCACATGCAAAAACTGGCCTTAATCTCTAAGGATCATGTTTTAAAAGTGCTCACCTGCCTCCATTAAGAACAGAAGGAGAGAAAGATCTAATGGCTGGTAGGTTCTTTTTTGGAGGTCGGTTTGTTCTGCATTTTTTTCTTTAAAAAACAGTCTCTAAGTTTACAAGTATTGTCAAACCCATGAAACATGAAATGGCAAATTGGGATCATAGTTTGGGTCTAGCCTGTTGCTTTACTCACTAGCATTTCAGCAGTGTTCAGGACCAGGTGCCTTGGAAGGATATGACTCCCCTTAGGTCTCATGCTGATCACTAATAGTTCCCAAGTGTTTTAAAGACTGAAGGCAAGATGCTTTATGTCTTTCTCCACGCTTTTTTAAAAAATCAAGAAACATCTCTCAGTAGGCAACGTAACTGTACTTTTTTTTCTGAAAATAGTACTTGCAAATCTAATTTACTTTTCATGCAGTATCCATTAAAGAACAACATTAAAGAGGAAACAAAGAATATTTTCTTTTAAAAATAAGCAAGGAAGCAGGAATCACATTTGTTGAAAAGTTGTATTGTTATCTTCATGTTGCACTCATGTCATTGAAAAGGGCCGTTCATCACTTCTGGTAATCAAGAGGTGAACAGTCTGCTCCTTCTTTCTATTTCTATATAGCATGTCTGAGACCACCAGTGCATCATCTTTGGAAGGCAGGGAGAGGTGATACAAAAAACTCCAAGGGAAAAATTAAGTGACATGACCAAAATCTCATGGGGAAATATGTGGCAGGGATTAAAAAGGAAACCAAATGTTCAGAATCCCAACCCTATGCTTTAACCACAAAACCAACTTTCTTCACTAATACCAAATTAACCTAGTAACTAAAAACAAAGGAAAACCAAGTATATATATTATGTGTATCTTGCCACTTTAACAACTCTGATGACACTCAAGTGTCCTCAAACTAAATAAGAAGCAACTACAGATATATGTTTAATCCCAGTGTGGTAATCAGTTCCACAAACCAAAAGTACTAGAAAAGCAAGGGAAAGTAACCTCACATAACACTGCTTGCTGAAGCTGTTAAACCACACATGCAGCTGTAATGTACTGACTGAAAGATCTACAGGAATATATACTCCTGACAAGAAGGGACTCAATACTCAGGTTCAAAGCATGAAAAATGTTTTCATCTACAGCAGAAAGACCAATAAAAAATCAAGCAGAAGTTTTTTAATTGTTAATTAAGACTCAAAAAGAACCCCCTTACAAAAGAAAAAACCCCAAGCAGTCTAAAAAATGTCATGGCATCCATCCTACTTCAGACAAACCTTTTTTTTTAAATCACAATGAATCAGAGCTAGATAGGGGCTAGGAAGAAGCAATTTTGCAGAAGACAAAAACACAGGTACTTTTCACTGAGAAGCTGTTTTTCTGGTTCAGCAGTTCTGCAGCAAGAGTAGCCAGATCATTTGAAAAGTGAAAAGAAAATCAATTACTTGTTTTTATTTTAAAAGAGCCTCCCTGTGGGAATAGGTGTGGGCGTGAGAGCTCTTTTTAAACTTCATAATATAACATGAAGTAGCCAAGATTTTTTTTTTTTTTTTTTTTAAAGTACTGTCATGTCATTGCTCTGCTTACTGGGTGCTGGAACGTTTTTTTTCTACTTATGATTCTACTGATCCTTATCAAAATGCATCTGTGAAGCCTTTAACACTAACATTTAAAAACAAAATATTTATTCAAACAGCAACACTGAGGAAAACAAATTTCCAAGGCTGCTATACAAGTTCACTGGTGACAGCAAGTCTATTTACCCAATTACCCCCGAGTTCTGCATGCAGTAGGTTTCAATCAGATTTTTGCCTGAGCAAATCAACATTTTCTGAGAATTGAGATCCGCAGGTAAAGTTTACAACTAACCTTGCTATCTTCGATCTCCTGGGTTTTTCCTTGAAGCGCTCTCCTCTCTCCAAAATCACAGGTTGACTTTAACGTAAGCTGACAAGAAAGCATCGAGCTCTCTGCCCCAGTAAGCTCCAAAGACTTTGGTGAGTACTGCTGCGAGCCGGCAGGGCCAAGGTTGGGTATCGGGAGGGCAGTGTGAACAGGCTTTGACCCTACGGCTGGCTGTCTTAACTTGGAGGCAACCCCAAGTACAGGCATGGCTTCTATAAAAGTATCTTCTTTCTGCCAAAGAAAATGCTCCTGACCTCAGTCTGGTAGACTCCAGCTTCAGTAATTCCAGAACAAATACTTTAAACAAAAGTAGCAGTCATCTTTTCAAAAACTTCTTAAAACAATAATATTACGAGTTTTACAAGGAAGAAAAACTTTTCCTTCATCTCTCCCCTTCTCCCTCGCAGCCACTCACACGCGCTGCTCAGTGAGTCAGTGGCTCGGGAAGACTAAACACTCCTTTGGGGCGTGAACTTTTCTTGAAGGTAACTGCCACAGAGCTGCCTGTCTGGGATTAAAGAACTCATAAATTCGCTTTCTCTTCTTCCTACAGCATTCCAGGTCTGCACGTTAAGTGAATGAAGGACAGGAGAAAAGGAGGGAGAGAAGAGATGAAACCTCCCCGTAATCCGACTGTCAAAACAGCTCCGAGACCACAACACTAGAAGCAGAGACCTCTTCCTGACTACATAAATAACCAGCCCACATCTTAAAAAAAAACAAACCTCTTTTTTTTCTGATTTAAAAAAAAAAAAAAAAAAAGGACCTGAGTAGTGGCCAAAGCAAACAGCTGTTGGAAGACTTTTTATCCCGGAAATAATCTCAGCAATGAAGCTGTTTGTCTGATTCCTGGCTATTTTTCACTGCTGACAACCATGAGCTACGGTGTTTCATTCCCTGTTCCTCCCGTGAAATCAGGTTAAAATCGTGCAAGAGCGTGGCTAGGAACAGAGGCTGAATCACAGTGTGGGTAACGTCTGTGTGCTATGAAAAATCCATACAAAAACACAGAGCAGGATATAGGAAAATCACAAGCATTGTTAGAAGATTTAGTCAATACAGCTTTTCAGAGTTTTTTTTTTTTCTTTCTTTCTTGGTGGTGGTGCTAACGTCATCTATTCAATGTTAACGCTTCCCCTTCTAAAAACATTTAAAGCTCCATGAAGTCCATGTCCAACGCATCATTTCTGCTTGTTGCTCATAGAAATATTCTTGCTGGCAACCTCAAATCCTTGTACATGGAAATACAAGACAGATAGGCAAGCAGAGCGGGCTATAAAATGAGTCACGATGGACAGTCCAAATTGCTGAGCGGCATAAACACTTACTTAAAAGGACAACTGTAAATTCCTTTGAGAGCCTATAGCAGGGGAACCCATTTTAAACTGAGATATAAGGAAAAAAATGTGCAGAAATGCCATACCATTAAAATCCTACAGGATTTTATCACCCAACATTATGGACAAAAATGCTGCATATGTTTTTCTTGTTACCTCTTCCAAAATAAAACAGAGAGATAGGATGGCCTGAATCCTATTCTGCCACTAATATCCTACAAGGTATTAACTATGCCTTCCCTGAATAGTATGTACTATTAACACTATAGCTGTAAGCCCAAGAGAAAATAAGAGCCTTCTGGACTTTTAAGTTCTCAAATTAAGGATGGCAAGAGTTAGAAAAAAAGCACTGAAAAGAAAACAGAGTAAATGAGAAGCAGACTAAAAGGATTCTCTTAAATAACCCTTTGAAATTATTTTGCCGAATAAAACTGTAATACACTGTATTATCCTCTATCTTTCGTTTACAAAGAACACACTGACACAGTAGTTAAAAATTCAACTCTCTATATTGACTTATAAACTACCCTATTCTTGTTTGTAGTTTGTAGGAGCGAATCTGACCTGGTTTAGTAATCTCCTGAGTTTTGATGTGTGTGTATGGAGGATCAGCAAACCCATTTCAGCATCCTCTGCTTATCTTCTCTTTGGTTTTGCCACCATTAACAGTAGCCGCAATGGGCTTTATGCAAGACTGCACAGAGGTAACTGCTCTGCATTTTAGACAAGTTCAGCCCACAGAATGCACCACTCTGCTCCAACGAGTGGAATATTCTTGTTTGGTGTGACATTTTAGGTCTTGTGCAGAGCAAAGGGGAAAAAAGCTCCTTGTGCGGTCCGCATTTGTTCTCCAGCATCATAAAGCGCTGTGGCTGTGTAAGGAATTTAGGTTTCTTAGCACAACTGTTAGCAGTTAACGCTTTAGAAAGTGCACATATGCAAAGGCTGAAGCGGACCACAGGAAAAGAGGGATTTATCTCTTGCAAGGTTTGAGGAGATGAAAAATCCTCATGAGGACTGTTAACCAACGATCAAGACAAAGAATAAACTAGAGTCATGAGACAGATACTTTTTTGAAAAGAACTTTGCCAAAAAAATGTAATTGAATCTTATAACTTCTCAGGGTTATAATTTTACGAAGTAATGCATTATGGTAATCTTGCTGTTCTTCTTTTGAGTACGAATGATGAGGTCATGATACCCACAGTCTCTTTTGCAACCCATTTTCCCAGCACAGAAACCTTAAAAGTAATAAGTAAGCAAGCTTACTAGGAAAGAGTCATCTGTAATACATAATCAACAGGGTTTGGAAATGATGTGAAGCTGGTGTTACTCTTTCAAAATAATTATTACTCTTTCAAAATAATTATTAATTATCTTATGACTCTTAAGCTAGTACCAGGTCAGGGACATCAACTTCAGAACCCCATTTAGCTAGAATTTTTACAATGATAAAGCCCAGAAATGCTTCTGGTCTACCAAAGATACAAAGAAGAATCTACAAGATTGTTTGCGGGAATTGGGAAAGGTAATGGAGGAAAACAACAATACTACTCCACAGGTAAGAATGTGGTTACAAGCCTGGTTGCAAGTCTGGTCTTCCTTTTTTGTTTTCTCTCATTGTAATTCTAAGCAAAGATAAATAAACAAACATCTGCAGTCTTTAGAAATCATTTAGCTACATTTTTCGCTTGAAAGGCTTTTGTGTACCTCATGATGAGTGTGGGTTTTATGAAGGATATCGGGGAAGAGAATATTAAACAACTAAGCTTCAGTAGTGTTTTCTCTGCAAACAGGAAAGCACAGGATAAAGCATCTGTAGCCAGCATGCATGAACTGGCACCAGGTGCAGGTGCTGGTGGTGGAACTGGACAGACAGGGGATGGCACCGCAGGCAGAAGCTGTCTGGGCCCGCAAGGATTCTGTGACGGGAGGAACAGGGCATAACTGTGGGGAAAGGGCAAAGCTGGAAGCTGCCAAGGAGGGTGTCTTGTTAGGCATCGCGCTGGCAACGTGAGCTGGATGGGATTGTCCTCGGCAGCTCTGGGGTGGGGAGCTAAGCGACCATCGGGCAGGGCTGCCAGGGAGAACCCAAAGAAGGGATGAGGGTGATTTAGGTACGTGTGAATAGCGTCCAAACAGACTGAAGGCATATCTGTGAGAAACCAGGGGTGGAGAAGTTGCAAGCGGTGGCTATAACCTGGGGTTACGTGAAATCAAAGACAACGCCAGACTGCTTGGCATGAGGGACAAATAGATTGTTGGCAGGATAGAGAAAGTAGTGAGTAAAAAGATATGGCTGACAGAAACAAGGGACACATATCTTCACTTGGTTACATGAAGCTGATAGAGATATCTAGAAAGGGATTGCAAAGAAACAGCTCAGGCTAAACATTGTACAGAGAGAGGACCTGTAGGTTTCTAATTTACTGGCTTAGACATTTATCAGCTTAGACATCCTCAAGCCAGGCAGGTAAGGGACATCATCTGGATTCAGGATGCAGGAGGATGAACACAGATCATGACTGAAACCCTGCCACAAGGGAAATGATGAAGTTGTGCAGGAAAGGTTAGAGAATTGTGAGGAGGCGAGAAGACAACTGAGCTGTAGAAAAAAAACAGAGGGCAACATTTCCAGTGGGACCTTATATAAGCAGATGAAAGTGGAAAAAGATACCAAAAAATGGGAAAACAGAGCAAAGGTCAGAACACAATTCTTAGTAGTCTTGTCAACAGTAGTGGCAGTTCCAATGAAGTGCTGAAGGCAGGACCATTTCTTTAGCTAATAATGATTAAAAATTATGACATTCTGGCTATAAAGTGTGACTCTGAAAGCATCAAGCAATCAATGTTTTTACACAAATTATGAGTCAGATGAATGACTTGCACCTCAAAGTAAGACAGTACGTATGCATTCAGTATAATAATCCCCACATCCCAGAAAAAGCCGTAATATTTATTTCATATAGCAAGAGTAAACACACCTGAAATCCAAGCCACCTCATAAAAGAAGGTATCTGTCAGTTGTAATATTAAGGTGAGTTTTTGTTCTCAAGGCTTAACAGGAATAACCGTTCACAGCACAACGCCCCAGCATAAATTTCCTTTCCTTCATCGCATCCAATATCAGAACGAGTCCCACGAAGGCTGCTCCCCTTCTGTACCCCCAGCCCTCAGACAAACTGCTCACATGAACTGAACAGACAGCTGGCAGTGTCTCCCAGACCACAGGAAATATCAAGAGAGGGGACACCTGCCTCAAAAGTGGAGCCAAGAGATTTGTTTGCTCCTTCTGGTCTATGATCTTCGACAAGGAAGCTGTTGCATGTGTCCAGGGTCAAACAGGAAATGTCAGGGGTGCAGAGACTGCAGAGCTCTGTTCTGAGCTGTTTCCCTACTTCATCCCCCTGGTGTAACAGCTGTGGCTATAGCTTACGTGAGCCGGGCCAACTTCGGAACGAGCTTGAATGTGCCGATGCAATCACACGATGTTGTACGCGCTCATTTCAGGTTGAGCAGAAAGTTTTCCCCAGCTGCGGACAGAGAACTCTTGAAAAAGCAACCAACGATACTAAAATACTGAAGGTACCTAAAATGGTTTTTATGATTTGTTTAATAAACCCAGGTAAGCCAGGTTTAAACTTTTATAATACGAGTAAGAAGCAAGCCACGTGTCTGTCTGGTGTAACAAAATACGTTCAATCTGTCAGATAAGGAGACAAATTGTTCAGCTCTGACTCACGTTCACAGCATAATTCTACCGACATTATTCTTCTTATTACAAAAGTCAGGTGAATCCATCAGTCTCAAGGTAAGACACGTAACAAAAATTTAATCCTATCTGCGAGTATGTAATGCTACTGAATAAGCTGCTATTGTTTTTCTTAACAGTTTGGAATTCCCAAAGATATATAATCCAAAGCCCAGTTACAGTCACAGAAAAAGGTGCATCCGGCTTCCTAAAGGAAATCCTTCTGCTTTGGCTGAATGTTTGGGGAAGTTTTTCAAAGAGGACAACTTTTAAATAAGGATATCGTTTTATCCTCTGAACAATTTGGCCCTTCAAAGCTCAGCCAGGAGTTTATGGGTTTGAATGCATTAACTGGCAGAAGTGACCAGATCTTTTATAGTTTTTATTAATGCTGTACATTTGCAGTATCTTCCATCAGATGGTTTCAAAGCTTTATGCATAATTTAGTACCCTACCTCCTTGTGAAGTATGTAAGATATATTAAAATATAGTCAAGCAGAACCATGCAGCTAAATGACTTTCCCAAGTCTATATGGGGCCTCAGTACTCTCTTTCTTGAGTAGGGATTGTTTTGGTTTATGCATCTATGTGGGTTAAAAATTATAATTATTTCTCTTTGTTACACACTGTATTTAATCATCAAGTATTTGGCTTAAAGGAATCAAGCTTAAATACTATAGGATTGGGAAATGTAAATAAAAATTTTGTAAGGATAAGAAAGGACTAATAGCAACTGAACACACTGTGTAAGTATTTACATACTGACCTACTGACTAGACCATACAGCCAGCTGGTAAAGCTTAATGAAAGCATCAGCTTTCCTCTTTGGGAGGTGGAAGAGGAAAAGAAAAAAAAAATTGGATAATCCATTTGTTCCTTTCTAAGTAAATGAACCAAACAACAAATGCTGAAGACTCTCAAAGCTGCTGTTAACTGCAGATAACAAGTTAAAAAACCCAGTTATTTCAATCTGTATAAACTGGTCTGAAAGATTATACTCATCTTAAGAATCAAAGTGCCAGCTTTTCTTTCCTTTCTTCCTTGTTCCCCCAGTTTCTCATTTACAAACCCTCTCCAGGGCGCAGTGTGCCATAGCAGGCACGCCACCTTCTCCAGCATCCTTCTGGCCACTGGCAGGTACCTTCTCCCTCTCGCATTTCTGTTCTCTTCCCCAACTGGCTTTCTGTCTCTGAAAGGATTTCTGGCTTTATATGACCTTTGGTGGGCCATGGTGAGTTACTGATTTCAACTCCTGCTTGCCCTATAGCTTTCTGTCTTAGAATACATTACAGGTACAGACACGACTTCAGTACTGCACAGCCAAAGGAGCATTTCCCTCACTTCTCAGGGCATTTAAGAGTCTTCCAAGCTCTCTCTAAAGTTAATGGAGAAATATCTAATGCAGATACCACAAAACCAGACATTTCTAGAATGCATGATTAAGTTCTTAGGTGATAATATTACTTTCAGTAGAATTGGTAAGAAATAGAATTCCTGGTCTGTTTTTATTAATGTATTAATGGAAGCAGCTTTGCTCCATTTGAAATTTCAACTAAGGTTTAAACTATCTTTTGTTCCCCTCAAAAGATGGTCCTCATGATTTCTCTGCAGTCACTACTGCCTTCAACACAGATCCCCCTAGAACAAAATTCTCCCAATGCTCATACCCCCTAAAATCCTGACAGGATATTTTGTCATGCTAAGGAGACATTTATAAGTCCTAATTAGATGAGAAGGAAGTTGGCAATATTCGTGGGTTAATCAAAGCTGTTCTGACTCCTGATACTGTGTGAACTGTTCAGAACTTTCATCTAAAATTTCTTCAGAGAATAAACTTACTATAAATTTTTTTAACAAACTGTAAAAAATAACCCATTAAGATAAAGAAACTGAGACTAAACAGGAATCTGCTGATTATCTGCCATCAGGTAGCTGGCAGAGTGGCAAACCTATGCTTTCATCTGCTGGAAAGGGAAGCTTTCCTCTTACGAGCACTGTGGATCTGATAGAGGGTTTCAAAATCATAGCTATGCTGGCATTCACTTCAGGATTGTAGTGAAAAACTGCTCCATAAGGTTCCCATTGGTCTATTAAAAAAAAAACAACTTTAAAAAAAAAAAAAGCTCAGAAACATCTGCTACAGTCATGAGCAGACTCTTGGCCAAGTGCGGCAACAACAGTAAGAGACTTTGAAGTCAATCAGCTTTGCTATCACCAGCAGATACCCCTGCAGTCAATGGAAATTACTGCACAGAGAGTTTGGGAGATACGAAGAAAACTTGTTCTGCCAAAAGTGTATATAGACAGCAGTGAAGAAAAGAACAATTTTTGTAATAATCGTGAAAATGGTTAGGAGTGAAAGGTTAGCAATAGGTGTTTCAAAAAAAATAGAGTACTACATTCATACTTAAAGAATACCTCATGAAAACAAAGATGGATAGATTTTCAGGGACTAGCTTTGATATTTGACCTTAAACAAGTGTGAGCTGCACTGCAGCTGGAGGAGCACTTCTGACTCACAATCTACTGTCTGCTTCCTTCTTGCTTTGAGACTGTAGTCATTCAATGCTGGCTTGCATCATCCACAATTTATAATACCTACTGTGCTAGCTATATCACCTCTACCCATCTGCTTCCCCATACCTTGATCTAAGTTGCAACTATTGCGTAATATTGCCTGTTATTCCTCACTGCTTATCAGTATAGGTGATGTTTCCAAGCCATGTTTTTGGTTGCCTGTTGGTCTTTGCAGATAGTCATCATAACTAATTTTGTTATCAAAAAAGCTTTCCTACAATACCCGTATTATTTTCTTTAACCACATAAATATTTCATATTTATCCTACATTTCCTGTGATTTGCGCTAATTCAGGAGATACTGACAGGCATTTGAAAGGCAAGATTTCCTACGGCAAACTTAACATCTCAACATAAAGTACGGACAAGCATTGTAGTTCTTGCTGAAGACTTACAAGTTCACCATTACTTCACCTTCCCTGCCACAATTTCCATTGGAAAATCTGGTGTTTACCTTAATCTGATGCTAGACGGGTGTACTGGGGGAAACATTTCACCCCGTGACAGTGTTAGGTTTACTGTTGGAGTCAATGATCTTAAGGGTCTTTTCCAACATAAATGATTCTCTTATTCTATATGCCCCACTTCCAATCACTGTCCTTGCATATCTTCTGCTGCCAGTGGTCTGAAGCAGGATACTGAGTGATGGATCCTTGCTCTGACCAGTACTGCCATTTGAATCTCAAGTTCTTAGGTGAAGAACAGATATTGTAAAGTACCTTGAAGTCACTCTAGGGCTTTTGTTTTGTTTTGATAAGCAGACATGCTCATTCTGTCCCTGTCTTTGTGCTATTTGCCTGCTCTGATTGAGGAGTTATGATAACACTATACAGAGCCCACACTTTTTAGCAGTGTTTCTTCACCAGGGCTTATCACCACACTCTCTGTGGCTTCCTGCCCTTGACTTGCGCTTGGCCAGCTTGGAGCTCTGGCAGAGAAGGTCTCTCATCTCTACCTGCAAAATATTAAGCAGACAGGCCTTGTGTGTCAATGAATGAAAAACCTTGACCATGTACAATTTAGCTGTAAGCGGGTAATCTTCTCTTTCAAATAAAAATTGGCCTAATGCACGTACTAAAAATCTCAACCGTCTGCCTCTATCTCCTGTTGGCCATATGTGAACATTTCCTACAGTTAGCCTTGAAAGCCTGTGTCTTGCTCCATTCTGCTGTGATCAGAGCGTGCTCCAGGCCAACTGCTGGAATGGATTCTGTATGTCGCTAGAGCAAACCTTCCAGTTTTTTGATCAATAGGTGTCAAGGATGAACTGCTGTTTCTCATTACCAAACACCTCCCATCTATACTACACCATATACCTTGTGCCATCTTAACAGAAATCTAATAGTATATTACAATAGCAGCTTTTCAGGTCAGCAGACTCTCTTTTCTCACTGCCACTCTATAGATGCATGATTTTATCTTTTCTGTGTATCTTCATGTACATACGAGTACATATGTTTAACATGTCTGACAGTCATTAATGCCCTTTGAGCAATTCACCTGGGTTGTTTTATCTTTCACAAAAAAAAAGAAACATTGTATAGCACACAGCTGTCAAAAATAACTTCAAATCCTGCAGATGTTAGATGCTTCCTTCCTGCTTCTCAGCATACTGGGGAGAAATATTACCTTACAGATGTGGCATGTTAAAAAAAAAAAGGAGGCTATGGTTATTTATTATATTGGACTTACCTTCAAGTGCAAGAAAAGTGCTAGATGGGAGACAAATGATAAAACTCCTCTCCCAGCTTTCATCCATCAGTGGGGCTTTTAGAACTGACATATGTAACAAGCATATGGCAGCCATAAAAGCAACATCAGCATTCACAAATTAAAAAATAAAATAGAAAGCCAAAATAATTTTGTTCCACCTACAATAACCCTAGGATGAGCTACGAAGAAAGCACAGTTTTATCAAAACCATAAGGGAGACTAAAGTGGTTACTTAGCTGGAGCATCCAGCTAAATAGATACTGTTAGCTAAAAATCAGCAAATACTAAGTTACCAGCCACTAGTGAAACTATCAGCAGTGGCAGGCACACCTTCACTAGTGACAAAGTCAGAGACCATTATTTACAAAAGATGTCTTCATTACAAATTCATGTAGCATCACAGCCAACAGTTCAATAACTTTGCTGATAGACCCAGAAAGATTTTCGGCTGCTACAAAACTGCATAATTGGAGATACTTCTGTCAGCGAAGTCTGGGACATACTAGTACAGTCTCACTCTCTACATTTAGAAAAGGTATAATTAGATTCCATACATTATTCCTTTTTATTCCTTTATTGTTTTTCTTTACTCTCTTTGAAAGTCTTATTTTTAATTCCATTCCCTTCCCTGCACCCAGTGAGAGACTCTTCTCCAGAATAAGAACAAGATGTGCAGGCAGTATTTTTATTTTCTTTTCAGAAACCATCATAGCACAGCATTACAATTTCTTCAGTACAAACCACCTGAGCAACACTGGGAGCTGTAACTAGCAGAGTATTCAAAAATCCACTCTGACAGCTTGTCAAAAGATTCTGGTCTTTTCTGAAACCTACTTTCATTTAGGAAAAACCTCCCCCTTTCCCAGATTCCCACAATATAGGATTTTGATTCTGACTCTGTTTTCCTTCTTACTGTTCTCCTGTGGTTCTCTGAGACCTCTCACTGCCCCTTGCAAGTCTCTATACCTTATTGTCTCAAACTATAATCTAGTAACTTTTGCTTATATCTCCCTACTTCCTTTTGGTCTTCCGTGTAGCTTCTTGACTCCACCATATCTGAGCACTTCTATTTTGCCTTACATGATAAAACCGAAGCAGCCCAATGCCTAATGTCATGGGATGCCACTGCAAGGAACAGGACTGTATGCTTCTTCAATATATTAGCTAAAGAAGAAAAAAAAAAAAAAAAAAAGAAGAAAAAAAAGAGAGGTACACAATGTGCAGTCTGCTATCTGACCTGGAAAAGGTTTCTTTCTGTGATTAGAGCTTGAGTTCCAGGCTAGTTATATTCTGGCCAAATTGATTTTCCCACCCTTACAGAACTGAACTCTGTTCCTCATTATATGGGTGTAAATCTGCAGCAAAAACTTTGAACTTCCAATGAGTAATTCTAGATTTATGCCAGAGTAATTGAGAGCAGAATGTAGCCTCTTGGTTGCTCATAAATATTACACTGTTTAAGATTTCTATCCTCCAACACACTTGTGAACATTCCAGTTCTTTACCCTAACCCTCTTTTTTCCTTTAGGCTATCCTACAAGTTGACATCATAAATATTTGGAATTTTCAACACAAATCATATTTGGAACTATTTTACTTTCAAATCAAGGGAAAATGTAAATAATGAGAATGTAAATATCATGCGAAGCTTTTTTTCCAGAAAAAAAAAAATCTTTAAGAACAATACAGAAGAAACATTTTTCAGTGCTGACAGAGGCAGCAGGCATGACTGTCCAGCTCTTTTTCAAGTCTGCAGAACTTATTATTATTATTATTTTATTAATTTCTAGACTGCTGTGAGTTTGAGTAACAGGCAGCTCAAAAAGTTCTCTAAATCTGTGTTTTTAAAACTGTTACACAACTGTTTTTTAATCATTCAACTCATTACAAATAAAAATAATTTCAATGAAGTGTACTTTCTACGCTTTGGGTAAACTTTATCCCTGGTATAAATTTAATTAATTCCAGTGAGTTTTCCTCCAGCAGGAAAGAATTTATTGTTTATATTATATGCCAACAATTTGTTAGATTTAACAAAATATGAATCCTTCTTATGTTATAACTTCTGTTTAAAAATTTATCCCAGTAGGTTTTTATTTGAAACAAATACCTGATAAAGCCACCCTTTGCTGTCCACAGAAGCCAGCAGGGTCACAGCGATATGCCTGTGCATGCTAGCGACTTCCACCCACTCTGTTTGTCCACATAACACCAAAGTACCTGGAGCTCAGAAACTTCGACATTGTCCAACTGGGACTAGAGAATTGCTTTTCTTTGATCTGGGATTTCAAGAGTCCCACACTTTCCCCCCCTTTGATGAAAGACAGTTGGTTTCAGTTAAAAAAAATAAAAACATTCAACAGGAGACTTTCCCAAAAGGAAACAGAATTAAAATGAGTCAAACCTTAGCACCATACCTTTTGGATCATACCCTCAGCTGGGTCTGAATATCCCCAGTCATTTCAGACTTCAGCTTAGGCCACCTCAAGTTCTCAACTAATTGTATCCGGATTTACATAGTACAAATGAAAGCAAAATCTTGGAGACAAACTATTCCTTAACACGGCTTCAAGTTAGGCTGGTGAAAGGCTAGAATTTTAAAGGTCTCTGACTAATCAATTCTCACTGATTTCAGTGAAAGGGAGGGGAAAAATCCATCCCTAATTGCAGTGGTCTCAGAGAACCCAAGAACCAAGCCCAATTTCCACAAAAATCTTTCCACAGACGGAAATATTTCCATAGACTTCGATGGCCACATGTGCTCAATAGTTCTCACTCAAGGACTCTGAAACTGGGATTATATCATTCATTTATGTAAATCAGTTCAAAGAAAATGTAGAAATTAGTGGGGATGGTAGAAACTTTAGGACCATTATGAGATTTGCTTAAATTGGCAGGCCAAACTATTCGGCATCACTTCTATGAACTCTTTGAAATGCATTTGCCTTAAGCAGAAGCTCTTCTGAACTGATTAAAAAAATCATCAAGGTTGGGTTTAAAAATTTATTTATTCAAATTCTCTTATTCTACTAGCAGCCAAGTTGAAGTCAAAACTCATCTGTGAATGGAAAAATATCATTTGAATGGCAGCGGGTTATGTAAAGTCTGAGACTTGTTGCCCAGAACTAAATCTGTGAACGTTATATTGAAAGTGCCAGTCTGAGAAATCAGGAAAGGATTTAAAACCTGAAAGCCTCAGATAGTTTTTAAATTACTTGAATCAATATAAGCATGTTGATTTTCTCCTTTCCTGAATGTCACTGAGAAAAGCCATTGGGGTTTTTTGCCATGACACTCACAATATGAGCAAAACATCTATTCCCAAATGTCTTCGAACTTCCAACTCCCATGCCCAAGGGTTTAGACTCTAAAGGCAGGAGTCCTAAAGTCTTTCTGAAGTTTATTAGAAACTTTCTTATAGCTATTGAGTTTCTATAGATAAGACTGTGCTACAATGACAAGGGAAAGCAGTAGCAAACCTGAATAACCTTTTTCTATGTGCTTCTGTAGTAGATAAGAGTCGTAGCCCCACACCAGGACACAAAGAGCTGTACAGAGAACAAAAAAGAGCCTGCCTTTCCCTAGGGAATAGCAGGGGTGAGAGACGTCCTCCAGATTTTGCTGGTTATTCCTCACCGTTGCCTAATATGCCGGTCTGTTAGAAGAGATCTGAACTATGACACAGGAGAAGACCGGTAAGCCATCACAGCTATGATACAGAGAAAATGATTGTGAGTGATTATGGTCTTTCAGCCAGTAGAATGGAGATGGACCACAGCAGATACTCAAAGTATCTATCTGTAGGAAAAGCAAGATGGTAGATTACCTGTCTATCCATCCATCCATCCCTCCATCTATCTATGTAAAAAATGTTACAAGAGCCTGGCCATTCATTGTTTTTATGATCATTTTATTCATATACCTATGTATTGAACAAGTAAACAGTACTTCTGTATTCTTATGCTTACAGTAAGGGGCATTTATGAGTCATGACTTGGATTCTGTGACAGTTTCATCATTACTCATTCTACTGTCCTTCAGCTGATCAATGTAGGAAAAAATCCAGATTATTATGCATAGCCCATGACTACATTTCAGTTAAAAATCCTATGACTTAAGCTGCCTTCTAATCCTTCTAAAGCCCTTAATTACATAGATTTGAAAATGTACCCTATAACTATTATGTGCCCAGATTTGAAATTAATACTTGGTTTTCTTTCCCTTTTTAAAAAGTTCCTTACTTGCCATCATTTTTCTTTAAAGATTCTATACTAAATCCAAAGTTTTATTAACAAGCAGCTTTTAAAGAGGAGAACTGAAAGTCACGAGATATTTTTTCTGCTTGTAGCGCAATCTATTTTGAAACAATCAGTGTGTTTATAGAGTTTTAGATGTATGCATAAATTACTGCACTTAATGAGCTATTTTTAATTTTCTTTCTCACATTACGTCAAAGATGATGAGGTATAGATTAAAATACATGAGTTCAATTATAGTGAAATAAACTAAGGCATACAAGTAGCCTTCAGCTGTACACTAGCTTAATGTACTTCCTGAGGGTTTGATCCTGCAGCTCTACCACATACTCAATTCTCATTACCATCAGAAGGAGTTCAATCATCAGATGCAGGTTATAAAGAAATATCCATTTCAAGCCATAAGCGGAGCTTGCAAGTTGAAGCTGGTGGGTGTTGTGCAGATATAGGACAGTAGCTGGCTCTGAGGTTTTTGCTAATTTGTTCACCATCCTTTGAAGCACAAAAGCAGGAAAGGAAACCGCATGAAATATTAAATCATCCCACATTTCCAGGAAGGTTCTGAAACAATTAAAAACTAATACTATAATGTATATATGTTAGTTGGTTCTCCAAGAAAGCCAGAAAAATTGTCATAGAAGGAATAAACTTTCCACTTATAACAGCAGAGTACATGTTTGGTTGTTATCCACTGGGCAATATAATACATACTGAGCACTTAATAAATAACTATCAAAGCATGGGCTGTTATATTTCAGGCAACGGTGATTTCATTGGGAAATTAATTTAGATATTCCTCCAACTTTGAAGCTGCACAACCACCATAGCTTTAAATTTGGAGTGGGACTTGACAAAGAGAATTTGTAAAAATATGAGGAGAAAGATGGTAACAAAGGAAATGTTTCTATAAAAACTAGATGAAATATATTTAGAAAATCTACATTTCAGCCTGAAAACTATTAAAAGCAAATTTTCCTTCTTTACTTTTCAAAGTATTTTTTACTCCTACTTCTTGTCTGTAAATTACTTTGTTCTCTTTCAAAATTCTTCTTTCAAACTGACCTCTTTAAATTACATTTTAAATCAGGCAGTGATCAATTTCAGTGAACAATTACAGCCAAAAAAGCACTGAAAAACTTATGTCTTCACTACATTTCTTCCAAATATTTAACTCTTAATTTTCAAAGTGTTTCATTTCAAAACATTCCAGATGTTTTACTTCAGGATGTAAAAAAAAAAGCATTTAAAACATACTAGATCAAACAAAATATTTTTCTCTAAAACAATTTAAAAATTTTAAAATAGATTTGCACAGCTGTAGGGCAAAAGAAGAATAGCTGATGTTGGCAAGCAGCTGTTGTGCAACACACATGTCTCACAAACGAATCGTAATTGTCTCTCTTGAAACTTGTGCTCCCCCATCTGTCAGTTGTATCCGTTACAGAGAGGAACACGTCTCTATCAAATTATGAACTACATTTTGTATTATGTTAGAACACATGTCTAAACTTGCCCAAAGCAAACCTATCGAATTACTTCCCAGACAGCTGCCCTTCCTGCAAAAGATGCTGGATGTCTTAGTGGAAGAATAACATTGAAAAACCATTGAGGCTGCAATCTGAAGCCAACTTACTTCTTCAACTGTTTGACCAACATTAGCCCATGGAATAGTTATTTAATTTTAGGCAGGGAGACAGTAGGACTGAGGAGATAACTGAACGTAGCAAGGGAGCATTTGAGAAGACCAACGGAAGTCCCAGTTACGACCTGGTCTGTACCGAGAGAAAGGAATAACTCCAGGGAGTAAGAGGATTAAAGGAGTAGAAGGGATTTTGCCTATTCTAGGACACACACAAGCAGGGATTCATCTCATGCACCTTTATAGATCTTAGTCTGAGCAAGCCAGCCCCAGCTGTAATTATGCTCAACAGACAGAAACTAGAGTTTGGTTCGAGGATGAGAATAATCAACCTCCTGAGACGCCTATTTCCTTCCACTACAACTAAGTGAGTCTCCCTTAGATATGACCGGATTTCAGACACTCAAGGTTACAGTTTCAAGTTACAAAGAATGTAGCAGAAACACTGAAATAAACTATTCATACCTTTGCCCTCCTGGCCCCAACACCATTCCCACTAACATGTCACAGCCTTCTGCTCCTTGGCAGAGCCAATCGTGTTTATGAATGGAATGGATCCTTTTTTAAACAAAACCAAGCTATTTTTTCCAACTTTTTTTTTTTTAAGGGTAGAATAAATTGCCTAATCTGACTCCAGTATAGTCCATAACTTTTTGTGAAGAATGGAAGATGTGGTTTCAGATCATATCTTATAGAAGACAGAATTAAACTTGAACCAGCCAGAACCAGGACCAACATCACAAGCCCTGCATTCTGTCTCAAAAAAGTTCCCATGCCACTGGCAGTTTGATGAACTTAACAATATTTTTGTTTGTTTGTTTTAATTATCCATGTCGAAACCAAATGTTTTCTACTGCCAGGACTGTGCATTTCTAAAAGGTAAACTCATGTCTTTTTTTCACTTTTTTTTTTTTTCATTTGCTACCATTGGCAAAAAAAAAAAAAAAAGACCGACAGTATATTCTGAGTCAATCTAAAATTAATCTCAAGCTTAATAACACGAGCTTCATGTTACATTCCAATTATCCCACACAACTCAAATTCTGATGCCATGGTTAGGAGCATCCTACATCACTAGTCTTTAAAGATGTGTTCTGAAACGGGGACTGTGCATGGGTCCCAGATGCATGGACAGTGGCTATGTTCCATCTAAAGCCAGCTGAGATGGGAGCAATTAGTCCTACTCGCCACAGATGGGATGCCTTGCATATACTTGGACTACAACTTCTTTAGGTCAATAGCTCGTATTATATATCTCTAAATTGATGGTTTCCAAACTTTCTGAACAATTCTTAGCCTACAACAGTGCCGCAGACTTCCACATACCCTCATTATGAAACTGAGCATCAGACACGATACAGATCTTAAAGGCCAGTGTTAAACACAAAGCTGGCTTTGCTGTAACCTCTGTCATAATCTGAGAAGTACAGTTCTGCATCAGGTAGCATGAGACCTGTTTCACTTAAGCACAATACTAAGCCCACACAGCAATAAAAAGACAATGCTATTATTTTATTCTTCACCACACATATGGGACCATTCAAAGTGGTGAATACCATTAGAAATAACAGTAGTGGGATAACAGAATCGAGCTATTGCAAAATTCCTGTGGAGGAAAAATTAGTCTCATAGAGTATAAAATCAGTACCAAGTCTCAACAACTTTTGTACATACCCACCAATTGAACATAGTTTTTTGGCAAGTAAATAATTGGTCCCAATGCAGCTTAAAGTCATAACCTTGCAACAAACTCCCACCTTTCATTGGTGACTAGATTTTACGTGCAACACAAAACACCCATACATGAATTGAAGATCAGGCAATTGTTTCCAGTTCTCGTCTTCACTCATACAGAAAATTGTTCCCCAGGTGCTTCCAATCCAACAGTTAATGCCTTTGACAACCTACTGCTAGCCACATAGTAACAACGTATGAACATTCAAAGCTCTTTTTCAGAATTTCAAGAAGTAATAAGGCAGCCAAATGAGTATCTGTACTTGGGCATACTTAAAAACAATAGTTATTGGCATTTAAACAATCTGTTGAACCTTTTAAGATCTCAGAGTATTACACCAGAATGACATCAACGTATTTTATAATTTATGTGGCTGAAGGACACCAGGTTATAGGGAAACTTCATTAAAACACTACAAAAGGTATTTATATATAAAGAACAAACTTTTTTTTTTTTCTGTCTTGGGAATAGCTTGTATGTATTTAGCAGGAAAAAAAATTTAAAAAATTAATAGTTAATTGAATGACTGCTTTTCCACTTGTGGTTGTGCTTTAGCCATTTAATTCTTTCTGCCCACATCCCACTCCTTAAAAACGGTTGCCTATGCAGGCATATAGGATGATATTACAAAGTCTCTCACCATACATTTATCCTTCAGTGTTGCTTCTTATGGATCGTCCTTACAGTATATTTTGGCTCAAAGGCACAAACTCACTCTTTATTTCATCTCTGTGATTTATTTTCTGCCCTTAGGATACAAGAGCTCCAAGAATATCAGCCCAGAAGTAGCGCAGAGCTATCTGCAATATTTGTTATGCTATGACTGCAATTCATATGACCTCAGCTGCCTTGACATGACTGGTGGCAAAACCTGCTGATAGGATATATGCATTTTTGTCTAGCCAAAGGATTGAAATTACTTTCTCTAGCTAGAAGGATGGTTCCACTTCCTGTCACTCCATGTATTTAAGGACCACAGAACTGTGTATAGCCTTAACTGAAATGTTTATTGATTTACAAGTCAAAATGGGTCTATGCTAAGGGCTTCAGGGAAATTTCCCACTTAACCCAAGTACTGGTTCAGCTCCACTGACACTAATAATATAAGGAATATCAATGCCGATTAGATACTAGTCTGTTTACCGTCACAAAAATCCTAGATATGTGCCTAAGAAGGGCTCTCCAGAGGGTATTCGACTGACCCCCGAGCATGGAGCGGGATTAAGTACGTGGGCCACACACATCAGATCACTGCCTGAGCATTTCTTCACCATCTCCCATGAAGGGGATTATAGAGCTTCGCTAAGCAACCTGTTCCAGTACTTTACCTTCAAAGCATATAGAAAGCTTTCCCTCCCACCCGCTGTTTCAGCACCAGCATATATTCCGGCTCAGGAGAGGTTTGGATGACAAGGGAATCAGTGTACGGGGGTGGCCTTTGGCACCAGGAAGCATTAGGGTTGTTGCTCTTGTAACTTGGGAAGTTGCCCTAAAATCTTTCTTGTGGGCAACACCTCAGTAAGTTGAGTCAAATTTCATTCTGTCACTGGTCATATATTTGAAAAGTCTAAATCCTTGGCTACTGATTTTATCACATCTCACACTGCATTTTTTCTGCAGGATTTCAGGCCAGAATGGGGAAAATCTCCATTACGATTAATAGCTTTCCTTTTCATACAATGTTATTATAGTCTTTTCATCAACAGATAATTTACCAATATACAGGGAAAGCAAGCAAAAATGTTTTAAATGTATTAAAGCAAAAGATGGTCCAAATGCAAAGACAAACACTTTTAAATATACATACATTTTAAAAACAAAGTCCCTGATACTGTAAACAATTATTTATATATTTAACTCTTTCATAATTTAAGTGGTAAATTTTAGCAAAATCAATTAAGTAATGGGAATAGTGCAACTAAATCTTTTTGAGGTCTCTTAAAATTCCCTTTAATTTTTTTCTACAGGATCATGTCAAAGAAAAAAAGAATAATTTGATGAGACTACTATTTTGAGATTCAGTTGCATCAGTTTTATATAGTGATGTAGGGTCTCTTCGATAACAGTAAACTTCCGTGATTACCAAATAACAGTGCATGTAAATTGCTGATTATTTTGAAATACTTCAGAGCTCAGAGCCTTGGTTAATACTTTAAAAATTAATCAAAGAAATAGAATTACTTTATCTGTAGCCCTGGCAGCTTAATACCATCAAACATTTGCGTGCCTTCGTAGCTCAAATAGATCCATCATTGGTTTCAGACAAGGCAGGGCTGGCTCTCCTTGTACTCTGCAGCTTTTGGCAGACCTGTGCACAGGTGGAACTGTTAGTTATAACAACTCTTTTTTTAAATAAGAGGAGGTAAAGACCCTTTCCCATTCCATACTCGAAAGGAGCAGACATTGCCAAACGCGGATCTGTGGACAGAGGCTACATCTAAACAAGGGGCCCTTGAGAGCAGCTCTGAGTTCCCATACCCACTAGTGTGCCATACAACTCCACACTGCCCCAGGCTCTTGTCAACTTTCTGCTTCTCTCTTCACCTTCCTTACCTCAGATGCACTTCAATCGATTCCCATCTCCAGACAACCATGGAAGCAGGAGCCTGGGAAACAGCTCATCGCATATTCACAGACAGGCTAGGATGCTGCCTGAAAAGTAGACTGTGGCACCAGACTCTCATCTTTACCCTCCCTGTACTGCTCAGGGACCACAGAGAGTGTCATTCTAGTTACAAATAACCAAGGAGCAATGCCTTGTTGGGTCTATCTTCATATCAAGTAGAGATGCAATACAGCTGGGAGACCCAAAGTACAGTCTGCGGATCATTCAAAAATATGGGATTCCTCAGCCCATTCTAATGTGCACCAAAGTCAATCCACACCAGCTTCCTCTATAGTCAGGTCTACTGGGTTTTTTGTTTTACCTGGGTTCCCATCAATATCAAATTAAGAGAATTTGGATTACAGGCAAGAAGCTTGTGTTTCTTTAATCTATATTTCAGCAAGAAATTGGAAATATGTATGCATGTGTATGTAGGTTGGTTTCATTTCCACCTTTAAAAAGTTTCCTCTAACATTTACTCAGTTTTGGTTTTCCTCTTATTTAATTCTTGGGCAGTTTAATCTTGATTTTGCCCATGCAATTATACCCAGGCACTCCAGAGTAATGCACACACTTGAACAGTGATTAGAATTGAACTGATGTAAAAATAAGCATGAGTTAGAAAAGACACTCGATAGAAAAGTGTATTTTTAGGCCCAGTAGTGGAAAGTTCACTCAAAGAAAGAGTAAATATGAATATAAGCATAATAGTTTTAATCTACTGTGTGTCACTTCATAGCTAGGTGTGAAATCCATGAAGACTGATGTTTTAAATCTAAAAACAAAGTCAGCCCCAGTTTCCGCATTCATAAACCAAAATGGTTCATAGTGCTGTGTCTTTGCGTTATTTCAAAACTCAGAAGAATTAACCCCTCAAAGAAATGTTCTTAATTTTAAAGAGTAAACAAGATAACTATGGATGAGCACCAGTATTCCAAGAGTAAGAAACACATTTTGCATCTGAAACATACCACTAATTTTCAATAGCTTTGTACGGCTTCTTGTTTTTGTTCTAGTACGTGTCCAAAAACTCAGATGCATATGCATGACTTTTTTTGCATGTGGAAACAGCAGGAAAAACTGGATAACCATGGTGCAAGAATGTGTTCAACTTGTGTAAGTGCAAAGGAAATATTCTGAAAGAAGCAAGATTAGAAAATATGGCTGTAAAGAAGGGCCAGAGGTACAGTTTGTAGTCAAGTCCAAGAATGAATGGTTTTTTAAACTCTACATTTTATTATTTTTCCATATACAACATCCTGGACACCAAGTACATTACAAACAGAAGTGCATGCATCTGGTGTCATGAAATGATTATCAGGACATCTTACTGAGTTTCAATCGAAAATGGTATAAAGTAATTTTAAAATAAAAAAATTAAATCTAAAGACTTGTATGAAGCAATAAACGATAACTGCAAGTCAAAGATGGTCAGTCCCTTTATAGCAAATACATGTAGAAAAGGCTCTGGAGGCCTAGAGAGAGGTTTGTGGCAGGAAGGAAGAAAAAATGCTACTAACACCTCTGTTATAATAACAGGATATCCCATTTAATCAAGTCCCTCGTCACAAAATGCTTTTCAGGAGAGTATTGCAAGTCAAAATTCACCTATATTATACAAAGGCTAAGTTTTAATAAACTGTAAGTGTCTCTAATGTTTTGGCAAGTTATTATAAATAGGGGTAAGTCCACCACAACTTTAGGAAGTATCCAGGCCCATAAGCCACACAAAATACAAAGATGCCTTTTAAGTTTGCACTTCATTCTACTTTTATTTCAGTAACTTCCATTTCCAAATGGGTTGAATTTTGCTGATCCCTACAACTTTTTTCCCATTCTGAAATTCTGAGCTAGTGTCTCCTGGAGACTTTCTGCCAGACGCATTGCCTTCCGTGTGACACTGCTGATCATCTTGCTCCAAGGGCAGTTCTTCCTACCATGTCCTCCCCTGACATTTCAGAGAGAAAACTGAGCTGAAACTTTTCACAGATTTCAGACTAATTATCCATTCCCTCGTGAAACAGTGAAAGACAGCATTTGTAATGCCTAAGGAACTCTTAAATTAGGCAAGCTGATTTTGAGAATTAAAAAAACTTAATGAAAAATCAGACATTCACTGAAATGACCCCATATACATTACTGAAATACATATTTAAGATTCTGAGGCATTTTAAAATCTGGTTTTAATAGATTCTCGATTTAATGTTTTTATAACAGTAAAGGTGACAAGCCAATAAAAATATTTGGCAAGTCAATTTTTGCTAGAGTGGAACATAAGGAACCCAAGCTAGGACAGATACAACAATCTAACCAAGTCCATGTCTGTCATCCTTGAAAGCAAAACTGATCTGTAATTCACCATGGAAAAAGCTACAAAACTGTGGTTTTGCTATAAAATGGGACTGAACATTTCAACCCAATTTGGGCAACAGAGTCCAAAAAGAAAAAAAAAAAGAAAAGGAAAGAACTTAGGGCAAGGAAACTTTGTTTGATTTGGATGTAGTTTATTTCATAAGCAAAAGAATGTAACACACTCAGGCTCAGGAGAGCAAAAATTCAGGCATGAGAAAGGGTGGAAAAAGAAATTTTACCCCTTCTTTAAACTGTAAATGCCTACACAGCTATTGTATCTACCTAGAACTGTTCTGAAAATGCTACCTGGGCAAAGGAATAAGTTGGTTCCTGAAAGCTTTGTTAAAGTGTGTGCACAGAAGCCCTACAAAGGAGACACACTTTTGGACTACCCTAGCATATTTTCTCCAGAGGAATGTTTTGTCTCTATAAACATGGCAGCAGTAGGGTCAAAGCTGCTGCATTTCATTTCAAGATTTTCCAGCAGAATACAAAATGACCTCCTTGGTTATCTCATCCAGGATGTTTGTATTTTTCCAAAAGTATACACATGTCCAAATCTCCCTCTCTCTCTTTTTTTTTTTTTAATATGTGTCAAACATTGCTAAAGACTATTTGGCATACATTCAGAACAATTATTAACACAAAGAGTAACGTGGGGTCACCTTCTTCCAGATTATTGAGATTTTTCTCTTCTATATTTGTGTTATTTACACAGGAAGGGAAGTAGAAACTATAAGAATCCCTTTTCTTCTAATTAGGACATGGGACAAACACTAGAACTTACTACTCTAAAATATACAGAAGAAGAAATAATGTGAAATTTATTTCAAGACAACAGAATCACCGTATGCCATAATAAAAGATAAAAAGGGCATGTACAGTATCTCCAGCAAGATTTAGAGAAGTAAAGCAATGAACAGTCCGGAATAGCATAGTCTGAAATGTATTGTTTAAAACTTGAGGAATTAGTCCAAAACAAATGCCATGGATTTGGCGCTTGCATATGTTCCAGCTAGGTTTAAAAAGGTCAGAATTTTGCCCAATATCATTCAGTGTCTTCTGTCCTCTGGCAAAAACCTTAGTACACTGGCAGTGCATAGAACTGAGACTGCCATTCTGGTGAAAAAGAATGAAGACAAGGCAGGTCTTACTCCTCGGAAGGAGATATTCAGGATGGAAACTTGGAAAATTTTTATTTAAGAATAAAAGTAGTAGAGGATTACCTAACAAAAAGTGCAGGAAAGAAAGAGAAACTTCAGGATATGCCAACACAAGGAAACAGCCTGCTATATGACTTCTACTAAGGTCAAACAGGCAAAGCAGCTTTTATGACACAGAAGCAGTGGAAAGTCCCTAGGAAATAAGAGATCAAAGCAAACCAAATCTTAAAAATAGGCCAATTTTTCCCAATATTAAACTCTAGATCACCATAAGTGCCATTTCCGACATATAATGAACCAAGAAAACTACTTTTTTTCTTAATGTCATGATTTTTATCACTCCTAAAGTAATAAATACTTTAAGTAGCTTGATTTATTTTCTTTTTTTAACATGAAAAAAAAAAAAAGGAGGGGAGATTCTCAACCTATTATATGAATGCTGTAATCAGGTTAATCCACACAGAGGAGAAAAATCCTTTTCCCTAGGCCAGACTTATCACAACAAAACTCAGATAAGTGGGCTACTGCAAATACCACACAAGCTTTCTGCAGACAGCTGTACTGCAAAATAGAAATAAGGTGCAGGAGGGCTGAAAGCTGAAGCTCCACAAGTTAAAACTAGAAATTAGATGTACATTTCTTAATTGTCAGAATAATTGCCCAATAAAACAATGTAACAATCAATGGTTGTGGTGAGTTCTCCATCACTGGAAAATTTTTAGGTAACACTAAATCTTTCCCTAAAAGACAGACCATAGTTCACC
This sequence comes from Haliaeetus albicilla, assembly GCF_947461875.1. Taxonomy (NCBI): domain Eukaryota; kingdom Metazoa; phylum Chordata; class Aves; order Accipitriformes; family Accipitridae; genus Haliaeetus; species Haliaeetus albicilla. The sequence goes on from NC_091510.1 coordinate 11,592,899, forward strand.
TACAATTATTGGAGACTGTTTGACTTAGAAATCCAGACCAGATATTCACAAAGTATTCATATCATCTAATGAGTCAGATAACCTCAGTTTTAAAAAGGAAATAACTATAAACCACTCAGCAAATTTAAATGTAGAGGAGAGAGATTGAGGGCTAGGTGCACGTGCAGCATATTTCTCAGGCAGAAATAACCCTGACAACGCAGACCTTTCTGAACTCAAATACAGCCTCTGTTTTCTAACAGTAAGATAAAAAGGCAGTTGATGTAACACAAGTAGCCCCGAGCTATTGAAACATTTTCCCAAACCCCATTCCACAGAATGGAAATAGAAAGAGGAGTTCTTCCCCTCAAAAATATGTATTTTCTGTTCTTAGTCCTCTGAACAAGGTAGGGAGTACCCTGAGCTGGTTACTCATTGTCCTGAATGATTGGAGGTAGATAGGAAAGGAATAAAATCCAGCTCCAGCTTTGAAGACAGAGGAGAACTGAAATGATTCAGGGAAGGGCTACTTCTGCTTTAAAGAGATTTTTGAGTATTTCTAGCATGGCTAGAGCTGCCACAGGGCTGACTTCCATCCCAGGACTCAGTGGTAGTTTTATTAACCGATGGCGGGACCAATCTGTTCATGCATAGAAGATATTTTCCTGAGGCTGGTTTTTGTAAATGTCGAAGATGGTCACCATAAATATGGCATTTGCACATCTCTATAGACATAACTCTCTCCAACAATCTAAAACAACACACGTATCATTAAAACTTTCTAATGTTTTTACACAGAGGTTTACTGGCAAGTTTGTAGAAGAAAGTGGAAGGGACATGGCTTGTTTTCCAAGTGAACACAACAAGATTACCACTTCTCATGTCATTTGTTAAAAGTGGGGAGTTTGGGCTGAAATAACATTTCTGTATTGAACTACTGCAAAACACTGAGCAGCTGCTGTTGCTCGGAGATTTTCCTAGCTTGTACTCATCCACTTCCATTTAATGTGAATCAAGCAGTGAGTAAAAGTTTTTCTCACAAGCTTGTCTGACTAGGGCTGTGTGCCCGAAAGCTTGCCTTTTCCTTCAGCTGTATCAGCTGTTATAATAAAAGATACATCTCCCTACAAACCATAAGCTCTCCTTTCATCAATGGAAGCTGAAATATCTGTGGCTGAAAGCACCATTTTCCCTCTGACAAAGGCAAATGTTGAATTCAGTAGGCTGAAAAGAACCAAGTGTTGGACATTCAACATCTTGATGAGCTCTCATGGAAAAAAAAAAGCTAAAAAGCACCAAGACTGCAGATGTCAGTTGTAGTGGAAGCAAAGGGAAAAAAATGAAAGCTGGAACAAATAAAAATATGTTAAAAAGGAAGCCAGGCTGACACTTGACTGTCTGCTTTGATTTGTCTGTCCCTAGTTTTTGTGTGCTTTGAGCTGGTTTTCAGTCTGTCCCCAAGCGAGTCGAGGGTAGGAGCACGCTGCCAGAGGAATGAAGGCCTCTCAGTGATACCTTCTCCACCTCCAAATGCAACAGTGTTCCAAGGGTAAAGTACTCTTAGTGCAGATTGAGACACCAGACCACAAAGGCCTGTTAATCCAGCAACACCAGGAAATACTGCATATTAACAGCACTGTTTCAGATGCTTTACTTGGACCCAAGCCACACGCATATTAAAATGTGTGAAAAATATGATGTGTAATCAGTGCGATTCTGTGGCCAATTCTTCCTGCAGGCTGTACGGGGAGGGACTCAATTCCCATCTGGTACGAGTCCGCCTTGCTCCCCTTGTTAACGGTATGGGGTTGATTCCCAGTAGCAGAGCACCATCCCACCACCTCCAAAGGATTCCAAGTCACACCAGGTTGCCCTGTGCAATTGAAGGAAGATTCAAAGAGACGGACACCAGGAGTACCACTATGGCTTCACACCTGTCTCTGTAGGTTTTCCTTAGAGATGGAGTATAATAACATGAAGAAGAAAACATTTCCCTGCATCCTATGGAGTTTACCAGAAAAACTATATTAGCCTATTGGCAGATCTTTTGGGGATTCCTGTGAAATACTGGGGGTAGAGAAACATCACCATTACAGCACTGAACGGTCACTAGCTGAGTAAATGTTGTCCGCTGTGACGGCTCCAGTTTCCTGCTAATCCCATCAAATCTGGCAGATTTGACTGTTTTCTGAAAGGAGAAAATAGTTCTGTGTTTGCACAGTCTGATGAGAGATAATTTACAGGTTTTTTAAGAGTCAAGGGAGAGGAGAGTGGTCGGAGGAAGAAGGAGAGAATTGACATTCTGAGACTGCTGCTCATGAGTTTATGTAAATATACAACTTTCTTTGACCTAGTGTGAAACAGCATTTCAGCAAAAAAATTGTATTCTACTCTGAGGTGTAACACGTGTATTACTCTCTTTTACTTTAGCTTGTACTTATCTGAGAAGTTTATTCCCAACACTAACTTTGACGTAAGATCACAAAAGAAAAATGGTACAGTGTGTGAACAGGAGGAACAGATTATCAAAGGGTCACTGCTGAGTACCTACCCTGATTTGTAAAACACACTGCTGAGCACCACCATGGCACAGGTGCCCCATGACACAGAAGACATTGGAGTTAAGGACTTAGCAGTGCTTTTGTTTTAAATTCCTAGATGCAGAGGTTTATAGCTCAAACATAAACTTTGGCAGACAGATTAGTATGGTTGAGCAAAATAGCACCTTCTGAAACATCAATCTGGCTATGTCATTAAATTGGCCTTCACATGAGCCCAAAAAACACACTGACAACACAGAAAGAGCTAATGTTTCAAAATACAATGGTTTAAGAGACCTCCAGTTTGAAATGTAAGGGGTTGCATCACATGCATCACAGACATTGTCTTAGTTGCAAAGTTACTATAAGAGGCATTGCACGCTTGCCTTCAAAAGCATAAAGAATTGCAAAAAGCATCCATTACAAGACTGCAGCTGTACCTTTTTATTTATTACCTACACATGATAGTCTAATGCCCAAAGTTCATGGCTTTTTCAGGGCCATTTCAACTTCCATGAAGAAGCCTGAGGACAAGTGTGTATTTCATACCGACATTTTATGTATTGGCTGTAAAGTACAGAAATAAAGTAAAAGATTTACACTACTTTTTGCATTGAGGCAAGTTGAAAGTAGCCCCAAAGCTAAGAGTTTCTTACTGCCACAAAATGTCTTCCTGAATACAGACCCCTGACAAACAGCTGTATGTAGGGTTTTTTTTTAACGGATTTTCATCTTTGTAGGATGAAAATAACTTGCTTTGAAAAAACACTTAAGGTAAAGTTTACCATTACTTAAATAAATGTTTACAGTAAGATTTCTAACTTCCATAAAGTCAAGATGCTTTTCAATATTTGGGATAAAAAAAAAAAGCAGATGCGTACCTCTGCCTCCCATATGAGAGTTCCATTGAAAATTACAGACCTAATCCTGAGTTCAGCAGTAAGATTGCTTGCATATGTACAGAATAAGATTGTTTTAACATTGCTATAAAATCCCGCCCCCCCCCCAGTCTGTAGGAATTGCATATATTGAAACAATGTCTGAATCTGGCTTTAAGCATCTACCAAAGAATTTATCTGAGTTAATAATGACTGTATTATTAATAAATGTCTGATGCAAAAATGCAAACAAGACCTACATTACAAAATCTGTGGTCTTTGCACCTACTGGTATATTGGAAAGAATTCCAATCCCAGATATCTTTGGACAAAAGAAAATTTTATTTAACATATATCTTTATAAAAGCATATCTACCAATAAATTATATTTGAAAAGAAAGACAAATTACAAATACCGGCACTCATGCATATATCTACAAACACACACACACACATAGATAAGTAATTAAAAACAGTAGTTGTTCAGCTGAACACAAGAAAGATCCAAAAAGAATACATGAAAACAAATATATTATGATCTGACTGTATTACTGGAGGCCACTATATTTCTCTTGATAATAATAATGAATAAATTATTTCCAACACACAAATCCAAACTTGCCTCCTAGGTCCTTAGTGCAAACTACTTTACTTATATTAGACCTGAAAAAAAGTTGATGAAAAGGCAAATTACCTTCAAACACAGATGTTTTTCAAAGGCTCTAAATTAGTAAGGAAGTATTAAAAAAAAATCAATGTTAAAAGAAAGTTTAGCCGTGTTAACACCATTTATAGCAGTTGTATTAAAAAGGAACCAGATTACTCCCATTTACATTTAGAAATCTGGTACTTAGAATGTTTAAATGGTTGAACTGACAGTTCAGTATGCTGAAATCACAGTTCACAAATATGGTTAATGGTGAAACAGTGGCAAAATTTGCAGCCACAGGTTTCACTGAACAGGATATCACACTTATGAAATGGTCTCATAAAACAAATAATGCCAGTAATATCAGGTGCTGCACCATAAACTACACAGCTGATGGGGAAAAATCCAGTTCTGTTCTAATTATTACCAAATATTTCTTTTTTTCATGTGGTTTAGTTAATAAATGTTAAGCACTTGTTCTAAACTATAGCATTTAAAAATTAGCAGTGGATTTCTTAGCATTTGAATAATCCATAAAAGCAACATGTTGATTTAAATTCAAGCAATATATTAACTTGCCTATAAAAACTGCCCTCAGTATTTGACTTAAAGGTGGTGCATTGCTGTCTGAAAACACCGTCTCAAAAACACACTGTTAGGAATTGGGCAGAGTGACTGCAGAAAATAAACAAAATAAGTAAAAGACCCTTATTCATTCTGGATTAAATTCACCCCTGTGCAGAGTGCTGACACAAGGCTTGTGTACTTCTTATGTCTCACTTAAGTCCCATTTTAGAAATAAGAGCACAGAAATTCATGCTGTCACAAATATTTCTTAGGCTCTATAAACTATGTCTTTCCTCTCTCAAAGCATGTGAATATCTGTCTTTCCCGCAGTACCCTGACCCTAATGGAAAACCAGTAAATAATTAATTCTCTTCAATCTGAACTACCATAGTTAGGTCTCTGATTTTCCATGAGTATGTGCACAAACTTCAGCCACGCTTGGGATAATTTACCACTACTGTATTGTTCTTTAATTTTCTCCTAATCAGAGACTATTAATAGAATACTGAACTATTTCCAATTTTTTTTATTATTATTATTTTTAATTTTTTCATTTTAGCCTTCTATTCTTCTAGGAAGACAAATTAGATCAATTGCAGCATGGTAGAATGAAAATAAAATGAAAGTTTCTATTTTAGAATTCATGCAGGATTTTACTCATGTGTTACAAAAATACTTCTTTTTCCACTACTTTCCTATTGAGATGCAGAATTTAGGGACATGCCAACAATTTTTCCAGTTGGAAGCACTCTGTCCAAATGCCTTCTGGAAGGTATGTTCCCCAAAATTTCAACTTTCCATGGAACAGTGCAGCTTTGATGATTTAGAAAAGTATGCTGCAATGAAATGGAAAGAAAATATTGTTGTTTTTCTCTGGTTCAGCTCTAGTGCATTGAAATGAGACCTCAACATCTTGCTTCGAATCACTCCAAAACCCCATTAAGCTGCACTTTCCAAGCCCGTTATGCAGTGACTGAATGAGGTTGAACTGCTACTTTCGTACAAGGCACGGCTTGCTACGGCGCTGCAGCTCCTGCGACAGGGCACGCAGAGCCACGTGCATCAACGCCATACTTACGCACGGGCAGAAGAGGCAGCTGGTGAGATCAAGTGGTTTGGGAGCTGGAGGAAAGCAGCAAAATAACCTCGGTAAATGTTGGCCATGGCAATGCTGCCTATTAGCGGTACCAGCGCAGTGTGTATCTTCTAGCAAGAAAACACAGTATCTTATTCTAGGTGCAGAAAATTAAATTTTGCCTACGCTTCTGATCATACCGTGGAAACTGTATTCCTTCTGGGAGTCTGGCTTGAAGACAAGAGTGTTTTGCTCTCTGACAAGCTCCCTTACAGCCAAGAGCATTACAGGACAGAGCTGAAAGCAAGTCTTTGGGTCAAGAAAACAACAGGGAACATTTTGTTGTCTTTACAGTGATATAAGATGTTTCCATTACAAAGATCAGAATGCGCTTTGACATGTCTAAATCAAAATTTGCAGTCCTCACACCTACACGTACAGACAAGCCCCCAATTAAATTTTTTACCTGACATTAGCATTGAAATATACTTCTGAATATTTGTTATAGGCCACCCGTGCCTAACTCATTAGCTCTAGTAAACTTTCATTATTAATGGACCAACACAGAGCAAAGCATCACAGAATCTGTGTAGAAATACCAAGAAAAACTAAAACTTACCCTTAAGACTATAATGCTAGCTATTGTAAGAAACAAAACCAACTTCCTCCAACATCTGCAACTAGACTTGACATGTAATATGCTGCTAGAAGTGGACTTAGCAAAGCTTGATAACCTGCCATGCTGGATGACATCCTCTAACCCCATTTATCCAGCCTACTCCCACTGCCGGTTGTTACTGACCTCTCAGTGCCTATAGGAGAAGATACTTTACTCAAAAAATGCACAGGCTAATCTGCAATAGCATTGTTTTTATACTGCATTTCATCTAACCAGTTTCTTTGAAGCAGAAATCTGGCTTGTGATTGCTGGAAAGCTATATAATTTTTAAAAAAAAAAGCAAACAACAAACAAAAAAACCCACCCCAAACCAAACAAAATCAACAAAAAAGGAGGAAGATTTTGGTGAAATTTTCCTGATTAGGAGTATAAAGGCCACTGAGAAAAGCATTCCCATCAAACAATAAAGATGATGCTATTTGGTTTTTTTTCCTCAGACTGACAGCTGCTAGACATAAGGAAGTACAAGTTCCATATTAATCCCTGAGAGTGTTTCCATTTCATGATATCCCCATTGAAATCTCTGAGATACTGAACAGCTAATACAGAAAAAAAGTATTTATTTTATGATCTGGGAGAAGATGAAAGATGACTGTATGGAATGCTTAGCAACAGTTGCAGCAATGATTTGGGATTCATATGAATAAATTGTTCCCGTTAAGATGTTTGCCCTTCACCCAGAATGCTGCTCAATATGGGCAACCTCAAAACATTAAAGAAATTATCTTCATTGTTTGAACTACGTTGCTGTTGATGTACTGCCCAACTGTACAAAACTGTATTTCATCTGGTAAGATTTACAGTGAAATAAAACCATTTCAAAGAGCATTCCCTTTAAATTGTCTTTGTGTTACGTAGATGAAATAAATTCTTTCATTCCAAAGATAACCAAGAATACAGTTCTCCCAGGTTTTAGACAGATGACCTACTAAAGGACAATTAAGAGCATACACTGAGGGTCTGCTGTGCGTAACATGTAGAGGACATAGCTGTAAGGACTCGCCTAAGCTAATCACTGCAAATAACTGCTTGTGACATCTGTCCTCAGCATCTCAGAAAATGTATAGGAAGAAAATGTATGTCATCTGGACTAAAATGAAATAGGCAATGAAAGAGTATTGCTCCCATATACACAAAATGTGAGAGTTTGAAAAAGGGTTATCAAGAGCAAGGAAGGGGGAAAGAATGAAAACACAGACCTCAAAATAAGAAAACACAGATGGAGTGAAAAGATAGTTAGAGAAACAAATAAACAACAAAAGAAACCGTAAAACACTTAGTTTCCTTCACTTTCCTTTCTCAGCTAGGGTTTTTTCCTCAGTGCATTTCTATGTTATCGCTGTATGAGTAATCGAGACATCTTTTGGACAGAAATCCTGGAATCAGTGACACCAATAAAACTCTTGACTTCAGGAAGTTCAGGATTTCAACCCTCATCAGCAATGTCCCGCGTTGACCTGGAAACACTTTTGGTATTCGCCAGTAAGAGCAAAAGAGCAACCCGAAATGCCAGAAGTCCACGCTTCCACAGCAGGGGAGGTCAGCAGCGCGAGCTGTGCTCTGAGACAGGCCCCAATTCCTGTTAAAGCTCTGACATCCCTGCTATGATTTTAAAGAAATTACATCATTCTCTGGCCCCAGCTTCGTATTTTACAGATGAACCTATGCTGCTTCAAATGTTAGCCGTAATTTCTCGGGTTTGACTTCTCAGCAGCGGAGAGCGCTGCGGTGTACTCCTGCGAGCTGACCCCGGGGCTCAGGCAGGCGCGATCCCCCGGCCTGGCAGCATGGGCAGAAGAGCAGGCTGGTGGGCAACCGTGCGTGGTGCCTTTTTTCTCTCGGACACCCCCAAAGCTCCCACAGAACACTGCCCACTTGTTCCCCCTTCTGCAGCTTCCCACTGGACTGTTTGTGGCCACTCATGAAGAAGATGGCTCCCCACTAGCTCCTGCTGCTAAGAAACCTTTACGCCAGCAATCAGGCCTACCTACTTTTGGGTTGAAATCCCAGCACTAGGTGAGTCAGTGACAAAATCCCTATCAAGTTCAAAAGGACTGAAAACCTGACCACTGAAGGACTGCTGTGGTCCCCACGTTGTCCTAATAGTCTTTTTATTCTGTCTGAGAAACATGTTCCTCAGGGTTTGCTTTCTGGTCACTAAGAGTGTCTCGGCTTCCTCATGGACACCCACATTCTCCTTGGCTTGGCACTGATGGAAGGATTCCTCTTGCTTGCATCTCCCAGGTTTTCCACTCCTGGGAGGTGTCTGCAGAGATGACACACAAGGACTCAACATTGGGATGACAAAGTGTCACTTGTACTTCCATGTGCAAGTGAACTTTTTATTGTATCTTTACCCACTAGATACACTTCTGCTGAACTGATGGAAAGACTAGAGGAAGCTTCCGTGTGGAAGTACTGCAGTATTTTCTCAGATATTCGGTCAAGACTTCCATGTCTCCCATGCTTTTTGCTCATGACACAGCAATACAATTTTCTACCTTTATGACTTAAATAGGAACAAAAATACATAATATTGACTAAGCACCTGAACACTGATAGTAACACTTCTTCATTAAATAGAAACATGCCTTTACAGAACAAAAACCAAATTACCTCAGTCCTCAAATTGCAGGTAAGTGATGCAAAGAGGCAGAGTAAAGAGTAGACCCAAACTTTAAAGACTGCCAGATGTTTTTTTGCTACTTCTACCACTAGCATTCAGATAAAAATCATGCACGCGTCATCCCTGTGCCACGATATGCCAAGCCCAACTGACAGCCTTTGTGTTTGTTATCATGTTTAGCCAGACTACAGAGAAACATTCTCTGTTATGACACTGATTATATAATTAGATATCTTGATACCGCTGAAATGCCCAGAAGGATTGATTTGAGGCTTCTTTTATGAGAGGAGATTCTTAGAGCCAACCTGAAAACAATGAATTGATGATAGCAACAGCTGGTAGGAAAGAGGAGTACTCTAGTCGAATGAGGAGAATCAAGACTGAGCGCTATCATATAACGTTGCTTAATCTCAATGTCACAGAAGACCATTTTAGCCATCAACAGTAATCCTTAAAACCTAGGAAGAATGCAGCTTTGTTTCTGGTTGTTTGAATTGACTCAGGCAATTTAACTTTAACCCAGCTTCTCAAATGACTTTATCCATCTAACTTTAATCTCATAATAGTAGTCAAAAGGGGGAGAAAATTAAGATAAAAATATAACATTTGAACATAAAATACAGTTCTGCTTTCAAAACCTTCCTGGCAAGATTTCAACCCAACTTTGCCCATGTCCAGCTTTTATTCATAATAAGCAACGCAGCCCTGTCAGCAGTTTAAAAACCGTGCTAATTATGGAAAAAGGAACTCTAACTCTTTTCTAAAAAGAGCTGCTTCCGAATTAACATAGTTATCTCCCCCTTCCACATCCCCTTTCTTCTCCCTAATGTAAAAAGTCCTCATAAAATAAATTGCAGTATGAACCCAACTGGGAGGAAGGCTTTCTTCAGAACCCAAAACAAACAGAATTGCATGGTTTTGGATGCTTTTATTGGGTCTCAACAAATCAGAAGCAATTTTGTTTTTACTTAAGGAAATAAAAGCTGTTCATTCCAAAACAGGCATTTAGGGTGAAATTCATTCTAGCATAGAAGGTCAGTGGAAGTAGTAGTCTCTACTTAGGTCCCACTTAAGCCCTCAAAACCTGAAATAAGAGACACAGAAACCCAGAAACCCTTTGGTTAGCCCTCCTGTGCTTAGACCCAAAAAACTAGTGAAGTAAGATGAAGAATCCCTTGCTGGTTTTCAAGGGATGGAGTAGATCCATAGTTCTCATGCTCTTGCATTATAGGATCACCTGAGACCACTAACCACCTGGGATCTAGCCAAGACTCTGTCCTTTCCCCATATTTTTAACTCAGATTAATTTTTTTTTCCTACTTATTTAAGTTGCACTCAATGTCTAGCCAAATATAGCCTGTAATGCTGCTTTTCAACTGTGGTCATATTGCAGACCATTTTTAAGAAAGAGTTATCCTACAGCCACCTATCCTGCAGCCTTCAATCCCAACACACATTTTTCTTTGGAAAATTGCATGCTTGATTGCATCAAAAAGAATATTAGAATGGTGTGAAGGGAGCTAGGTGCAATAGGCCTGTATTAATGTGGGGTGATACTTCTTGGTTATGACCCTTCTTTCTTTCTTGTATCCATAATGTTTGTTTACTTTTCCTTCCCTGGTTATGGGATTTTACTTTAGCACTCATTATCGTTTACAGACCCACCACTTCTATGCTTGTCCTGTCCTGACCTTTCCAAAAAAGCGTGAGTACAGTAAACTTTATTGCAATAGTCCTTATACTGAAGAATTTGAACTGGGAGCAAGGAAATATTCATACTTAAAAATGTAATTTCCTAAAATGGTTTTGGAATTTAAACCATTATGAATGGAGCCACAAGAGATTCAAGCATTCCTACTTTGCTAGCAGGGAAGGCCTCTGTATGGACCACCTGGAAGTACTCCTTCAACCACTGTGTAGTATATTGGGGGCCACCTCAAGAAACCACAGAATGAAAATCCCTCATCTGTGACAATTAGACACTGTCGCATAAAATATTCAAAGTGTAAAGCTCTCTGAATAACAGATACTCTAATTAATGTATGAAAACTATATCATACTTTCTATTTAAAAAGACTTTTTAAGCATATTAAGTTTATTGCCACAAATCCACTGAGATAAACCTCAGGAGTAAAACCTGGCTCTACTGAAGGACAACTTCTCACCAATTTACACCCACAAAGTTTTATTTGCCATTCCACAGAGTGGGGAAATAAGCATGGAAGCTTTAAGCCAGTCAAGAAACTGAAATAATTCAGTAATTCAGAGTTTCCCATCTGTTCTTTCACCACTGGACTAGACTAAATCTCTTTCCCAACAGACCATCTATGACAACAAATTATTGTCCACTGATAACAATGAGCCAGAAAAAATATGCAATTAGCCAACTGAATAATTATGGGTTTTATTTTGTGTACTTAAAAAGTTAAGCAAAAAAGAAAAGACAATTACATTTTTCCCCACTTTCAACTACTACCCCTAAAACCAAAATAAATACACTCAAAAACCTATCAAAAACAAAGCAAGGATCTGTGAAGGGCCAAGCAAAACAAAAAACTTCATATAAAAACTGAGTTTACATAAAGATACTGGAGAGCCACATCATTTACTTTTCCATGTCCTTATCCTACAAGTCTTTGTACACTCACTCACATACATATTCTCAGTGATTCTCTAGTGTATTTCTTGATATTGCTTTCATTAGCTCTTTTCCAAGAACAGGAATTTCTTCTACCCCATAGTTCAAGCGTGTATGCTCTAGCAGCCTAAAACCCACTTGCAAATCCTTTAAACCCAAAGGGACTCTTCCCTTGCATTAAGTTAAGCTCATGCATAAATATATGCAGAATCAGGACCCTCTAACAGATTTATATTGCCTTAAGCAAAGCAGGATTTCATGGTTTATATCAATTTTTTAATATCGATTTTTTCCTGAGTAAGAAGTTCTGGACCAATATCAATTCCTTGTTTTTTAGTATTACTTTTTATTTTAGGTCCTTCCTGTGGTGTTGGGGGGCTTTTTGGTTCCTGAAATAGAAGGATCTTTGTTCAGAACACCTAATATTTTCCCTTAATGGCATAGTAATAGTTTCCTCTTCACATTTTTAGCTTTTCAGGAGGAATCCTGACCATTTTAGCATGCTAATGTACCCTCAGGGATGCAGTTACAGATGCTGTATGCCCACTTCCTTTCCTTTTAGCCAGAATATTGACTCAGCCTATCCTTTAGCTACTCCAGGACTGACAAATAATTATATTTCCATTTACAATGGTGTAAAATTGGAGTCATTCTACTACATGTCTAATACTTTGATACTTACATCACATTCATCACTGTGGTGCATAAGCAAATACAAGAAACAAAGAAAGCATTTGAAAGTACTGCAGTCTTTCTTTCACAAGAGACTGCAGCAGCTTTAAGTGATCCAGAGCAGTATGACTTTTTCTGTGGGTTAACATATCTGGCAAAGCAAAGTAACTCATGTAGAACTTGGTGTTGCCACAGCTTGTCCACTCCCAATACCTTAACTACATCACTTAGTTACCTGCATAGCTCATTTATCTCTGAGACATGCTGCAATGCAGCTTGAAACAGAATAACAATTAGATAAAGGTTTCAAATGTATTTTGGCTTCTAATTCCCACAAAAAGTACTCGAAGCTTGCAATTTAAAGGCAGTTTAAAATTTAACCCATAGGTATCCATTGAATACACACAGGATGAAGCATGTATCCATCTTTAGGGATGGATAATTAGATGGCTGCGTACAGGGACACTGATCCAGACTCAGAAGTGTAAAGCACTCTTACGTCCTAATGACCAAATCTGTGAAGCTACTTAAGCACCTAACTCCCACTGACGTAAACAGGAGTGAGTCAAGTCAGTAATTTTGAACATCTGGGTTTAATCCTAGTTTTGAAGTCACTTGAGTCTAGTTTTTAAAGTCATTTATTGCCTAATATGCTGGTAAGTGCTTAAGGGTATTTTCAAAAGTGCCTGTGTACTGACTTTCAAATTAAAACTCCATGAAATCCTATTTGCATGATAAGACACTTTGAAAATCCAGCCCTGATTTGAAAATTGGGACTTTTGATATATCAATTAAACCCTAATTCTCAAAAACATTCAGGTGTGTAACTGCCACAGAAAGAGGGAAGCAGAAGGCCCTGACAATTGTGAAGATTTTGCCTCTAGGGGTTGCTGAAAGTTTCAGACATTTTCTTGATTTTTAGCAAACATTTAAGTACAATCTGGGATTTTGTATTTGCAATTTAGCAATTTTTTTTTAATTTAGGGTCCTCACTGACCTCCACTGAAGGTGCTGAAAATAGTTGCAGTAACTGTTCCACTAATGAGAACTGGATTTGGTCTTTAGAGAGTGAAAGTACTAAGGAAGAGGAGTTTTACATTACTAAAAAACTATTTGAAGGAATGATCACAGCAGTCAGAATTCACGCATTCAAACATAAGCACCAATATGTTTTTACAGAAAGTGTTTAAGACATCATTCAATATTCACAGTTCTGGAAGCCATTCACTTCTCTATAAATTGATTGTTCTTGGCAATCAAGCATTCTGTATGTGCCAAGGAGATTTAAAAAAACCCCAACAAATTAAAGGCAACATACAGCAGCATTATGTCAAGACTGATTTTAAAAAGAGAGATAATGAGATATCATTGTGCTGTATTTTTTTGGTAGGACTTCTAAAAATTTTTTTATATCGCATTCAGCACAGGAACTGTTTTTAAAACCCGATTGATTTATCATCATTGCCTGTCTCTGCAGGGTTATTCCCACTTTAGAGATGAGGAGCTTGGACACAGAAAGAACTGCTTCTCTGAAATCAAACATGACACCTTACGGCAGAGCCACACATTTCAAAGCCCTGAGGCTTATTTCATGATCTTTACCACAAGATCATTGCTGTTTTCTATATTTCATTTAAGATGAGATGCTCAAACCACCTCAACAGCTTGGGCTTTTAATTGGATTTGTACCCCCAGACACCTAGGAATTTTTTAATTCCCATGCATAATTTACAACAAGAATGCGCTACTCCTGCCTCTTAAATAATAGAAAAGTTTCTAATAATAGAGTAATATTTGATGTCCTACTTCTAGGGCTAAAGCTTGCTGGATGCACTATACAATGACTTTTTTAATAAGGAGAAGCATTGTGGACTTATTGGAGCTTTTAGTAGAAAGTAAGAGTTCAGAAACTCAGCATCCTTCTATAGTTCTTACAGTACCTCTAAGAAAGTTTAATACCAGCACTGTTCAACATGGAGAGAAGAATCTATTACCCATGGCTATATTTACATTAAACTACTTCATAAGGTAATTTTAAAGTCTATTACTTAATATAACATGCATCCTGCTTAAGAAGCAATACACTTCAGAAAAATAAAATTGCCAATAACACCACTGTTCCTAAAGCAACAGTAAAATGGTTTGAACTGCTTTGATGCACACACACTTTCACTCCTTGGAGTTTCAATACCTTTTCATCAACAGATGTTATAAGCACGCAGCCAGCACAGGCTGCATCAACGTGGTACCACACCAGACCTACACTGGGGTCCAGTGCTGTTTCTACCAAGGGAACTGAACCAACGGTAACAACACTGGGAAGTTTTTGGCAACTCTTCCTGGCAAGTGTAGGACTCCCATGTCTATTTTAATAACCAAGAAACGAAAATGCTTTTAAGTGTGCCTTAATTGGGTGCTGCTAGGTTAATCCTCTTGAAAAGCAGCAAGTATCACCCAGCAGTCTGATGTTAAATGTTTCAGGGTGATCATTGCTACCCTGTAGTGGGAAAACAGGAGGATGGAATTGAAGGATCAGAGCCTTCTTTCAGAGGAGCAGACTGGAAATTAAGAAATGTATCCCAAAAAACAGTTCCCGTCCTGCCCACCCACTCACCCTATTAGCTCTGTTCCCAGCAGTCTGTTTTTGGCAAGAAAGTCCTCTTCTCTAAAACTCCCATTCAAACTATAAAACAAGTGAAAATTGTTTTGTCTGCTTTTTAGCATTTTCTAGCTATTTATTTCAACCTGAGACATCACCTCAGTGAAGGAGTATTTTATATCAAGGTTCTTTCTTTTATGGGTAATAATGGAAATAATATCCATGGAAGAGTCAAAAGGACCCTAAATTACTTTTCCAAGTCCAAGTGATGGTCCCACTGCTCTCAAAAGAAGCGGGATAAGTCTTTGTACGTATGTAAGTATAGCATTGTTCAAAATGCACGAGGGTCATCTTAGTCCTTGTTTAATAAAATATAGCCATTTACGTGTAAAATGCGATATACTGGGTTTTGATGAGACAGCAGCTATCTCATGGGATAAGAATGACAGAGTGTTTTCTGGCATGGCCCAGAGATGTTTTAAATTTTTTTTCATAATTATGATGCCAAAACCTGATACAGATTTCAAGTAGAACTTCAGCAATTGCTCATTAATGAAAAAACTCCACCTGAATATCTAATTAATGACTGTCAACAAACTGAGTAGGTAAAAATGAAGAATAAATGTTTTATTCATCTACATCATCACAGCAAGTCGAAACAACAATTTTCCTAACACACATGAACTTACCCTGCAATGCTTGGGCCTAACTTAATGAAAAAAAAAGACTTCAAAATGCTAAATGCTTTATACACTAATTTTACACAGGAGAGTCCTTATGGCTTTAGCAGAGTTCAGGAGTCTAGAAGGCTCAGCTGCTCAGTTCACTATAAAAACGACTGTGCGAATCAATTTCCGACACCTGGTTTATTTAGGCGGTTCTTACACTGCACGTTTAGGAAAGCAACCCCCAGAGAAATAAGTGTGTCCAAAGCAAAGAAAACCTATAATTACTTGTGTGCCCTCAGCTGTATCAGAATGCATCTCCTGCAGGTTTAAAACTCATGAGAAGAAGAAAGATCAGAAGAATGATCTGCAGCCTGAAGTAATTTCTCAGCTGGGAATTTCCTGGAAAATTGTGCTACTCCATGCACATGAAAATAACAAAAACATGTGTATATGCGTATGTATGGATGCAGAGGGCTCTGAGCAGTGTGTATGTGCAAAAGGGAGTTATGTAAACTCCTGAATATTACTTAAGTTAAAATCAAATAACACCTATTACAAACTGGCCTCTACAGGTAGCTATAATCCCATGGCTAAAGTGTAAGTCTAGGAGATAGGAAATTCCTGTTATTTCCTACCCTGAGTCTGAACCTTCCTGGCTCTGTGACTGATGCTTCACCTTGGGACACTTGCTATGGCTGTCAGTAGGTCTAACAGAGACTCCAGTGGGAAGACAGGAAGGATGGTCCAGCTTTGTGTCTTCCATGCAATTATCAAGAAAATATCTACATGCAATATTTAATAGAAATCTGTATTTAATAAGGTAAGCTCCTTACAGGCAGGTGCTCCCCAACAGAATCTATTATAGCAGCTTGTGTAAGTTGGTGCCCAGGATAAATTTTCAGGGACTCGAGGCTCTCTTTTCCAAAATAGCTCCTTCAAGCTTTACCCTCTTCATTGTCTCTCTCTCTAATTTCCATCTTGCAAACCCCCATGAGGATATCAGTTTAGAAGTGCTAAAAGCCTGCTTTAATAGATGGTTGTATCATCACATACAGCTGGAATGGAAGGCAGAAGTCACGTAAATGGGAGAGGTAGAATTGTGCCCAGGAGAACATGAGATTTCATTCAGTTTGTTAGTGACACCAACACAGTGACATAGGGGTCATAGTAAAGGACATAGTAAAGGACCAGGAATAGTACTATCTACCAGATCAGGCTTTTCACTAAATGATATACTACTTTGACTAATTCTCATTTTAAAAATTCATGTGAACCCTCCATTCAAATTTCCTGGGTGTTTATACACAGGTTGAGTTTGGATTAATCACGCTTGCCTAAATCACGTAGTTGGGTTTGCACAGACACACCCCCACAACTGGCTTGAAGTGGCTCCATCATCTAGGAAGAGTACACTGTGGACAACTTCCACAAGGGGATTCTACACAATTATATGTACCTACCTGCTGTTTGTGCTTTTAAAAATCTTCCCTCTAGTTGCAAAAACCTTCAGGTGAACTCAGTTTGCTTCATACTTAAAAGCTTATAGCCTGATACAAATGTTGGGACTTAAAAAGTATCTCAAGCTTTTTAAAAAATATATATACATGTGTAGAGATACATATATTATAAAAGCCTCTAGTAAATACACTTGCCATGATGTGTCACTGAAATTACAACATTAGATGCTCTTTTTCCCCTACACCAAAAAAAAAAAAAAAAAAAAAGGAAAGAATTCTCCCATGTTTTGTGACTTATCATTGGCAAAAGCCTGGAGGAAATATTTTTCTTTCCTAACTAAAAATAAAAAAGAGATAGTTCATTAAGTTGCATTTGGCTGTGTTTATATGCTGCTGACAAAACACACAGAATATGCAGATAGGATAATGCACTGCTTAGTTTGTGTTACTTGATGGAAGATGTGGTGGATAACTTGTTTATGGATAACCTCCACTGCGAAATTATTTTCCTGCTATTTAGTGTGGCCAGTTCTGCAATATTTTTCATTTAAAGAAAATTTTATGAGCCAAGAGACATGTCAGCTGTGGAAAGGATACATGCAGCATCTAGAGATGGAGAACTGCATAACAGACAAATAAATCACTCTGATAAACACTGGATACAAAATTGTAACATGGGGCCTCAGGGAGATCCTCATATCTCTTCAGCGTATCATTGGCTTTCATGGTTTCATGGCAAAATGTGACCCAATACTCTAGGGAGACTTAGATTTTAATGTATTTCAGTAGTTTTTATTTGATGGAAGGGAATGGAAGAGAAGGAAGGGGATCAGAAAGGGAAGGAAAGGATCAAACTCTTAATTCAATCCCCTGCACATAATTATTCCCTTATTAAATGGTAGGGCTGTGCAAATTATTTGCATTTCTTCCAATAACTTTTGGCAGTTTTGTTTTCTCCAGTTTTGCATATAGAAAACATTAAATTTTCACAGTACTAAAAATCTGAGCTGTAATATTCATTCAGAAGTGAATTGTCCAAGAAAGAGTCAATTTTTTATGAAAATAAGACTACATTTTTTGCAGCAAGACACGTTGGGACAAATTCCATACCTTGAGAAACTGATTAGAAAATTTTGCACAATTCTTTCAGAAATTTTCTTTCATTGTAGGGATAAAGTGCCTAAGAATGTTTTCAAGGGCACCTGAAGACGGAATTGCCTGTAGATTTGTATTTACTAATTTGTAGGGCCAGTAAAAGGCCTTTGCATTAGCAACCGTATACTTCTTGCTGAGAGTAAGAAACAAATGGCTTAATTTGAAGAACATTGAACCAAGGGATTGAAACGTCAAACACAAAAGAGTGGAAAATGGCATGGAGCAATCAGAAAGAAAAGTCTCAGAAGACAGTCCAGCATTTGATGCTTTAGATCTGATTGACAGAACTTGAGCATTCTTAGAAAATCAAACTGGGACTAAAATTACCGAGAGTATTAAGAATTTTGGCTGATGAAGACATTTTGATCTCGTGGTGTCCCTGGAACCATTTGTCTGTCCTTTTTCTAACAAAAAAATGTTAAATGTGCTCAGCACAAAGTAATGTGACACAGTTCTCACGACGAAGTCTGGGGAAGGGGAATAAAGGAGTCACCATAATGAATGTGACATAGTGTGAGGGCTGAGCATGACAGGATCCTAACGAAGGCTAAAGCAAAGGAGGACACAATATAAACACAATCTAGTTGGTTTTGGACAAGAGCCCAGTGATGCAGGCAAGGAGAAAGGAATGTGTCTCAGTGAAAAAAGACTCTATGGCCAAGGCCATCACAGCTGCACTGCTGTTTCTCAACTAAGCCCTGAGAACAGCATAAAAACAAAAGTTCATTTTATATAGCTGAAGAACATCTTGGATGGGATTAAGAGAAAAAAATCAAGGAACCTGAAAGCAACAAAGCAGACGTCTAATACATTGGGGAGTTCACTTGAATTTAGTATCATCTGACTTGTGCTTAAAGTCTTCTGCTTAAAGTCTTATCCTCTTTATTTTTTTAATTGATCCTTGTTAAGCAAAATTCAATTTTCTTATTCTTGTAAGTGATGATGGAAATGCCTAGTGGTATAATGAGGCTATCATAAATCTCCTATCTAGGTCATATATGGAAACCTTACAGAAATGGATATGTCAAAAAAGGAAATGCTTTAATAAATTATGCTACACAACCATGGTTTATATGTGATTTTTGCAATGAATATGTTAATCCTGAAGAAATTGAAGTGGTAGAGCATTTGTGGGCCTTTTTGTTGGAAAAAAATCTAAATTACTATTTCATATATGTCACACTATCTTAACATTAAAAGAAGAACATTTTGTATTAGTACCCTTTTACTGCTGGGTATCATTACAAAAATTAGCTATTTCAGTATTTTATGATGCAGGCAATACACCACCACGCTTACAGTTGAAAACCCCAAAGTAACAGAAATTACTGATACCAAATCAGTATCCTTCCACAGCCAGAGTTAAAATTAACAGAGTGCTGCCTTCTGGGTCTCTGTCCTCAGGCTTTTCAGGCATGCTCCTCTCGGTTGCAGTGTACAGAAATCAGGATTTTGAGCTGTATGCCTGTATTCTTTATCGCCCCAATTCAAACACTGGAAAAATCATATCCTGCATGTCAAAAGTACTATTTAGCTGTGTTCTTACTTAAATGGGAGACCTCTTTCCTTTATTTGTAGCGCAGACTATAGCTGACTGAAAATTTTGATAAAAATAGGAAAAAATTGGTACACTACAAAATGAAGTTTTGCTTTTCCAACAGATCCAATCCTGCTGTTATATTCAGGTCCAGATATTAAATCGGGTACAGCTAGTACCAGGATCTCTTGTGTGTTTTGCTTTGAAAATTTCAGAAAAGCACTAGTTCAAAGTGCCAGGTGGAATGACTTTCATCATCAAACTTCACAACAGCAAGCAGAGACACCTGGAGACCCACCTTTACACGTCAAGGCCAAATAGCAGAGTACTTGATCTACCTGTTAGGGGAGTTTAGTTTATTTGTTCAAATTGTTTGATTGAAATACCTTTTTTATTTACAAAATATAGAACCATCTGCCTTAAATCCCAAGCTGACACTATTCATTACCATCTGAATTGAGCTGCTTTAACAAATAGAAAGGTATGCTCTCTGTGCTTTTCCCCATCTGAAGGCAGAAACAGGATCATTTTCCAGTTCAGAACCAGGCATGGAAAGGATGGGGAAGAGGCTCTGTGACAAAGCAGCACAGACTGCAGAGCTCAAGCCTCCTCCATCCTCCACGTCCTACTCCTCTCATCCACCCTGAGAGACAGATGCCACTAAAGAGCTCAAACACAGCAACTTACCTCTGTGTGGCTAAGACAATACAAGGCAAAACAACAGCCTTGTGCTGCCTATAACTTGCTGCTACTTCCCTCAGGACAACAATGATTAAATAAAGGGAAGAAAGAGAAAAGTAAGGTGATTAAGGACTCACTTGTGATACTCTACAGTGAAATGAATGGTCAGGGAACTCACTTCAGTAGTGGTGAAGGGCTGTGAAAAGCCAAAGGATGCTGCTTTCGCAGCCTCTTGTCAGAGGAACTTTAGCAGGTGTCATCTGAGATTGCAGTGACACCCACTGCAAACAGACTGCACAACCATGACCAGATAAGAGGTCCCCATGGCCCGAGGGAGGTAAGTAAGCTCACAGCTTCATCTGCAGAAATATTGTGTATTTTCTTCACAGACTCCTTTGGGTGTCATTGGCTAAGACTGCATAAGATAAAACATTACATTGTAATTTCCTTTCTCTCCACGGTAAATATATAAATAAAAATACATATATTTACAATACAAGGTGAAACACAGGGAGATTTTGTGCTTCCGTGTCTATCAGTTCCCTGTGATCCACTCTTCCAAATCTGTTGTGCTTCACACTGATTTGGCATCTCAAGTTTGTTCTCAGAAGAAAGGAAGTAAAGAAAAGAAGGAAGAAAAGAAAAGGGGGAAGTGAAGGAAGGAAGGAAGAAAGAACAAAGGAAAAGGGGAGAAAGGAAAAGAAACCTACTCAACCGCTGTCATATATTCTAACAAGTATTTTACATCAGAACTTGTTATTACCATTGCTACTGGGCAGACGCACATGTGATTATGTTTTAGCAACTGGAACTGATTGTTTTCCACTTTCACATATTTCCAGTTTGCTCAAAGACACCAAAGTCATTCAGATTAAGAAAAACAGTAAGAAAGGGTTAGCATAGCTCTCTGATGGAACACCCTCTTAAAAATAAACTGCTGCTTCCCCAACTTTTAACTTTTATATTCCTGATCACAGACTTCCCAGTATACTCCATAAGATGGACTGACTCTAGTAAATGTTCAACCATCAGGTGAATTTTCTAGCCTCATCCCTTATCTTCTTCCTTCCTAATACAAGGAAAGTAGAAAAGTTCACTCCATACAATACAAGAGAACCCACACTCAATCTCAAATGAAGGAGTTACCTCGTAGCTTTTATGTCAGAATGGATTTTGTTTCATATTTTACACCAGAGGGAGACACTATGCCAAGTTTAAATTAAGAACAAAAGTCCAAGTAATGGTGTATCACTTGTGGTTTTGGCAGTGGTAAAAAAAAAGATAGCCTCAAAGAAAACATACCTTTTATGGAAACCAAATATAGACCACAACTGGCAAAGAGAAAACTGCATGGACAAACAAAACTGCTGGATAAACAAATCAAAATTACACAGGAAGCTGACACTCATTCTTTACAGTGGAAAACCAAAGATAAAAATGAGTCATATATTTTATATTTTTGGACAAGGCAAACTTCCATCTGTCTAGCAGTATATGATTTATATTCTGAAAGAAGTCTAATATTTCCAATATTACCCCTAAATAACCAACCAAATAATCAAGCAGAAGGATCATTTAAAATAGTTGATGTCATGGAATAGCTGACTGCTTTTGAATAGTAGGAAAATGGCTGGCCTTGAGCTGCAATATGCATTTTACATTGAATGATTAGAATATGTACAAAAAGTGAGTGAACGAGGGAGGAAGGAAGGGAGAAAGGGAGGGAGGAAGGAAGAAGGAAGAAGAAGAGGAAAGAACACAGAAGAAGAAAGGAAGAAAGAGAAAGAAAAAAGAAAAAGAGAGAAAGTGAGAGAAAGAAAGAAAAAAGGAAAATTCCTAATAAGCTCTAAGTATATTATTTACTGTGTTTTTTCTTAGGAAGGTAAGAACAATTTTAAAAGAAATTACTTCTTCCAGAGAATTTTAAAAATCTATGTCTGCTTTCACTTTTCTTATTTTTCTTTTGGAAGATTTTCTTCCTGGTTTGTTTCGCACATAAGGTGCCATTTATAAACACTATTACTCATTTGTCTGGAAGGAGTGTAATCGCATCAAACTCAATATTAAGAAGAAGAAAGTCAGTACCATAAACTGGCTCAGGAGAAATGAAACAGTCAAGCACCAACACATCCTGGCTCACATCTCTGACAGTCTTTACACTCTGAAAGCCCTAGCAGATCTTGTAGTAATATATTTTTATGTATTCCCAAATACAGAATGCCCATTATCTTACTGCTGTCTTCCTCATCCCTTTGCTAGAGGTTATCACACCTGTGGGAGAACTGGCAGAAACAAAAGAGCACCTACATCTCCGCTACCCTCGTTCACAGGTAGGTGCAGCAGATGAACCATAAGTGAAAGGCGGCGATGAATTGCGATGACACGTGGGCAAAAACACAACAGTTTTTCACAGCTCTGCTATGAGCACAGTAATGCCTTTAGGGACAGGAGGATATTATGTCTATTTGAAATGGCAGAGGGTAATAAATATTACTTCCGCAACTAATTCCTCCTGAGTCAGGCCCCTATATGTCCAGTAATGTCACTTTTCCTTTCAGGACATGACTCCCAAGCCTTCCTTCCCTGCACAGGAAAAAAAGAAAACCTAAGCAGGTTACTTTGGAATTTTGTCATTGCAAGAGGTTGAACAATACTTTAAAGAGTATGCTGGATGTTTTCTGATGGGACGTATTCTGATGGGAGAACAAACACTTTAAAGACTTAGCTGACATTTCTGTTTCAAAGAATGCAAGAATTATATGACGTCTGATCCTTATTTTCAATTTCTATGCTCTCCCCTACCCCAGGAAACTCAAGGCTACCTACAAGAGTCTACTGATTTTGAAGATTCTTCTCACTGGGCTAAATTTAGAGCTGAAGTACAAAGTGCTGTGAAAAATATTCCTGTATATTTAAGTCAGCACTCTCTTAAATAAACTCCTGCTCATCTAGTGACATGCTGGTGCTATATTTCACCAAAATTCTGAGAAGTCAGGGTGATTCTGCAAAGGTATAAACAAAGGCAGGTGGGATTTATCTGTAAATAGCACATATATAGCTAAAGTCATTTCATCACCATGTTTTTTGAGACACGGACAAATCATGTCTTCCCATTCACCATCACACACAGAAGTAACACTTACTAAACGTATTTTACTGTTGAGTGAAAAAAAAAAAAAGCCATTAAATAACACACACAGCTACCAAATGAAATACAGATACTTTACAAACCCCTTTAAAACCTGCTTGACAGAAGATCTGTCATCTTTTAGTATGGGAACTGTGATTCATATTAGGTGACACTGTAGGTCTCAGCTGAACACGTGAGTAATAGTATATTTTGGTATGAAATAGGCTGAGTAAGATCTTTGCACTCTAGGAAGCAGAAATAAATGCAATGATTCATAACATTTTTGTACAGTGCAGTGAGCATTCCTATATCAAAGTTCTCTCTCACTGCTGTAGCAACAAAGCAGGACAGCAAAAATAAGTTACAACTCCTCAATAGTTTGGAATAGCTTAGGAGGAAAAAAAGGCCAAAAGATTTTTAGAAAAGCCTTGACATGAACTCCTGCATTTCCAAAACTTGGGGAGGGGAGAAAGAAATAAAGAGACAAAAAAAAGCATAATTTCCTTTTCATTCCCTAAACCCAACAGTAAGTGCCACGTTGGTATCGTGGCCCCAGTGTGGTTTGTGGACTGCCCTGCTGGTCTGGGGCACCTTTGATCTGCCGAGCAGCTACACACGCCACATGAGGAATTGGGTGGGTGCTGCAATGTCCCTCTGGAGACATGTCACCCACTGGGGCCCAGATCCCCAGGGCCCCACTCTGCTGTGTCCACCCACTTTGTTACCTCTCTTCTTATATCATTTGGTACAGCAGAAGCATTCCCTGTCGGGTTGCAGATCCACCACCAGTTCACACGCTGCAGAAGAAGAAACCCAAGTATGAAAACCTCCCAGTTAAATCAACCTACATCCACCTCCCTAATCAGGAGATGTTAGTAAACAAATTAAATTGACAAAATATTGACTACTAAAAATATTTTGAAGATGATATTCCATGATGCCCATTATTATTATAAACCATAAATCATTTTTTGAGATATAAAATTAACGTTGTCATCTGTATTAATTCATTCTCAGTATAAGATTTGCTCCTATTAGGTTATATTTACAGATCATGCCAAGCATTAAGATGGCAGTTTACTTATAAGCACTAACCTATAAAGTATTTAGTCAAATTTCTTTTTAGTAAACACAAAAAGAATGGAAGTATCACATCTTTGAGGGTCAGGATAGTTAAAGGGACGTTTCTTGAAGACAGCCTGTTCAGGCCCAGCCTGAACTAGGACACATGCGGACCTGACAGTACGAGCACACCATAGTTCTTAATGTCACACTTAAGTATCAGCCTGATTATGTGCACTGACTTCATTTAGCTTTAAATGGGCAGCTTATAGCTATGAAAAATGGAGGTCGGACATCTGTTCAAGCTTCAACGACCCATCAAATGGCTGTGATTATGATAACCCATTTTGCAAATATTTGTGCCCAAAGGTATCCATTTACTGCTGAGAAAAAAGTCAGTGCAGGACTGGCTCAAAGCTGCAGCACATAGTGGAGACTGCTCAGTAACTCTCCGGTAGAGCTCTAAAGTTAATATTTATTGTAAAAATGGCTCAAGGTTTTACACCAGGTATATAAAAAACTGAGCTCCTGAAAGGTAATTAAGCAACCAAGCGCAGTGCCCTTTGAGATATAGCTAACTTTGCCTTTTGCCTGGGGATATGTCGAAAATAGCGTAATCTCCAACACATTCCTACAAAAAATGCAGAGAATACTTAGTCCAGCCTATATCCAGGGGACAAGCCCTCTTTCTCCACTGTCAGATGGCTCTGTTCCAGGGGCAAATCCAGAGCACACCTAAGACAAAAGGCAGATAACACTGTTTATGTTAGGTAACTCACCTAGAGATCACATAATATGCATCCAAATACTTGTGGGAACTCTCCCGCTTTCTCTTCTAGGATCTGCTTCAGTTCGAAGAAATAATTTTATATTCATTTCTGGACTACAGTCACTCTGTTCATGTCCCAGGCCCCGTGAACATTGAATTATGGCTACAAAGCAGGAAAGCACTAGCAGAAGGAAGAGGCCTACCTGTCTGATAGTTAGATGGTTTAAAAATCCCAGTTAGGCAAAGTAGAACAACCTTAACCTCAGTTGTCTTCCTCAGGGCTGCTGACTACTCTGGGGGATTTGCTTTTAGACTCTGGGACAAGAAAATCAGTACTTAATGCCAGAAAAGGATATCAGGCAGAAGGAATCTCCCATTTTGCCCTCTTCTCTACTGAATTTTGTTCGCAGATAGCTTAAATACTCTTCTGAGGATTCTCTGCTTGCATACTTGCTCATGTATTGCAGAAGTGTAAACCGAGGGTAAAGATTGCTCCTAACAAGAGCAAGAGACTAGGAAAAAGTGTCATCTGTGTTGCCATGCACCCTTATATTTTTAACCTTTCTGCCAGCACCAGCAAGACCTGGTGGGGGTCAGCTCCAGTCTACATATCACACCATTGCATTTCTCTCTGAAGTGAAATTTCAGAATTTATTTTACGTAATATTTTACAATTTCAACAAGTGTAGAGATTATACAGCTACATGTCACAAGGTTATTCTGTCAATAATGTTGACAGAAAGAAATGGGGTTTGCTAGTGGTAGAAAAATGTACTTTTGGTGAAAATATTCCATTTCTTCTATGCTAACAGTCTCGATAAGGAGAGAATATTGCACATTGCTGCTACATATCACTCTCTCATTCTCCACACTGGTCTATGGGCTCACCTTTAACTCACTGCACTAGAGGCTGGGCCAGTTTATCACCACACAGAGCTATTCCAGGTTTCAGTTAATGGAGGAAAAGTAAACATCCTATATATAAACGACAATGACGGGGTCTTGGAGTTACAGATCTCTCTATCTTGCCCTCGAAAGCACGTGTGATAAGGCAGCTACTTTTCGCAATGAGTGTAATATTCAAACAGAGAAGTCCTGTGAGAGCAAAGCAGACATAAGACATGCAGCGTCAGTCACTGAATACCCCCTTATAGGATATTGCATTGAAATGTTTTTCTGAGTTATCATACAGAAAGGAAAAACGTGCCTACGCAGACATGTGCTCCAGCAACTGTAGCAGCAGGCTGTCATCAAAATGGCTGTTACCATCAAAAGGCTTGTGCACCTTCTTGCAGAAAGCTCATTCAGAATACACAGGTGGGTTGATATTCAATAAAGGAATAAACATCTATAGTAAAACGAGGTGAGGAAGAAGTCATTCTTTCTTACTACTCCTATGCAGACTACCAAATCAAGTAGTGACTTTCTGCATTCTCCAGCAATATTCTTCTGTTTTTGTATAGATAATATTGGGTTTCAAGCTGTATAGGGAGAAGGCACTTTGGTCTTCAGACAGCCTATTTCACAGATGACAGAATTCAAAAGTTCACTCTCAAGCCTCCACTGATCATTAAAACAGAGGTGGGAGAAGGGAGGAAGAACAACAGTATAATGGGCAGCCTGCCATGCCCAAGTCATCTCGTGTAATATAATATACATATATATCCTTCATCACATTTGGCTTGTAAGCTCATTGCCAATTTTCTCTCTGTTTTTCATCAGCTCCTCCCACTGGGATCTAGGTAGTGCAGTAAGAGTTAACAGATGCAGCTGATTTTAAAGTGTTTATATCCTTCCCATGACAGAAATGTTGTTTAGAAAAAAACACAAACCAACAATATATTTTTATGGAGGTTGATAAGGTGGAAACAACATTCTTGTCATGTCAGCCTTGAGGGAGATGCTTAAAAATACAAGGACACACAGACATGCTATTAGAATTGCAGGGAGAGGGAGCATGGCTGCTTGAATTGTCACTACTCCATGACAGCCTTGACGTTTACCAGATGGAGTCAGATTTGTCTCATGCACATGCATAAGCAGAGGCAGGCGTCAGCTAAGCCAATATTTTTCCTTTCAAAATATTGGCATTAACACCTTAGTTTTAAGTAAATATAAGCATGAACTAAAAAGAGAAATTTGAATCTTCTCTGCAGCCAAGCAACACTGCTAAAGCTTTCTTATGTGCAAGGGGATATGAAGTGATTTGTAATATTTTAAAAAATCATTTAAAAGTCTGTAATAGACATCAAAAAGCTGTTGCAACAAAGATGAAAGAAATGATGGTTTTAGCAGGTGAATGACTAGCTTCGTAATCATCTTCAAACTATGACCGTAATTAGCCACTACTTCTGCTAAAACCTTAAATCTAAATTCAGTGTTGCAAAGAAAAAAGGGAAAAAGAGAAAACCTGAAGACTTATAATTCTTACACATTTTGCTGGAACACCTTTCCCTAATATCTATCCAAAATTAATAGGTACTCAAATATACTAAGTGCTTACCAATCATTGTGCAGAAAAAATAAATTCTGCTTGATGGGTTGTGTGAGTTTTACTTGCATGTAAATAAAATGTATGCTGTTTGGTGCCATAATATTTCTTCCAACAATATTTTAAGTGAGACTGTTGAAATTTCATGCTGAATTTATTTTACTTTCTGCAGTTACTGTACCAGTCAAGAAAAGCACTGAACTTTGTGTTCAGATCAGTACTTACACATATGTACAAATATGCACATATTGATACTTGTCCCAGAGAAGGTGCTAGTTAAATGCTTAAGCAATGAAATTACATTGTTCATTTGTTTAAAGCTACAGAATTAAATAACTTACTAAACTGAAGTTTATATGAAAAATATCAGAATAAATCTGACTACTTTGGTTAATAGTCTGATTTTAAGGGTGTTAAAATTTTCTATGCTTTCTGTTCATAACTGGGCATCATCAACCATTTGAAAACCAATTTTTTTAATTTTTTTTTTTTCCATAAGGAAAAGGAAATTGAGTACAGCTTTTCTGGAAAAAAATCATTCTATGCTTCTATTAATGTCAACAGTTATTAAAAAATATTGGTTTTGTCTTCAATTATATTGATTTTCATATGGTAGGAATCCAATTGAATTCCTTTTGGTTTTCCATATTTGTATTGGTATCCCCCCCAAATAAAAAGGAAATAACAGATCGTCTGTGAGATTAGAATATCTTGGTGACCTTTATCAGCTCTTAAAATTCCCTGACTTTAGAGAAGGATGTCTTCCCTACAAATATTCTTAGAATAACTATTGTTTGTGGAGTAGAAAGGGAAGTAATAGAAGTAATTACAAGTAATCCTACATAATGATGCAGAACCATGAATAAACCTGTTGCTAAAGCTCCCTTTTTCAATTAAATCAGATTCTGACTCTCATTGCTATTGCTGTAACTTACTAGAAACAAAAAGTTTCTTTCACATAAAACTAGTACTAAGGCAACCTCTTTGATGACATTACCTATTTCCATTTTATTTAAAATTTACTCCTCTGGAATAAAGAGAAAACCAGGAAATAAACAAGACAGGTATTTACTTGTGTTGCTAAAACCAGAAAGAAAAATAGAAAAAAAAATCTGTTATTTTGAATGGTAGGTCTACCAAGTCAATCATTCACTAACTGGGCTTAATTTGTTATTGCTGGGATTTGTTTGAGAAAGCTGCAGGGAACGAAAAATACATTTTAATAGAACCATTTAAAAGGGCAGTGGTTGCCTCTGCAAAGTAATGACATTTCAAAGATGCATCAGGAAAGTAAGTATCCATAAAAATCACAGCAAACATACAAATCTCATCTTGCAGAAATATTACCAGAGTTTTCTCTAGAGGCAAGAATATATAGAGACCTGAAAAAGCTGTAAGCAGTGCAAGGGACTTAGTGTTATTTTCTTTTTTGCTTAATTTTTAATAATTTCTCCCCATATCCAAACCCACTATATTTCAAACCTAAAATTGCTATCTATTAGGCAAACAATGGCAACAAAAGCATGCTGAAATTCTGAAAACAACACTATAAATGCACATGTGCAATGCAAAGGAAGAAAAAAGGCATCCTTGGTACCTATAACTTACTTTGGGGATGTATGTATTCAATGTAGAGAGAATTAGGGAGTAAGAAAGAAACACATTATTTCTTCAAAGGTGTATTTCAAGTGTAGCTAACTTCATTAATTCTGTCTGTTTGTGTAGCCCATCTCTGCTTCCCTTCCTCTAGGCTTGTCTGATCTCCACGTCTGTCACCAGTGGCTGGCTCACAGCTCCTTCCTTTCTACTCAAAACCAGTCCAAACTCTACCAATCTCATCTGCTGATTTCCAAACCTCCCCCTCATAATTTCCTGGCACAGTTTGTTTCTTCCCATTGTCTAATCTTCCAGTCGCAGTCTCTTCGTGTTCCCAACCCAGGTCTGCTCTCTCATCTTATCCCCATCCAGCCTTCTACCTAAAGCGAACTCCTCCTTTAGCAGAGGGAGGAATGGGATCATTGCTGAGAATTCAGGAATGATGGGTTGCCCAGTCTTGGATAGTACTTTATCCTTCCTGGCACCACAAACCACTGAAATTACAGGAAAATCCTGCTTTACTCACCTAGACAGAAAAATACAGTCACTCTGGCAAAGAGTTCATGTGCAGCCTAGACACATGCAAGTCTTTCAGAGAACAGCGTGTACCAGCAAAGAAGAATAGGCCACAGATGGATGACAATCTTCAAAGGCTTATTAATCTCTCAGACCTGGACAGGTTTTCACAAGGACAAAAATGGCATGTGTTTGACACAGAGGTTACAGGGCTACTATATTTTAAATTACTTAAAATGAAACATCACCAAAATTATTTCAACAGTACAAAAGAACATGTTTTTTCCATGTTTCTTCCAAACACATGAGCTGTCGTGGCTGAAACTTTCAAAAACCACTTCAGACAGAAAATCAGCAGGCAAAATTTAATTCAAATTAAGCACAATTTGGCTAAATTCTACCTCAATAGTACTTCAGTGTTCCCTGAGTACCTGGATGTCTGGTGGCTTGAAAACATGTACTGCTGCCTTCCTTACTGCTCTAATGAAGAATATTCTGCCTTTGGTATCTGTCACTTTTTCCTCTTTTCCCTGTTCTACTTGTTAAAAGTTCAAAAGAGAAGATATGCTGTCATCAGCAGGAAACATGTAGAACCAGCTATTATATTCTAAGTAGGAACGTAAAGATGTTATGCTACTTTCACACATTCATTTATCCGTGTCTGTCTAGTAGCAGTAGCTGCAAGGGAAGAACATCAACATCACCTGTTTAAAAGCAGAAATCTTGCTATTTACAAAAAAAATTATCATTCACATCAACAAAACTTAGAAATTAAGGCCTTGACTTTCAGTTTAGCTAAAATATGAATGCATCTTTCAGATTAATGGTAACAAAAAAGACAAGTAAGATACTTCATTAAAAAAAAAATCACAGGTGAAGGACATCTGAGTATTTCTCTAATTCCCAAAGGACTTCACGTTTGACCATACTGGTGTACTGAAAGACTAATAATTCAGCATCTATAAACAGCATTTAAAAATAGTTCCATTCTCCCAAACATTTATGTGAGGGATGAATATCTAGACAGACAAGTAGAAATCAGGGAACAGAAAGGTACTACGTTTTAGCATTAGGTAATGGATTAAGCTATTCAAAAATTAAATTGAACTGACTAAATGTGCTGAGACAGCCATGAGGAGGAGATAGTGCATGAAATTACTGAGCTAAGAAATGCATGGATATTATCCTGCTGGTCATCAAACTTTGTAGTTTGATTTTCTTCATAATGAAGAATCATATTGGTGAATGAAGGGAAATGAAAGAGACAGTGGCCTAGAGTAGTTCTAAAATTTCACAGAATCACCAAACAATTGAGGTAGGAAGGGACCTCTGGACATCATCCAGTCCAACCCCCTGCCCAAAGTGGTGTCACCTAGAGAAGGTTGCTCAGTCAGGTTTTGAATATCTCCAAGGATGTGACTCCAAAACCTCTCTGGGCAACCTGCTCCAGTGTTTGACCATCCTCACAGTATAAAATGTTATTTTATATTTAAATGGAATTGAAAGATGTGTAAATGATGCAAGCTGTAGTGGTTATTGATCCCATTTTTATTTGGTTATTGATCACATCAATGTGTGCTTCATCATATCTACCATAAAAGAAAACTCTTAAGACAGCAAAATTGCAGATAATTATTGGACAATGTAAAAAACTACTGTAGTCATATCTTAAGACAGGATAGACACACACAGCCAATGTTATTACAGCAAATAATCTTTTGGACTTGGGTAATACCCATGAGAGTAAAGGATTTCTGAATAAGTTTTATTGTGTTTAATGCACCAGGATTCACTTTTTAGCAGCAAAAATCCAAGAGTTCCCTCTATTCTATGAGTAGACTTGTTGTATCAGCCCAGTGAATTTCCCAGGCTTCATTCTAGTCTTTAGAGAAGTTAAATTAGTACATGTCATAACAGCAACAAAATCTATGAGCCCATGAATTTTAAAAAGAATATTTAGTGATTCTAGTGTAAGAAGTGAATTTTAACTAAATGCTGTATACAAATAAAATAAGGGGCTGGCGTTTTGTTAACATCCAAGGAGTACATTGTGGTTGAAATTCATCCTTCCATATCCAAAGACAAAGTAATTGGTCTATAATTAACTAAAAGGCCGCAGCTTCTGTTCAGTCTCTTGCTGACTGTGGACTGAAATAGTGGCTGTTGCCCTTTAGCAGGCAATTTGGATCAACATATTCCTGTTAACAACTTGGCACATCTGTAATCTTCCCCGGCATGCTGGCTAAATCATTTGCCAGCATAGACTCACAGGTTGCCGAACTCCATATGGATACAGATGTTCCTTTCGGAGTAAACCACATTGTTCTTCAGAAATTTCTGTGTGCAGGGAAAGCTGATGAAAACATTTTCTCTACAAAAGCTTTCAAGGCTAAAAATATGGTTTAATTTAAGGCAGAATTCTAAGGAGAATGTGACTGTTGCTGAAAACGTTTTATTTTATTATGAGAAATATAGTTTTATACCAGCTTTTCAGTTAAAATGCAATGTAACTGTATCAAGGGTATATTCAAAATAACTACTTTTACTGAAAGTGCGTTAAGCTGTGTTTTGAAGAAATAAACCAAAATCCAAATTAATCTGAATGGAAAAGGTCTTTCAAGTAATTTCTCTTCAACAGAGAAACTCACACACAAATTAAATATCAAGGGTGTACAAGTTATAAAGGGCTCTGTGTAACTGAGGTGAGAAGAGAATTTAAATTACTCTTCCAGCTTGATCCATATATTAAAGCAGCCTTAAAATTGCTGCCTGGAAGTGTCCTCAAAAGGACTGTTTCTTGGCCCATGACCCACCAGACTCCCTCAGGCTTGATGTCTCCAAGACCCAGTCCTAAGGTATCACAGTCCTTTCACCATCACACCTTGGGCAACCCAGCACAAACAACCCCTCTCCTCTGATAAAAGAGTATCAGCCAGGGACCTGAGATTGCTTTTATGTCCCGTTACAGTATCAGAACAGACGCCCCAATCGAGAGTCAGGGGAGGAATTTAATTGTGGGAAATGAAAAGACAACGGGATTGGCAAAGAAGTTGGGGTATCAGAACCACGAGCAGCCTGCTCAGAGCTTGCCCCTGCTAACGCCTGCAGGGCCTCTCCAAAAACGTATCCCAGTGAGCTGGATCCAATCTGCAACTCAGGAGAACAGAGCCTTTTGCTGATTTTGAGGTTAGGCTGCCATGGGACTCCAGGCATTAATGTTCGCCTACTGCTTTGTTGGGTTTTGTTGGGATTTTTTGTGCTTTTTTTTTTCTTTTTGATTCTGATTCTAGAGGCAAGACTGGGCTACAATTTTCTCCCCATTGGACTACATTGTGTCTGGCATGAGGGGCACTGATCGGCTGGAACTCCATGTGTCACTGTAATACCAAACAAAAATAGCAAAAAATGAGGGCTGATGCAGAAAAATCAGAAGGATTTAGCAAAACCCCTATATGATGGCTTTGAAACCTAGAGCAGGTACTGGAAATATTCGGTATAAAAATGAGGCAAAACTTCAGGGCAGCTCACTAAACATAGCATGTTAATTAGAATTCAGAGTGAAAAGTGGCTGAAACCTGCGATATCTGACAAACATTTCGAATTTCAAAGGAATGGGATGATATTCTGCCAGTAATGACAATGTATGTGGCTGAATACAAGAACAGTTCTGATAGTTCTTTTATTTAAACCATATCCTTATAAAAATAAGTGTGGAAACAGCTTGGATGTTCTTCAAAGAACTCGATGGGCTGCATAATAATATAAATTGAGGCCATTTCAACCAAATGGAAGGAGAGTATTTTCATTTTATTCCATTTCTGTAATTTTTGATGTAATTTGAGCACTGTTGCAGACATAAAGTAAATCTCATTAAGCCTAATCAAAACCTAATGTAATACATCATTAATATGAAGTATATAAAAGATATTTATCTATTTTGTATAATCAGCAAAAAGTTTGTTACAGACTGTCATATCAGATTCCTGCATCTCCTCACAAAAATTCCATTAATTAGAGGTTTCTAGTTCTCTATAACCCAGTCACATATCAATTGTACTAACATGAGTAATTAGCTAAAACACAATAGTGTTCATATAGGTGAGGTCAAGAATTGGTTGCAAAATAATTTCCCTACAGAGAGCCCATCTGGTTTGTATCTAAGAGCAATGGAAAGTATATCAGCAGGAAACCAGATCTTACTTCCGAGCAATTTACCCTCCGACTCTTCCCAAACTGTAGTGGCATCACTGAAACTCTTAAGAGCTACAGAGTGTAAAAGTAGCATCTTCTCCATAGATTTTATGACCATTTAAAAAGAGTTATTATTTTGTTAATCCCACCATCGGTAAACTCAGCACAAAAATCATGCGAGTTTCTCACCATGTTTCTCAGTCAACCATTTCTCAGCACGAGACTTGTATGCAGAGTTCATACCACAAAGACTTCATCCCACTTGACTCTACGTTGTTCACTACCATGCTTTGAAATCCTTGCACAAATAAGCAATTTATCACACTTTTCAAACAGTGTGAACAAAATCTTTTCTGTGATGTGATATTTATTTGTTTTCAATCAGGTTTTCCCATACTTGCTAATTTGTTAATCTGTAGTTCACCCATAACTAGGACTTGCAGTCAGTTGTGGAACGCAACAGGCATACATACACCTTGTGCCTTATCTGTCTCTGAATTTATTGCCTAAGAGAAGACTGATTGGTTTTTTTCACATGTTGTCTCACTTTTGCAAGCGCTAAATTATTCAGTGTTTGAGACTTGATCTGGCCATAATAATGCAGGTCACTTTAAAATCACTCTTATAGGCTTCAATATTTTGATTTGATCATGTAAACGGGGACTAAAACCTTCTCTTCCTTTTGTAATTATATAAATACTAATATTACCATTGTTCATAGTACAGAGAATGACTTTAGTTCCTGGCAGACATCTTTTCCTTTCTAAACAATTTGGCTTAGTTTTCTAAGCAGTGGCTTTCAACAGCAAGTCCATGAAACTCAGGGGAAATCTGCATTACTTCTAAACGGCCTTGAAGAGGCAAGAAAGAAAAGTAAGGTAAATATATTATGCAGAGGTTTGTACCACCACTGAAAAGTGTCAAAGTGTTAAATTGTAAAGAATTTAAAACCAGCATTCTAAAGCTGTACTATAAAACACTATAAATATTTGTTGCACTTATGTCTTGTAAATACATATTAACTTTATTCTCCTGTCCTAAACTTTGTACTGTTTTCTTACTGATATTCTGCTTTACAGGGGTTGAAATAGGCCCTGTAAAACACAAGTTGTTTGGCATAACTGTACATCGTCAGGATGTAAACAAGCTGAGGCCTCCAGGAACAACGACTGAACTTTATCATAATTCACTTCTTCATTCTCAGCAGAATTGGCACATGGCTGTTAACAAAAATACTTGAAATGACTATAACCATGTCAGCAAATACAGGATACTCAGACCATATGTTCTGAGCTTAGTTAATGATATACCCTGAGGTATATTAACAAAAGCTAATGGAAAAATGATGTCATCTTGAAGCTCATCAATAATTTGTACATTAAAAAAAAAAAATTCCTGGCAATAGCAAGTTTTATTTCACTTATTAAAATATTCCTATTTTTGCTGCACTGTAATAATACTATTCTTTTTCCTTTTATTAAGGAAAAAAGTCATGGCTCATTATACTCAGTAATTCAATTCTTGATCAAGGGCTGTGATGCTTCCATGACAACAGGTCATATTTGTTAATCTGCTCATAAGTTTTAACTAACCTAAACAGAGAAGTAGGGTTTTTTCAAGACCTATAATGTGTTGATACATTCATACACACCTTGGCATAACATGTGTTGACTGAGCGGGTTTTTGGTGGTTTGGTGTTTGGGTTTTTTTTAGCTTATGCCATTTTCCTTCATGCTTGCTGTTGTGACATGTTAACATTAACATAAATCTTTGCTATGCTTCTTTTTTTTAAATTCATTATGCCTTGATTATTTACACCAAGGGAAATACTATAGCATGACTGCACCTCTGCTTTAATATCTTTTTGCTCTTTTCTTGCCTCATTGTAGATGACTGTGGTAAAAATTAATTCAAGTTGCTAATTATTTTTTTGTGATGCCTAATTGTTTCTATTGCTTTTGATTACTACTAAAATGATAATTGCTGTCTTGAATTTACACCCTGTCTTACTAACACTCATACAGAGTAAATACAGAGAGTTTCAAGCAGGTGACAAGTCATGAGACATGCAGCCATTCTGTATTCACCCTAGAGCGTCCTAACCCACAGGACAGCAACAAAAGTATCAGTCAACAGGTTACAAGAAAATCACACAAGCTCTGTCCAAGAAGAGAAGAGTACATCTGATTCTATGCTATATTTGCAGACAACAGATTATGTTATTCTGAGACATCTAAACTAATACCACACTCAGTGAATATTTTAGGGCACATTTCTTTTCATTTTCTGCCAGACTTTTTTTGCCATTCCCGCAGAGAAACATAAGCAACAAGAAGGAGAAAAATATCTGATAAAAACATAAATGTCAATGAACTCACAACCACCTGCAGCACTGGGCATTAAAAAGAAGCATGTTTTTATGAAACCAGCACTTTTTTAAAAACAGCACAGAGGTAAAATGCAAACATACAAAAGAATTGTATCATAATAGTCACATTTTAACTTTTATCATTACCTTTTACTGGCACTAATCCCATAGTGCTCTTTAAGAAATTCATATGATACTGTAAAATAGCTTAGTATATTAAAATATGGCATTTTTAAGGCAAAATGGAGTTTTTAAAGTTGTACAAAATGGTGTAATAATAGCTATTCATAGGGTTTCTTCTTTTTTTTTAATAAGGGCAATTTCATTTTGTGTCAAATCCAGATACCCTTAGGAATACAGACCTCAGTTTGCTAGATGTTGGCCAGCCTGGATGCATTCTGCACAGGATTTACTTAACATTAAAGATACTAATAGTTTCTCTGCCTTCAAAGGCTTAAGGCGTAAAATGCTGTGTTGCATTAGTTAATAGTTTGTGGACAAAGAAAGAAAAAAAATCATATATGCATTTTTTTTTAGATTTAAACTACACTACAGGGCAGTCTGACTTTTGCTCACAAGCAGTTGGAAAATGGTCAAAGTGAATTTTAGTGGCAGGGCATCTCTGTTCACTAGCCATGAGAGTGAAGGACAACATTCTTTCCTAATCCTGGGGGGAAGGGGTGGAGGTGGAAATAATAAAAAGGACTCAGAGAATCAGAGCAAAATTTTAGGCCAGCTGTAGGCACAAGATGTGGAAACTAACGCCTACCTCACAGTTTAGGGACCTAAAACCTACCTAGCCCTAGCCCTACAGCAACCTCCTGTTTCCAGGGACTGCTTACTGGAGTGGAAACTCTCCATCCTGTAACCATACTTCCCTGCATATGCGTCGTGGTTTGTAGCAGGACAGTATGCCTGCTCGTTCTCAAAGGTATCTGTCCCGGGAGGACAAGCGCTTCCCTCCAGCCTTTGCTTTCTTTGAACCTGTCAAGGTTCACCCAGACAAGCACGCACGTTGCACTCCGGTTGCTCAGAAAAACCCCTCCAAAACAGATAAGGTCAAGACTGTCGCTGAAGAACTCATCCCTGAAGTAGAAGCGTCTAGGCTTTAGATGTACTCCGTTTGCAGAGCAATAAAATTAGATGTCCTGTAATGCAGAGGACTGTCCTAAACTACCAGGCCACCAGCAGATGCACTAGCTGACAGTACTCTCTGTTCTTCCAGCCCACCTGTGCTTGTGTGCAGTCAAAAACTGTGTGATCAGCTGAAGAGCAGATCAAATAAAACCTGACCCTGTGATTAGGACACTCGACTGTGAGAAGACAGACCCAGCTCCCTGGAAACTGCATGCATTTTACATGAGACTTCCATCAGTCGATTAACTCTCCTCCAAGTGTCCTGTCTGCATGGCTTCATTCAGGCTCTTTCTTGTCTACTCTATATTTTCTCCTGCTGGGATTTGGATGGGTGCTAAGATGGAACTGAACTGTTAGTGCTGGCTGTCCTCAGCTTGGTGCTTAAATTGTTAAGAAGCAGTAATACTCAGATGTTAATAACATGCTCAGGTGGGAAGAACACTGACTACTTCTAGGATCCTCAGAAACAGTCTCATTGGGAACACCAGGGAAATCTGGATACCAGAGCTTATGCGCCAAACCAGAATAACCCCAGGAAGCTGAGGTTGCTGCCATACAAGTTTCTTTTTGGTATCCAATGCTTAGTTAAAAATGTCCAGCATTCCAATTATTTTACTTGGTTTTATAATAATTACAGTGAAAAAACCAATTACCCCCAAAACAAAGGAGTCTCCAGAAATAGTAATTATGCTCATTCCAAATTTCATTGTGCAGTACCAAGTAGTTCAACATTATAATACTTACTTTGGTTATTTCATAAGCCATTTGATTTGGAAATCAACTAACCAGCATAATAGTCTAATATTCATGCCAAGACAGAAAATCCAAATAAGAATAAAGCCAACATATTTCAAATAAGATGGAAATAGCTGCCAGAAGAATCCACATCAATACAAAACAAAAATCCACTAAGCTTAGGTTCATCCATTCCTTCTGAATTAGGCCAGGAAAGGAAATAAAGCAGAGTGGAAGGATGGGACAGTGTATATACAGGAACAACATATAGTGGCATACAGTAGCACTGGAAGGCAGTAGCAACAGCTCAGAAAAACAAGTAATGAAGGTTTAGGGGCAAAACAACCAACTAATGACATTTTATTGGGCCCATTTACTCTAAGATTTTAAGGGAAAATATGTTTCATTTATAGCTTGGCCTAATGCCTCAAACATGTATCAGCAGCAACAGGGTGGTCGAAACAGTAAGCCTGCTTGTAGCTTAACTGATGACCTTACGTTTGATTCCCCCCTTCCTGCCACGTTTTGTTATGAGTCAGTTGTGTTTAGTCATCTTAGTGCTTACATTGTTATGAACACTCACCATGTGGAAATATCCACTGTAATACCATAACAATGCATTGATAAGAGAAAGGAAGAGGACAGTACGGATGAAGAAAATCAAGATCAGACTGAAAAATCAGGTGGTGTTATTTTTCATTTCCACAGGTCTAAATCTTTCTTCTCTGCATTTTGTGTTAGGGATTTTTCCAGCAGTTTTACACAGCTCTTTGATGGGGATTTCTCAGCTTCCTGGTATTCACCTCTCTTGCTTTGCTTAGTTTTATCCTATTATTATCAGCTTTCTCCTAGGGCAACATGAAATAACTCCATTCTCTTCTTCATGTTTACATCCTACTTTGGTGTCAGAGTTTATGATAACCCAGTTCTTGAGTGTCCTGGTTTCAGCTGGGATAGAGTTAATTTTCTTTCTAGTAGCTGCTATAATGTTATGTTTTGGATTTAGTAAGAGAATAAAGTTGATAACACATGATGTTTTCAGTTATTGCTCAGTAGTGTTTATACTAAGTCAAGGTTTTTTCAGCTTCTCATGCCCAGCCAGCAAGAAGGCTGGAGGGGAGTAAGGAGTTGGGAGGGGACACAGCCAGGACAGCTGACCTAAAGTGGCCAAAGGGACATTCCATACCATGTGACTTCATGCCCGGTATATAAACTGGGGGGACTGGGCCCGGGGGGGGGGCCTGATTGCTGCTCGGGAACTAACTGGGCATCAGCCAGTGAGTCGTGAGCAATTGCATTGTGCATCACTTGTTTTGTATGTTCTAATTTTTTTATTGTTATGGTTGTCATTTTATTATTGTTACCATTATTATTTTCTTCCTTTCTGTCCTATTAAACTGTTCTTATCTCAACCCATGAGTTTTACTTTTTTCCCCCAATTCTCTCCCCCATCCCACTGGGTAGGGGGGACGTGAGTGAGCTGCTGCATTGTGCTTAGCTCCTGGCTGGGGTTAAACCACGACGTTGAGTTATAACAACTGAAGTTATAAACACTCAAACAACAGAAATGGAACTTCCAGAAACAGACAGGATTATGGACACATGCAGGATTACAGAAACAGAAAGCAACTTCAGACTTCTTTGGAAAAGCTGACAACATTTTAATATTTCAAGGAGAAGCTCATTTATAGAAGCAGCAGCAAAAAAAAAAGACTGCATGTGTTGGTATAAATAGAGTCCTACTGAAAGAAATGCAAATAAAAGAAAAATGTTTGGAAGTGTATCTAACAATGATTTAAGAGAATCAACACTTTTTTTCCTTTTTTGTTAGGAGGACGGTATATTAGACATAGGTCATTATATTCAGTCTTCTGCTATCACAGTAAATCACTTCACTTCATCCCTTTCATAGATTTCTGCCATACTCCATTTTGAAATAAGTCATTTTTTCGCCAAGCACTTGAATTTGAAAGCTGTTTCATAACTTCACTTCTCTGATGGTTCTAATTTCCATCCCTGATGTTTTTCAGGATCATTTTATGCGGATTTTTTTTCTTGTGACAGTCATTCAGCTTTGCTCATTCCTCCCCATCATATACAACACATGCATAAAGAGAAATTATATCTCCTCTCAACTTCCAATTCACTTGGCTAGACGAGCTCTCATGTAATACATAAGATAAATCAACCATTCTCCTGACCATCCTAGCAACGCTCTATTTGTATTCCAGTATGTTTATATCACTGAGAACAATATTCCGGATGACACCTTACCAACACCACAGATAGGGAAGTTTTCATGCCACTATCTCCATTGAACATACTTTGTCCAAGAACTCTAGGATCATATTTGCCTTTTGATCCCACTTAGAGCTCATATTAATCTTACAATCAACAGGTATCATCTCTTCTGTTATTTTCAGGTGAAGCATTCCATATATTATAAATACAGAGTCACTAAGCAAGCTGATGTATCTTTTCCCCAATTTATATTAATCCATGGACCTCAGAGATACTCTTTCATGATGTTTTGATCCTCCTTTGATGATGCATCTCAACTTTGTGATCTGCAAATGCCACCGGCAAAAAACTTGTTGTGCCACAGTTGTTAATGAGAGTCTTAAACAAGATCCACCCCCAAACCTATCCTAGAGCAAGTCTACAAGCAACTTGTTTCCAACCCTAGTTTGGGATTTCCTCATTCACGTTCCTTACACATCTTTCTCATCATGTACCAATTCCTCCTTTCTCTACCGTAATAAATACTTCCCCTGTTGAATATTATTGACTTTTTGTGATCTATTATATTTCCTTCAGCAAGAGGGACAACTATCTCATCAAGCCAAGAAGGTATAACCTACCTTTGGTAAATCCATGTCACTTTCTATCTCATCATTCATTTACCTCTACGTTCTTTCTTCTGAAGTATATCATAAAGCTTTTTATAAAGTTTTATAGCTCCTTGGGTCCATTTTTTCTTTAAATATTTATAAAGCGCTTGCTACTCTCTGTTCATCCAATACCATCCCTAGTTTGATAGTAAAACTCTGGCCTGTAGTTTCATATATGCCAGACTTCTTTTTTCCCCATCATGCACCCTATGACCAAAAAATTCCAGTCCATTTACTGAGAATACAGTCCTCCTTGCCTCTTGAATATTGTAATTTCCATTTTATGCACTCATTCTAGCTATTCAGTCACCTAGCCTTTGGCCCCATGTTCAACATCAATATCCTTACTGAAAACTGACTCAAAGTATTCATTTAGTTGTGAGGTCACCCTGACTTTACCTTTAATCTTGATGTTACAGTCATGGTGTAGTGATCGCCCATCTTTCTCCTCTCTCTTTTCATGTGATTAAAGAACCTAAAGCAATTTCTCATGTTTTGAAAAATGTTTAACCCAGCTTCACTTCAGGAAGCTCACTTTTTCACAGTACTTCCTGACTTTTAAAATGGACTTTCATTACTGCCTACTCAATTCTAAGTTCTCCACATATCTAGATATCCCTTTTGAACTACTAAATTATCCAGTTAAGACACAAAGCTTTTTTCTTCTTCTTTTTTAGGGGTAAAAGTTCTAAATCCTTCTGCACTTTTGGCTTAAAAGAGCTCCAAGTTCACCAACTCTCAAGTCTAGCTGACCTTGCTAGGAAGCTTCCTTAATTCCACAGAATTTGCTATTTTAAAAATGAAAGCTGCTATAAATCTATGCTTGATTTAAATAGAATCAATGTGTGACCACAATAGCCAAGGATCTTTTCTGCTAACAGTTCTCCTATAATGTCTTCACAACTTACCAAAATCAAATGTAAAAAATCTCTTCTTGCTGGTTCAGTGGCACTGCGGTGAAAAAACGCTGCTCTCATTGCTGAGAGAATTGGGCTTTACCGTTGTTAGCAATGTTTGTTCTCAAATTCGTAACTAGGGACTGGTCTTCCATAATGACCCACGTTTCACAGAAGCATTTTTCTCTCTAACAACTTTAAAGATACCACATTCTACATAGTAAAATCTGTATCTTGGCATTTTCCCATTTCAAACTCTTTCATGTAAGTGATATTGATCCAAATAAAATTGTTTTATCTACATGCTTTGCTGTCTATAACATGATTAGTACATACTGAGCCCTTCAGTGTATGTGCCAGTTGTATTAGTTGCCTAACCATATTTCTGTTAAACCAACAATATGCAGTTTCAAAGTGTAGAGTAATTCCCATTTTTTCACATTTCGGCACAAACCTTTGAGCTGTGATTTGTGGAGCACAGCCAGTTCCAGGCCATGTTAACTGTGGTCCTTTCATTATCTGTATCATTTACCTGGAAAGCCCCATACATGTTTGTTTTCTTTACCTTTGCTGCTGCTTGCTGTCAAACCTACTGCTCTTCCGTCTGCTTGTCACGTTTCTACTTATTAAATATAGGTAAGGAAACTATGTAAGTTCTTTCCCTCACTTTGTTTTAAAGCTCTTCTTATTATTCATGCCAAAGCCAGTATTCTAGTCAATCCACAGTGAAGGGACCTATTTCTGTGAGTGCAATCTAAGCTTGTGTGACTGGTAATTGTGCATGTACCACGCTCATTACATAAACAAATCTCAATTGACATTACCTTGACATTTTCATCTCAGGTAAATCAGACACAATCTATTCCTCTGATGCTACATCTAATTCAGATGAAGCAAAACAAAATAGTAAGTTTTAGCAATTAATGCTTGTGCTCTACCAGCAGTACAATTCTGTGCTTCATCATTAATTTCTCTCTCAGTGCCCATTTCCACAGATAAAATCACAACAGTCCTTTCCTTCAAGCCATTAAAAAAAAAATATCTTACAGTGTAGCAAATCTTTATATTGGAGCATGAATAAAACCTCTCAGTCATTGTATTTGTTGTTTGCAACATGGAGAAAGAGTTAAAGTGGAGGCAAGTACGGACTCCTTTAACTTTGACAGGGTAAGAGGGAAAACATTCCCATTAAA
Organism: Haliaeetus albicilla; assembly: GCF_947461875.1. Taxonomy (NCBI): domain Eukaryota; kingdom Metazoa; phylum Chordata; class Aves; order Accipitriformes; family Accipitridae; genus Haliaeetus; species Haliaeetus albicilla. The sequence goes on from NC_091510.1 coordinate 11,636,274, forward strand.
GTAAATACCAGTTAAATATAACATGAAAGTGAGCCTAATTCCATATGCTTGCTTTAATGTGGTACATCAAAAGTGTTAATGGCAAGTGAGTTGACTGTATATAAAAATATATTTACTGGCTACTCCTCTAAGAACAGGTTTTGGGGTGTGTTTTTGTTCTTTCTGAAGTTGCTTTTTTATTCCAGAGGATTTCAAAATACAACTCTGAGTGATTGTTTCACCCCCCTGAGATGGGAAGACTATTTATGTGGTTTGGGAACTGACATGTTGCTGGTTTCTCCTCCTAACTTCTGTGTTTTAAACTGTTTACATTTCATGGTTGTGCATCTCTTGGCTAACAATGTTTTGGGATGAATGCTGTTTTGCATTTGAGTGAAGAATGCAACAGAACCTCCTGGAAAATGCACACTCAAACCAACTCTCACATTTGAGAAGCTGCCACGTAAATGAATTGCACGTTAGAAAGTAGGGATGTGCTGCAGACTTCTCTATACAGTTTAGTAGAGATCTTTTACCTTCTATTTAGCTTAAAGTGTAAAACCTCTACCCAAAGAACGAGTGGGGAAGACTGTCCCTAGGGTGCACATGCTTGAAGTTGTACTTCAGAAACTTACAGGAATATTTGGTTTAGGATGAGCTTCGTAAGCTGACCTGAACACTGTTTTGCCTTATGATATTTACTTCAATTCTGTGTTCACAGAACAGTGCTTGGTTTTCTTGTAGACTCATGTTAGAATCTCTCTGACTGCAGTAACTGTGAGTGGCCTGAAATGAACTGCTGAGTACCGAGTGCAGCTTTTTCATGGAGTTTGCTTGTTCTGCTCCAATTACACACCAATCATTTTAAAGCTACTATTCTTTATAATACTTTTTTTCATCTTTCTCCTTCCATCTCATGCTTTATTCAGAATGTACATCTAGAAGCTTTAAAAGGTTAAACTAACAGAGACACACATAGCTTGGCTTTAAGGCACTTGCTCTTTCATTAGCTTCCTATTTTGCATTTAAAAAAAAAAATTAAATGCAGCTCACTTCTGCAAATCTCAAGGGCAGAGGCTTTTTCCCTTCTTTTGCAGTTAATAGGGTGTAAAAATCCTTCAGCTGATCAGCCAGCACACTGCCACTAGGGAACTGAGAAAAAAACCCAACATTTTGCCTTTCTGAACTGAAAGCTGAAATTCCCCAGGGAAGACGTATTTTGGAAAAGATTTAAAAGAAGTAATTGCTGGCTGCCATGAGGACTTTGACAGCCTTCACAGAGCATCTCTTGAAGAGAAACAGCAGTTGGAGAAAGAATATCTGGGGGGACAGCTTTGAGATTTGACATCATTTTCACGCATTTCTGCCTGAAATTTCTGCTGTGTCATGTCAAGCTGCAAGCTTTGCTCTAACCTCCAGACTGCCTCCTCACTACCCATCAGACCTGAAGGAACTCATCTTCCAATTATCTCTAAGCTTGTATATAATTCATGTATAAAATCTAAAATCCTATTTAGAAGTCAAATCTTATTAAAGAGAACAGCTCATAATGGAAAACAAACAAAAGACACAATTAAGCCTGTTAATAACAACAAATGAAAATAAGCTAAAAACTGAAATAACAACAGATCTCATTTACATTAAGTGAAATATTGATGGACTCCAGTGGACTAGGAAAGCTGGAATTTTAATTTTCTAAACTGCAAGTTATAATTAGGTAGCAGCTTAATTTCAAAACCAGGTCCAGTTATTCTTGCACATAACAAATCATTCCTGCTTGTCATTTTAAGCCAACAAGGCAGCATGTGGTCTTTTTGTACGCACGAGACTGAGGGGTGGAACAAGAGTAGCAAGACTCCTCCAGTGCCAGCGGAGGACTGTGACGTGAAGGGCAGTGTACAAGCCTGGGCGTATTTCTATTTGAGAAAAGGTTATGGCAAATTAATACATGTAGAAGGCAGACTGAATTGTGACAGGGACTAAAGGGCACTGAAATTATAGGGCCTTGACAAGGCACTCTAACTCATTTTTAGACTCAATAAATCAAACCCCACTTCCCTTTTTACCACCAGCTATGCATAAAATCTGTGAATTCTTCCCAGAATATTTAACTGCTTGCAGTTACCTAACTTCAAAAAGACTTCACCCCACTTGTCTGATTTTTTCTGTAACATGGGCATGTTTCTCCCATATTTCTCAACCTTTTTTTTTTTTTTTAATAGCTTACTGCTGTTGTTTCTGATGGTGCTTTTCACTGCTGGCCAAAACTGTTTTAGAGCAATAATCAATTTTTTAGAATTATGCAGGACACAAAAACACTACTTAAGACTTAACCAGACATACTAAAACCGTTGTACACCACTAAAGTGCCTGGTTGACAATTGTGGGCTACTTCCTCTGATACGTTAACCTGTGCATGGATATCAGCTGTATCATTTCTGTAACACATACAGGGAGGATGAAACCACTTTCCAATCATTTTAAAATTATTTAAACAACCGGCAATTCTGACAACATCCAGCAGGTGGCATGTGTCACATGCAATACAATGAAATTACGCAAATATAGAAAGGCCCTCTGAAAAATATTGATAATATTTAAGAAAAATTAACATGTCCTCATATATAATTCTTGATTCTGTAATGCACTGAAGTAGGAATTTCGAAGAGATTATCATGCAAAGCTGAAACACAAACCTAAAAGTTGTTTCAAACAATGGAGATAATTTTTCTTGTATTTTCTTAAAATAGAACTGCTTTCAGTACAATACATGGTGTGCCTTCTTGGTATTAAAGCATTAAATTAAGTTTAAAAAAAATGACATTATAATGATTTTATAAAACCTGATACTCATTTTCAAGACTTTGTAACATTTATAAAAGCATAATGAAACACAGAGACTGTTAAGGAAAAAAACCCTGAAATTTCATTCAAATTATAAATTTACTTACTTTCAAGGGCATATAAGTAAAAAGATTATCTTTACTATTTTTCCAGCTGGCTCTGTAAAAATAGGCACACAATCTTACAGAATGTGCCAAAACTGGATGTCTGTCACAATTTTTTTCCATTTAAAATGGAAACGTAACTATTCTTTAATAGCTGGAGATGTAGACTCTGCTAATGTGGGCGGAAGTAACTGATGAAATTAAGAGGGGAAGGTCACAGTCTGTAACTGAATTGTCCAACCATGACTCATGACATTAATTGAGTTTTTAATGCCCTTGTGTGATCAGGCTTCATAATTCTCAAATCCCACTTGACTCTCTGTACCACCTGTGCATATTCACAACTGGAAAGACAGGATGAAGCCCCTCTTTCTATATTTTAGAACCTTCCAAAAGCACTTTTGAATCCTGAACTTCTGGCTGCGTATCTAAGAATCAGACTCTGTAATAAAAAAACTGATCTGCCAATGTTTCTTGGCCTATATTAACTTAAGCAAAATTATTCTTGAGGAAAAAATATCTAACTAGTCAGTACTAAGAAAACAGGTTTTTTACCTTTTTTCAGCTAATGTAGTTTATGCCTTCTTTTTACACTAATCCAATTATTCCAGCTTAAAGTACCCTACTGAGCCTGTTGTCCTTCAGCAGAGCAAAATTGCTCTTTATTCTATGAATTTGCATAGATCAGATTACGATTTAGGTTTCTAATACCGTGTTCATCAAGACTCTTCAAAGATCTACTTTTATATATCAGAATCATAACTCTTAACAGGACTTGAAATCAGAAATTATGTGCTACTCTGTAGAAGCTCACCTCTGAATCTATTTATGAAATGGAAAAACTGTTGCGGGTACAGGTGATGAAAGAGTAAAATACGTTAGACTTGCTTAAGCATAAGCGTTTTTTAAGAGGAGGCCTAAAAATAATTCTCTGGAGTATTTTTTTTTCCTTCTTTCTGCTTCTAAACATTCTTTCAGACCTACATAAAACACTTTTTAAAGAAACAATTTTTCCAGTTTCAAGAACAGAGCTTTTGATGTTTCTTAGCTGCTACAGGCTAATAAAAGTTAAGTTTGAATAAAGCATGTGTTTTTCTTGGTGAAAAATACAATGATATGATCTCTTTGCTCAGCAAACAGAAGTCAATGATAAATCTCATTTATTTTTAATAAGTAAGACTCCTTATTTTCAATATGACTGTAAATAATTAGCCCAGCAACAAAGTAGCATAGCATCTTCTGGGGAACTGACATTTCATAAATGTCTAGTGTCACAAGCAAAAAACATTTTTTGAATAAATAGCAGTCAAGGAATATAATCAAAATTGTTTAAGAAATTATGAAAACTAAGAAGCTCTTCACTGATCAGTTCAAAGAGATCAAAAGAGAATAACGGCTTAGTATTCCTCAACAGCATCTTGTAGCTTCTGTGCTGAATAGAGAAGACAAACCCGTAATTTTGTACTTAGGTCAGTTCTTTTCCTATGTTTTCTCCTCTCTGAAAGTCCACACTATATTGACAATTTGTACCAACTGGCATCATGGTATGTGTCGTGGGGATACCTGGCCCCTGAGAACTGAAGCACAATTGCTAACTTATTTCATAAACAGTTGGCAAGCTAGTGATTAATTTTCAGTTGCTAAGAGCTTGGTATTCCTCCCAACAAGAAGGGAAGAGGAGCCTTACACCTCCCCTCTTCTGAACTCTTGTGAGCTGGGAAAGGAATGACATGTAACATTTTTTAAATAAATGTCTGCAACGAGAGGTATTCCTTTGAAAATGCAGCACACAGCTCATTAAGTAACATCGCTCTCAGACACAATATGTGAGAATATACTTTCCAAAGTCAGGCTCTTTGGAACATTTTCTGCCAAATGGCAGCTCAGCCTGATAGCTGCTTACACTCGTCTCTAAAAGAAAGAAAATAACTGAAATATCACGTGATGCTGCTCTTACTACAGTAATCCTCAAGCTATCAGACTGAAAAGGGGAAGAACAGGCCTAGTCAAAACACAAGCTAGATGATAAAAATGCAAGATAAAAACGTTAAAGACACATTCTGGTTGCCAGCATTACGTGACTCGGGCACCCACTGCCAAAACTGAGCACTGAAGGGCTCAGCACCACAGACCCTACGAGGAGCAGCTACTCCTACGTCACCGCTCCTCAGGGCAACATGGGCTCTCCTCATGCTGCCAGGAGCTCACAGATCAAGGGATTATGACTCAAGGCATCAGTGGACAGAAAGACTCTCATTTTGCTCAATTTAAAAAACCCAAGTACACGCAGAAATGCTCTGGTGACACGTGGTCTGTACAGTTAGATGTCCTTTGTGCTTCTCTGGCACCCTACAGTCCAAATACCCCAACAAATAGCCCAAGTGCGGGTGCTGTATTTGGCCCACACAGCTGGGCATGACTCCAACTCGCCTCCGAGTAGCGCAGTGGCCACACTGGCTGTGACAAAGTATTTGGGTAACAGGCTGGGGTAGCGAGAAACAACCATTACACATATCCATCCTTTCTGTTCGATTCCTGCGACTGTGACATTTCAATCACCACAATACGAAGGCTGTAGCACCGTTATCCTCTTCTCATAGCGTACTACATGGCAGTCCGCGCTGAAAATTTAGGAGCGGTTTAAGGTACTGATTACCTCTGATATTATGAACAATGAATGATAACAATGTGCAAATTATGAGCACACATGCAATGGAGTGAGAGAGAAAAATTAGCAGGTGCATTCTATTCTACATTGTTTGTAATCATCCCAATTAAATGAATCAGAATTTATATGCTGATAATGTAATACACATAAATTATTGCTGTGAAATAGATGCAGGAAAAAAACCCTACACTTAGCACTTTGAAAACAAGAGATGCTGAATTATTTCAAAATATTTCCAAAATATCAACAAGAACTATAGGAATATCACACACTAATTACCTGCAAAAATGTCATTTGCAAAATCAGCTCTTTTATTGTAGATGAAACATCTTCAATAAAAACAAACAAAAAGCCCCTGCATCTGTTCTGAAAATTAATGTGGTTTTAAAATGCCCCAAATTCTCCTTTATCTTTCATGCTTTTCATGCCTACTTCAGCATATTTGAAACACTGAAAAGGTCTGTGTATGTATAAGCTCACACTTGGCACTGCTTCTGATTAGGTTTATATACAGTAATCAAAACTAATTCTAACTGTTCCTTAAACAACATTATTAAGTTATTTTTGCAGGCTGTGGTGCCTCACATGTTTTACGTGGCCTCGAAGAAAACAGAAAGACACATTTTTCTTGGCCTTAAAGGTCTTCATTCTGCTAGCAGTCAGGACACAATGACAGAGCTGGAAACAGTTCATTGGCAGAGACTAAGTGACTAAAAATGCCCTTTTTGGACATGGCCAAATTACCCACAGTTTCAAGCCAGATTTGGCAAAGAATTCTGGCTGGATGAAAATCCTGGGATAGCTTTTTGGACTTTTTAGAAGCAGTTTTCTAAACAAATTGTTTCAACCTTTTGTTTTGAAAGGGGATTTTCATTTCAGGATTGACCTATTTTTTAAAAAAAGCTGTAGGAAATATTATTGAACTGAGATCAGTTTTGTTCAACTAAAACAAATGATACACTCTTTTTTGTCATTACAGCCTCCATATCAAAACACTCATCATTTGTACTCTTCTATACAGAAACACTCTTGCAACGGCTAAGGAAATAGGAACAGAAGACAAAAGATCTGGTCACACGTTATTTGGTACCTGTATACTTTCATGTGTTTTCCTCCAAAAGTACCAAATTTTGCACTCCAGTACGTTCTCCCTTCCAATCTAATCCTTACTGAAGTCTTTGACTTATTACTATGTCAACAGTATGGGTGTATATTGTGTTATTAAAAAAAGTGATGACTCCTTATGGTCAGAGATAAATCTTGTTGCTGCTTACATTAACCTTTATTATGCTTATATAAATCACTGGTCTCCAACATAAGCCTTCCAAAGAAAAAGTTAAATATAATCCCATTTGTATAGCCACATGAAAAATTTTACAATAAAAACATGCTCTTTTTATTAATACTGGAATTATGATAGAAACTAAAAAATTAGGAAATTCCTGAATAAGGATGAAATATAGCACCTGTTCTCAAGCTAAGCACAATGGATCTGTTTTAGAAAAGGACAGACTTGCTTGAACGTCAACAGACACATGGTTCATTTTACTCAAATTGCTATTTACATCGCAAAATTAAGGCCAAATTTGATTCTTATAATTTACATTGAGCTCCCATTCATGAGGAAAGTTCATGCCTGACACGCAGATGTGTCTTCTAACAGCTTCCAAACATTTTCAAAGAAGATTTTTTTTCATTTTAAGTTATTCATAACATGACATGCCAAAGGCTAAACTAATAAAAAGTATTGTAGTTGCAAAGCCAAACACTAAAAATTTTAGGAAATGTCATAATTATACCTTTTTGTCCCACCTTAACACACCTTGCTTATGCATACTCTTAGGAGTTAATGCATCGTCATTCATTAGAGCAAGATCTTCCAAACCATAAGCCATAGGCACAGTACTCATTACCAGGATGTAGTCCCACTAACAAACCCCAAAACACAGGCATTATCACAAGGACAAAACCAGCAAAACTTCAGTGAGAGTCATGTGGAACAGGACAACCGCAAAACTGTGCAGTCTCTACCCACAGAACCACTTTCCACAGAGAGAAGGAGGGAATCACACTTCACAACACATATGCATGTTCTCCCTGCTGTTTCTTTGGAAGTTTAGGAGAACTGCTTGCCAGATTTTCTTTCCTCTTTGTACTTGTGCAGGTTGTTGTATACCAGAGGTGTGTATGTGTCGGAATCATTTATGTACCCATTTCTGCACACCTTGTTTGCATCGCATTCTGGGATGCTATGACATTAAAAGAACTATAAAAATGCAAAATAGGATTGTTATGAACGATGGATATTTATGCCACTGCAAAATAGCTATATATATTCATATATATTGTTGCTATGTAGTACAGTAGAGAGGTTCAATGTGCTCTGTAGCACTCTTCTGATTCTGCTCACTGCTGACTACACGTAACTCCGAGTGCCCAGCAGCATCCCTATTGAGCTCCTTCCTCAGCTGAGGGGTTAGGGATTATCATCCCTCCATCACACACTTCAAAGAGAAATGTGCCTGGTTTGTTTACTTAATATTTATTGTACTTATTCTGAGTAAAAAATGTGCAAAAAATAAGTAAGTAGTTACATTGACACTGCTAAGTTTAAATTTATAATTATCTACTCTTTGTTCTTGTAGCTTTATGGCCTATGTATTCGGTTACAGTAATAATAATGTTAAAATAACAATCACCACGCTTGAAACAGTTCACTGAAAACATCAAAATACTAGATATTAAGGCCTACAGATTCTTTCCTAGCAGCCTATACCTTTCTTAAATAAAAACAACTTTTACATGTTTCCTGTATTAGGATTTTTATAAATTCAAAATAAAAAGGGAAGGTTGTAAGTACAAGTAATAGATGATAACTGCAACTATACAGTTTAATGAAGCTTTTGAATGTGAATATATTTATGCTTTCTTTTTTTTATTAATGGAACTGAATTCAAATAAGTATTACCATCTTTCAAGGAACAATGGTATTCTTCATTCATAATTTAAATGTTCAAGGGAACCATAATTAAGAAAAAGCACTCCACTTTCTTACCGCCAAATTAAGAGCTACTTCAAAGTCCTTGGGACATAAAGTTTACGAAACATCAACCTCCCTTAATAAGCATTGCTTCCATGAGCTATTTTGATTCCTCCAATTGCTAATAACACTATTTGTCTTCCTAGAAATTCAGAAGTAGCATATGTGATAAGTGAGTACAATATAAGAAAGGCTTTTTGTGGAAGCCTAAGGTACATTTATATCACTTTTATGGTTGGTCCATAGAGTATAGCACTCTGTGTGAGCTGGCAACCACACTAGATTGTGCCATGGTGGTTGTGCTGGCCCACTATTTATATCAGTTGCCGAGCATTAAAAAAAAAAAATAAATCAAGTACCCTTTTCTTCAAACACAATAAATCTAAGATGCAGCATACAATTCTTCATATAACACCTACACAACAGATTTTGGAATCAACAACACTCGAGAAATACAATTTCATGAAAAATGTGTTTCATACTTACCACTAATGTTTACTAATGTGATGTCTTTCAATGATTCATAAGAAATTACTAAGGTAGCTATTAAGATCTACTGAATCATTCATGGAACATGCTAAGCACAATTCCCTGGTAATGCAAGCTGATTTGAACAGATTAAATTTTAAATTCAAAGTGCATGTAAGCTGTAAAAGAAATCACTCAATGTCAGCGAAGCTTAACTTTCTCTAGAAAACACCAGAAAACACCAGAAGCTCATCCTTTATTTATTTTTACAATTTGGGAAAGGAGGGGAGGGGAACATGTTTTCATAATTAAATATTGCTTACAGAATGAAATCTAGAATGAAATCCAGCTGTGTATGGAAAAATATATTGCATTTCATTTAAATATGAAGACACCTTCAGGTAGAAACTGAGTTTCTCAAACTTGTGCAAGGGGGAAAACATACATGTTACATTACAGAGACTATTATACACTACATGTATATTTAATTTACTACCAACTGTTTAGGCATGTTTTTTTTTAATCTCAGTATATAATGAAGTACTGCATATTATAGGAGTATTTAATACACAGAGAAATTATCATTATTTAATGGAGATGTCCCTGAAAGACAGAAAAAATTCAGCACCGTTTCTGTGTTTTATTTGAAACAGTTTGAACAGTTTTGTTCATATCTGATTGGTTAAGACATCTTAAATGAGAACAAGAAGAAAGGAAGTTATATGCTACTAAATGTCTTAGCCTTAGCATTCTATTCCTTTTTTTAAATCTGAAGTTACTCTTGAGATGTTGAATTCGTTTGTGGCCTTACAGTGTTGTACTTCAAAGACATAGGATGTTGAGTCCATCTAGGCAATACCTCCAATATGCAGAATTCCTGCCCTACAATAACAGGATTTTATTTCATAATTCCAGATAATACTTTAAGCAGTAAATGTAAAAGCTTATACATTGACAAGTTAATTACTCCACAGTCTAAGAATCCATTTGCAAGAGCATATTAAATTGTGACTATCATCAAAGTCTTCCTGTGGGGCATTTTATCTCATTAGTAATATGTCTGACACTTGACTCAGAATTTTATAGTCATCAGGTCAAACTACAGCATTTGCATCTATAAATTAAGTGATAATTCCCCCCAATTCAATCAATACTACTGGTTTGTGACTGGCACACAGTAAATGACATGTTTCTAGTACCGCCACAAATTTTAGAGTGAAAATGTGTATCACTTTGTATTTTACGGTACTCAAAAGAACAGGAATGAAATATGAAGAACAATAATAGGCCAGAGAAGAACACTAGCCAAGAATAACTTACATCAAAGAAAAGGCAAAAGCCATTTTTTTTGCTTGTAACCTCTTCTTAACCTATCTTGAAGGTACATCCTCACATGTTCCATTAAAAAAAAGAAAGAAAGAAAAAGAAAAAAAAATCAGTGACCACGATGGGTTAAACCCCATATTTAGCCTTGAAATTTTCAACCTGTATTTTCATTTCTGATGCCCTGCAGATGGGGTAGGTAGTTATTCAGTAAGTTCGTGCAGTGAAAGTCTAGGCACACAAAGTGAGAATTGCAAAAGCTATGACAAGCGTGGGACAGTGATTTGCTAGCTAAATTAGAGGGTGGAAGAAAAGCCTGTTGATTTCTGTTCAGTCTTGATCTGACTCAGACTATATCGATCGTATGAAGGAAGCAGCTTAGGAGATTACATTAGTTTTATCTACTTTTTGGTGCTGTGGTTCCCTCTAAGTCCTTCTTCCATTTAGAAGCCCTATACGGTATCTCTAGGGTAGAATGACAATCCTGCTCTTGGCTCTGCTTGTCTTGAGCCTTGCCACCTCTTTCTTTTGATCATGGATATTCCAAAGTAACCTGCAACTCTCTCATTTTCAGATTTGATTTCTGCCTTCTGTCTGGGCTCTCCTACAAATCCCAGTTTGACTCTAACTTGGAACACGGATTTGTGGATCACTGTACCAAAAGTTATCACCACATTACCTAGGTTAATATTTTTCACTGTGAATTGGTATTTTAGTTTTATCCACATTCACCATAGTAACTGGGAAAGCACAAGGTATGTATGTATAACCTAATTTCTTCATATGCACATGTGTATCTACTTTGATTCAGGGTATGACTATATTTTTTCATGAGAAATAATAAAAAAACCCCATAGAACTCAGGCAGGTATTTGGTCTTAGACAAGAAAATCAATGGATGTTCTGTCTAAGTGATATTTATTAGACCAATATCTGTTCATTGAAACTGTATCAGCTAACTTTCTTCTTCTGTTATTTATTTACAGTTTCCAAGACTTTGTGTGGTTCTGCACTTATCCAAATACTGTTCTGCAGATTAGAATGAAAATTGCAGATAACAAAACCTCACTTCAGATGACTTACGGATACAGCAAAAATGTATTCTGCCATAATCCCAAGTAATTTCCCTCAGTCCCCACTGAACTGTTAGGAGAATGAGATTCGTCAGTCTCACCAGGTTTAATAAGAAAAAATTATCACCAGAGAAAAATAAACATTTCCAGCTTACGAAGTCCTTTCTTGCCTATGCTTTGTGATCACTTGAGTACATGGTCGCATACGTGTGTTCTTAAGCATGTACCTGCACAAGACCTTTGGAGTATGTGGAAAGGTCATACAAGCAACTACAATTCTAGCACCTGCGAGGTCTGAAGAGCCACCTGTTATTTTTTTTCTCCTCCCTTGTTTCATGCATATTGGTTGACATTGACTGTAGGTAAGATGTCAAAAATATTTTGTGTAATATGAACACTAAATTATTTGTTAGGAGATGAAAAGCAGGCAGCCTGGCTGAGCACTCCCTGTAGAACACAAAAAATGCAGACACTGGCAAAACAAAGCAGAGCACCTCTCTGCCCAGAGGCTTGTATTTGAATGTTACATCACCGTAATGTTGTAAATGAGTTTAATTCAATAAAAATGTCTCGATCTCTTAAAGTGTAAATTGTCATTCAAAGAGAAGAGAAGTAAAGCTAGGAAGACATATACAGCTGACACCCAGAAAATTAACTTACACATTTATGGATTAATCAATGCACACTTCATAAAAGGAAAGACATTACAGCGACGCTGCCTCAGTGAGATTTTTTATGTTAGAATAATGGGCTTGGAGGGGGAGAGCATTTTATTCCAATTATCCATGTTTTGGAGGGACAGTTTCTCCACAGCCACATCTATAATCTAAAGTCACAGTTGAAGAGAACTATCTACAATTTAATTTCTACATTACAGCTGAAGATATGTAACCCCCCAAAATGGCTTACTACCCTGATTTTTCAGGTAATTCACATTGTTTGCTGCTGCTACAACATTCAGCACTGTTGGATTGTAGTCTGAGACTAGGCCTAATCAACAGTATTGATAAAAACATCACACAGATTATCTCCTACCTTTCACATGAAGGTGCTAGGCAATAGTGAGAGACTGCCCAAACTTTTACAGTGGAAGAAAGCAAATCTAGTGACCACTGACCATCAGTCCATGCCTGAGGAAGAGAAGGACCCATCATGATGGTAAACCATGGCAGATGTTGGGACAGGATGTAAGAAGAAGAAAGGGAAAAGACAAGACTACCAAATTAAGTTTTCTAATATAAATTAATGAAGGGGGGGGGAGCTAAAAATAAGCTAGTTCCCAGAAGTTCTGTCACATGTTAAACATTCAAATATGGTGCCTGCCGTCACATTCTGAGTTGCTGGAATTGTTTTCTTCTTTAAATATGAGGAGGTAGAATGAGCAAACAGGGAAAATAAAGGGCAGGAAAATGTAACACAAAGTCACCAATGCACAGCAGAGGTGGAAAAAGGGAGAAACTGTGAAAGTAAAATACAGTAGGTACATGATAAAAAAGCAAATTCTTTAGAGAGAGCAAGCATTTTAAATTAACCGTAAGTCAAACAGTTCTAAGAGATCTAAGCATTATTTTCACATCTGTCAAGCACATCCTGTCACTGAAGTTCTTCAATGACCAAGACATCTCACATGTAACTACCAATGCCAACTTGAACAAATGAAAGCCATTTGTATTGGGGTCCCTATGTTTAAGGACTATACCTCTCGCAAATGAATTTGAGCCAAGATGAGAAAGTCTGACCCAAGAATGGTATGCTTAAAGGTCCACAGGGCCTGAAAGTGGCTGAGAGGCACAACACCTCTGCACATCTTGCTTTAAAGAATCTGCTGTCGGTCCTGAAAGGAGGGTAAGAAGGTATCTTCCTAGAAGAACAAGGCAGCAGAAACACAGTGCAGAGAAGTCAGGAACTTCCCTGCGCCCATTTTCCCACAGAAGAGAGATTATTGTCCAGAGAGATAGGCAGAGGAAAGGTTATGCAAATCTCCAAGTTTTTAAAATACATCACATAAATCTAAATGATTTTATCCTAAACTCCACATAGTGACTTTTCCAGAGGACACAACAGGCACCACACAAAACTTCCACTTGGCATTCCTGCTATTTAGTGGTTTAAGTCTCTGAAGAACAGCCCTTTCATTAGCCTGCACTGCCAGCTAAATTTTCAAATGCTGTAGTTATGATGTCCACGATCAGACGGTGGACTTGTAAATTGCCTCACTGTTATTGTGACCTTAGCTTCCTAGTATTGTCTTCTTTTTTAAGTAAAGCCAGTTAATGTAACAACACTGAGAGCTTACTTACAGCAAAGACTATAGTATTTTCACATCACTTGTATTTCATTTGTAAATTTGAAGGCCATTAAAACAATACTCATCTTCTGTGGCTCAGGAACAGATTCTAGCTAGGTCAAACGATCTCTTTTATCATACAAAGCAGACACTGTAGATAGATCAAGTCCTCCCTGTCTATTTAAGATGCAGCTCACATTGACAGCTAAACACTGATCTGGAGATCTAAAGACTTAGAAACCAGGCTTATTTGTTAGTTTCTCCCTCTCTCACAAAGTGAATTAGATATTAAGGTTTTAATCAGTTGTTTAGTCAGTGTGACTGGATTGTTTGGCTTGGTGGAGGGTGCTCCTTTGTCTTTGGAAAATTATAAGAGGACAAAAGGAAGCAAGTTTTTAAGTGTGATTTATGATTTTTGATTCATCTGTCTTGAACAATGCTACTTCAAATCACTGGATGCTGGTTTTGTATAACTGTATATTGCCAAAATAGTTACCAAAGCTTGCAACAAACCCTCTTTCTGAAGCACTATACATTTTGAGTAAAAAATTAATGCATTTCCAGAGCTATGGTGGCATAAGTGACTATCACGACAGCCAGAAAATCCAAAATTCAAAGCATCTCACTGCATTTCTATAGCAAAAAGTGACAAAAACATCATGACTCAAGCTTTTTATTTAAATGGTCTTTGACATTATTTTAACTGTAATTTGATGAGAACTTGCTGAGTGGATTATCTTGGTCAGATTAAAAAAATACAGCAAACCACATTAAACAGGAGGATTTTTAAAGGTTATTTCTTTTTTTGCTTGAACTATTCACTTAGCCCACTCATCACTGTTAGCATTTTAAAATATTCTTTGCTATTTCATACATGTCTTTCACCTTATTATAGTTTCAGCTCCCTCTTTCATGCTTTAACTCACTTAACTAGTAAAAACTGGATTGTTCCATGCTCTCTTTGTAGCTCTTCATTGGCTTTTGTTTTTCAGTCATGCCTGTTTTCATGGGCATCTACGCAGTGCTCAAGAGGGAATTTGGTGTGTGTACGTGGGAGTTAGGCTACTCCTAATATGCTTCTGAGAATGCCTGTAAAACAGCTAGGAAGCTTATTACTGTGTTCTTTCCTCATTGCATTTTTCCTTTTTTTAAATAATTTTTTATTCTATCATCAAGTTCAATGTTTAGACTTTTCACTTCCCCATGGTGTTTGATTATCAGTTTCTAACAGAATGTGGTTCACATTTAACAAGTTTAAAAAGAAGAAATTAGGATACACATTCCTAATATGACCACTGGAGGAGGATACCTGGATGTAATACAGCCCAGAGAGGAAACTCATAAATCTTCCTTACTGCATGCAAAGATGTGCTGTCTTCATTTTCAATGGCAGCTGTTATCAATAGTGTAAGACACTACCTTTCCAAACCTAAGACTTTTTATTTTTTGCCAAATCTTGCATCAGCAAAGACACCTAGGCTAATTATCCTTTTTCATGATCCATCTTTCTTTTGCTACATTCTTAAAAAAGAGGGGGGGGGGGAACAAAACCAAAAAAAAACCAGGTCCCTGATCCTGACTAGGGTTTGCAATCAACACTGTAATATAAATATTAAAAAGAGTTACCCCTTGGGAAATGGATATGCATATGCATGAAAATGGAATGAGCTTTTGCACAGACAGAACTGTGCAAGTTTTTCCACGGTTCTGAGACACTACAATGCAACCCATCCACACTGAAAACAAAACAAAAAACTTCTTAGAAATTCAAACAAAATCAAGGACTTCAGTTTTGATTAAGTAGGGTAGAAAAAAGTATTTATGTGCTGATTGAGGCCACAGGTATATCTTGAAATATGGATGGAAAACCCCTCCATCATACACTTCATTTGCAGGTTGGAAGAGCCCTAGACTGAGAGCACAGGGTGTCACTGGGGAGCTTAGTTAGTAAAAGCAAAACACATAGGACCTTCCATCTATTCTCTGTAGGCTCTTTCTATCAAAACCAAACATCATTCTCTTATTTACTGAGTTTGTGGTTACACTATGATTTTCAAGATCTTATGTACTTGGGCTAATCCATGAAAAAAACCAGCACAAAAACTCAATACTTCTATCTGAGGGCTCAGGCACCTAATCAAAATCAACCCCTATTATGCTGGAGGTGGTTAACAACTGCACAGAACGATTCTTTTGTGTGTGTGTGTGTCTGTGTGAGAGAGATCAAGAGCGGCAAGGTTTGAGGGACTCCAGCTTCCACTTTCCAACTGATTGCTTAAAACTCTACTAAATTGAGTGTCTAGTCATTTGATGCTTCTGAAGTATGCAGTGGGCAATCACAGCGCCCACTGACTGGCTAATCTACCATGAACTTCACTCTCAGAATTTGTGAGAGGAGAAGTGCGAAACAGCAATTGGCATGAGAGTACAACTATAAATTAAGTAACATTAAGTTGATTATACAAAGTAATGTAGACAAGAACACTACCTGCTACAAATCATACTGTCCTCTAGCAAGCAATTTCTGTAGACTAGCAAAGCAATGGTCTAGTACACAGGGCTTGGTTGGGTTTTTTTCTGAGAATAGAAATTGACCCTCTCTTCTTCATTAGTGATTCTCAGCTTTCTCCTGTGAGAATAATTCTGCACTGGCACATTGTTATTTCATCATTTAGACAAATTCTGTATAATTAGTTTTTAATATGTCTTCATGAAATCTAAATCTTTAATCATCATTAATGGATTTCTCTGAATTCCTTCCAACTTTCTAGTGCCAGCTTGTCCAGGATTCAAACCTACTCCTTGCAGCACTGCAAAACGGAAGGACAATTTGCTCCTGAGGTTTGTGTGCAGTAATACAATGTGATCCAGTGGGAAAGATGTTAGACCGGGTATAATTTCTGAATAACTGGCCATCAAAACATGGACTGTACTTACATTTGAATTCTGATGCATAAACTCTCTAATTAGAGAATATGAGGCTTTTCCAGGCTTTGTTCAGATTAATACTGATAAAGGACATTTACAGGTCAGAAGGGCTAACATTATTGCCTAGTAAAAATACACCAGATGTATTCAAATGTTCCACTTACACTAATGATAAATAAAAAAAGTAAGTTAACAGCAGTGACTCACAGTATATAATGCTGTATCACATACAGACCTCTGTCAACTGAATGTTAATGCCCTTTTACAGACCTAAGTTACACATGATCAGCACAAGTCCTTAAAGGAATCAGCTGGAAGCCTGTGTCTATCATAAATAATGACCATATGCTTCCACCCAAATTGTTCATCTGTCCTGTATCCCTTATACCTCATCTTCTTTTGAAGCCTTTAATGAAATACCTTGTCAGAAATCTATATGGCTATGGTCTTCCATGCTCAGCAGGGAGCCAACTAAAGCAGTATCTCAGGTGGATCCCGAGGGAAAATGTGGCAGTTGACCTGGATCAGCATTAGACTGCAAGTCAATGCAGGTTGGCTGTTGTTAATTTGAATTTTGTGTTAATAAACGAAGCAGCAGGCTCTATCCCACAAATGCCACACAGAGAAATGGACAGGCACCGAGTGAGCATCTGGGAAGTTCTGATGCTAGGGAGAAGACCCAGGTACAGTATTGGGACCTGACATTTTTTCAGAGAACAACAGAAATCAGTAATTTCTACAGCAGGAGCAGTGGGTCACTACAGCCTTCTTTCCACAGCTGTAGCGCTTCCCTCCCCACCTGTCTTTGGCAACACCAAGGGGAAGAAGGTGTGTGGCAATATGAGAAAGGTCATTTCTCAATGCCAGCCACGCTATGGAGGGAAACAAGTGGGGGGAGAAAGGCAACTCCAAAGTGCCCTCCCTTGTCCTGATGGAACAGCCAGGATGTGGAGCGATAAGGGCATTTTTTAGAGAGGCAAGACCTTGCTTGCTTTCCTCCACTAACCACATAATTAGAAAGGAAGCATTGCGGTTTTGATCTGAGTGCTTCTGAGCTGAAAAAAAAAGATCTCTCTGATGTTGGTATAGATGCAGGCATCCATGGATATCTACCTCACCAGGATAATCTATCTTTCCTTCCTGTAATCCCAATTGAGCAAACCACTCCTCCCGATAACAGCAAGCGTTGAAGTTAAGTGTGTGTATAGGTCTTGCTGAATTTAATGTTCAGCACAAAATTAAATGCCTTGCTGAAACTAGATGTAAACATTCCTGGCTGACCTGAAGCCGCAGCAAGGGGTGCAGAAGCTCCTGAAGCATAATAGCAACTACAGAGCAGATTTCCTTGCTGCAGACAGCATTGGGGAGAGCTCTTTTCCCTTTATCCACAAAGCAAAGCCAGGCTCAAAGCCAGTGTTCTGCAACTTTTCAAAGGAGAAGGGATTAGTTCTTGTATTTGTAATATAGCTAATCATTTTTTGAAGCAGTGGGTGCAAGATTAAATTTGAGGTAACATGCAGGCGCTAGATTATACCAAGATGTTTGGGCAGGAAGGTGATTCTTCCACTTGGTAAACAAAATCAACAGCCATAACAACAGATTAATCTCCTCTAAAATAGTAAAAATAAATAAGAATCCTGCAATGACCTCCCCTAAATACAGTAAGAGAAGCCAATTAAAATGGCAGCTGCAACTTGCTATTCCACACATGAACATAACTTGTCTCAAGCTATAGGATGAATGTCTTGTAGTATCTGCCTAATAAAGTAAATGTGACTAAACACCTCCATCATCGTAAAAAACTGTTTAAATGTCACCACTCCACCACTCTTTTTACATACGAGAGTAACCATAATGTCTGTTCTTTAAGAGAATGAATAAAACATATGGCTTATTTAAGTGACATAGGGACAGACTGTCTCAGGCACTCAAGTGAAAAGATGACCAGCATAAGAAAAATGAACATCACGTTAATGGTTTATTAACTCCCTTGTGAGTGCTTTGCAAGCCATAGGTCAAAACTCCCCATTACTAATTCAGAATTTTTCTCGTAGTTGTCCCAAAATATAGAACAGCAAATGCTTATCTTCTTATTATTCCATTATTAGTACTTACTATTTCTTTAAAGCAGATTAGGATCTCTCATTTCTGTTACATATTCCTATTGTATCACGCTAGCTACAATGCTGAAGCTCACTTTTCATTACAAGCATGCAATTAGGCTTAATCAATCCATCGAATAGATTTCATAAGATTTGTGCAAAAGGTTTCTTATAGTATTTGTATTGTATTATTTATTTCTGTAGAACATGAATATAGATGATGAGTATGATTTAACTAAATACAGAAGCTATGCATATACCCTTTTAAATAAGATGAGGAAACTTCCAAAGATCATTTATACACAGTGTATGAAAACTGTACTTATTTTATGAAAGGAATTAATTTATGTTTTTTTTTCCCCGAGCAGCTGAAGAAAATGCTTTACTACACAGAGGAAAGGTGCTTTTTTTCCCGTTTCGTAGAGGCAATTATTGTCTTTAATTAGATATCTGACCTTTAAATTTTTTTCTTTTCCCCAACTGCATCAGGTATGACACCCCACCCCCAGCCCCAGTAATTACTTTCCACTGCAGACAGCTCTTCTTTTGCCCTTGACCATTCACAGCTACAAAGCACAAGCAGAACAGTGCAAGCAGCAAGTGGTAAGATAATACGCATGCAAAATTTAGAGGAATTATGCTAGTGAAGTTGATTTGATGCTTCAACTTCTCCAACATGGAGTTGAGGTGGTGCACCCCTTTGTACCCTAGTCATACATGTGGGGAGCGGGGGTTGGCAGGGTAAGAGGGAGGTGCTTATCCTTACTTTTCCCCATATCTTCTTAATAATTATAGATATAGTAGATGTCCCCTTAGCTATTGGAGTAATTTCATGAGACATAATTCAGAGTGTATAAAAAAAAATACATAAACCTGGAATCTTGGTGTGCTAGCTTGTTTTTTCTTTCTTTATGGGATGAACACAGAAATACATCACCCAAAGCATACATTGCACAGTTCATCTCAAAAGGAGATTTTTTTTTTCCTATGGTGAAACTTTTAGAAAGCAGAACCTTACAAACCTCTGCCTATACACATACCATTTGCTGTAACACCAATCACGCAAACTGAAGGCAAATAAGCTATCTATGTGTTACAAGAAGAAAAAAAAAAAATAAAAAGAAAAAAATGTTTTTTTAATCAGTAAAACATGAGATTATAGAAGGTACAGGAAAAAAAGACTCACTTAAATTACAGAGATGCTGGAAATGAAACAGCTATTAGAACTTCTTTGTAGGCATCAACTGAGGAGCAATTTCTTAAAGGCAGCACAAAGCATCCAGAAGAAATCATTAAAGTAGGAGCAAGAATGAGTGTAATGAGTCACTGTTTAACAGTCTGTGAGAAGGGATACGTCTCTGTGCTTGAGAAGAAACATCAGGGTTTGTGTCTCCCTGCCCTGAGGTAACAAGCAGCTCTCCAGTGTAGGGAAACAATTTTCTTGGCAGAACTTCCCACTTGTGCTTTTACAGTGCTGGAGCCCAAGGTGGCAGCGTTACCTTCAGGGATTGCTCTCTGCATCCCAGAAAGGAGGCAGAAGTACGAGACAGTACTCAGCAAACTCCCACCAACTGCTTGAGACGAGGTGCCTTTTCAGGGAGTTGACTTCTCCCTCCTATAGAGCATTAGGAATATTTTCTCAGAAAGAAGGGCGGTCTCACTAGTGATTTTTCAGAAGACATGCTCATTAGAAAACCTCTCAAACTAATTATTAGGCCACCTTAAAGCTTCCCCCTTTTGGGGTCTGAGTGACCCTAGCGTGGAACACGTTCTTTATTCAGCAAGAGCCATACACTGCTGGGTAACATTTTAAACCAAGAATAGGGAGAAAAGAAAGGTAAAGGCTTATTTTTCTTAAAAACAAGCTTGGTCCTGTATTTTAATATAGTCATCGTGTATTTCCTTAAAAAAAATGTGTGGTTATCTTCTTAACAAGCTTCATAATGGGTAAAGCATTATAAAAACAGCTTTAAGATCCACCGTGAGATATAACAGTGAAGCAGCAAGCTTACTTTTTATAAACAGCACCTTCAAGCAAATCTGCCTGAACCTAGTATTATTTTTCCATCAAAAATTTAGTGAAAGAGTCAGAATCCTTAGGCACTATAACCTTGTTCTTTCTGAGTCAACAGAGTTGTTTAAAATTATTTTAATAACCTGCAGCATCTTTTTGGTGGTGGTGGTGGTTTTAGTTTTTATGGTGTTCACATTGATTCTAAATACAGAAAGAAAGGAAAAGTACAGCCTGTAAACCATCGTAGCATATATATCATCAGCTCAACTACACAAGCCAAAACAGCCCAGGCAAAATTTGAAAGAAGGCTCAACATCACAAGAAAGCTTGAAAACTGAACTTGGGAGCTGCTCTGTTTGACTGCCCTGAAATCATCATGGGAAGCAGACTGTTCTGGAAAGATAAAGCAAACCCTGTTACTTCTACTCAGTGTTTATTCAAGCTAGGTAGGAAAAGCAGAAAATATCAATATGGAGAGCCCAGCACTAATGACAGCATCATTTTATCAAATTTCAAGCACCTAAAAGTTTAACATCTATACTTAAGCTTTTCTTACAATTAATGGAAAGAAGGAGGTGGAGTGGCTTACCTCCTGAGGGTTCTCATCTTTCTGTGTTTGCCATGTAGAGATGCTAGACAACAAATACAGACTAGAAACCTAACTTTTAGACAGCTAAGCTTAGGTTAACTGTGTCTCCACCTAAGCAGAAAAGTAATATAATAAACCTGAAGGAACTCAAGGTTTAAGAGAACTGTTTTCCACCATGTAATAAAAAGCCCACCGATGAACCTGATTTATCTGTAAAAATTAATTTTATAATAGAATCAGGTTTAATTAAGGAGATCTTAACTGCTGTTGATAATATTTCTTTCATTATCACTGGCGACCAGTAGCAATATTGTCAAATTAACAAGATTTTAATTTATAATCTAGGTTTTGACTGGAAATGTAAAGGGTATTTGCCTCAAAAGTGTTTGTTTAAAAATAAACCATCAGATCAGAGGGAAGCATTAGCAGGTAAAAATCAATTCTGAAATTTCATATTTTTAATGTTACATTTTAGTGCCTAACTGTTTTAAGATACTAATAAGCTTCTACCATAGGAGACAAACCAGAGCAAATTTAGCACACCTCCAGTCTTGTATGTTACAAGGGAGGAATCTCTGGGGACACCTTATTACCAAAGCTGGTCCTCCATTAGCTCAGTGAGATGGACTGTTGCTGCTATGAAAACAGTCTTCAGAAGAAGAAACTGTGATTTTCACTGCTTGTAGTGAAATTGCATATGGTTCTTATAATTGCATAAAATTTTATTATAAAACTGCCTTTGGTTTATGCATTACTTATGACACTAATAACATTTATTTTCTTTTTTTCCTCTGAAATCCTCAAATTTTTACATTTCTCTAATCCACTAAGAAGGACTTATTATTTAATTGAATTAACTCTGTAAATACAACTTTCTGTCACTTCAGTAAAGAACACAATAAATCAAATAATAGAAACAAAATAATTTATCTTCTTAGTTGCAAAAAAACTTCTTTATAATATTCACACCAAGAAGAGCTGAGAATAGCTCTAGGAGGAGATGAATTTGTATTTTCTCCTTTTTTCATTTTGCAAGCTTATATTCTTGCTGTGTCAACAATGTTGTACAATTTAAAAAAATAGCTTTGTTGGTACTAAAAAGAAGTTAAAAAGTGTATAAACCCAATGATTTTTCTAGTGGTTTTTTGGTTGGGTTTTTTTCGTTGCTGTGGTGGTGGTGGGTTTTTTTGAAGAAATCAGATGCTTTTAGCAAATGCTACCTGTTATTTCTGCAGTCAAAATTATAAGTAAATGTCAAAAATTTCAATAACGTTCACAGGTATGCTGTGATTCTAAGACCATACTTCTACCTCAGGTATCCAAAAACGAACTGTAGGAGGAAGTTCACAACCTCTGAGTACGATACTCAACGCTGAAAAACTTTTACACACACCTACACTGTATTTATCAATGTAGGAGCATTTATATTGCCAGCACAGACAGACTAGATAGTGACAATGAATTTGCCATCAGCTGCATATGAGCCAAAGGCTGACATGCTATATTTCTTTAAAATGTACTTAACAGTGACAGACATAAAGAAGAGCTAATATTCCAAAGCCCTAGACACCCACAAAATTGATAGAGAAAAGGATAATTGCTAGGAGTATGTTTATCAGCAAAAATGCATTACAGCTTGAAAAGGCACAAACATTGTCTGCATTCAGCAGGCCACACACTAATGAGATTGCCTCTTGCAGTTGCAGCTGATAGGGGAGCAGAATAGCTCTCTAATTAGCTTTACGGACTAGGGGCCTATATTGTCTTCTCAGCACTAGCAAATTGGGAATGCCAGGGTCTTCTGCAGTAAAAGGAAATGAGAAGTCTTCCTCACTCCCCACCTAACCAAAACAATTACGAGTCAGGAACATCTCGGTCACTTTATCCATTCATTCATGAAAGGTAGTTACTTCAGTTCGACATTTTTACAAGCCTTGAACTTATTGAAGGTAAGCCTTAGGTAAGTCAGATGCATATCACTAACAACAGTAATCTACTTGATAATATTTTATGAAATTTTCCTCTTGCCTCTGGTGCAAATCTTCCTTGCTAGGGGGTCACAATGTGTTTTTACATAAGCAAAACATCTTCCTGTTGCAACATATATACAGACAAAATATTTCCGGAGAGAACATAATGTCTGCTCCTATTTCAGTCTCTTCTCTTCAAGAGCATAATAAAATTAAAATTATATAGAAACTGTCCTTTTATCTACCAGTCATTGTGACAGCGTACAGTGTCAAACGATATCATCCCTATATTCTGTGACTACATTGATGCACACCAATACTCGGACTCAGGTGGAAATTCTGATATCCAGATGCTTCTGTGCAGGCTGCAGCACCCGCCAGTAAGGACCTGATTGGGAATCAGTCCTTCGGCCTCTGATTCAAAGGACATAACACAACATTTATTCCAACATCATGTCTGGTTAAAATTACCCAAACTGACTTCATAAATTATTTATTCTTATATAATCTTGCTGACAGGACTTTGTGGTTGAAATTGAACTTGATACAAACCATGGGGAAGGCAGCACAGAGTATTAATGTTGCCTGAATTTTGTTACAAAACCTGTATTTTAATTGTTTGTACTTTTGTCAAAATTCAGCTGTTTGGCTTGAAAATTTCCTCACTAGTTTCTGCATTAAGTGATAGGGTTGTTTTCCTTAATTAGAATAATTCGAGGTCTCATTTAGGAAAAATCTCATTTAGAGAAAGATCTCCATAGTATTCATAATTTTGAGCATTGATATAGAAGCTGGCACATTTTTTGTTTTCTGTGTGAAAATTTGCCAAAATTTGTTATTCAGAGTCAATGAGGTAAATCAGATTTTGCACACTAGAAACAGCTTTGATACTGCTGGTAACACTCTCCAAGATCCCATTTTCATTGAGCAGCCTCATGCCTTGAGAAATCATACAATTATACAAAAACATTCTCCTGACCTCTCAGTCTTTCTGGACCATATCAGTCCTACTGAGATCTACCTCATCATAACACCAGCGCAGGAGAAAATGGCACACCACCAACTAAAAAAGGGCATGCTTTATACAAGGACTCTAGAGGTTAAAATTGACTCTCCATTGAGATAAATATCTTGGGTACATGGTGAAGAACATGACGGGAAAATGGTTGTACTTTCATTTCTTAATAGGCTGCTACATACAAACCAAGTAACGGGGACTGCAGTGTGAGGAGGGTATGTGGGAGCTCCAAGAAAAGCAAGTACCAAGACAGGATGGAAACTGCTGGATGTAGAGTCAAGTATGAAGTGCACAGCACACATGTACTCTGAGTTAAACTGATTTTCACTTTCCCTGGCGTCATCTGATGACTGAATTGGAAGCTGGTAGAGAATAAAGCAAGGAGTTGCAGAAAGGTTACAGGAGTTGGGTTGTCTGGAGAATTGGCTTTTACTCCTCTTTGCGCCAAAAAGTTCCTGTGCGTTGGTAGTCACGTAAGATAAATCAAACCCTTTGCAGACGTTCAACTAATTGCATATTCCTCCTTTTCTGGATGCACACCCTAAGGTCTGGTCTACAGAAGTGCTGAGCTGGCATAGCTGCAGTGGAAGACAACAAGCTCTATGCTCTGCATGTAACAAGTCCTATGTAACTCTAAATATTATGAAAAATCAGGGCCCAAGCATCTCCAGTTGGACTTCTGAAGTAAGCGAACACTGCCCTTAGAGCCCCTCAGGTACTAATCCATAAAATATTAAAAACAAAGAAACAAAAAACCCCCATCGCCTCACTAGACTATTATGAAGGTAGGTTGCAAGGGCAAATATTCAGATGCTGTAATGATAGATGTTAGAGAATAAGTCACAAGAAAAGTAGTCATTTTATTCTGTGCCTTGGGTGATACAGGACACTAGGGAAAACAGCGTGTAACTAGTTTCTCAGAGACCAGTCAGGTACATGGGAGCCTAGGCAATGAATTTCAGAAGAATCGGCAGCTTTAACTGTTATCTTTGCTAACATCTGATTATATGATAATGCTATTTTGACAATGGTCTTTTAATATGACAACATATGTGTAAACATCTGATTTTATATAAAAATTGCAGGGCAACTAGAATGCTACTGGTTTATATAGTACACGTAGTCTCAAAAGAGTGAATTTTGTTGGTCTCTCACCTGGAAGGTACCAAAGAGCAGTCATCTGACACCACACTGGATACTAAATTCATGCATACAGTACTGGAGTAAGCACAAAGTAGTGCATTTAACACATTTAAAAACATGCCAGGAGAAGAAGAAAGCCCTGCTGCTCATTTTTATGAAATAATTACATGTCATTGAACTGCTTCAGGATACCAGCTCTCCCCATAGATTTGAAAGGGATCCTCCTGAGTACCCTACTCTATCCTATGCTGGAATTGTTAAAGATGCCTCTCTAGATTTAATTCTAAATATTTATTAGTGGAAAAACATAATTTACATTGAGATTAAAATGGATTGAGAACTATGTCAATCAGTTTGAGGAACAGTTTTGCTGGGATAGAAAATAAGCAAGGGCAGCTAGAGTCTTTGCAAAGCTTGTGATACAGTAAGAGCATAAGGAATTATAGTCTGCTTTTATTTTAAAGAAGCAATAACAGCATTCTTTTTTAAAGTATCAAGAATGTATTGTCATAATATCTAATGAAAAAATAAGCATTCAAACCTGACATTTAACAGTAAACGTAAAATACATTTTCATAGTGAAATCGGTCATGTATGACTTCATCGAAACCAAGAGATTAATTTCACTCACAGGGATTATCTGAAATGAGTTTTTCAATTAACAGCCACTAGCTGAATAAACCCCTAAGGAGATCGTAGTCTATGTTACACTATACTACACAAATAAACTTGGCAAAAGCTGAAAAAGCAGCAAGACAAAGGTTCTCCTTGGTTTATCAAAGGAAACCCATTATCTGTGAAAACCTTTTATTTACTAATTGTAATTTAAAATTACTGTACACTCTTTTCAATAAAGATAATGATCTGTAGAACACATGGCTACTTCCTAACACATTGATTTTTTAAAAAGTACAGGCTCCTCTCAAGTTTCAGTTTGAACCTGAAAATAAGGGACTTCTGTTGCCACACAAATCTCTCATAACAGCATCATATTACCATCAAAGGCTCACAGAAGAGGCATTGGAAGAGATGAACACAATTGAACAGCTGCGGACTTGCTCTGTACAGCCCTACAGCAAAGACTGAATATGGAGATGACCCATACGTACACTCCCTTTTGAGCACATCTTGCCTGGGTGTAACTTCAACTGAGCTTCCTTGAAGAGCAAGTCTAATCTTGAGCTATGTTCCTGGTCGCTGCAAGCACTGAGATCCATCCAAATATTTTAGCATAACATCCCAAGCAATCCTATGACTTCTTAATATTTTTAGTGTCAGCTGGGCTAAGAAGTAAGTTCGTTTTAAAATCAAGTATTCCCTTTAACTAGGCAGCTCTAAACCCAGATGCAAATGGAAAAGCGAGCCAGGGAAAAACTGTGAGAGCTCATTGATGGAGGAGGTGTTCGTAAGGTTTCACAGCTTTGGTGCTAATAATCACTTGGCACTTTCCTCCTTTGCAGCTCCGTGTTCACCAAGTCTTAGACTTCAGATTTAACATTCCTCAGAGGAGGTATTGGCTGCAGTGTCATTATTGCTACCTCCTATAAAAACCTTCAGGATTAGTCCTTAAATATAATTTTGAGTATGTAATTTACTGGATTAAGTGAGAAGTGCTTTTTGAACCTTTCACAAAGGTGAAACATCCAGTTGCTTCCTGCCTTATCCAACCTCCCCATCTCAATCTCTATATTTTCCTGTCTTGCTTCCACTCAGCTGCTCCCCTCATTCCTCTGCATACCTCCAAGTGGACCATTTACAACAGACAGTTTTGATGCTTAGAATTAATTGTATGGTATCTTCAGTCATTTTTATGGATAATAGAAAGTACCTTGCTCAAGAGCAGGAGAAAAATAATGTGCTATTGAAAAAATTACAGAGAAACACTCCATTTAAAATTGCTGAAAGCTGCAAATGTTCTTGATGGGCATTAAGGTAATTTGGAATAATTTTCATGAAAAATAACTGCCATATTGAAAGGCACTATTACTGTTGCCTGAAGATGACCTAAATCCACTGAACACACTGACCGATGAGAACACTCATCAAAAGTGGTCATGCTTTTTACTGTGCTTGTTTGTGGAGGAATCTTGTTTAGCTCCTACTGAAAAATATGTTTATGTTATGAAGAGGAATGTGTAAGAAAATAACGCTCATAAAAATTCTGTAAGTGTAAGGGATTTCTTAGATTTCAGGAAGAGAATTTAATGGGAATATAGTCATATGCATTATTCTACCATTAAGAGTATTTGGAATAAATTATGTCCACATTTACTTTTTCTTAATTATTTTTAAGATACAGAACTGAATATTGATTTTAAATCACAACCTTAGACAGAAACACTTATAAATTCTCATCTTTTGTCAAAGAGCAAGCATGTGCAGCAGATGTAAAAGATATGCTGAATAGGATACGAATCAAGTGTAAAACCCAGTTCAACCTATGAATTTGTAACTAGCAGCTCCCTTATTATTTGGTATTCTCCTTACTTTTAAAGTACAAGCAGTTGTAAATACAGATATGTTTTTCACATGAAAAAAGAACATTTGTTTCTTCTTTAAACTGATGAGTCTCTAAGATAAATGTGATAACAATTAGTGAAGAATTATTACGATCTTGATAAGCAGAATACTTAGGTACTCAGATAGTATTTAATGTAGAAAATGCGCTCTTTAAAACTTATCAATTCATTTGCCAGTCTTTAAACTTTTAAACTTCTTTTTCCCTGATGTCAGTTCCAATAATTAAAAATAAATAAAAGCCACATCAAGCATATATCCTCAGCAAACATTCTTGTTAACCAACTCCACAAAATTTCCAGTAACTGAAATGCAGGAAATTCTCCGGCATTTCTTACAACATGCCCTACTTCCTTTCCCTCTCAGCTTTTCAACTCCAACATACTTTCAACAACTCCTTGTGTTGCTGCCTTGCGAACTGTCTGCAGTCAAGATGTTAGCTGTGAGGTCAATACATTGCAGCAGGCCACCCAGTTAGCAGTAAAGGGCTACATTTTCTTTGTATAAATAGTGGGCTTCCCTTTAATGTCTTTGTTAACCTTTGAAATATTTTGAATGTTCATCTCTGTTCTGGGATTAATCTTCAACATTTCACACTCCAAAGCAACCAATAAATTTACATTAATTCATTGCTTTTTCTTTGTTAAAAAGTGATGAGCATAGATCCCCTATATCAGCAATCATGTACATATATAACTACACATGTAAATGTATATGCCTAAACGTGCCATACATGTTTGTGTTCCAGTAATATCACGACTTTTGTGCAACAAGTTACCAAAGATATAAATATCTCTTCCTAATTATCATCTGGAAATCTGAACAGCCACCTAAGACTATGTGACTCTAATCCTTTAAGCAGTGACACATTTTCACTGCATATCCTGACAGCAAGAGGTTTCAAAGCACTTGCTACAGTTCCTAGTTCATGAGTTAAAGAAAACGAGACCTTTCCTACGTAACTGAGAAAATGCTTCCCAAGACACCACTACTGAAATGAGCTGAACTTACTGTAATTGCTTCTCTTCTCAAGCAATCCTTCCACCCCTTGTATCACCAGGGAACAAATCCTTCAGAAATCCTTTCTGTCCATGCTGCCCACTCTATACTCCCAAAGGCTGATCAGGAAGTATAAGGTGACACAACAGATGGAAATTGTATATTTGTACATTTGTAAATTGTATATTTGAGATAATAGCTTATTTGTGATTTGTGAAAATTGTTTACTTGCGATATACCCTAAGGTATGTATTTCTTGAAGAGGTAGGTGTAAGCAGAGAAAAATATCACAGCTGAAGTGAGAAGCTGCAAGACTAAGAGCTGCCATGAAGAGCCAGGTGGGCTTCAGAGATGGGGAAGAGTGTTCTTGCACCCATAGCAAACTGGACTGAGTTTGCTAAATCTCAAAAAGGCACAAAGTAAACTGGAAACAATTTTGGAAGCTGAACCCTAGAACAACAAAATGACCAAGATTGTGTTGTGTTTTTTTTTTTAATTTCAATTCTATGACATACTTATTTGAACTCTATTCTAAAAGCTACTTTTATATGTATATTCTATTAAAACTTGTCTTTCCCCCACCTCCATCCTTTAGGCATTTACTGTAGAAGGTCTAGGAACATCTACATCAAAGCTCTAGATGATTCAGGACATTGACATAAAGGGCAAAGCAAAATACAGATCCTGTTTTCATTCAGTGGTTCAACCAGTAAATAAGAGATTAAAAATGGATCTGTCAAACTGATTTCAGCTAGGATATCTTCAAAATGGGTATGTATTTATGCTTATTTTGCTGCAAAATGGAAAACCCCAAAACTGGGGGGTCTACTTCTAGGATGACTCGGAACTAATTAATTCTCTTAATTGTGTTAGCAGAACTGTACTTCCAAAACCAACTTTAAAACCCTGTTAAAATGAAAGTAGTATGAACTGTCCTGGCATTTCTGAAATGAAATGCTTTATTTTGACTGTTTTAGAATGAGCGAATTAAAAAGAAATCTTCTTTATTGACTTTAAACTTTTGACCAAAATCCAAACCAGATCCATATGTGGCTTCAGTGCCTACAAAATTTCAGTTTTCTCTTAACTTACTACTTGCTGAAAAGAAATGTCGCCTAGTTCTATCTATAAGCACTGTAAGGGTATCAGTTATCAGACCATCCCAGAACACAGTATTTCACTCTTGGGAAGCAATACGTAAGCCTAAAACACCTCCCTGTTTCCTGCAACTTTCCTGGTTCTCAGAATCCAGACCAACATCCCAACATCCTACATTTCTGGGGGATTTGGGAGACTCCATCCTGTATCATACATGGAGGTAGGAAGTCTCCCATTCAATTGCACCGTAAAGCAGCACTATGGATAGAGAAGCTACTTGAGTAGTATCTTTTTGCTACTAACACACTCCTCCCTCCTTTACCAATTCAGACAATCATTTTCATATGTCCAATTTTATATTCTCTGACAACTTGACAACTGTTTTGCTAGCCTCAGTCAACCAGCAGAGAACCAACTTGGTGGTTTTCCTAATAGATTATTGCTAGTATACTTTTCAAAGTACTTTTGTTTTCTTCCCTTTCTCTATCAAATGATTCCTTAAAGAGAAATGCTGTTTTTCAATTTACAGGTTCCCACTTGAATGAACAAAAGACCCATAGACCATTACCTTTCAAGAGAGAAAAATAATTACCAGATCAGCTGGAGATCGGAGTTGTTTTTTTAAAAATACACAAAGTGCACATACTCAAGTTTCAGTAGAAGAGGTTGACACTAGAAAGATGGATTTTCATTGCTTCCAGATTGCTTTCTGCATGGAGCTGGACATCATTCAACAGTTGTCCTCAGCTTACTTTACCCCTGTTTATTTTTCTGTAAACAGATTAAGTTTTGTAGTTGCAATTACCTCTCTCGCATTTGTTAAAGAAGATTTACAGGATGGACATCTGTTCTGATAAAAATCCACTACTGCTGGTATCTTAGTAATTCATAAGCATGTTTCATATCAGACTTTTAATGATTATATCGGTCATGTGTTCAACCTCCATGTAAACACTTGAGATTGATTTAAAAGGGTCAGTTTGGTTTTTGGTTTTGGTTTATTTTTCTTTAATGGGGACATTGCATGTTTATGAAACCACATGTCATCATCAGCTCCCAAAGTGTCTAATCCTTCATTCCTGATACAGACACTGCTAACTTCAAGATAAAGTTTGTGTTTAAGGATTTATAAGTAAAATTGGCCGTTCTGGCTGGAAGACTAGTAATGTTGGGGGGATCATCCTTGCTAGATGGTGTTATCAGTAGCCAGTGGTGGTTGGAAGAGCTGAGTAGGTACACATGGGAGCAGCACAACAGCAATGGAAATCTGCCATGAAAAATGGCAAGAAGAAGGGAACAAGTTATGTTTGACCAAATGTATTAGTGACATGACAGCAGAGATAATGTGTCTTCCACTTCCACATAGAACTACCCTGAAAGGCAAACTTCTCAACTACAATAAAACAGAAATCTTCCTCTGGAACTGAATGATTCAGTGTAATGTAATAATACACAGAAAAGCAAAGCAAAAAATGAGGTCTGGAGTCTGACTCCACTTCTGTGCTATTCAAAAAGATTGAGCATACATTCCTGTAGTATGAATTTAATTCTGAAAGGTAGCTAACGTAAAAGGAATTGTATTTCTTTTATTCCCAGTAAACCCAAACACTTATTCTTATCCCTTTGTACTTGCTAATGAATGGTCTAACATGCTTTTCAGAGAAAGACTTACAGCACATCTTTAACTCCAAAAAACTTGCTAAAAATAATATGCAATCATGTAATAAAGGACTGTACCATCATGCAGATGCACAGATGCAAAATAAAATTGCATGAGCTACCTTAATTCCATCTCTAAATGATCGGTGTTGTATTCATGATACCATTTCCTTAATGCAATTTTTCTGCATTCGATACTATTCATTTCATAACAGCCCTCAGAATTCAATCCAGCTAATGAATGGTATGGCTGCAGGATGTTGGGCACCGAGCAGACAGACTGTTAGTAGAGACACTTTTTCTATTTTAGATAGAAGACTACTCCTACAATGTCTGATACATTTATTAAGACTCATCACAGGTGTGAAAATTGCAAGTAGGCACAGGAATCAAGTCTATATAGCTATGACACACAGGACAAAGTCTAGGAAGGTGGGGGGTTTGGGTTTTTTTCCCCTATTTTACAGGAGAAAAGCATGTACAGAAACAGATTTAAACATTTACCCCCAAATCACACAGGAAGTCTATGGGACAGCCAAGATTTGAACCCAGAGCTCTTTCCAGTTCCTTACTCACAGGCTTGTTTTCTTGAGGTATAAACAAGGAGAAATACTAATTAAAGTATGGGAGTAAACCCATTACAGCACTAGATCCAGGAGCATATTCAGCATTAGCAGCCTAACTTGAAATGGGTTTCACCTTTGAAATGTCTCAAATATCTGTCAAATCATTATGAAAGAGCCAGCATCCTCCCCAGTATTCATTAAAAAAAAAAAAAAAAAAAATTAATGTTGTAATGCAGCACAGAACATTTCAAAAATTAAAACAGCTATTCAACCATCACTTTAAATCTCCCTAAATATCAAATTGGTTCATTTTTAATTGGATACCTACATCACAGCATACCACTTTAACACTGAAAACCAAATCAGACAGCCCTGACTTAGCCTGCAACTCAGCTGTCTGTGCTGTGCATGATGAATCACTCCCTATTTTGAGCTGCTTTCCACACATTGAAACTTGCATTCATAAATTCACATTAGGCAGTTAATGGGACAGAATCGGGGTTGCTATGGCAACAGTGTGATGTGCCCTATCACTTAAGTGAGAAAATGAACACTAGTAATTATCACCAAGCAAATGGTATTTTCGCCTTTTGTATATCGTATCTTTTCAATGTTTAGTTTAGCTGATGAATGGATTTGTGACTTTCTACAGAGGTGGAATAAAAAACCAACTAAAATTACTATTACCTGATCTCATACTACAAGTGAGTCAGAATACATCACTGAGCAAAGCCCATAGGACTTCCGTATTTGCAAACAACATTGACAAGATTATAATGACGTTAGGAAACTACAGTCCTGAGTTCAACAGCAGAGTGCATCAGATGCAATTCATAGGGTGAAAAAAACATGTGCCTCAATTTTGCTTTCAATCTGAAATTAAGATTGTCTTCACATCATGAAAGCCAAATACTCATAAAGAACACACAACATCTACATTTCTTGTTAGGGTTGCAACAGATAATATTCTGTATTGCATTGAAGCAAAATACACTGTCAGTGCTATTGCCAAAACCCTTTGTGCACTTGCTTTCCCTTCTTAGGAGGTCAGACTGTCCTAATGTTGTATTTAAAGGGACAGACATAAGCAGAATACAGCTGGACTCATATTCAAAAAGTAAATATTCAGAAAGTCATGATCTTACGATCTCTGTTATTTTTCATCTTATTTATTCCATGCATAATTTAGAACCTGCAATATTTGCTTTATGTTAACGTGTTAGGAAAAAAATGTACTTTCTGACATTTAAACTCTCTACCTTCCACCATTGATTCGACTCCCCTTTAACCTCCAGGAGCTTGGAAATCTGCTTTTTTCCCACATTCAACAGTCAGCAGATAATTTGAAACTGTCCCTATTTTCACAGATGCTGAGTACAGCAGCTCCCATTTTTATCTAAAATAGCCTGAAAGAATAGACTGTCATCCACTGAAACTGCCAGTGACCAATATATGGTATGTCTTATAGCTTAAATAAGCATAGTAGTGTAACCTGCCTTCTGTTTCAAGAGAAAATTAAAGTGTGATTATTTAAAGAATTTTTGAAGGGCCTATCATCAAAGTACTTAAAACCTGAACATACAGCACATCTTTAAAAATTATGAATCTGCATGATTGTATCTAAATTTCCATATCAGGAGCTTAGGGATAATAATAGAGGCACAAATCCAGTGACAGACCTTGAAAGTTGAGACTTAATGCAGTCCTGACCTAACTTTACAGCCTCTGCTATACCAACAAGCAGATCTGCCTCTAACAGGTGTGATAGACCATGAAGTGTGCACAGAATTGGTTTTCTGCCTTTACCGACTCCCACTCTTAAAGCAGCCTCAAGAGACCAAATTGAGAATTCCTGTCCCATAATAACATCAGCATTCTAGAAAATATAGCTAAAGCTTAGGGAAGTCTGAAAAAACAAGGAAAATGCTTGCGTGATAAGCAATATTAAAAGGAATAGGAGAGCAAGGAGCTACCACAAAATGAGTAAGACTGAATGGATGCAACTATCACCTGCTATACTCAACACTGTAAAACAATAACAGTTAGAAAATTGATGAACAGCAGCCTGATTTTAGTGCGCTATTATACTTTTTATATATTGTCATAATATAACAAGCTTCCAGACAGTCTAAGGTGTGGATGTTGGTAAGTGTGGGGTGTGGGAGAAGAAGAAATTAGTTTTATTGGCTATACGTCTACAGGCTGGGGGAAAAAAAGAACCAAACGAAAACAAACCAGAAACATGATTAGGTAATCAGCGATTAACACATTTCCCAACTTTCCCCAATATCCAGCTTACTAAATATTCCTATCAGGTTGAAATCTGTATATCCAAAGATGATTTTCCATCTAACCAGGACCTGTTTTGTTTATTAAATAGAGCTGAGCTGCTGTTGCTCTTTTTTTCCTCACCCCAAATTTTTATCTGCAGGCTTGCAGGAAATCTTTATCTTCAGATTTTAAAGCAAAATAATGTAATTTGCAGTTCTAAATCTGGCTGTGGAGTTAAGGAGATTTAGGGACTACATTTCAGATAAATAATCTCTATTACATGACCTTGTGATCAGTGGCATTTTCTAGCCTAGACCGTAATTCCCATGATGTCAATGGAGACAGTTTTTGGCTCTAAACACTCTTCATTGCAGACTCCTTCCTCAGGCAAATTATAATAGTTTGATGCTGTTCTTCTGTGTATTTAATGATTAAACCACAGCCACTCAGAAAGGCAGATAATACAAGTTGAATTCTAACGTAGAACATAAGCAACATTTTGTAAACAAGCAAGAAATAAAATAAAGATGTAGAGTCCCCTGTTTCTACCTCAATGTAATCATCTCTCAGTGTAAAGCTACATTCTACACTTCATTCCCATCATAAAATTGAGGACAGCTTTCTCTTAGTACTTCTATGAAAAATAGCAAAATTATTATATTCCGATCTTTCAGAGAGGCAGCATTCAGATTTACCGCTCTGAAACCAATAGTCTTAAATTAGCTACTAGCTTGTATAGTCTTCATGCTTTTCTCACCCCAGCTTATGACCAGTGGTAGAGCATGCCTTTTTTTTTTTTCTCTCTAATTGCACAAATATGTTTTTCTCACATAAATAATTTTACTAAATCACAGAGCAAGTCCAAATATTTACCAGATTTTCACCAAAAACACAGTTACTCACACATGATTTATAAAATCCCTCTTCATAGTGACCTACCAAAACTTATTCCCAAAGCAAACATCCCAGCTGGGAGAGACCTTCTATTACACTTTTGAGAATTTATAATACAGCTGCTATCTACCAAATTCAGACAGCCTGCATAAAATAAGTTATCTAAATGCTTACTTTAAGAGAAAAATCACTGATAGCAATCTTCTTGCTAAACACAGAGAAGTATATTTATTTACACAAGAAAAGGTTTTTATACTGTATTTTCTGCTGCTCATAAATTGAGCAAACAATTTAAGAATTTACTTTCTTCATAAATCTTCATTAAAGATTTTATTTTTAAAAAACCTCCATTTAAAGAGCACAGTTGGCTAGAAAATGATGGTATAGCTATGAATAAAAATTATTAATCAACCGCCACATAAGAATATTCTGACCAAATTTACTGTCAGTGTCTCAGTTAAATTTTTGTGAATTATTTTGTTTCTTTAAACAGGAGTTGCACTGTGAAAGAAAAAAGAATGACACAAAGTGGTCAGAACTTCATTTACAAGAGGAGGGGAGAGGAAGAGAGTCCCCAGAAACAGATTTGTGTCTGTATAATGTCAAAATTCCCTTTTTGATATAGCCACTGACACTCGTAAAAACTCAGTGTAGACTTACAGCTTTGTACTAGCAGG
Source organism: Haliaeetus albicilla (assembly GCF_947461875.1). Lineage (NCBI taxonomy): Eukaryota > Metazoa > Chordata > Aves > Accipitriformes > Accipitridae > Haliaeetus > Haliaeetus albicilla. Next base: position 11,672,505 of record NC_091510.1, read on the forward strand.
GTTTACCTCAAACCAGGTACTGTCTGTCCTCCCATAACTAGCATAAAACAGATGGACTCCATGTTGTCTTCTCACACTCATTTGAAACAAAAGCAATGCACACCCATGCCTAATCGAAAGTGCCATCTTCAGATGATCTCAGAATATACTGATGAGTATGGATTCATAAAGCTTATTTTCTTTAATTTCTTCATATCTGGATCAAATATTTTAATTTGATTATCTGTTCTGATGTTCTAAAAAACAAATTTCTTTGCATTTTACCTCAACAGGGCTTGAATCGGGGTTGACTTAAGCCATCTGGCTAAAAACAAGGCATTTGCCATCGAGACCAAAGAACACTCAGTCCTCACTTTCTCAACAGTTCCTAAAACTAGGACATGCTGATAAGCATCCAGATTCCCCCAGATTTATTCTAGGCTAACAGAAGTGTATACCTCTGAAGATGCTGTGTCTATTCAAAAGCCAAAACACAGAGAGGGCAGTAGAGGAAGAACCACCATTCGGTGACAACTGGGTTTTGGGGTAGCACAGTGGGAAACACCTTTGTATTAACAAGTTTTCATTGGATTCAAATGGGCTTGAAAGTTAGCAGAAACATACCCTACTTTCTGTAGAACTCTCTCCCCCTTGGCAGAAACTGGCTACTATTGGTGCAAGGAATGAATATCTATTTTCTTCTAATACAAACTTTGTTGAATCTACACCTCTGCTGCTTTTTTTTTTTCCTGAAGTTTAAACCATTAACAATACTGAGCAACATAGAAGGTTTTTAAATTCATACCTAGTATTTTGACAGGAGCAAAGTTTACATGAATGAAAGCACTTCCGAAAATCCCATGTTCATATGATATATTAAATCTTGAGGAAAACAAATGGAATCACTAAGTGAGCGACACCAAACACACTTATTCTCATGCTTTACTTAAACATCATGGCCAGTTTTGTGCCAAAATACACATACTATCTTGCCACCACATTGGATTTGTGTAGCAGTCACAGTCCAGACATTTACACACCCATGTGTACTTTTATTTACATAATAAAAAAAATCCCCAATGACTTTAAGTAAGGGTACTTATCAGAGCTACAGGGAGACAAATGTGCATAGAGCAAGCATATGCCCACAGTATACCTATATTCCAGGAAGTGCATATCCTAAGAACTGAATCTATTTAACTACTAAGAGAAAGTTAAATACTATCAGTGGAGAGACTGAGGAGTAAAAGATGCAAAAACAATTTCTACGTCTGTGTTAGAGTCAATAAGCCTACAGAAAGGAAGGAAAGTACTTGTTATCCTCTCTCCATGATATCATTATCATCACATGCAACACAAGACACAACAGGAATTTAAGCTACTGGTGCTGACACATGCACACAACTTAAAAATAATCCACTAAATACCATATTTCACAGAGCACAAACAATATGCTGAACATAAACAAAAGAGAAATGGTAGCTTTTCTAATACAGGAGCAAATATCTGCACTAATGCTCTGTGTCCCAGAGGTTTCCTAAAAGTTTTGAGATTGTCCTACCATGCCTACATAATCAAGGATAAGAAGTATGGGAAAAAACCACCAAAAACCCCACTTCTCTAGGATCAAGAGGTCAGCTGCAAACCTATTTCAGCTCTTGCAGTTTCTCAGTGGTACGCTATTCTTAGCAGAAGACAAATGCAGTAACAAGCTGAAGAGACAGTTGAATTTTCACCCTTTCCTTGGTCGTATTCACTAAAAGAGGGGGTTATTTGTTTGTGAGATAGGGTCCTGCTCTGTAGGAATCCATTAATCCCATGCGTGCTATGCATTTGGTTCTTGTCAAGGAGATTGTTGTATGAAAACATGGGGTCATTTTGAAATGAGACAAACTGCATTTAAGCAGGAAAGTAAACAGTAGCTACAGACAGCACAGTAGCTCACTCTTCAGAAACAGTAAGATGCCGTTTGCCTTAATATGCTGCCTTTGAAGCAACAGTGAGACCACTGATATTGTCAAAGCTTCTAAACATAGGAGAATGGAAATAGCTGGCAAAATGAGACAAAATACTCCTACAAAAATAAAAGTCATAGCCTTGAAAGAAAAGTGGCTTTTAAGAGGGATGGTCGATTCACCAAGGATGCAAGTGCTCAGATAAAACTAACATTTGGAGAGCTTTTGTTATGTAAAAAAAGTCCCCGTCCCCCTTAAACATTGGGATTAAACAACACCCTGCTCTGAGAATGCTGTCCCTGAATGTATACAGAGCACAGGACATAGGTCCCCAAAAGGACTGTGTGGTTTAGTACAGGACCTTTCAGCCCTGTTTCAAGAAAGGATGTTTAGGAGCAAAAGGTTGAGTAGAGGACAATGAAGGGGAGGACAGAGAGAAAGAGGACCAAGCGCAAAGGCTGGGATCCCTGGAGCCTTGACTCCAAACCTGAAGTACAAGAGCATTTGAAAAGGTCAGGCACTCAGAGATGCTGTGGGACTCTGGGGAAAAAAAAGTTTGGGGAAAAAACAAGACAGAATTTAGGCAGTACTGGGCTGCAAGGCACTTTGAGTGAAATCTACAGTGCCCCAGAACAGACACTGGCAACTTTACAGGTCATACTCTTGACCGCAAATCCAGCAGGAGCCAGTACCTCAAGAATGTTATTACAGAGCACTGTACCAATGTGTGCTGTTCTCACAGTGAGCCATAAAATAAGGCCTTGGTTACTTGTGATCATTAAAGAACAGTATTTCTGAAGAGGAAGGACACATATTGTATTATCTTCGATAATTTCCTGTTACTTTCCTTTTAACGCACAATTGCATTATGGATAAGGGATGCAACAAAGAGAGTTGGTGCAAAGCTCTTCACTCTCTTACACAAGTATAATTTTAGTATTTGGGGGGAGGGGGGAGGTGCATGGAAAAAGACTGGGTTGTTTGCTTCTATCCCAGATTAGTCCCGCTTTAGCTGCTCTTGTCCCACCCCAATCATCTACTAGAGATTGCCATGTTTCACTGGCTCTGGATACAGTCCCAAGTATCTGTAGCTCCATTCTCGAGTTTGCCTGTCCCTGGTACCTCATGCAAGAAAGCTGAATGCGGGGCAAGGATACGGATATCGACTGAGGGGTTATCAAAAAAAGCACGTACGCTTGAAAATCTCAGATGCGAGAGCTTTCAGCTATTGGTGTTATGCCTCCTGTCCTACAGATACCCATCCTTCTACCTGGGGCAGCAGAGCACAGCCCATGGGTTCACACTCGGGCTGCCTGGTCCCCAGCCCAGCGGTCAGTGGCACAGACTGAGAGCTGACACGCTGACCGCGAACAGCGGCAACCATTGCCGGGCCATCGCTGCTATGCGTTCTACTTGTGCTGCCCATCTACCAGCGCAGCCATAATCGCACCTTCAGCTGTTTGCATGGGACAGACATCCTGTCTGCATACCGCGTGGCTTTGTCCTGCCGCTACCAGCGATCACCGTGTTTCCTTAGCTTGTGCGAGACTGAGAGCCCCTCAACGCTAGACAAGGGGTGTTGACTGATGACTTGGGTACATGAGAAGAATCAAGCTCTATCAGTATTTTCTCAATATAGCAGAACATGTTTCAATAACATTGTTTACTATAAGTGGATATCTTATTTCAGAGATAAATCACCCAGAAAAATCTGAAATACCCAAAACCGTAGTAGAGTTGTGTTTGATAATATTCAGACTATGCAAGACATAACTGAACAGCTTTAAAACTCTCTGGTGTCCTACATGAAGTCCATGCTTTCTTACCCTGTAGGAATGAGGATTCTGGAGAACAATAGTGTCATTTCAGACAATTAAATCTAGCTGAAAAGGCAAAGGGGAGCACTCATGTGAAAACATCCCATAATTACTGGAACATACATTGGTTAAGAAATGTGATCCTTACAGAGGAGCAAAGAAAGCTTTCCATACAACTTTAAAATGTACTCATACCATTAAAACCAGTTACATCAGTAGTTATAAAACATCACTCTGCAAAGCACTATGTGCTTCTCCATATTGCTGCAGGACATGACCAGCTGTCTCAGAACTCTACGAAAATTGATACATTTTCAAAAAAAAATTCAAAAAACCCATATCCCCATATCATTAAGCATATGTTCATAGCCTTTATCCTCAGACTACTTAATGCTAATTATTATCAATAAATTTGTTCACAAAAGTGTTTGTGGAAGGCTATCATGAAAAAAATCAGTACCTCTGAAACACATCTGTTAAAATTTTCATCAAAAAGCAGTTGACTGTTCAGGAGACTTCACACAGTTCTAGTATAACCCTCATAATATTAAAAAAAAAAGAATATCTAATAAAAACTTTTTAATATTTTTAAGTATGCATAATTAATTCATTTAAAACATAGAAACTTCATGAACTGCTAGAAGAAATTCCAATATAGAATTCAAGAAAAATCACAGTTAAACCCCTTCAAACTAAAGGTAATAGCTTTGCAACAACTAAAATGAAATCCTTTTAAGTTATTTGCATTTAAAAAAAAATTAAATTAATGGAAGCCTTGGGAAATAAAGCACAAAAAGTAGTACAGGAGATAAAATAATCCTTTCATGTTCTGATTAAGGGTTTGTGGATAATGATGTATTTGTAAAGCAAATACCACAGCAGTCCAGATAAACACAAAAAATATTCATAATTTTTTTAAAAAATGAAAGCAGTAAAAAAACATCTTTTGTTTGTTTTTGTTTGGGTTTTTTTAATAAACCAGAGATTTTTGAGGTTTACATACAGACAGAATAGCAATATTTATATGTGAATACCTGAAAATTCTTTCCTCAAGTTACAAACTCCAGATGTAAATAACAGAGGACCCATTGGTCTCCTTGAGCCTTGGGGACAGCAATCAGTCTGTCAATGGCAAATAGGAATGACTTGATCTATATAAAATTTCTTTCAGATGAAGGATTTTTTTCACTATTTGGAAAATACTGCGGTGTCTCTAGTTCATAGTAATCCACTTCAGAGAATTCTCTCCTCCTTCAGAATACAAAACTAATTTGCTTAACCAAACTAATTACTTGGGTATTAGTTCTTAATAAAGATTTTTGTTACAGGGGTTGGTCATTTCAGCAGGCTTTACTACTGGAAGGGAGGAATTCAGATACAACGCACCATTCACCAGGCTATGATCTAAAGAACTGTTACAATGGGACATGAATAGCTGTGCATTTCTCAATTGGAAGACAAATTAGAGTCCAGATGAAATACGCAGAATGCCAGTAATAAGGAACAGAAAGGGTGTCCGCCACAAAGAGTGCACATGGGTCAGTATGAGGTAACCTATATGATACCTTGATGAATTTATGGGAGAGGCTAAGAACTGGTTAGTACAATCTCATTCAGGAGACATGACCTTTTCACTTTGATGCTGACAATTGCATAACCAATCCAGGAGGTTCCTGGAATGTGTTTGTGATAACTTCCTTCTCCAAGTGATAGAGGAGCCAACAAGGAGAGGTGCTATGCTGGACCTTGTTCTCACCAACAAGGAAGGGCCGGTGGGGAATGTGAAGCTCAAGAGCAGCCTTGGCTGCAGTGACCGTGAAATGGTGGCGTTCAAGATCCTTAAGGCAGCAAGGAGGGTGAAGACCTTGGAGAAGAGAAGGCTCCACGGAGACCTTATAGTGGCCTTCCAGTACTTAACGGGGGTCTACAAGAAAGCTGGAGAGGGAATTTTTACAAGGGCCTGTAGTGACAGGACAAGGAGTAATGGCTTTAAACTGAAAGAGGGTAGATTTACATAAGCTGTAAGGAAGAAGTTCTTTGCTGTGAGGGTGCTGAGGCACTGGAAGAGGTTGCCCAGAGAGGTTGTGGCTGCCCCATCCCTGGAAGTGTTCCAGGCCAGGCTGGATGGGGCTTTGAGCAACCCGGTCTAGTGGAAAGTGTCCCTGCCCATGGCAGGGGGGTGGGAACTAGATGATCTTTAAGGTCCCTTCCAACCCAAACCAGTCTACAATTCTATGATAATATTTCTAGTAAGAGGAGTCACACCTAACAAAAAGAAAAATATGCACTGAATTTATCTTGGAAAGTGACCTTCGTCTATGGCAGGATCTACTTTCTTGAACTGATGGCATAACATTGGACCTAACCTGGGAAAAATTCCCCGTTGGACAATCTCATCTGTCTGGAGTTAGTGCTATCAGAGACCAGTTGCAATAGATGAATAGTACCACCACATCTGTCTCCGGAATAAGTCAGAGAGAACAATAATACAGGTTCAAAGATTGTTCCCTGTGAGACTGGAAAGCTGGAATTGGGATAGATACTACAGAAATTTCTGGCAGATAACACTGTATTTCTTCTTTGATCATTTTAATACTGTACTGTAAAAACATGACCATTTTGGCTTTCACCCCAAGAGCTTTCCTGGGGGAATTCAGACATTGCTTCAAGCCAAGGAAAAAAAAAAAAATCTCAGTGGTTAATTTCTTTTTAGGGTTTGTGTAGTGGTAGTCACTTTGTTTTGAATGTGTTCAGCAATAGCAGCTCTCCCCAGTAATATGAAAAGGCCTAAAAGCGTGATTTGTATTCTCTCTATCTTCTGTACGCTGCTGGAGATCAGTGGAAAATATACATAGGCAGAAAATGTACATGGCAATAGGAAGAATCTGAAAGAAGCATTGTGAGAGATGATCAATCAATTTGTATTCTCAGTGCTGGTAGCAGGAGAAGGCCACAAGGCACTCTATTATCATTGCCATATGGCAAGAAAATATAAAAATGAGGAAAATTCCAGGTGCAGATTCCATTGCAATCCAAAGTCTAGGTACTTGTGTTCATCAAATAGCTGATGAACAAAGCACCATGATAAGGAATTTAGTTCTGCCCAAGCAAGAAGTGCTTGGGTTTTTTTTGTTGGTGGTGTTTTTAATTTATGTCTGATCATACCCCTTCTACATTACTAATATTTATGTCTCTTAACTGCCATCACCAGGACAAAGATGTAACTCTTAAATTACCATTCCCCCTTGCAGAAATCATTACACACATTGCACTCTCTTTCACTGGTACTCTGCCCCTGCAATGAAAGTTCATTATCACCTTTATCACCCCAGCTCCACTATAGACAGCTAGCTTCTGACAGACAAATTACTTTTCCTCATTGACTGATAAATGGAGCTCCTGGGTTTGCATTTACCAGTCCACAAGTACAGATGATGGGACGCTGACCTTGTCAATAGAGACAATGCTTTAAGCTGCACAAGGGGTAGCAGGAAGATCAGGAGGGCTGCATGGGAACTCGGGTTCAGTAACACAGCACTGCGTCTGAGATCAGCATTCCCAATATGCTTCACAAAGAGCTGGATCTTGGTTTCTGTAGCTGTATTGGTTTTATGTGGCAAGGTTTTGGTAGCGGGGGGGGTTACAGGGGTGGCTCCTGTAAGAAGCTGCTGGAAGCTTCCCCTGTGTTCGAGAGAGAGCGAGCCTATACCAGTTGGCTCTAAGACGGACCTGCCGCCGGCCAAGGCCGAGCCAATCAGTGATAGTGGTAACGCCTCTGTGATAACATTTTTAAGAAGGAAAAAAAAAGTTGGGACGCGGAAAACAGCCACCGGAGAGAGGAGTGAGAACATGTAAGAGAAACAAGCCTGCGGACACCAAGGTCAGTGCAGAAGGAGGGGGAGGAGATGCTCCAGGCGCCGGAGCGAAGATTCCCCTGCAGCCCGTGGTGAAGACCCTGGTGAGGCAGGCTGTCCCCCTGCAGTCCAGGGAGGTCCATGGTGGGGCAGATATCCACCTGCAGCCCGTGGAGGACCCCACGCCGGAGCAGGTGGGTTCCTGAAGGAGGCTGTGACCCCGTGGGAACCCTGCGCTGGAGCAGGTTCCTGGCAGGACCTGCGGATCTGTGGAGAGAGGAGCCCACGGAGCAGGTTTTCTGGCAGGACTTGTGACCCCGTGGGGGACCCACGCTGGAGCAGTCTGTGCCTGAAGGACTGCACACCGTGGAAAGGACCCATGCTGGAGCATTGCTTGTCTTCTCTTATAGTCATCTTCATTTAACATTTCCTTTGCGATGAGATGAGACTGAACATGCATCCTTAGTGCCTGTGACTGACTTCCCTAGCGCTCTGTGTCTGTTTTCTTCACAGATGCAGGAGTCTGCAGTAGCTACATCCTGTTCCTTGTCCCCCCACTTGCAGAGCCCCAATCAGGAAATATATATACATACAAACACATACATTAATTTCCTTCTTCCTTAGGGCTGACCTTAATACATGATCATGGTCCTGGAAAAGGCCCTGAGGGAGGTCTTGTCAGATCAAATGGTAGTGATCAAAGTTAATATTAAAAAACCCAAAACCAAAAACAAAAAACAAGAGTCTGAACCAAAGGGGAAAAACCCCTCCCTGCAGAGTGAGGGATATGTTTGTGGAATAGTTAGTGGGGCAAGGGAGAAGCCTCTGTTAAGAGTTTCTTCAGATGCTGCAAACAGAGCTCTTCTGTGTTTGTTTCTCATTTTACATGGCTGGCAACCGGATGGAGAACTACCCTTGAGGGGGAATGGGTTCTTCATTCTGTTCTGGGGATGTATAAGTCTATTCATGACCCTGCCTTTCCATAAGATATTTTTGTGGGGTTTTTTGGTTGGGTTTTTTGTTGTGTTTTGGGTTTAAATGGTGAGAACAGAACACAGCTGTTCCATTTGTTCCATAAAGTGTCCCCTCAGGATAATCACAGAATAATTCAGGCTGAAAGAGACCTCAGGAGAGCTCTAGTCCAATCTCTTTCTTCAAGCAAGGTCTGCTCAGATCAGGTTGCTCAGGGTTGTTCCCAGATGGGTCTGGAAAATCTCCAAGGACTGACGGCACAGCTTGTGCAGTCACCATCTCTTCCAGTATTTGTACCGTCCTCATGGTGAAAAAGCTTTCCTTGCATCAGCACAGCTTCTTTTTTCTCAGTTTACTCCTTTTGAACATGGTGGGAAAATGAGACACAAAGAGCCTGGGTCCATCTCCTTGATGACCTCCTGGTAGGGGAATACTGTTAAATCCTCCCAAAACCATCTCTTCTCCAGACTGACCAAGCCCCAGCTCCTTGGCCTCTCATCATGGTAAGTGGTCCAGCATTGACTACTATAGTAGCTCTCTGCTGAACTCACTAGAGTTTATTGATACCTTTCCTGTACAGAGGGGCCCAAAACCATAAGCAGTAATTTTGATAGGATATAAGGAGTGCTGAGTAAAGGGGATAATCACTTCACTTGAACTGAGGTTATGTGCCTGCTCACACAGTTGAGGAGGCTGTTGGCTGTCTTTGCTGCCAAGAAGATACCGCTGGCCCACGCTCACCTTGCTACCTACCACAGCCCCAGTGTTTTTTCCACAGAGCTACTCCCCAGACAGGCAGTTCTCAGCCTGTGTCTCTGCTGGGGATTATTTCTTCCCAGGAGCAAGGCTTTGCATTTGTCCTTACTGAATTTCAGAAAGCTCTTGTTGGCCCATCCCTCCAGTCTCTCTAGGTCCCCCTGGGCTGCAGCCCTGTCCTTGACTGTATTGACTGGTCACCCTGTCCAATTTGGTGCAAACTTTATGAGCAAGTGCTACATTGCCTCCTCCAAGTCATTAAGATATTGAACAAACTAGACTAGACCCCAGTAGTACTCCACTTGCCACTAGACTCCAGGCAAATTGTGACCCATTAACCTTGCTCTCTGGACCCAATGATCCAAACCACTTTTTCATCCATCAGACCACAAACACCCTCACACAAGAATGTTGTGTAAGACAGCATCAAATGCCTTGCCAAAAATCTACTCTCACTCTATGATTCTCCCTGGGACGCAAAATGTCCAGCTAAAGCATTCCTACAAACAGCCATCTTCTCCCATACTAAGAGAGACTGGAAAAAATCACAAGTATCACTCTGAACCGGTGATGAAATACAGTACTGGGACAACTGAAGACAGCTGTTGATTCTGCATCCTGGATTTCTTCCAGCTGTCACTTGCAAAATGGCATTCTCTCTTGTGCTGTTTCAGCTGGCATTGTGGTCCAGTTTCCATGCTGGAATTCCTCCTGGCAAGTTCCAGAACTGTGAATAACCTTGGCTTTCCACAAAACTGTTCCCTGCATTATTAAGAGAACTTAAAAAAACCAATTTCCCTGAGCATCTAATCTCAAGTGGGGAAAGATCCCTGAAGAAAATAAAATAAATAAATTGTTCCATTATCATCAGTCAGAGCAGCTTTAGCTAGAAGGAAATCATATTTGTAATGTTAGTGTCAGTACTTCATATGGAGTTAGCTGAATCAAAATATATTTGCATTGATTTTTGCACTGGCGTGATGTCTGAGTTTCCAAATGGTGTGAACTTCCCAAACAGTGGAGTAGTCAGCTTCAGCTGTATCTCTGGCCATCTAAATTTACTGCTGGATGGAAGAAAGCCCCTTGGGTGAAACCACATTTCATTACAAAGACAATTTTTTTCTGCTTACGTAGGGTTTACAGCTGGATAAGCACCGACCCATACAAAGTGATTTCTGCTTCTCTCTACTGAGGCAACATCAGAAAGGCCCCCAACATAAACTTTATAAAAGCTTCATTTGGAAATAACTACTGACTCTACAGACAGGTTTGTTATATAAACAGAAAAGGTTATTTTTAAATCAAAGCGGAAAAGCTGTTTTAAAATTCTAAAGATTAATACTTCTTCACCTCTGGCCTTGTGAGTGAACCTTTCTGAAAAGAGATCTGCACGTGGAGAAGATAGTGGCTGCAATAACATAGAACAATAGCTGTTAAATTTAGAGATTGCCCAATTAAAACATTCTTTTTCTTGAAACGTACCATCTTTCCAATCTAAAACTAGGCAATTATTTAGTAGCACTTCCTAAATATGGAGATGTTAAGCTGTCTAGATTTAATTCTAGAGTCTGAAATAGCAGTTCTGCAGTCTTTGCCCAAGGTCATATGGATTAAGCAACGTGCAGAACAGTAATTTCTATGGATTTCAAGCTTATACTAAAAAAGACTATGTCTGTAAGTGCAAAGATCAAATGCCAGTGCTGCAGTTTGCTGGTAGCCAGTTAAGGAAATTAATAGTTTTCTATAGTATTGCTTATTTGGGACAGAATTAAAACATACTGCAAAAATTGCTGTTACAAAAAGCAGGACCACCCTCATATAAGGTATCACCTAAGCTCTACATGCAGCTAAGGCACATTAATAATTCCAGAGAAGTCAGAGTGAAATCAAAGCCACAGTCTGGCATCAAGAGTAAAAATGAAGCACTAAAGTTCTGAGATGCTTTTTTAATTTCCATTGTTCTGATCCATGAAGACCTTTAACATCAACATAATTTTCATGCCTGATGGGTGATTGACCATTCCTATGTTTTGTAGAAACTTGAACTATGGCACAGCTATTTGCATCAGAGTTCCTAATACTTTACACACACAGGGAGATGATGAAACCTGCCTGCATCTTCATCTTTTCTTCACTGTATATTTTAAACAGAGGTCTGGATTATAGAGGGAAGCATACACAGACCACTTCAGAGATCCCAGTGGTGATGAGGGACAGCACAGTTATAACAGGAAGGGGATGGGGCTGAACCAGGACTTTACGAGAGGAGAGGCAAACATGCACGAGGCTCTTTGCACCCAAAATGAGAGGGACAGTGATGCGTTTCTAGTAGTATAGGACTGTGCATTTCATTCACCCACAGAGCCATGACATGTTGCAAAGGTGGTGGGGAAGAACAAGGTCTTTAGCTCTCCTCTCTCTTGCCCCACTGCTGATTTCAGTCTGTGATAAAGCCAGCCTGTTCAGGTGCTGCTCCTTGGAAAGACATCTGTCCCACCCCAGGCTTAAGGACTCCTGAGGGGCTGGAGAGAAAGGTACATGTTCTGTGCCTGGTGGGTCTGGCTGTGCTCACTCTGAGAGCACAGGACAACTGAGAGGAGAACAAGAGACCACCCACCTTCTCTTCATTTTTGCTTCTAAACTGAGATTCTATTTTTTTCTTTCCTAACCTTAAACCAGCAGTGAACTGCATCAGTCCTCTATTCTTTGAAGTGGATTTGGAGCACAGATGCTGATTTTGCACCTTAAAGACATAGCAAAGGCAATTAGTGTCTGAATCTCTCCCTGCCTCCTTCCTCCAGACCTTTTCAGAAACATTTTATCTGTCTGAGATACAACAGTTGCTGAGAGATGATTAATTTAGACAGCTCCTTCACATTTCCCCACAGAGTTAGGCTGGAGTCACAGACATGTATATGCATGCATAGACGTGTTCCCTAGCAAACAGCGGTTGGACTGTTTCTAGAAAATGATGTTCAGTAAGCAAAGAAGCTACTGCAACTTGACAGAATACCAGATAACTATATAAAGTTCAGAAAAATCATGAATACAGTTACATACTGAAGTTGATTAACAGACATTAAAGAACAAACATCTCAGCAAGAAATATTTAAGTAGAGCAATTACAATTTTAATCAGACTCAGCAGTCAGAAACCCATGATATCATCCCCTAAACAGTCAACAATTCCTCCACCTCCTCCATGACCCTTCCCGAGAACAGCACCCGCACTGCAAAACACGGCACCGCGCCTCTCCCCCTAGCACAGACAGCAGAATTGGACTTGTGGATTGCTCTTTTTCTGCAAATTCTGAAGCTTCACATAAAGCATAAGGCCCTTTCTAAAATAGAACTGAAATTCACCCTAAAATATCCCCTAAAACTAATTTTTTTTAATCTAATATTCACTCTGTATATTCTGAAGAGTATCTACAGAGCAACCTGAATGTTGTATCACAAAGCAAGTGTCTTGGCTGAACAGCAGACAGTAACACAATTTATTGTGACTATGATTGAAGCATCTGAAAAGCACAAATGGAATTAGATCACGTCAAGAATATAATGCAAAATGTCCTAGTCTAAATCTTTAAAATAATTTACCTTTCAGTCTTCCATTATCTGCAGTATCTAAAGAACAAGTAGACAATGAGTGATTTTAAAAAGACAGGAGTAAATTAATAAAACCAAATCTGCCTGGTAATGCAAACTAAAGATGATCAGATTTCCTTACCAATGTTCACAACAGTCTGTTTGTACTGTAAAGATAGCCTTAACAGGAAAACCAGAATTGCTTCAGTATCTTATAATAGATGTTAGAACTACAGAATTCAAAAATAGGAATATGGATCAAAGACAGCAGTTAAAATTATCCTTTTGGTTATGCGTTATAGCTAAAGAAAAGGAAAAAGAACATAGGCCTGAACTCCAATCTGCAGAACATAACAAATATGGCACAGGTAAAGTACACCTTTGAACAAGATAAGAGTAAGTTGTGCACTGAGTGCAAGTAGTAGTCGGCATATTTTAGTTAAGCCAAAACAGATGTGAAATATAGTCAATTTTCAATTAGTCATGGAAAAACTATCCAGGTTTCAGACTAACCATCGTACATGCAGAAAAGACCCTAAACTTTTTTCTTTCCATTTTTAACCTCACTCTATATCTTCATTTCATGTTTAAATATAAAGTATGTACAGAATGCTCTTGCAGCTATTTTACATATGTTTTAAATTTGTGGGTTTGCTTTATCTTCCTTATCCCACCTCATTTATTACCCAGAATAACAGACTCAACTGTAAATAAATACATGCCAACTGTACTCCTCATTTTATTTTCTTTTCAGTGGTTTAGTTGCTGTTATTATGAATCTCAGCAGACCTGATTCCTCTCTCTTTTACTAGGAGATTCAAAAGGCTGTAAATGAATTATCAACTACATTATCGACAGAGCACAGATCTATATGAGACATGATTAAGCAAGAAAGATGACTTATACTTTATTAACAGAATTTCTGAATGGCCTTTAGCTGTTGCTAAACTCAGGCTAGAACATCAGAATCCAATCTGGCTGTGACGAAGACAGAGATAAACATTGTAAAGGCTGATCTGGAAGAAAAGGTCACCCTTACAGATAAGGTACAATTAAGGGCATATTTAAAAGCATCTATTTTAGAAAAAATATGGGGAGTATTCATCAAGACTTATAACTTGCTTAGCTTATTGAAAGTAGTTGGTAAAAATCTTTCAGGAGAACAAACCCAACTCTTCTGTCATTTACAAATACTCTGTTCGTCTGTCAAAAATACTTCTACGTGATTTGGACTAAAGCTGAAGCAATATTCACCTCTGCCTTAATTTCAGTTAGATAATAGAAAACCTGTATTCAGTGAAGTCTGCTTTTGGCAAAAGGAACTTTGGACTCAACAGACTATCAGCTACACCCCAAACTGTTCCAAGAATTGTTTTACAAATGTAGTTATAGGGCAGAAACATGCTTGACCTAATGTTGTCATTAGAAGAGGTGAAAATTTAAATCCCGAATTGGCAGAAGAGTGCTTGTAAAACAGAAAAGCCATCAACTTTTAACCCCTTCAAAGAGGACAGAAAGATTTAATTACCATTCCGCTACCCCTTATTAAAACCCAAAATCACACTTAAAACCGGAATTCAAAAATTACCTGTAATTACAAAGGCAATTGACAGATTTCATGGAGGAGATAAATTAGACCTATTGGACTTATTGAAGTATTCATAAACTGCAATAATGAACTACAAGTTGGCAGCACTCCCACCTTGCTCCTGAAGAACAGCACATGTACACTTCTGCATGCACAGATGGGTCTTTATTGTTTAACATCCACAATGCTAAAACATAATATTTATTCTGAATGTATATAGTCTCAGATTTTTTGGTACAGGATCTTTCTGTGAATATCTATGTCTCAGAGAGAGATCTGAATTCCTTAATAACCATAGGACACTCTTGACAAACCTGGCTGTATGCAACAGCAAAAGGACAGACTACAAGTCAATGCCAGAATGAATTCATAAAAAACAAAACAAAACAAACCACAAAACAAATCCCAAAATACTTAAGCAAACAAATTCCCTGCATCTTTATGAGAAAACCTGTTTTATAGTTTTCTGCAGGGAACAGGAGTGCATGCCTAAATGCCAACTCTTAGCTAGTGTTTTGATACCATCAGTGAGCTAAATTGTCAAGTAATCAAGAAAAAAAAAGTGCTCTGCCCAATTTGGAATAAAATAATGGAAACAGGCAACCTAAATCACCATCTGGAAATGTTGAAAATTTGCACCCACGTTTGCTTAGGAGCATAAAATCATCCAGATCCTTGATATTGTAAGTTAAAGTGCAATCCATCATACTCAATAGGACTCACAATTCTGCCTGGCAAATGCTGCATATGAAGGTGGAAACATGCATTGCATAACTCATATACAGTAACTTTGACAAACCCTGATGTGTTGGACTCACTGCAACAGAAAATCAGTCAATCCATTTGCAATGGCTATTTGTCCAAGGTTTCCAGATGTTTGGCAGCCCAGCAAAGACATATCTAGGAACAGTATTTGCATAAGGGGAAAAAAAAGGACATGTCTGGAAGACCCAGACATATAACACCTCTATTATTGAAGAGTTTATAACAGTTCAGCATTTTATCCTAAAGAATGAAAGTGAAAACTCCCCCCAAAATATTAACATCTCATTAAAGAGAAAGGAAAAGCATTATATCTCATCAACCTTTACAAGTTATGTGTTTTAGGAATCCACAACAGCAAGGCAGTACAAATGAAATTATGCTATCTGCCACATAAAAAAAACCAGAATAATGGCAGATCCAAAAGGATATGGCTTATAAAATAAAATATAAGCGTCTACCCATGTAAAATGTGTATATCCACCGATTTATGCTTTTCCAATGCCCACACATTTTCTTTGTGAGCAGTAACACAGGGATTACGCATGATTAGCTGCTGCAGTCATTATGAGAAGAGAGGCAGCAACCCTCCAGCACAGGCTGTCTGTGAGCAGAATAGGAAAGTGTTTCCTTTCCCTCTGAAGTAGACAGAGCTCAAACTAAAGCTATATTCAGTTCAAAGACTTCAAAAAGACATGCCATGGCTCAGGTTTTAGATGAGTCTTAACACACCAGCTCCAGTAGGAGGTTTTAGGTCTTCAGGCAGGCAGTACTTTAAAAAAATAATTAAGAATTAAATGTATAAATACGTGTAACTGCAACATTAAATTATGAATATCATCACAGAATTGAGAAAATCTTAAGCTAAAGGTTACATCAGCTGGCTAAGCAACTCACCATGCCCTTATCTGTAATGCTTGTATTCATGTTAGACAATCTATTTGGTGTCTGCATACAAGGCACACAAAACCAGGTGAAGCAAGTTTACTATGAAACCTTTTCCATTTCATTGTCTGGATGCTCTGACAGAATTTGGCCCCTTAGCACTGCCAGATGGTGTTTAGGAGTCTAGTTGTACCTGCAGGATATAATCACACAGGCACAGTGCCATGCTAATCCAGAGCTCTATCTTGCCAGATCAAAGCATAAACAAAAAAAACCCGTAGCTATGCCTTCAGAAAGCTGGCTGCAGAAAACACAGGGAAGCTGTGCCACTGACCACAACACAACTGTATGTGTGTGGCTGTAGACCTCAATGAGCTGCCACCATTGATAGGTGACACTATCCTTAACAGCTAGAAGATCTTGAAGTTTGAATGCAGAAAGTTCTCGGTTTTGTTGAGGTGCACAGCGCTGACAGCAAACTGTAAAGCCTTTCTATAACAACAACAATAATAAAGGGTCTGGCCCCATGTTATTTGCTCAGGCCCAACTGATGAACTTCTTGCGGCACAAACATTGAAATACAGAGGCGTGGATGGAGGAAAAAAGGGAAAAGGAATGAAGAATGTGAGAACTTCTACCTAAATAAGAGGAACAAATAAGAGACAAGATCAACTGAAAGAACAATGCAATCAAAGGTAACTTTTTAGAAATATTAGAGAGACCAAAAGTAACTGAAATCTCAGAATCCTGATGTATAAATCCCAGTTGTTTAAGCTAATTGTACTGCAAGTAATGTATATGAAATTATACACTTTCCCAGGTGAGGGATACTTTTCACACCACTTCATAGGCTTGCATGCATATTTGGCACCTGACAATGAAAAATTGGTTATTTTCAGTATTTAAACAGCAAACCTAGGATTTAGCTATACTGTCCAAAGCAACCTCCAATTCAGAAAAATTATCTCTGGTCAAACATCCATTCCAGGACAAGAGCCTGCTTAAACCTTGTTTAGAATAAGTTTATAAGTAGGTTCATTCATTGCTGAAAATTATTTGAAAAAAAATGTAAACCAATCTTAAATAGAGCAACTAATACCACAGAATTAATGTTTTTCCAGCCTAAGAAAAGACTCAGTGCCTAGGAGTACCATGTCAGCTCTTCTAGAAAGCATGGCAGTTCTGCATTAATTTGATCAGATCTTCCTCTGACACCGACTGCCCAGTTAAAGAGAGTTCTGATTTTTACTTCTTGCTCCTTGATTGCAACCTTTTTTTCAGAGAAAAGTCACCATGATCCAGAATGCATGTGACATTGATACAATCCATTTCCTACAGTACTTAAAATTATTTGAAAAAGGCTGGAAAAAAATAACCTATTTTACTTGAGGATTCATATCTGGAGTTTAAAGATAAGTATTAGCTACAAATTTTCCCTTGGTTTAGGGCTCCTCAGCCCCTTTCTAATTCTCTTCCCAACCTGTACTGCCAAAACTGAACAACTCTCAGTTAAAAACAAAAGGAAAGTCTCTGCAGAATTTTCAGTTTAGGAACTCAACAGCTTTATAACCTACCCCTTTACTGGATCCAGTGGCCCAAATTTTATTTGTTGCTTTTCAGGACAGGTTACAAGATGGATTTCTTTTTAGCAGAGACCTTGTAAAGAGAGGGCACAACTGATGCCTCACATTTGTGTTGTAAAGTGGACACATTTATCCATTAGCTCAGTTTTCTGTTGCTCTTTTGGATTGTTTACTGAGACAAGTCATTGAATTTGTGTCTGAATGGCATGCCTGGATATAAGGACCCACAGGATATAGGCTCAAAACCAAGACATGTCAGTTGAACCATTAAAATAGGTACAAAATTGTTGTAACTTTGAGAAACATCTTAGCCAATGCTATCCTTTTTATTCACTGTCACAGGTGATAAAACATTCAGGGTGAAGTATTTCAGAGATAGACCTCTGTTGGGTGGAAGAAATTGTCCAGTTACTTCTAGTACAGAGGAAGATAAATTACAGGCGGTTTAGTACATGGGATCCCCATCCTCATTCCATCACACAGTCAGAGGAGCATCACAAGACAACTTTGTGGTTCACTCCAGTACAGCCTTTCTCCACTTGACTTGAGGCAGTAGGAGACAGTCTGACAACCTTATAACAGCCAAGGATGCTCCTGCTATTTACACTGGCTCACAGCTGTTAGAGAGTAATGATCCTGAACATCTCTAATCCTGTTTGCATGTCTATTAAAATAGAGTATACTGTCTGAATTGCATAATTCTGGAGTCTTATCTTATCATATTTATGAATTTTATGAGTACATTGTGAATAAGTCTGATGTGATATGCCTGTATGAATTTCTCACTGTATCAGCTGCTTGCTTGAAAGTCATTAAAAAAAACCCCAAGATCAGAATAGCAGTAATGCATAAACAAATTGAGTCATTCTCCTTCAGTGCCTTCCAAATGTCTCTTTTCCTGTCAATTCTCATTTTTTATATGCATTTATTTATTTTTCATGTCTGATGATAGAATTGTTTCCAAAGAGTACATTTAAATCAAAAAACTTGTACTGTATTAAGCACAACCACCACCACCAGTGGAAGCACAGTTACGCTGAAAGACTTTGACTGACTTCTGTATCTTACTGCAGTATTAAAGAAAGAAAGATTACACAGATTTACATATACACACACAAACCTCAGTGTGTATATATATAAATATATACATGTACACTGATAACAGAATAAGACAACAAATGGTTTTCACAAACCTGCTAGTGATCAGTTGGTACCCTTATTATAATTTTAATGAATTATTTGGCCAGTACTATAGTAACTACTGCATTTTCAAAGCATTTTTAAAGCTAAAAATTAATTTTTCAGAAAGCTTAAAATTAATATTTATATGGCTGAAATTTTAATCTCTACTTCCATGTTTATCTCATTTTTAAACTAACAGTAAAGTTAAAATATTAGATCAAAAAAGGCTATCAGCAAATACCAAAAGTAGAAAAAGACAATCTTTCTTCTTCATTGAGCTCTAGCCACACATAACTGGATTAGGAGTATGGCAAGCAGATTGTTAACATCATATCTTTGTTAGAAAGAGACATTCCAGATTAATGCTCATTGAAAATACAGATGAGTTTCAAATATAGTGTAAAGCATGGAAAATTGAAAATTGATAGTTAAATTCATTTAATAAAGGACAATTTGGACTGTAGCTATCAAGCCTCAGGGAAAAAATAAACTGACAACATAAAACTCTTCTAAATCAAAAGACTGAATTTTGTGAAGAAAGATGAAAATAACATCTCTAGCTTAAAAATACCATGTAAACTTTTACTTTGAGAATGTATGGAGCCCACTCTCACTGCTATTTCATAAATTCAATTGGATCAGAAGCAAATTCTATTAAAAATAGTTGAGCGTGCGTACATATCAATACCTTGTTTCTTTTGCTCAAAGGTCAAAACCCCCCACTATTCTAAATGTTAGGGGCCTAGAACGGTGTTTAAAGGTCTCATTTCCTTTTTATTCTCTCCTTTCCTGGGATGGGAGTCAGGGGAACTATAAAAAGTACAGATACTTTAATTTAGTAGCCATTTAGATAAATGATAATAAGCAATCTTCATACATACACATGTATATACCTTCCTGACTGGGGAGAAGGGAGAAGACAACATGAAAAATATAGAACCACCCAAAACGTCCTTCAAAAATACTTTCCCTTTGAACTTTTATATGGTACACGGACAGGCTCTGTCATCAACAATGTGGATGTGTTCAGTTAGGGTAGCAGTGCAAAAGTGGCTGACCATGTACACTGGAAGGGCTAGATATATTAAATACCGCATGTTTCCTCTGCTGCATTCATGACAGTGCTTACTGACACTTTTGAAAGCAAAACAAAGTATTTTGGCCTTCTCCCATGATATTCACATCAAATGTACTTGGGGGGAGGGGGAGTTTTACACCCCACTTTGAAACTGAAAATCAAGCATTTTTTGTTTTCAGCTTGTGTAACACCAACTGCAGAAAATAACTTCTGCAGATGAAATTTTACTCTCGGTGGCATATGCGTGACTTAAAGGTCTTTACATTTTGACTTCAGCTGTTCTCAGACAACAGGTTCTTATCTTCCAGTGCAATCACACAGATTTAGCTAATGGCAAAGTTTTCTCAAAGCAGTACCAACAATTCTACACAGTACTTTGATTTAGGAGCCACTGTACAATAATGCTTAAGCCAAAACACTAAAGGTGGTTTCATTTATATTTGTACAACTATAAATAATTACAAAAACTGTAGAGTAGCAAAAGTGCAGACACTTGCAAACAAGGGTAATAATGGTGTCTCTGTCTTCTGCTATCAGGGCAGATTCTCTTACAAGCAGTTGACCATCCAAACTGTACTGTGATCTAACCTACAGAAGCTTTTTTAATTCTCATCAGTGCTGATCTCTTCCAAATTCAGCTTCACATGATTTGTTGTTCAACATTATGACTTCATCTCCAAGCCTTCAGAACACTGAGAAGAAAACATGGTAAGAATGACATACAAAACATTTATTGATAGAATTTGTTATGTGAGTCCCAAGCCACCAAAATGCTTCCTTAAATGAAAGGAAATTGAATTAAGGCTTTTGAAACTACTTAAAGCAACTGCTCCATAAACGAATCACAAGACAAATAAGAAACCTTCATTAGAAACACCTACAAGATAATAATATAACTGATGTCAAGATGATTCTCTCTTGCTACATAGAAACTCTTACGCTGAGAACACATTACAACATATTACATATTCCTATTAATTATAAAAATCTCTGCTTCACTTGACTTTCTTGAGAAACATCTATATATGCTTTTAATTCAGGGGTCATCTCCCTTCAAACACAAGAGCTGCCTATTCATGCAGGGAGAAGTTCATCAAACCTGTTGATATTCTAACAGATGTCACTTTAATTGTGGCAAAATGTCATGAGAATACAGGACAGCCAACAAACCATATCCTGTGCTCTAGCAGATAAATGAAAGTGTCCTTTTCAGTAGATTCAAATATGCCATCTCTTCACAATACCTGAAAGATTTCCTTCCCTCCTCCCCTCCCTGCTGGGTCAAGCATCTCATGGTTACTGGTTTCAAAGTCAGCAATGCCTAAAGTCCCCTGCGTTTTCATTTCTCAGACAGACTCCAACTAAAACCATCCCCTTTGCATCATGACTGAGACAATCCATTCACAAAAAAAAAAAAAAATTTCAAAGATTCTGAGGAATCAGAGATGTTAATTTTGACTTCCCAATCTGCTCATATAGATTTTAGTCTTGACACTGATTTCAGCATAGAAATCTTTTCTCCATATAATTTTGTATGGTGACAAGCACAATGTGGTGAGGCTTCAGATTGGGACTGCTACATATTACTGTAACACAAACACTGCTGGAGTAATGCAAACCCCCAAAAAGGTAATTAAGTCTTTCTGTATATTACCATTTTCTCCTTCAAAAAGTCTATCCCTGTCTAAACATCACCACCACCTACCCTCACTTAAATCAGGAAAAAAGGAGGAGAAAAAAATATTTTGATGGCATCTTAGCATTAATTAACAGCACTACAGTTAAACATGAAAAGTGTCATGTCTCATTTAAATAAATATCCCTCTAAGTACATTTATTTCATTGGAAAAAAAAACCAAGAAAAGCTATTCTGTGATTGAAAGGGTTAATGTTGAACCCTCACATGAAATACTGTCAAATACTTGTGTAATACAAAACAAAAAGGAAAAGTAGAGGCTAAGGAGTTTTTAAAAAAAAAAAAAAAAGGAAAGAAAGAATGAACTAGCGAACATTAAGTGACACTTTCATTAAGCTACTTGTTTTGGTTTATTAAAAAAAGTAGAGGAAATGCTAAAACACTGAGGCAAGCCTTTGGAATAGCCAGATCACTGAAAATTAATCTGGTAAGTGCAAGTCTTGAACAAGGCATCTTATCTTCCCCAGAGAAAGCTGAAATTTCTACTGCATTACTTTAACCATGTCTCTAAATGAAAGTAGAGCTACACATGCACTAATGAACATGACCAATTTATGTCGTTCTGTAGCATTCTAAATTACTGACATGATTTTAATTGTCAAATTGTTCTGCACTAAAAATACACTGGACCATATCCAGTTTATGGCTAGATTTATAGCCTTCAAATATTACATTTTATTCAGGACATTTACAAGCATATGTATCTATGTATAGTGGGTGTATGGGTAATTTCAAGTAAAAAAAACAAAACAAAACAAAACCAAAAAAACCCCCCAAAACGGTGTCTGGTATTGCAAAGCTCCTAAAGTGGACTAGCTGCTCAAAATACGCTGCTTAGCTTTGTTTAGACTGACAATTTTTCAATTCAACCTATGATCTGTATATATACAAGGAGTATCTACCACCATGGTACTTCCTGGCCCTGATTATAACTCCAAAGAGCTTCCTGAATGTAAATTACTATGAAATAACAATAGTGCTAGTAATTACTTATTCTTCCCTGGGGCAGCTGCTGTCAAGGCCAAGCCAAAGACAGGTATTCGCATGTGGCATGCAAACATCCAACGGGTGCCTACCTCCAAAATGACAGCACTAAAATAGATGGATCTCCACCCTGTGTTATAATAATGAATGAGCTGTATCCATCTTAACAACATTAAAAAAAAAAATAATAAATCTTATTTTCTAAACTAAGATAACTAACATAAAAGTAAAACATTAAGTTGAAGGCTTAGTTTAACCAAGCACTGCCTAGACATGCTGTAAATAAAAAGTCACTGTCCCAAAGAGCTTGCACGTTCAGTTTATGATAAAATGCCATGGGAGGCAGAGCTAAGAGGAAAAAGAAGAAGAAAGAAAAAACAAAGAAAGAAAACAGAATGCAGTAACAAAAAGAGACTAATACTCCTGAGATGAGCAACAGTCAGCTGAACATTTGACAAGCTTAGGTCACAATTGTTATCATAATTACAACAATTTCAAGGAGTTCGTGCTACGGTAGGAGCATACAGGCATTGCTGGTTTTCCTCATTTTGTCAGTGTCCTCAGTCACACAAGGTACTGCACTGCAGAAACTCAGAGGTGCTACTTTTATGCCTAGTATTCTAATTTTTCATTCACCCATTCCTTGATTCTATGAGTAGACAATCTCTCTCTCTTCCTATTATATATATTCCTTCCCATCATCTATGAAGAGCAGACCTTTTATTTGTATTTGACCATCAGGCAAAATACTGAACAATGGGGATACTGGATACCACATAAATAATGTAAGACAATATCAGCGTTACTGACTGAAATTAGTACTACAAGATGATTTATAGGCATCTATTAGTAAAAAAAAAATAATAAAATAGACTTCAAGGAAAGGAAAGTATCCATTGCCTCTAAATACAACTGATTTTCTTTTCACAAATTTTAAAGTTTACTCAAACCAGATAATCAGATACTTCTTTATTTGTTCCAAGAATATATTAAAAAAAAAAAAAGGTAAAAGCTTATTTGAAAATTCCAGGTTGTAGATAAAGACATGAAATGCATGTTAAATGACAGTTGTTCTAGAATTCCATTTAAGGAAGACAATCTGTTCTTTTTCCCTGATAATCTACTGTTTGATTTTCTGTCCAGTGGCCTTTAGAGCCACACTGTCTAAAGAGTCTGATTTAATCCTCACTAGAAGTCAGCCTCGTGAAACTATAGAACAAATATTCTCCTCTTCTGCATTTATTTCCATATGAATGGAAACCCGGACACTTACAGCTTACAGAAAAAAACCACCTGAACTCCGTGAAAGCAGAAAAAAATTAACCTAATATTTGGATGTATCAAATTGCCAAAAATATTAATATGCCAGTGTATTTTCACACACAGAATAATCTGTAGTACCAAAGCTCTGAGGTTCACTGCAGCTGGGTTTTCGAAACTAGCATGTAATGCATGTGCATGTGAAAAATAAGGCAGCAGCTGATACTATATTGGTGGCATGAACTCTTTCAAGGTAATTTCAGTACTACTCGGAAGCTAAGTTTCTATAGTGCTAAAAAGCTGGTATTTTTATTAAGAGCTAATAAATGTGATATAAAACAAGTGCAATAATTGAAGCATCACAGAGTGGGAACCAACTAAAAATACTGTACAAAAAGTTCAATCTGATACTGAGAAAGTTAGGAATGATTATAGTTGTCTCTAAGAACACAAGTCTCATTATGCTACCCTGAACTTTGTATAAGCACTTTTCCAACAGTCTTTCCACATAAATTCTAAAAACAAATAAAAACCCCTCATCTGCATAAATTTCTCATCCACTTTCCTCATCCTCCACCTGATAGCTGAGCTACCTTTTTCTATGAAAAAAAGAGATGGGCTTTATAAGAGGAGGAATGGCTGGGAAAACTTCTACTCTATCTTGCTGTCATCTAGACTCTCCTTCTTCTTAAGAAGACTTTAACCTTTACTCACCAAGACATAGGACCAGATAGCAGGGCTGTAGGGTAACCTACAGTGACTGGGGCACCCCAGAGCATACAGAGCCCAGGTACCTCGCAGGCAGTCTCTTCCCCCAGCTCACAGCATTGGAATAATATTTCTAACACCCAGAGCCATGTCAACACCTTCAGTTTAGCTAATAGGTTTTTCTTTTGTATCAAGGCAGGTTGGGTGTACCGCATGGAAACTGTGCAGTCTATCTTTAAAAAATAAGATGGGAAGCTCGAGAAACGTAACAGCCAGTAGATCTGGAGAAATCTGTCAAATTTCCAGAAGCAAAGTGACTATAAGAAATAATGCTTAAGTAAAATCCAAATATCATCCTATGTCTTAGGTACCAGCTCAGCTTCTGTTTTCTGGCCCTTTCTGTTAAACAAATCTGAACCCAAACTACATTCAATGAAGAATTTTAAGGAACATTAAAAATGTTTCCTCTGAAAGAATCAGCAAGTGTTTGATCCAAACACTATTAGAAGCAATTCAACCAATCCAATCCTTGTCTGAAGAGTCAGTCTAATTTAGGGGCCTCATTCAAACAAAACATGATTTCGAAGAGTTGCAGTCTTTAAAAGCAATCTGCACTGTTGCCTTAAAAATGAAACCATGAAAGAACCCCCTTTGTAGGTTTTGATGGTTGAATTTTTTGATTCATTATGACAACTTTTTTTCCACTCAAGTTAACTAATGCTCTCCAAGAGGTGACACAAAAGAGTGTGGACTTCGATGGGCCTGCAGTGGCTTTGGCAAATTGACATTCCTTTGTCTGACAAACTGACTTTAGGTTGTTCTCAACAAGGTCAACAGCTACAGATATCTTTGATTTTAACTTCTCAAATGTGACCTCAGGGCCCAAGTCCTGTCACAATCTGCATGCAAACACATATATTGGCAGATGATGGCTGTAATTCTCACCTGCTGTGAGTAGCTACATTTAGGTCTGTTGTCTGGTGGTGGGTTTTGGTTTTTTTTTTTTGTGGTGGTTTTTTTTTTGTTGGTTTTTTTTTTTTTTTAAAAAAAAACATAAAAAGAAAGAAAATAGACCAATATTGATTGCTTTGTCTTTACAATTTAGTAAGGACTTTTTACAAAAATGTTACATCAAAAATTGAAAGGCTCTACAGAAAGCCTGCCAAAAATCACTGGAAATATTCCCACTGTTATCTAAGAGGTCTGGGTAATTACACCTTTAGAGTATAACTGTGAAGTATTTTAATGTAAATCTAAACACAGCCTTAACCATGAGATTGCCACCAATATTACACCTCTTCAAAAAACATCCATGCGCACTACTGATTTGGAGAACTGGTTCATAGCATAATTTGCTAGAAGAAACGTGATGTTACAAACACTCATGGCACATGCTTGGAGCATTTACCAGGATGCATTTGTAGATAGAGCACCAAGACAATCACAGAGTATCTTGCAAATATAACAAATGCTTCCCTGCCCCTTCAATCACCATGTATTGCATTAAAGGCTAAAAGTTTTAAACAGCATTCAAAACATACAGAAAAATAAATATTTAAGTCTAAAAAGTTTTTTTTCCATGGAGAACGTGCAACCCTTTATTCTTTTTCTTCCTTTGAGCCCTCCTGATTCAAGTGGTGTACTTCTAGGAATATTGTGTCCATAGTGTTCCTAAACATATACTTCAGTAAAGAATGAAAAAATAGAGTTCAGCATACTCAGAATGCATTGTCTTAATGAAAGATAGGGAGAAACAGGCACTTTTTCAAAATATTAAATAGCAGTAATGGATTCATTTTTCCCCGTTAATGAGGTTTCAGTTTTATTAAGAAAAATCCTACTAAGAAAAAGAATGAAAAAAGATACCAAATAAACAATTATATAGCATACATGCTCTGACTTCCACACAGGACAGTCTCTGGTATCCCTAGGCAGCTGTCAGAGCAGTCAACCTCGGTCACAGAAACCTCCTTTACAGGGGAGGAAAATAAAAATTAAGACCAGCACCCCCCCAAACATATGTTCCATGGTTTCCCTTTTATTTCGTCTGAAATTCTATTGTTACCCAGGCAAGCAGCACAGCCTGAGCTGCAAATTTAACAGTTTAAAATCTGTGACTGAACTTACCTTGGTAAAAAATTAATTCCTGGAGAACACAACTTCCAGTCTGTTATGCCAGCTGTTCTGCTAACAAATGACAACTCCTCCTTTCTTTCTAGCTGTGCCGTGAACTGACATATCAAGATAACACATGATTTTTTGACAGTCCAAATTTGCATTGGCCACAATTATTAGACACATGTTGTGGAGGAATGACTTTTTTTGCTTTAATCATTTGATGGACATACACAGATAAGTAAAGGGCAAGAAAAAGACTAACTACTGTTAAAGGTATTTTGCATCTCTCTTTATGCTTAATAGTTTATTTATAGCAATACTAACCAAAAGTGAACAAAAACACTAGGGGAGAAGAGGGGGGAACAAAGTAGAAGGCATGCACTATTTCTGCTTATCATGGGTTAAAATCAACTCTGAGATCTCCATAATCACTCTTTGGCACTTTTGAATTACAGATCCACTTAGGAATTTTGCTCTTGGGATTATCTTTGTTTATAATGTTTACATACCATTTTAGCTCATTACTGTTAAGCATGGGATAGCATGGAATATTGAAGTGTTTTTCTGCAAGACATGTAAATTAAATCTTGATGTAATGTTAATTCCTAACAGACAGCTTTGACTCATGAGTGTTGTTTTTATGCATCATTTTATTGTTTTTTGTATGTATGGCAATTCTGCAAATCAGCTTGCATTACTGATACATTTTTTAAGAAGGGAACTCCTTTGGATTTTGAGCCAGAAAGCTCATTTTACACCAGGACTGATGCTAATCCAGAGAAAATTATAACCACCTCCATCTGCTTTCAGAAAAGAACAAAATCCCAGTTGTCTAAACTGGCATAAGAAAATGTTAGGAAAACTCTGCAATTTTCTTCTATTATCTCTTTCTTCCATCTCCCCGACTGATCCATTTGCTCCTCTTGCAATGATTTCTTTAAGCGACCATTTGGAAATATATAGAGTAAGTGGCATTGTAAGTAGTCATCATGTAGCAGTTGACAATGACAAGAAAGTGCCATCTACTTTAGCTACCATCTAAACGGAACAAATTAAGAATGTATTCCCCTAACACACAGCCAAATGGGCTGCTGTAGTCCTGAGAGCATGTTTAGATTACTATGATGGAGAAAAATTGGGAAATTAGGAGAAAATATAGATACAATGCAGTAACAGCTAAGGCATTATAAGCTTTTGGTGAGCATGACAAAGAAAAAGCTTGTATATTCCCTTCCTTTGTGTATACAAACCACAAACTTCTCCTCTCTCACACAGTACAACTTCATTCCTAAGTGATGGGTGGTTTTGTATAGGAGATCACATACTAACAAAAAAAAAAGCATATTCCACTCTTAGGGACTAAATACAAGAGTGGAATCAAGGGAAATGACAAGCAAACTGTAAGGTCTTTAAACAAGACATAATAATTTTTTTATTGTGTTCTTACAGCAGCAGCACAACTATGTCCTGATTCATGACAGACTCCTGTCCTCTGCCACAATCTAAATAAATAGTCTTGAGTGCAGCATATTTATTTTAAACACTAGGCGAATATATTTGACCTTCAATCTGAGGATCTTAATGTTCTAAGAGAAATCAATTATCAATGATTCAGAAAATCTTTTAATTTTATACATAGATAAAACTGAGTTTAAGCAACTTCCCTGAGAGTACAAAGAAAAATTGACAAAGCTAGAAAAGAAACAGGCATTTAGCCTTTTGGCCTCAACCTTTACTTACATCATCCATCCTAAAACTGATACAGTGGCAACTGACATATAGCAATAGGCATATTTATATTATTAATAAGCTATTGCATAACACTTACATATACATTTAAACATACAGAAAGCATTTCACAAAGCAGTAACTGTTCCTCTCTAAATACAGAGCAGGTTCAGGCAAACTAGATAACCACCTTCCAGAATTTTTGCATTAATATTGATCTGCTACCTCAACAGTGTTAAAAATGACAGGTGTCTAAGGTAATTTCTGTTTAAGTAGTCAAAATATTTAAAAAAAAAATTTTAAAAGGAGAGATCACTGTCAAGAAGTCAATATGTACCTCAATCACTACACACAAGTAACAAATACCTTCAAGGTATCAGAGGATATTTCATAGTAAACATAGGTAAAAGCTGGTTTTAAATGATGCCCACCATTGGGGGCCACGTTTATTACTGCTTTATGGATACTTGCTAGCATTGTAGAGGTTATGATGTTGAATCACTCTGCATTTGTGTATTGTAGTGCCCTTTGGTTCTCATTTATGATGCCAACAATAAATCCAAAGTCACCTGACCTCTACAATCGAGCCAAAAAGAACACCTGCTGGAAATTATCCCTTCCAAATGACAAATTATGGACACAGTGTTTACATCAGGCAATTTAAAAAAAAAAAAAAAAAAAAAAGATTATTGGCAGCTTCCCCCGGTCCTCTTTTATCTCTACAATGCCTCCACCATACTTATGAATAACTACATGCAGTGTCCTGGACTTACCAAGCAACTTATTACTGGCATCAATTCAGCGATTCAGATAAAGTGGGACGTTTGCTCCCCCTGCTCCATGTCAGTCAGATGACATGGGGACTAATAGTATTTTGAGGCTATGCCTCTTTTATTGAGAGCTCAGAGCAACTGCCATGTTTCTGACTGAGCTGGAGAACACTGACAGGCTCTATGAGAGGAAACAAGTAAACACACAAATTTCTCACCAACAAAATTTAAGAAATGGAGATTTAAAAAAAAAATCCCATTTTTAAATAAAACAAAACTTTTAAATCATAATTACTAATACTATTGTTTTAAAAGACTCAGGGGTCCTAGTTACAGACAACTGACTCCAGTTCTAAGCACTGCACAGACATGCACAGAGGTGCACAGGGTAAAAAAGACCCTGAGCTAAGGATACTATTTTCTAGAAAAAAAATCAAGAAACAAATGGAATATGGAGAAAGCAAAACGTTTTAACATGTGATTACACCAGAGATTGTCCCATGCATTATTGTCCATGTTACATGTTTATATGCAAGCACCCGCTCAAAATACTTGTACACACAAATATGTGTAGATATGCATATTCACACACACAATTATCTGCGTGTTTTTATATGCATGTATACTAAAAAAAGCCAATAAGCCAAGTTAATTTGAGCAAGGGAGAAGGAAAATGAAAACAAACATATAGAGGGCAAAAAACATGCGGCAAGGATAGAGGGAACATGACAGGTAAGGAGAATACACTTGACAGAGAAAGGAAAAAACAGCAACAACAAAAAGAAAGGAGAAGCAGACAAAAAAAACCCAACATCAAGAGCTCAACTAATAAAGACAGCCTGCTGACTTGTGTTTCAACTACAGGTTTATTTTTCCTTCAGGAATACATAATGTTAAACTGGAACAACAGCAGCTTTGCTATATACCTTCAGCTAAAGTCCTGGATGCTGGGAGCTGTTCCTTTCCCTGGCAAAATCTACATTCGGTCACTCAGGTAAAAGTGCCATTAAGGGAAATTTCTGTGCCTAATACTGACAATTCTAGAAGACATCAAGGAATTTTAATATTAAAAAAATGGAATTTGCATACAGCAGTGCCTACTGAGATACAGTTTTACTACATCTTAACAGCTACAAAAGGAAAACAAATTATAACATTCTAAGGTTCACTTTACTAATGGTAGAGTATCCTGAAGTCTAACCACCACCCCCCAAAACCAACCAACCAAACAAACAAAAAAATCAACAAAACCAAAACAAAACCCAAAGAACAAACAACACAAACCACAGCTGTGAAACAGAGGAAACATATTGGTATTAAACTCAGTAGCTCTATCAACTTTTTCTTCTCTTCTAACAAAGAAGCTTTACTCATTTACCTGCAGAAAACATACAGCATAACTATGTTAGTTTGTATATATACACATACTAATATTCAAATCAATATGGATATGCATGTTCTTGCCAGCAACCAGCTGTGAAAGTAAGGAAGTTTACACTAAGAAGAAAATTATAACCATTTCCAGAGTTCTCCCCTGCCTTTACATTCTTTTGTACTTGAGCACTGGAGACAAGCTAATACCACTACCTAGGCATTAAAAAATAAAAATGAAGCATCTCCCAGCAGTATTCTTTTATTGGAACACAGCATGACTGCACCCTGAGACTTCAGTTTAAGGTGTAACAAAGCATAGTCTTCCATTCTGGTACAATACCCAGACTCCACAGACTCACATTTAAGGCTGCCTGCATTATGAAACGAATGTGACAAACTAATGTGGCCTCAGCTATATACCTTGACCCTAATTCTACAGGTTTGGGTGTTTGGGTTTTTTCCACATGCATTTCCTTTAGTAAGCATGCAAAATTCCTAGAAAACTCATTTGTAGAAGCTAGGCTTTAAACTTTTCTGTGCATCATTTCTGCATTTGGACCAACCTTTGTCAACCCTGTCTCATTTTCTCTATTTAGAGTGCATATTTACATACTGTACCTTAGAAAAAAGATCTGGTTTAATCTGGGACTATTAGTTGTTGTTGGTAATAACTCAATGATTCCACCAGATGTTTCTATTCAGAAACTAAAAGCCACAGTACCAGGCAGAGTTGTTCTCTCATATGTTGCTTAAGGCTAGACCTATCTAGAATGAGTTTAAAAGGTTAGTAACTCTGCTTTATAAGCAGGCACGCAATACAGTCTCACAAGAGACTTCTTGCTTTAGCGTTTACAAAATGTAGTCTTAAAAAGGTCTTTATATCCCTCCTATAAAGGCACACTGTAGTACAGTCCCCTCACTGGTTTACTACTTCTGATATAGCAGCAGCAGCAGATGCTTCTCCTTCCAGTTTCAACAATTAGTGTTCCAGGGGAATTAGAGAAGCAAATAGGCAGGACTTCCACGCACAATACACAGATTCAATACTTGCAATCCTTTACTTGTACTGCAAGACTGCAGAGAAGACCAGGAAGATGCAGAGTCCTTGACCTGAGTTTAGGTTCCAGTTAAAATCTCAAAGTAACAATACAGAGTGATTTAGAGAAACTAGCTCAATGCAAATGTGGTAAAAACAATAACAAAAAGTTTTCCCAACTACTTTGTAAACACACCAGCACCTTTCACTTAATGTAAAAGTAGAACAACTATCAAAGTGAAAAAAGTATCTTCCCATAGGAAGTTCAAAGTTCAAGAGAAGAGAGACAAGAAAATAGGCATTTACTCTAAATGCAGTTTAATACAGGGTCATCCACAATATTTAAGAAAATACTTTAAAAGTCAGCAAGCAGGATAGTTGACTCCTAATGCACCCATTATGGGACCATCCCTATTGCAAAGAACAGATTTCAAACTGCAAAACCCTCAAAAAGCCTTTTGAATGTATGATCTTCATGAAGTTGAGTGATAAAAATCCCCAAACAAGGTCACAGTGCAAGACAAGGCATCACCTAGAAGCCTCAGTTCAGATTCTCTGCTGTACAGTGCTCTGTGCAACTGCTTCTCAAGCTTGTGCTTCTTCTTAGAAGGGAAAAGGCAGGACCAGGTTACATATTATTTAAGCAGCCCAACCCTTTCCTAATCTACATTTCATCCTTTAAGTACAGAAGATTTTCCCAGATGATGATTTTGAGAAAAAAGCAGCTAAACAAATATTATTCAGTAACACTTAAATAACAAGAGTAAGAGCAGGAAAATACTAAACGATTACAGTGATTTCCTTATTTTGCAATGCCACTGCAGAGAAACAACAAAAAAGAAAGCCATGTGACTTTATTTACTGGCTTAGCTATTTATTATCACTGAAATTGTTCTTTGTACTGAGGCCAACAAGAGCTTTCTTTGAAAAAGCTAGGAGCAACAGCAATCAAAATACAGGATTTATGGTAGAAAAACTCTAGCCTTTTTTTTTTTCTTTTATGCTTGACAAAGGAAAACCTTGCAGACAGTTTGTAACCATCAAGGTGTCCCAGAGCAAACTGTATAATCATGAGATATTACCTCCATGAATTTCACTTTTTTCTGTCTTTTAGACATTGTATCTTATTCCAAATTAGGTAAGACCATTTGAGACAAGATGCTCAAATCTACCTTTGCGTATTTACTAATAGCAATGTAATTGGTAGAAATGGGAAACTGTGCCTTTAGTAGTAAGTGAAGACCAAGGCCAGTAAGTAATAGTATTACTTTTTTTGAAGGGCAGGGGGAGAAGTAATCAATCCAAATGAAAAGGCACCTTCTTCCTCTCACTCTACTCTGTAGTGCATATTCAAAATCACGTCACATGTGTACATACAAAATAGTATTCATTTCAGCTATCTGATTACGCAAAAATCTGCCAGTGCAAACAACTGCAAAGCAGCTGAGCTCCTTCCAACCAGGCAGTGATGACATCCTGTACAACTTTTACCTGGTATTCTTAAACAAGTTTTATTCTTATCAGGCATGCATTAAGAGCAACAACTTAAAGATAACATTGAGTGGGAAGAAAAGAAACAAGCTAAGAAACCAAGGCTTACTACTGAAATATAACATACAGCCAGCCAGTATCCTTTTAAGAGAAGAATTAATTAATCAGCATTTAATTTCTCAGCTGTTTTTGTGCAGCACTGGGTCAAACTACTGCTCTGTAATTGAGACTGTTGCAGACAGTGGTGTTGGGAAGGCAAGGAAAAAGAAAAAGCATTAAAAAATGTGTACTATCTTATTTACATCACGGTTCTCTAATAGGAGGGAAAAAAACCTGTAAACATGCAGCAGAGGACATGAATTTACTTTATGAATTATTAAGTATGGGCTTCATATTTCATAAAATGATATTTAACACCATTTATTAAGCCTGTCGAGATTTTAAAAAAAAAAAATGGAACAACTGCACTAGCAGAGAGCACAGAACAATTTCAGCAAGCAAGAGGAGTCAGGTGGTGGGGCCCCAGGGAGGTTTGACAGAGAGAAGAATAACTCAAGTCTTTCTAGCATAAATTTTGAAACAGAAAACTCCTGGACTATGGAGGCAGACAGCTTAAGGGAAAGAAAGCAGTAATATATGACAGGCTGATATAGCAAAGAATTTGGAAAGCAACTGTAGTTTTATGCCCACAGCCCATTTCTTCTTATCAGCTTGGTGGGCTTTTCCTATCTCTGCCTAATTCAAAGGTATCAAAGAAAAAACAACAGCAAAATAGAAAGAGCACAAACCTCTCCCCTCAGCCTTGAAGACTTCTCACTATCCTTTTGACCCAGTATTTTTCGTTAAAGCGCTGAATATACATCCTGGAAAAAAAAAACTGCCAGCTGTTGTGAGATACAGGATAATAGTGAACATCGAGCTTAATGAGTCTCTGACTCTTCACCAGATCTTCAGACCTCCAGTTGTTTGCAAGGCATCCCCTGACAGAGACACAGATAGGCAGATAGACAAAAACCACACAGAACATACGTATATATGTATATATGTGTAGGAGGGACTGGGGTGGGGAGAGCAGGAGGGAGAGAAAGCTCAGTTAGAGCAGCCTTGGAGGGAGAAATAAAAACAGAAAGGTATAAATCAACTTTTTTGTTGAGATAACAAGCAACATCATCCAGATCCTAGGTCCTCAAATGAAAATGAGCTATTAAATAAGAATATCAACAACCCCGGCCTGCCCAATATTTCATGCTGTTATTTTTAAAAAGAGTTGTTAGGTGACTACAGAATTAGTCATAAAAATAAGAACTGAGATGTGAAAATGGGGAGCACAGACACAGCAGTATGAACGTGTTAGCGAGAACAAATTGTGCTCCTGGCCCAACTGCCTCATGATGACGACATCTGATTTTCCCAAAATGTTGTTCTGTGCACTGAATATTGACTAAGACGAAGCAGGCAGGGGATGGAGGAACAGTGTGGTGTACATGCTGATTGCTCCCATTTCATCTGTCCCTTCTAAAGCTTCTCTCTTGATTGCATATCAAGGCTGCCTGATGCTTTTGAAAGTAAACTACTATTTTACCCTAACGAGCAAAACCAGACTGATTATTGGGCATTTAGTTAATCTTCAAATGGCTACTGGGGAGACCAGCAAAACATTCAACAGTAGACAAGGCTTGTTTGGTATTCCTTCTTATTAATTATATTTAATTATTGCTCAGTAATAGAGTCTTGGTGTCTGTTAAAAACCCCTCTAAGTTCAGTGGCTCATCTGCCTTCAAAAAGAAAAACTGAAGGATATAATGCAATTTGTTCTGAAAGCAACTTGCACTTTCTCATATTTAACTTTAAAGCATATATTTGGGGGGGGTGTCAAGTACTAAAACCTTTCCTTTGTTTTCATTTGGTTTGGATCAGCCTCTAAACAGAAGGACTAAGGCCTATGATCAAGAGACTTTAAAAGAAAATGTGACGAAAAAGAACTCCAAGCCATGTGTCGGTGGTGTCAGCAGAGGTGTAAAAGTTTTTCCTCTTTTGGAAACTAGCAATTCTGCAAGAAGATCATTACAACCATATTCTGCATGATGGATTTCAAATCTAGACACATATCTTTTGATATGAGTCAGGACAGGGACTCAGTGGGCTTGTCTGAAACACCCTAGACATTGTGGAACAGAAAGCAGTAAATTAGTTAGCAGACAAAACAGGTATGCCAAAATCTTATGGGATGGAGTACTATTGTTGCTGGGAAGCATTTTATACATTACTATATTTCTGAAACAATTTTATAGGTTTACACAGGGTCAAGTACATAAATGATACTTAAGGGTATTGCAACCTGTGTTATTTGCCTGCACATTGCCTCACACACATCCGTACGCCCACAGCGAAGCACGCTCTCAGGCTCCCACCCCAGTCTCCAGACTTTAACAAGGCCACAGCTGCAGCATCATTCAAAGGCTTGGCTTTGCCTGCCTGCAGCAAGCAGGTGTTTTTCAAAGATACCAAGTAACCTGGATAGTCTGTCAAAGAAATGGCCACAATGGGACTTTCTTGGGGGGGAACATTAAAATTAAATGACTGGAATAGCTGGGAAATCTTGGATATGTACTTTACAGATTGGACTAGCATAAACCATGCATGTGGCAGCAGATTACAAATTTTTATGTTGATTTTGAAAACAGAAGAACCCTGCTGAATGATGAAATGCAGACAGATAAAGCAGTCTTTTCGGGGTTTTAAAATGGTTATTTGCAGCAAGTTGCCTATAGAAACCTGTTATTCAAACTGTTAGTTCATAGCGCTCTCTACCATTTACCACGTGCTAAATCATGAACACCATACTGTAAACAGCAATACAGGCATTTGCTACTTACTGGCATTTATGTCCTAAAGCCTTGAATATTATCATACTTTTTAAATAAGAAATTACAGTACACTGTGGGAATGGCAAATAGATGCAAAAGCACAGCACTTAACTTGAAATCTCTACCTGGATGGAGCTGTATGCCTGTCACATCCTGCTTAGAGGAAGGAAGGACATGTTTTGGACAGAGATACCATGGACACGTGGTCCTCAACCAGATAAAGCTGATGGACATCCCAGAACTGCCCGTTCCAGCTCATTAATTTCCTGACGCTTTGCACCCAGCTAGAAGAATTTGTAGAGGGAAGCCCTATGCCTGTTTTCTGTAGGAGGTCAAATTAATCAATTACAATGATCTTTCTAAAAATTTTTTCCCTCCCTGCACTGCCTTCTGTTAGCCTGCCTCCCTTCTTTCCCCAACACTTCAGCCGCAGAAATTGGACTACTGCTTCCATACAGCTACCAGAAGTTCTCACTCTGGGCCTGAGCCTCATTTTGTACGTAAGAGGGTCAAACACACGAGTATCAGCCCAGTCGGAGACACCTGCCAATTCCACAAAAGTCAGCAGACTATTGACAGAAATCAGTAAAACTGTCGTTACATCTTGGAGCTGCAGAAAGGCTAAGGAGCTTGATAGTTCTGCAGCCATAAAAAGTAGTATGCACCTATTTAAAATGCAGTTGGCAGCATTTGATGGGTTTTGAGATAAGAGCAAACCTGAGTGTCCTACAGACGTGACCATTCACATGTTAGCAACAAAATAAAAGTTACATAAATGTAGTTGTCCAGGCCCAAATCCAGATCATAGGAAAGTAACTATATAGCATATACTGTCCTACGAAATTATTAGAAAAGCTAAATGCCAAAGCACAATCTGCATTTTTAAAACCACTTGAAAAGTTTTATATCCTTAATTAACACGGAGTTTTTTTCTTTGACTTTTTTTTCCCCTGAATTCC
The DNA here is from genome assembly GCF_947461875.1 of Haliaeetus albicilla. Lineage (NCBI taxonomy): Eukaryota > Metazoa > Chordata > Aves > Accipitriformes > Accipitridae > Haliaeetus > Haliaeetus albicilla. The sequence goes on from NC_091510.1 coordinate 11,709,494, forward strand.
CCATGCAGAAAACAGTCCAGTGGTAATACCTTCTGCAGCAACACAACAGTTGAGTCTTCCTGGAACACAGTATTTTTCATTTATTTATAGAACATGAGCTATCCAATAGATTCAGCTTGACTTCTGCCCAGTCTGATCCAGGTAGAGCACCAGTAAGGCATCCATGTCAGCCAGTAAGTCAGCCAATATTTCCTAAAGTGATCCCTTTTTCAGTCATTTCTGTCTAACATATATCAAAATTTACCTTACATCCAATGCAGCATAAAGAAATAGCCAAATTACTACTACTTCTTATGTTTCCCCATCACCTTTTTAAAGCCTTATTTTATTAAAATATAACATTATCCTTGTACTAGTGAAGCAGATACTAGCATATCAATGATATTAAATTACTAGTAAGGATTCCTGAACGTAATGAAAACTAACCATACTTCTGTTTATTATCATCACATTTAGTTCTTCATCAACCACACCACAGGAGCAGAGACTTTTAGCAGCTGCAGAGCCTTTGGCAGTCGTCGCATAGTTCTACAGCTGGATAAAATATCCACAGGCTGGCTCAAAGAAAACATTTGACCTTGAGGTACAACAGATCCTCTTTGAAACAAACTTTCTCCTCCTAAGCAATCTGAAGACTCAGCCTCTAGAAGTGAATCTGCAGGTATTAGACATGAAGGGGAAAAAAATCCTTTTGAAATAAGAGGGGGGTTGGGGGAAACCAAGCATACTCAGTTCCAGATCAGATAATAATGGTTCAGAAAACAGTTCACTATTTGGTAAGATTAATGCTAACATTTTTCAGCTTTTCTTTTGTGCCACAGAAGGGTGGAAATTATGAGTTGAAGAAATTCCTATGCTCTAAATGATTTATCTGCCATCATGTACCTCTGTGTCTTTTCCATTACAAAAAACCTGCTCAAAGGCTAAATACATTTTCCCAATAATTTCATCACATGTGTTATCATGGTATATTTCCTGCAATTCTCTGCACTTCACAAGGTTATTGGCTGTAACCAAATGACTTAGATTAGCACGTACAAATCTCAGAGGCACTAAAACAAAGTATTTGATTTTCTAGGTTTCAAAACTGTTTAGTTTATGTTGCCCATAAATTCCCCTAATTCGTATTTTTCCCAAACAAGATCAAAACTATTTAAAACATTAGCCAGCCACTTTCATACCAAAAGTTGGAAAAAAACCCAACCCAGCAGCACTTTTTATAACAAGCCTGTGTAACAATAAAGTACATAACCTGCACTCTAATACATGATTTGGATATTAACAGCCCCATTTAACCTATGCAATAATTCAAAGAGGCCAGTAAATCTCATTTTAAGGCCTAGTATGAAGAACACCACAGTCACAAAACACTACACCAGAATGCACTCTCTCAGCTGGCTGCCATTTGGTGCAGACCCTACATTAGAGCCCAGGCAGACCAGGAATAATATGCCCCAAGCCTGTCATGCCTCAGTTAGCATAAAGTGCATTAATCTGATGTTAACCCTATGTCACATGCCCTGCCTGGTTCAACAGAAACGTGACTGATGCTCACACCTGAGCCAGATCAGACATACACAGGTAAGTGAGACAGCGGTGCATGGAGCCAGGATCAAAGCTCAGGGAATTACGGCTTCATCAGACACAGGCAAACACTGGGGATCCTTATGGCCAACTATTTTGGAAAGGCTGCATCAGTGCAAAGAAACTGCTGATAGATGAATAGGAAATAAATCTGAGACAATGAAACATTCTTATAATAATCTCAGAACTGCCTGGGGGTTGTGCGAGTCTTGTTTCTACTGAACAGTCGTGTGTTCTGAAAAATCCACGAAGCCTGTTAGGCATCACTGGTGGAGATTTTATTTATGTGCAGATCTTACCATGTATGGTAAGAAAAGATTGAGAGGTAAGTAACAAAGCGGGTCAATGAATTTGATAAAGAAGGCTTTATAGGGCTTTTCAAAACATATTTGCTGAACTTGAGTTTGATGAGCTCCTCCTAATCTAAAAGTATTACAGAGTTTTGAACTTCTAATAAACTGAAGAATAAAAAACCACATTTTTTTTCAGGCAAAAATAATAATCTATGAATGTAACAAAAGATCAACAAAGTGTGGGAGAAAGACCTGAAGATGTTAAAAAGCATCAGTTCAAGTTTATGAAATAAGCATTAGAAAAGTTTCCAGACCATAGCATGAGTACGTAAAACAGATGAACTGGGAAGGTGAGCTTTTTGGGACAGTCTGCTGCAGAAGTGGAATTTCCGAAAGTACTTTCTGCATTGTAGAACCATGAATTTACATGCTTAAACTGCCTTGGGTACTGAAGGATGAAACTTGAACAACAAATTATCAGAAACCCAAATTATACAGAACTACTGGTAGGATCCACACATCCACTGTAGAGGATGAAGATCTCAAACATTTATCAGGTTGATGTCAGACACTTACTTCGGATCACATCTCTGCCATGAACTCAGCATTGATAGTGAGTAAAGGTTTTGCCAAATAATTTGCTAGACAAATTCAGGGACCTTTTAACACAAGATTACCAGACAATCAAGTAGTATTAGAAAGAAAATTACTGGACAATGAAGAAATTGAGTCCCATAACAGCAGTTCACTGTATTGGTGAGCATAGCAGACTACTTTATCCTTAAAAGCACATTAGTTTCCAGTTTACTAGAAATTAAAGAGTTTGCAAGTGGTTCAAATACAATTAAGTATAATTAAAAATAATCTTACCTTCTTTTGATCTTCTAGTTTGTGACTTACTGGATTCCTTCCATGTTTGTTCATCTCTGAAGATAAATCCATCACATTCACTCCTTGCCCTTCAAAATGAAATCGGTTCAGCAATACAGCAAACTAATCCAAAAAATAGGGGCTACAAACACAGAGACATGGTGTTTTTTTCCATCACACACCATCTCTGAGCATCAATGACTTGGAGAAATGACTAAGAAACCCATTGATTGAGCTGAGGAAAACTTTGCAGTTCACTCTTGAGACTTTCCAAATCACCATAGCGTTTTAAAAAGCTGATGCTTAAGAAGAGAAATATTCATCCGCTGCTTTTAACTCCAACTGCTATCTGTGTCTTTCTTCACAGGTTTCCATTTTACAGAAGGTTACATCCTGACTGTGAATCTGTTGAGAAAAAAATCGTCAAGATTGATTAGCGATTTGCTGTCACTCTTTGTAATGATTATCTGTCTTCCTCAGGTGTTTGCGGACAGGGCAGGAGGGTGGTGTTTGTCTTGGTTTTGGGGTTTTTTTGGTTGGTTTGGGGGGTTTTGTTTGTTTGTTTGTTTTTTAGTAACTAATACTAGGTTTTGATTTAATACTTGGCAGGATGATCCTATGCATTTTTCACCCAGGACTTAAAGGCAAAACATGCTGTGGTACATGGAGGGATCTCCTTTTTTGATAACACTGAATTTAAAAACAAACAAACAAAAATCAACCAAAGAAAAATGCCTAGTCCCAGCACTAAAATAGCAAGCTTTATTTTTGTGATCCAGTTATAAACAGGAGAAAGACTTAAGCTGTTACCACATGTTGGGTGATCCCACAAGGGTGGTATAAACACAACAGTGAGACAAAAATCAAGAGCTCAATATTGATACAAAGAACCACTGACAGCATATTACGCTATGAGATACAATATCTCCTTCAAACCAAATAGTGTTCCAACAGAGAATAAAAACTGATTATTCTCAACACCAAAGTGTAAGGCACCTACTTCTTATCCATATTTATCTTCACGTACATTTGAACACGATATCAAAGGACTAATCATGCAATAAGGACAAGTCTGTTCCAAAAATAACTAGAAGCAAGCAGAAGATGCATCTGCCTTATGAAATCATAGAAATATAAACAATTGTACACGAAGCTACTACATGAGAGAACGCATACCCAGGCAGAAACTTGTTTCCCAAACACAGCTTTAGCCTGATACATCTCACCTAAGCATATAACCAATTTTGCTTGCTACTCTAACTTTTGAGAATCACTTCCTCCTGCAAATGACACAGATAAGCATTATATTATAAATACACTCACGAAAGTAGACTCAAATGCTTAGAAAGCATCCTTCTATTCATTATTTAGAGCATCCTGGGGAAGTCAGTGAAATAAATAACAAGACTGTAATGCATGTTAACTGCCCAGAAAATAGAAGGTAGTCATTAAAACTGCACTGTTAAAATCTTCCATAAACTTAGAATTTTTATTGGATTAAGAAGCAGATTAGCTTCAGTAGTATGCTATAACCTCCCCAAGCACACCCAGCTTTTCTCACCCTATTTCCACAGAGGTGCAGCAGGACAGTGCCAGCCATCGTGCTCGGGCACAGACCGTCCCCAGGCCTGCCCAGAACCTCACAGCCACAACCTGTGATTCCCCCCATTTGATGGTTTCAGGCATCCACAAAATCCACAAGTCCGTAAGACCAGGATGCAGGGATATGAAACATGAGGTACTGCTGCAGCAATCAACATCTGGATTTACACTTGTAACAATCCTAAAGCTCAGGTAAGTCAAAATCAAGCTGTTAAGAACCAGCCGTTTCCCTGGTTCATTTCATGGTCAGACATGTAAATTATATTACTCCCCATGCCTGGTAATTATGCTATACTAGGCAATTAAGCTATTCTGTGGAACTGTATGGTGTTTTCTAGCCAAAGTTGGACAGAATGCAAATAATTTTGTTTGGACTGCCCTCATTACTTTTAACATGCAAAGCACAGGGTGGCAATTCTTGCTCATTCCATTCAGCACATTGTTCCATGGTCTTCAGCCTTTTCAACATAAACAGCTGTAATTACATGCTCTTGGCTGGCAATTTTTTTTTTTTTTTGTCACACGATTTATTATTCACGATTTTACACTGATAGTTGACATACACACAATAGCAGAGTAAAATATCCAAAGAGTCCTAGAAATCCTAATGATCACACACTAAATAACATAGATTTTACTAGGTCATCTACAAATGTGAAAGGCAAGATGAATTAGAGCTGTTTTACAATTTTATTCCCTTTACAGACACATAACAGTCATTCAATAATCTCTAATCATTTACAGATACTCATAATAAAATAGTCTGGCAGATTAAGCATTCAGCACTGCAAACACAGGCCTAAGGGAAGTGAGCAAGCTATCCAAGCTAGGAGCATCCTTAGACTTTTTTGTTAAACAACACAAGGAGGAAAATATTTTGCAGAAGTATTTCTGACTGGGGGTTAGCAACTTCCTCCTCTAGAGATGTGCCATGGAAGGCATTCAGGGTGAATAAGCTTCTGGTTTATTCTGGTTTATATATCTCTATTACTTGCCTAAATTCATGTGGACTTAATTCAGTTGAAATGTACCTGAAAGAACTTTTTGTTTTACTTCACTATGAGCTACATGTTACTCATAGACTAAGGGGGGACAACCCCAGATTATATTCTGAGAATTAACCAGAGCTATCCTTTCTCTACTACAATTATTATCAACACAGGTAGTTCTTGAAAAGTTCACATTGATAGGATTTTCAGGAAGCAACCAGCATCCTCAAGCTCTCTGAAAGCCTCTTCCATATTTTTATTATTATTATTATTATTTTCCCTTCAGTGGCACATTCACTAAATATTTGGTGGAAGTTAACAAATGTCTTTAGAGAGTCTGGATGTTGCAAGTCAGCCTGGTTGGGGAGCAGGGGCAGGGAGGGGGACTTGTAAGTAATTACTGTGTCTTGGTCAGTTTTCATGGTTCTACAAAGAAAAAGTTGCTCTATAACATAACCTTAGAAAAAATCTAGATAATGAGTTTTTTTCCTGGATTTCCTCCCATTGCCCGTGGCCTTCTGATGTATTAAAATTCCATGACTTCATAAGGTGCATTCTGATGGCTACCTAGGAGGTTGCACACCAAAACACTGCTCTCTGGTAGTTATCGTTGGCAAGGATGGGGAAGAGGGGTACATTAGAGGCCCCACAGATTAGTCTCCTTTCCAGAATCTTATTGTGCTCACATGGACATTCTCAACTTTTGCAACACCATTAAAGTGACTTTGCAGTGAGCTTGAGGCAGGTGCAGGTATGAAACCATGGCTGCAATTTGTGCTCTTCAATTTTTCTTGTTTATGTACAGGATAAGCCTCCTGAACTGCATCCTGAGTATTATCAGCTGCACTGATAAGGTTTTATGGTTAAGAGCATTTGAGAGTTATGTTTTCATTAAAGCATTTCTGGAAGTATTGATACAGAAAATGTTTTCTGGGTATGCTGATAGGAAAAGCCATGCAAATTTTAGAGGGAAACCATACCAATTTTCAGTGTTAATACATCATTACCAAAATGGAGCTTCTACTTTACATGCAGTTATAACAGTGATGTGGAATTTGGGGACTGGGAGGGAGCAGAAATTGAAGACAATACCTGTTCACCTCTTTCACACACAATAGTGTCTATGCCAGGATCAAAAGCAAGTGTCAGCTGTTAAATCTTAGCAGACAGCTAAAGAAAATGCAAGATACAAACCAGCCTTAGTTCCTGTCCATCAGTGTTGCCAGGGATGGCAGCACAGCTCAGAGAAGAGGTTGGGAGAATGTCAAGGCCCCATGAGTCCCTTGAGATGAGCAGTGGGGCACATTCTTGTGTGAGGCGTCCTCTGCCCCACTGTCTTTGGGGTTGATTCTTCAGGCAATTGCAATAAAAATGAGGCTCACCACTAAAATTTTACAAAGTTTTGTAAAGTTATTCAGCTCCACATTGAAGACAGGCAGTTCAGGGATATCAGAAATGTGACTTCCATCCTTGACACGCTCCTAAGAAACCTCTAGGTGATGTGTCACCACAGTATGGCTCTAATAACTTACCCATAGCAATAGCTTCACAATGGCCTCAGAAAAGCTTACCTCTAATCATGAAAGCTTCTTAGCTTTCTTTGTAGTCTTTTCCCACAGGGAGAAAGCATTTAGGGTCTCTGTGTGGGTCTAACTGCAAACATAATGATCAGACACACAGAGAGTTATCAGGAAAAGAAGATGATGTTGACTCTTGGCGGATTTGAGAGCAATGCCAAAGAACACTGCTTTTAGCCAGCACTCAGAATGAGAAGCCAATATCTGTTCTCTGCAAACATGTATGACAGAAGTGCCATAGAAAGGCTTGCCTGCACCAGATAAAAGCAGCCTGGGAAGGCAGCTGGTAAGCCAACAAAATATCTCTAAGCAGTGACGCTTGCCTACAGAATTATTTATTCTGATACAAAATGAACTCTCATCCAAAAAGCAGTAAAACTGGTCCAAATACGCTCCTGATTCGCAGCAATACAAAAAGCTGCAGTGTATACAGCTCTTTCTAATCAATGCAATGGTGTTGACTCAGGTTAAAAGCAACCACGTAAGGACAAGTCCAGAGATGGTATTTCCTTTAAGTGCATGTGTGGCTGAAACATTTTGTCTTATTTCTGTAAGTGGTGTCATCCCATCCTCTGCGTTTCTTCATAGGGCAAAACTCCTTTTCAGCACAGAATGCTATGTTGGAGTCATCACATTATCAGTGAGGATAGAATTACAGTTGTTTGCATTGTCCCTGGCTCTAACCAATGCAAATTATTACGTTTATTTTCAGAGTTGTACACATTAAAGAAAAAAATAAAGGGGAATCAAATACTTATTCTGTCATTGCTGTTCTGCAAAACATGATGCTAATTGCCTCTACATCATCAGACTGAATGCACTAGTTAAAACTGGTTCATATAGTGATTTCGCAAGCAAATACAAAAATATATGTATTAAGAGACTGTTCTAGATCCTGATATTCTCAGAAACCATTGCTATAACTGATACAGCAACTCAAACCCTTTTAGCTTTCTCAAATCCTTTTGGCTTTTACAGCAACCTCCATCAAACAGGCTGAACGTTATGCACAGAATTTAGAGCTGCTATTACGTGTCAATTTTATTTCAAACTTGGAACCAATACCAACCAATACCAGACAGGAATGCCTTCTCTCTTCCATCATCCAATTCTTTGGCCATTGAGCATCAGAGATAAAGAAAGCATAAGAACAGGAATACAATGTACATTTTTGAGAGATAGTCCAGTCCAGTCCAGCCTTTTACTACAGTCTGTCTTAAAGATGCAAAATGAGGGATGACAGTTTTGTTGCACGCACAGTACTCTGTGCCAGGATACATAAGTGAGCATCAGATCTAAATGAAATTTGGTTATCTTACCCAACTCTGTCCTGCTACATACGCAATCTTTTGAGCGATACATAAAATGTCTACATTTCAATGTGTCTTATGGCACTTCTGCAGAGGTGCTGCACTGAAATTCCAGCTTGAATAGTTATCTCAATTCCATCTCCAATTTCAGTGGGATATTTCTCCCATTGTTGTCCAAAGTTGTTTTGAATATTTGTCTGTACTGTTGAAATAGATACAATGTCTTCTCGTGAAAACAGTATGGTGTAATTTTTTGCATTTATAATGTTTGGGAACCAATAGAAAGAATGAATATTCCTTATTTGTGTACCTGGTAAATAGTTTACCATATTTGTATTATTATTTATAACACTGCATGTACAACAACAGAGCTACCTTGAAAAAGAAGAAAGATACATACTCTGCAGAACCTACCAACAATCCAAATGGGATATAAGAAAAAAAGACAGCACTGAGCTGGAAACGAAGGGGAAGATAGAAAGCATATTCTCATATTCAGGTATACTATGGAAAGAGTGGGCAAGAAAATACAATTTAATCAAAAAATGCAAGTACACCTATATGGATTTTAAATAGGTTTCTTATAAGGAGACTGTTTCAGTTAATGGGACAGAGAAATTTATGAGGCTCATGAGAAAGAGAAAGGCTAATCGAAAATAGTAGAGAGCTTGCATACCTTTGAAATTTTGTTTCCTAGGGAGCTATTAAGCCTTCCTTTCTGTTGCTTTTAAGTTTTGATTTGCAGGCTGAAAAAAAGATGCAGCTGATCTATGCCTGAGCAGTGGCCATTCTTCGGGGACATTTAGTCATCTACAGCTATTGCTCTAACCAGTTTGCCAAGACACCGGAAATCCCAGACAAATTACCAAATACTTCTTTTTGTCCACTTTACAAAATTTCCAGGAAGAAAAAGGCATTGTGCTTTGGGAAATATCTAGATATATGGTAGTCCTATGGAGACTAATATATCTGGTATTTCTCAATACCCCACATATGCTACCACTCCACGAATGGCAATGCTGTCCGAGGGCAGATGTACTCTCTCTGATTCATAGGCTATGAGTAAGAGAAACAGGAGCACAGACTAAAGTTTCACATATGTTGCTGTTTTGAGCAATTTATCTATTCAGACACAGAAACAGCATACTGAAGATTCACCAGTTACTCTTACATGAAACAGTTAAATCCACTTCCCCTACCTTACTGGAAATGAGGACTTATACTCCCCACTTTGATAAATCTAAATCCTTAAATCTTAAAAATACCATTAAATCACACAGACTCTCTTGGTCTACCATGACTTGCTAAATAACTCTGTTGGATCAAAGAGCCAGCTGCTTTTTCAGAACCTTTTTAACTCTATGCCTGTTACAAGTGATAGAGTAAAAAATCATACCTATCTTCGCAGAACATGTCTCTGACAATTTCACGGGTGCTTCAGAATTGCCAATTAATTATTTCAATATTTGTTTAGCAGCAGCATTTTCAGGTGAACCCCATACTTATCCCTAGAAATTACATACGGGTGCTGATTAAACACTGCAAGCAATGCTCCACTACATCTGGCGCCTCAGTATTCTATCCATGTCCAGACTAGTCTCTTGCAATTAATTCAATTGATTCAAACAAATATGTGGCTGAAACAACAAACAGCTCCTAGAGACTGCAGAGCAGAGATATAGCTGACCAAATGAGACAGCTGGTTGAGGGGAAGGAAATAAAAAAAGGGGGGGGATGCAAAAGGATTACAAATATTTTTTTATAGAAACAGATTCAAGTAACAAAAAATATTAAAATATCTGAAGACAAAAAGCAGCAGTAGCTGGTGCATCTTAATCATAAACTAAAAAGATGACCTTTAATGGTGGAAGTTTATTCATCTTCACAATAACAGGATCACAAACCTGTTTAAATTTGAGCTGGGAAAGACCTTCTAGGTAAGTTAGCTTCCTGATCTGCCAGTACAGAATAAATTACTACAGTGTATTTTCTAATGTTTTATTCTGGCATTACTTTAAATTCCCAAGTGACATGGCTTACAGTGTTTCTCACAGGAGAATATTAAACAGCCCAATAGGTCTGAATACTCTAGGAAGTTTCTTAAAGGCAAGGTATATCCACTTAATTTTTAAACTGAATTTTACATTCTTCAAACAATCTGTATAAATCTTTGCCAACACAGGCAATTGCTCACTCCATATATTTTTACGTACTGATTGTATCCTCACAGTTTTGAACACGTTCAAGAGTTTCTTCTGTTAACATGAGTATTTAAGCGAACTCTTATTTAGACTCAAGTTTGGCTTATCTAGTTCTCGATCCATCCAAGTAAAACTCAAATAGACCTTGAGAATACCAAATATACAACTGCATTTCAGGATGTCAAAGCACTTCGTCAATTGTTCCCGAGAACCTCAAAGCTGAAAGTCCATTCAAAAGTTACTTTGAAAGAGCTTTAACTAAAAATAACATAGGACTAGAAACACAGGAATATCTAGACAGTCCTAAGCTTTCCTGAAAATGCAGAACTACAAAGGGTTTGAGGTAACACATAGGAAATAATCCTAAAAATCTTATATAGCTGTCGGCATATGATTACCACCAACTATGTATTAGCTCCTTGTAGCTATGGGAAGTAAATGGCTTTGGGTCTACTTAGACCAGAACATATGTCCACTCTTGAATGTCCCAAAATATGTCAAGACAGTAAGGTACTCAAAGTACAATGTCACGCTCCACTTGAAATCTGCGTCTCCGGGAAGAACAAAGTACCCAGTGTCTGTGAAACTGTCTTGGGTGGCGATTCATCTGAACACACACAGATGCACAAGTCTGAGCTAATGGCTCAGTGGTGTCTCTGTAGTTTGAGGAAATAAATAGGTATTTTTAGAATGGGATTCTTCTCATCCAAAACAGCTCAAATGAATCATGACTTAAAAATCCCTACCTCTTTCCACTGACTGCAGAAAGACAACATGGTGACTATGTAAGGCACAGACATTTGATGACTGATATACAAAATCAGGTGAGAGTAACCTCTTCCTTCAGACCACACTTCTTAAGGGACAGAATACATGATGTTGATACATTCAAACCAATAGAAAAAAAAAAGAAGCCTAAACACACTAATACATCTGATCAAGTCCTACTGAAATAATTCTATACAAGTAACCTACCAGCCATTAACATCTCTTCATTCAAAGTGGAGTGGTGTCTTACTGCAGGAACATCTGATTTTTTCCTGCTTTGTCACAGCTGAAAATTTTGGTTGCTCCAATAAGTGAGCTACTCCTTTCACAAAAAAGTTGCCTACAACAATCCCTTCACTGAGAGCTATTCCTCTTCTTCCTTAAAAGTTGAATTTTAACTTGGCAAACAGTTTTTCAAAAGTCTTACAAAAAAAGCCTTATCTGATTCCTTTTCAGTATGAAAGGCACAAAAATACCTCTTAAGTACTCCAAACCATATCCTGTTTTTTATTTATATTAAAAAAAGTATCGTACAGCTACTCAAATCAATGAGAAGCCTTATGAAAGCAAAAAATAGGCCCTTCACTATTTTCTTTTAAACCTTAGAAACAGTTTTGAGAGTTGTTTTACCCCTCATTATGCAGAATATTTTTCTGACACAGTGTTTTCTTGGTAGACTTAGCTTGTCTATTTCTGTAACATAACACTGTGAAGATCATCTCCTTTTTGCATCATACAAGTTACCTGCCCTGAAAAAATAGCAATAGCAACTGTAACAATCCTATGACTTCTACCTGTGTAGATACCCCTCCTTGTATCTCAGTAATACGGATCCCTGACCTAGCTACAAATTCTCTCCTCACCCATATCCTGTGTTTATATTTAGAGGTTCTGGGATTCTTTGTCACACTGTGAGATCAGAGAAATTTAAATCAAAGGCTGTGTTTGCAACATGTTTTATAATACAATTTGTAATATCCTCTACTGTTTACTGCATAAATTACATTAACATTGTCTGTAGCACTTTTTATTTTGTTCCTCACTTCTAAGCAATTTTTAACATCATGCAAACATATAGTACCACAGATTTTCCTCAGATCCTGAAAGCGAAGCTCTAACAGTGCATTGCTGCTTATTGTTAATCAACCTTCATCCAAGTTGATTATGGGATCTATTATTTAGAAAGTATTACTTTCCCTACTTTTTGTCCCTGAAAAAGGTATGGCCAAACTTGAAACATGAGTTTTTTAGACTGTTCTTAAAAGCTAGAACAACTGTAAAAAGGACACTGTTTCTTGACTCATTAGTGCAACTATTTTCATTTACATCAGAGATTATTTTAGGGTGAAATTCACCCTGTGAAAAGGAGTAGCAGACCTCCATATCACTGATGGTAAGTTTAGCTTGCCCATAAAGCTTAGACAACACAAGCTTAGTTAAGACTTTGGCATCGCTTTGGATTTCAAGAAATACACTTACGCAGTCTATAGTCTGGCTATTTCAGACTTCCCCTTGACTTTGCTAATGGTCAGCATTCTAGGAATAATGTTTTAATCCTCCCTTAAAAGTATCATAAACAGCCTGTCCTTGCATTGCCAGTACAGAAGTTTCAAATTAACAAATTACTACAGTTTAGCCCTAAGCCTCTAAAAATATTTAGAAATAAGCACTAACATGTACAGAGCAACAAATATTACCCTTAGCAGCCTTTCCTCAATGAGTCCAATAACTCAGAGAACAATACTGCTAAATCTCCCTTCCCTCTTGGTACCGCAATGGCTACACGTATAGTGCTGATCTACAACTCACCCGGTTTGAAAGCTTACCAGAGGGTATGTTCCTCTTTTTAAACAAACACATGTTCCAGCCCTTCAAAAAGTGCCAAAAAATTAGCTAAGTATGTTTGAAACATGCAGTAATTAAAGAAAAAAGGAATGCTAATTAACAGTGCAAACAATTCTTATTTTCTCTGTTGAGACAGCTGTCATGCAATTTGCCCTCCCAATTATTAAAACGTGACTCATGTCACAAACACGCTGCTGAATTAGACCACAAACGTGCACTGCTTGCACTGCTGTATTTACATCTAAATATTGTCAGTCTCCCAGACATGATTGGTAATCACCACACAGAACATGTATCATTCAAAAGATAAACAAATGTGAAGGTCAGAGATCATCCACATTGACAAAATAAGCACAATTACTTCATGTGATCAAACACATGTGGACTGAGTCTATTAAGGACTGTGTTTAGCTGGATAATATCTGCATCTCATCTGTATAATAATCTGAATTTACCATTAGCATTACTAATAATCACAAAGCATGTGTGAAATAACTCTGAAAGAGAGATTTAGCAGCTGGGCTGAGCATGTATTTTAAGAAAATCTGGTTTCTGAAATTATAAACTCAAATTTAATTAATTTGTTCACCAGATGCTCAGACTGGTAAAGAGAAGATTGAAACAGTTCTGTAAAATGTACTATATACCCTATCGCAGAAAAAATTCTGCCTGAAGAACTTTCTGCAATTAATTGCATTATATAATTGTCTGCAAATATTTAAAAGTTTCACCCTAAAAAGATGTCCCAGTCCTGTTCATTTTCAACAGCCAATAAAATTTCAGGAGTAAGAGGATAATTCTGAACATATTAATACATCTGAAAAGACAGCTAATATACATAGAATATTATTGTTATGCACAAAAATACTCCACAGGTTTTTTTGCAAATTCACAAATTCCATGACTGTTATTACATAGCATGCACACAGATCTCAGATGCAATATCTCAATGTTTATATTTACTTCAATTGCTTTTCCATAAATAAACCCAACTTTTTCTTTTAATTGTTTAGATGAAGCAGCCTAAACAACCGCAACCAAAATAAAGATTGTTACAGTTATTACTGTATAATACTAACAACCACCTTGAAATACTGGCACAATATAGATGTGTTTTTAAAAAGAGAGCACTGAACCCCAAATCCAGCAAATTTATACAAAGCAGCATGATATGAATGATGCCTCATTTTCTAGAGGCTTATTATACATACCGGATAATGCAGTAAGAATGCATAATTTTTCATCTTGTCACTGTGAGATTCTGCATGAAAATACTGCATTATTACTACTTACACATTTCTACATTCTTGCTGTTTGTAGATTAAAAAAAATAATAATTTTAAAGATCACAGAAGTGGAGGTTAGGATAGAAGAAAAGGCTCAGAAAACAATGTCTCTGCCCAAGGAGTAGATCACATTGCACTGATAGAAATTTAATGGTTCTTCAGGAAGCATAATGAACAACCTTATCTCAGGAGACCTCTGTTCTCTACACACATCAAGAGTGGTGACAGCTCATCCTTCCCAGAAACCAATACCAGGAGAAAAGCGTGCTGCCTGAGAGCGTTAAACCTACGGCATGTTAAACGCCTGCTGTCATCAGAAACATGTATTACCACGCAGCCTACCAAGCTAGCTCAGATACTGCAATTCACACAGAGCCCTTTCTCATATTTCTCAGCAACACGAATCGAGAACATCTCTGTTCAATTTGAGCATGTTTGCCTTTACTAGCCTGGCAGCCCACTGCCTAATTCCCCATACCACTGTATCACAAAGCCAAGCCTGGTCTTTTCTTGGCAGGTGGTGGGGAGTCGCTCAGGCAGCGAAGGCAGTCCCCTGGAGTGGAAGGGAATACACTGCTTTATCCTGCCAGATTAGCAGTGGCATTGATTGGCTGCGAGACTGTTCTGCGCAGACGTCCTCTAGTAGAAGGTGGATCTCTGATATTGAACCTTTAAGTACAGAAATAAAAGGGAAAGCTGTGAAATATTTGGGGTTACAGAAGTATTTGAATAAGCTTTCTCCAAAACAAGAGCAGAAAGCAAAACAGCCTAACTCAGCAACTATGCATTTGCGCACACAACATTCCTAGATAATAGGAAGCAGAACACAGTCTTTTGCACAAGAATCATCATGAAAATTCATGACCTGGTCAGTCAATGTAACTGAAGCAAGCAAAAGGCTCTGTGCTCTATAAGAGCTTGAGAAAGGGAGGGGTAAGCAAGTTTTGTAAGCAGTAAAACATACTCCTGTAGACTGTAAACAAATATTGGGGAAAAGACAGCCCCAACCACCTCAGCTAGATATCTAGATAGATCAGCTAGATATCTATGATTAACTTCTTAGTACCAGCAACAAGTTCAAACTGTAATCTAGTATCTGCAGTCTGGAGGAAGTGATTCTTATTGCTATAAGATAGGCATTAATTGACTCAAGGTTTAGCTATACTGCATAAGATGCTATTAACACTCCAGTGCAGCGCTGGACACCCACACAACACATCAACACCTTCACTAGAACAGTTACTTTCTGCTCTTAATTTATCTGAACTAATACATGAAGCAAACATCACAGAGCAATGTCAAGCTCTTTCTTTATGAGCCATAAAAGCAACTGTTATTGACAAGTAAAAAAAAAAACAAAAACCAACAACAAAAAAACCAAACAAACCAAAACAAAACCAGAAAACCCAAACCAAAAATCATGTTTAAAGAAATTAAAAAAAAATCTGGTTAAACTGTTAGGGTCTCTGCATTAGAAATGCACTTGTTTACCCTGGACAAGCTTATTCCTTTGTAAGGGCAAAGAAAAAAAGTGTCATGACTCCTCTCCCCCATCCCTTTTCTTTTTACCCCTTAATGAAATGAGTTGAAACAAATAAACGCAGGCTATTTTCATGACTGCCTCATAAAAATAGCAGTAGTAACAAAGATAGCTTATCTGTGCAGTTTACCACGGATGTTAGTAGCGCAAAGTCAAAATGCAGAGACCCATATTATAATTTATGATCTGAAATTGTTTTCATTAAGTACCTACAGTGACATTTCTCTGCATAATATTTTCAAGAACAAAACATCATCAAAACAGTATCAATGTTTTATAAGCAAACCACTTTCTGTTCCAGCTTCTATAATCAGGCTAAGCAGCATCTTAGCAGCCATTTGCACTTACAAGAACAGTTTTCTATCTCCACATGAAATGGTGAAAGAATTAATGATGGTGACCATGAGATTCAAATTTCATCACCTTGATTTGTGAGCTCTTTCTTTCCTTTACATAAAAATTGTTGTTGAGCTGGATAAACCATAGAACATCCTGTTCTTCATTAGTACAGAATGAAAAATGAAATGGAGAAAGATAGTCTCCATCCTGTTCACAGCAGGCAACCATCCACAGTGAAAAAAAAAAGCTACCATCACAAAAGCAGGTATTAACTAGCAGTTTTAGCAGAGCCAAGAGGCGAGCTGGAAGCTGGAGGCAAGCCATCTAGGACAGGGCAGAAGCACCGGCGGGATAACTTGCAGTACTGCTGCCCACAGTGCATATGTTCTGTGGGTTAGGGATCAGGCAGCACTGTCAATCTGGCCCCTCAGAGGAGCCCTAAGTTCTCTTGCACAAGTATTTAGAAATAACTCACTGTTTTCATGATAAATAACTTCTCTTATATTCCATTTATATCACGCTTTTCACCAGGCAATTTTCAAGTGGTTAATATTAATTAGCTCTCAAAAGGCTCCTATGAAGCATTTCAAGAACAGAGACAATCATTTCACCCACACTTCTATTCTCTGTGGCACAACGTGACAGCTTCCTAAAGAGCAAAATATAATAATGGAGAACTTAAAGCTGCTGAGGCTAAGTTTTCTTAAGCTTGGATTTTCAAAGCCCCATTCAAGGCCCCAGCTGGGCTCCTGTGGGCTTCTTTGAAGATTCTAGCTTTCCTAATGAACCCAAGGTTCTTTTTGCAAAGAGAAAACAAAAATTTCAGTTTTGTTAAACCGTATTAAGCACGTACCTTTTCCCCATCTTTGTGTTTTTGGTTGTTTGGGGTTTTTTTGAAGGTTGTGTACAGTACTTATGTTTTCTTTGTTCTCAATGAATATTTGGCACTCTCCCACTTTCTAGAAGCATAACCTATTACTACATCTCAAATTTAGCAGTACGTTTTCTATTTTCCTTCATGTAAAATTCAAAATAGGAAATTAAAATCATATACAAAACCAGGATAGATTAAGAATAGTGAAGGAAAAAATTGTAAGACTATATTTCAAGTGTCTGAAAAATGCACAGCCAAACAGTACCTGGCAGGTAGACTGTAAGTAATATTGCACAGCTGGTTTGCATTTAAAAGGCTTGATGTACCAACAATGATAATTTATAGTTATTTGCTATTAAGACTTTTTTCCCTGTTCATCTCTGATACTATGATACACTAAGTCCACTTTTTAAAATGGGAAACAGTGCAGACTTTAGCATAAACACCAGGAAGTGCATTGGAGGAGCAACAGAAAAGGATTTCAGACTCTTCAGAACAGCAAAATACTGTTTGAAAACATCTAGTGTGGGTATGGATGCATAGATGAATTATCAGTAATGAAAGGAGTAGCTGATGCTAATAATGAAGTTAAATTGGTAAAATAACCACTTAAAATGTCATCTTTAATTAAAATGCCAATTAGAGCAAAGGGTTATTAAGATACACATTGGCTGCTAAAAATGATGCATCCTAGTTCTTTTACATGATGTCCTTTCTTCCAGCATCCCCCAACAGTAAGAGTTTTTACCCAAAATAAAACCGGGCTCTCATTGCCTTCTTTTAAAACACTTTGCATTCAAACTGTTCCATAAGGCAAAAATAATGGTGCTACAACACAAAAAGAAATTAAACAGATTTTAAGACAGAGAGATATCGAACTCATGCAAAAAAAATGAAAGAGCAAATATGCTAGCCTGAGGGTAACTTGGAACAGCAGCTGATATGAAATGCAGATCCTCCTTCCCAGCCCCCTGCCTTTGGAAGGAAGTCTTCCTCAGATTTCAGAGCTTGTGTAACGCGGAGCCAATGAAACATTATAATCTGCTAATGCTTATTACCACTGATTCACAGGACTTCCTCTCCCTTCAATTAACCCACATCACATAGATCACCATGGTTTACTAGACGATGCACGAGGATGAGGATTACACTACAACTGACATAAGATAACACACACAGTAGAAACAGAGCAATAACGCTTCCAACAACCCCTATAATTGGAGCTGAGATGGTGTAATGACAGATCTATTAGCACTAGGTCAGTGGAAAGATACCTAGGTTTCAAGCATACAAGGGGCAGTTTTCTGGCCTGCCCAAAACCACATAATTCTGTGATTTTTTTTTTTCCCCCCTGTTGACTTCAGTAGGCTTTCAATCAAGACAGTGTTGTTATTTCGGTATCTCAGTATTGCTACATTCAATCACATCAAGCAACAATAAATCCATGCATATAAAGTAGTCCACTAATCTGATATCAGGCTGCTTTCCTCCTCTTTCCCCAAACCCAAAATTCAGCAAAAAGAAACATAACTCAGAGAAACTTCATTCACAAGTCTGAAAACAGGTTTCCAAATCCAGAAAGTAGCTGCTAAACGAACAAACATGCACATATACATAATTACTTTGTTTCAACGCATCCACTTCTTTAGTTTCATCTCAACCTAGCCTTGCCTTACTTTGCCACCAAACTTTCTTATGCTGCTTCATTTTATGATCTCACTGGACAAATGCAATTTATTTCCTGAATACATGAGCCAACTAATCTGTTCATGGCCTGATCAGCCTTACCTCCTATAGTTTTACCTTCCAGGGTGAACGTTCTACTGGTAAGATTAAGCTACTAAAAATGATGTAAAATTACTAAAATGAAGGACTAGATGACTCAAACTGTCTCTATAGTTTTCTCATGGCACAAACCATGAAAAACAAACCAATGAACTAACATACTCAGTGCCTATTCATCACCTTTGTTTACAGCTTCTTTCTCTTCTATAAATTCACTTCAACACCATGCTATATTTCTAATAGATAATATTAGAAAATTCATAAATCTCACACTCCTAAGGTGGTTTAGTTTGGGGTTTTGTTTGTTTGTTTGTTTGGGCTTTTAATTAAACAAATTTTGGAGTGCCTGTATTTTGTTACACTTCTACTTAAAGAGAACACCACTGTATTCCTGACTGTTGTGAACTACTGAGAGAGACTTTACCACTCTGCATCAAAATCTGCAGATCCATCACTGACAATGCTGTAACCCATTTACTATACCTTCTTCCATATTGTCTGTTGGCATTCAATCTGCCCTTTGACAATGAAAGATGCAAACTGAAGAGGCAGACCTACAAAATTTACATTCCACTTAGTTCTGCCTGCCGAAACTCGGCCATGGGGACAAAATCTGGGTGATGCACTCCTGCACTCCAGCCAGGCTATCAAATGTCAGGCAGGTTTTATAAAATATTTGCAGGAAAATAAGTAGGTAAAGGGAGAATAGAAAGCTGTCTGAAAGTTATTACTTTCCCTCAGAAAATTGTTTTCTGAAAGGATCATAAATTGACTACTAATAGACAGGTCACTCTGATAGCTCTTTAATAGTTGGGTCAACAACTGAAAAGAGAACTCAATTGTTTTATCTTTACTGTTGACCTTCTTCAGCAGATGTTTTCTGAGTGCCATAATAGCTGGCTTAATTTGTCTTTATATTCACTCAGTAGCACCATTGTACTTAACAATCTGTGTTTCATGGAGTTATGCTGGAAGTTCAGAACTATGTTGGCCAGTTCACAATACTGAAAATGGCCCTTTCAAAACTACAGTCATTTCAAAACAGATGCTCAAAATTCTGGCAACCATAAGTTAGAGACTAAATCTTCCAACCTAGTCCAGCACAAGCAGAGGAAAAGGGGTAAAAGTCATATTTACACTCAGTGCATTGGCCACAACAGATCCTTACTGAAAATTAAAGTAGTCTAGGGGCTGTTTTAATTTACACTCAACTCCATGCAATTCAAAGAAGCCTGCTTATCAGCCAAGGGACTTGGATGTATAAGCATAGTCTAGCCAGAAGTTACGTTCTGTGAAAATTTCTCTCCAAATCATGGCCTGGCTGGAGAGGAGATAGAGCTACAGAAAAATTCCTCAGGGAACTCCCATCTCTTGGAAGCAGACAGAATTGGGCTTGCAGCTAAATGTATGCTATGATACATAATGCTCTACATCTGAAATACATGCTACAATGTAGAAGTCTCTTGATCCCATGTTTCTTTAGGTGATAAATGGTAATGACTAACTTAATGATGACTAACCTGAATAATGGCAACTGAGAAAATACAAGTCTTTTATTCTTCCTATTACAGTAATTAAAAAACCTGAAAAACACTGACCTCTCACTACAAAAATAAAGTAGCATTACTGTAAATATACTTGCACTGGAGTATTTTTGGAGTACTCTAGTGAAAACAGACAGGGCAAGAGCTGTTTAAGATCAGAAAGGTTTCAGTATCTAATAGAATATTGAAGAAGTGCATCAAAACAAGCTGCAATGGCTAAATAAAACTTCAGTACATCAGAAACTTCCCAAGAAAAGCAAGCAAACAGGCTATATGAGCAGGAATAAAAGACCAAGAACAGAGCCATCTAGTAAGACAGCACACACAAAAAAAAAAAAAAAAACAACAAAAAACAAAGAGGAAAAGTTAGTTACAGTAAAACATGTCAAACCAAAAGCTTCAGCTCTTTACTACTGGTCATCCCTTCTTTCATTGCTTTTAGAAGTATCTTTTTAACATAGCTACCCTTGGTTTCCATTAAACCAACTGATCTGTCATTTGCTGAGTTATTATAAAGTTCTTAGTAGCAGAAAACCATTAAGTCTGAGTTAGAACGGAAGCAAGAATTACGAGAATTATGTTTAAAATACTTAATTAGTACATCTACAACCAGCAGGCTTGCTTTGTTACTTTAAGTATAGATTCTACAGGTTATCTTGAAGATGACTCTCTGGATTGCTAAATTTTCAGCTCAAAAGAGAGCAAAGGAAACAGAGTTAACATCTAAAGATGACCAAAAGAAACACAAATCACTGAAGGGAAAATAAAATAATACGGCTTCTGACAGTGAAGTAACGAGTGCACCAGAACATGAAATGAAGAGAATTAGAGATACTGGAAGACTGCAATTTTTTGGACTAGTGTTTTCTGTTATGAATTTAAGATCCCATGTTACATATAAAATTGTATGTAAGTGCATATTAAATACACTTTTTTCATTCTCAGTCTCAGATGTTGCTTCCTCAGAAAAGGTGAGAAAATACACTATTATGATGATTTGACAGCCATATTTATTGCTGCATGGAAAACTAATCACCCACGAGTTCATGAGTTGCAGTCTGTCCCTGGGAAACAAGTTTTTCTCATTTGTTCCTCTGCTCCATACTTCTGCATCATTTCATCACCACAGCCCTATTCACCTGTAAAGAACAGGTTACTTTTCCAGCTTTTCTTTTGACTCAGGAACTCTCCGGTGCCATCCATCTCCTGTAAGCCATTGTATTTTCATTATGCTTGTATGCTTGCTGAATATCCATAAACACATGTTTTTAAAGGCCTAAACACATGTAAAGGCTCATCACTCTAGCTGCCTGTGTCAATGCACACACCTGAGGATAGGACACCATTCAATAAGTGTTCAGAAGAAAAATACTGAAATCTTCACCTATCGGTTTTTAGTTTGAGTTACTGCTTGAACTGCTTTATACCTGTCTCTTACCAGGTCATACTGTATACCATGTTAGCACAGGACTGATCATTTTAAAGTACACAAATTTTTTTTCGCATCACCACACTGCTACTGCCACTACTTAATGACGCACGTTTGATTTGTACACCCAAGCACACAGTGCTACTGTCACAGTATATCTGGAGTTAATCAGTGATGTCCTGTCTGGCAATCAGTCTCCCCATGCTTCAGGAAACAGAAAAACGCCACACATCTGGTAGAGCTTCTTGTGGTCCTCATTCATGTATTGAAAACAGAGGGCTAGAGCCCATCTCAGCAGAAAACATTCCAAAAACAAGTACGCATAGAAAAAGGTGAGTGTTTCTTCCAGTACCCCATATATTTTCCTGTTACTGTGATATTTTTTGCCTTGATACAGCCAACAGCTGTCTTTAGGAAAATATGTGAAATGACTTTGTTTTCAGTTGATGATGAGCCTTATCAGAAAGTCCTTCAAAGCTCAGCCTAACCTCTGCTATGCAAGAGCATGCACATCCACCCTACACCTCAAAGGCTCTGTGTAAGGCGAGGCGTTCACGCTGTCCTGTCTTTCCATAGCCTCCCCACAGCTTTTGTCCTTCAAAAGCCCATGCTGCCAACCTCGACTATGGCATATTTATACTTTTCCTCCTTAGAGGCTTCTAATGTCATGAATGACTCTTCTCAAAGTGTTTAATGTTAGACATTACAACAAATGGTGTTTTCCCAAACAGCCTGCTGAAGATAAACATCCTGGACACTCCAACATCTAGATGAATTTGACAATACCATCCTGGAAAACTTAATTTGATTAAGAATGTTAAGGTCACAGAAGGAATGAAAACCAGCCATTTTAGCTGTGAGTGAAGTATTTATACAGCTGAAAAATTAAGCAGCACAGTGCACAAACATAGAGCCTGAAGGACTGATGTTGTTTAGTCTTGACTAAATCACACATGACTTGTATTGTCTCTGAGTGCAGTTACATGCTAAGCTGAATCAATTTGTTTTAACATGTTTATTCCTGTAAGGGTAAAAAACTGCAAACAAAAACAGAGAATCAAACCTTGCAACATGACCACAGGCAGCAAAGGTAGCAGCACAACAGTCTACCCAACACAGGTCTGCACATCCAAGACTGTCCCCACTTTTCTCTCCCCGGGAGGGCATCCAAGGACTGCTCTCAGCTGCCTGCACCAGTCCCATGACTACCCTGATGGATCATGGGTCCTCTTCTCATGATGTACAAAATCTCTACTGCTTGGCCCCTAGCTGCACTGGGTATGGAGTGAATCTGCTCTTTTGACAGAGTAGCCAGCCCCAGGCTAGAATGAGGAGGGTTTGTCCATTTGAGATCTTAGTTCTAGGAAACTTAAAGTTCAGCTACCAAAAAGAGCTGATCCCTAACAAGAGACCAGCATTTTGTTTGCAGGTTATAAGTTCAGCATTACGTTCCCCTGAGTCGTAACTAGGGCCATTAGCAACATTTCTCTTCCATCCTTTTTGCAATATCATTCTCTTGGGAAATTAATTAAAAGCCTACCCTTCTCCACACTGAGACTTACTGAATTTCAATCTGGATAGTTGCCTCCCTCCTCCTCCCCCATCTCCACTGGGGAAGTATGATAAAATTAAAGAAAATTATTTTCAAGAAAAATTGGATGTGATGCAGCACCCCAGATGTTAATACTTTTGAGAATATCATCATAGCACAGTTTATTCTTCACTAGTTACAGTGATATAAAGTATAAGGGACACATTACTACTATCAGAAGCTTCTCAAATAAAAGTAACAAAAAATGAAGATGTCGGCTCTATATTGCCACAAATGTTCAGAAAATTACTGCTAGCAATGAAGTCATGTGTTGCCAGGATAGAGTTGTGTCTTCTCATAATGTATATTCACGTAACAGGCACAGAGTAATTTTTCAGACGCAGCCTGTGACAGCTTACTTGTGAATCAAGAAACATGTACTACATGACAAAATTGTTAATAATAGCATCGTCCTACAGGCTGACAAAGAAGTTATTCATTTACTGTCCATTACACACTGACTGGATGATGCTTGATAGCTCCAAAGGAGAAGAATATCTGTTTATATTCTTACAAGACATTAATAGTTTAAAAATTCATATTAATTGTGCAGTGAACTATCTGAGCATAATGCTGAGCTGTTCTTTTAATTTCAGATAAGCATAAAGCTGCATTTATGTATTCAGAGCAGTTTTCATACTGGGGTAAACAAGCATGTTTTCACATGATCTCTGCTAGAGAAGAATCTAAGAACAAAAATGAAAACAAAATTCACAGAAATTTATTTGCTTGCAAGAATGTCTTTACAGATCTTCAGATTTATTAATGAAATATTCCTTGTAGATATTAATCTATTTCCCTACCGACTATGCACGTCAACTACAAAATACAACTTGGAAAAAAAACCCCCACTTTTCAAAGTTTTACTTCTATATAATTAAGTATATAAACTGAGGACTTATTTCTTATACTTTTATAAATAACCATACGCAGCAATTACTGTCAGAAATAATTGCTCTGTCATTTGGGGGGGAGGAATCACTATATGTTCACTTATGTATTTGTAGGAAAAAGAAATGGCAGTTGGTGCTTTGGGAGGACTCCTTTTACAGTTCACATGGGACATGAAAAGTAACAGGTCCAGCAATCAGCTGAAAATAAGGGCATAAACAAACTTCCATATTCTTCTGCATTGCCATCCGCATTTCATATATCTATAATGCCCCAATGCATGACAGTTGCTTTAAAAAAATTCAAAACTTGCATACGTTGTAACACTTGGAGGGTTAACCTCCTAAAAAATAAAAATCTGATGAAAAATAGCATAGCTCCGGGGAACACACTGCCATTTTTTAATCTATTAATTTTGTTTAAGCACAGAAACATTATCTTTTCTGAAATATTACAGAATTGCTTTTGTTTAAGAGTTTTGGAAACATTAGAAAGAGACAGTTACAGGACCAAGTAGTTCCAACAACAGACCAACCCATAACCAAATGCATATGTTCTGAAGGGAGAATAGAACCCATACAGGTTTAACATGTAAATTAGCACCTGCAAACATACAGCAAATATGTAACAGTCAAGTACAAAGAAAGTACATTTCTCACTAGTGCTCAGCAGAGAGACAAAGTAGCAGCTTATCCTCAGAAGTGAAATTTCTTTACATTAACTGACAATTAAATACAACGCCATATGACAGAGAAATTAATGATTATTTTTTTGGATGAAGTTCCAGAAAACAATCTGTGCCTTTTTTGACAACTTATTTACGGAAATCTACCTTGCCTGTGTTTTAAAAAAAATACAAATTAACAACCCCGCACACATACCATGGGTGTCAAATTCTAAAGACAAGCTTCCATAGCTGTACATTGCTTCCAAAATTATCACAAGCAAAGAAATTCAAGAACTCACTGGACATTCTTGTAAAAATCTGCTAATATATGGAAGTCAGTCATACAAAAAAGTCATGACTAATACACTATAGCAGTTAAATTGAGAACTGTAAGTGGTTCATACTAGAAGGCTGCAAATCTTTTATATGAATACCCACAACTTTATGTTAAACAATCAAAGAACTCTTGCAGGCTTAAGTAAAGCATATTTGAGTAGCTAATGACACTGCTGAGGATGAAAAATAGGAAGAAACTGTAGGATCCAAAATAACACTGTCAGAAGCAAAAATAAACACTGCAATTGCAGTGGCTGCATCCACATAATAAAGATAGAATGTAAATGCAAGCTTAAATGATAAAGAAAACATCTACTCAAGAAGGACAATATTAAACAATAGAAATATAAAAAGCAAGCATACATGTTAACACAAGATATTTTTTCTTCCACTTCTAATATTTATAGATTTCTTTAAGAATTCATTTTACATTGAAAAACTTAAGTGAAACTCAGTTTTAATCTGACATCGGTATGAAATACTGGAAGACTGCAAACACAAGCACAGATTATTGAGCTGCTAAGCAGGAAACCAACTGCATTTCTGTGCCATGAAACAAACTTGTGTGAGCCCAGACACTGCTCTCAGCAGTGGAGCTCTGAGGCTCTTGCAAAGCCAAGGCACTGCTTCTTAATTTGGGAAAGGAAAATCCTGACAAAAAGAATAGTGGTAAATTTACAAGTGTCTTGAACAAATGAACTCAAATCCTACCATGCAAGAAAATTAATTTGTAGAAAGGAAGATTACCAGAAAGTGCCGTAGAAAGCGTTAACACCTATTCATAACAGAGTATGTCTGGGGGAAAGGACATAAGTCTGAGGTAGTTTTCAACATCAGGTACTCAGAAATACATAAAAGAACAGGGGAAAGCACGGTGGTGAAGAGGGTGGTAATGAAGTGGCACTGCCAGGATGGCATAACTCAACAGCTACAGTCTCTTCTCACCAAGAAGGCATTACTGAAACCTGGCAAGAGGACACTGACAAAGCGACAAAGACAAATGAGTAAGGAAAGTGCACAGAAGAGACTTTTCTCTGCCTGCAAACCAATTATCTGGAGAAGTGTTCAGTAGACCACGCTGCTGAATCACCTCTGCTCTTCAGACTTGCCAGACAGAACGGCGATTCACTGTTGTCAAATGAACATGAGAAAGGAGCTCTAACAGCCTCGTTGCTGAAGACTCAAGAAAAAGGTGTACTGCCCAAGATCTTCTGTAAAACCTAGAGCAGCAGTGAAAACCCTGCCACCCCACCCAACAGATTTACCATTCACACATCCAATTTGCCAGCTAACCTGCATGTGGAGAACAAAATACTACACTGGATTCACTGAGCACAGCATTGCAATAGGCTACAGAGACTGAAGCTCATGAGGAACACAATGCTTGCAAGGGAGTCCTGCTGCCGCCAGCTCAATTTGTCCTGTCTGAAGACCATTCCCAAAATGTTGTGACAAAGAGACCTGCAGATTGCACAGACAGTCCTAAACAAGGATGCAGACCAACGGTCCCTATGCTAGAGCTAGGGTCTTTTCTGGTCTGAAGTTTGTAAGAGTTTGAAGAAACCAGCCAGGAGTCAGGTTAAAGCAAGAAATACAATTCCTCTCCAGATAGATTACACATCCTGCTTGCTTTCTGTAACTTCATGTTGCTAGAGGTAGATCTAGTATTAATCACTTTTCTGAGACTTTGTGTTATTTTCCCCTTAGATTTTTATTATTATTATTATTTTTATCTTTACGTTTAAAAAAAAAAAGCTGCCAAAGAGACAGAAAAGAGAAAGATTATTTCCGCACAGCAACTTTTAGTCTGCATGAAATGGAAGAATACTTCTTAGGATCCCTTAAGGCAAAAATCAGGAAAGTGGGCTAAAAAGAAGGCATACATGCATATCTCAGCATGTATTTCTGCTGATTAAAGAATACTCTTCATACTAGGAAATGAGTTAAAAGTCCCTGGATCTTATACTAGTATATATCTCTATACTTATAGTAACACAGCTTTCCCTGAAGCTATATTAGTGCTCTCATTTTAGTGTGTGAGCATGCTAAAAGAAAGTCATTTAGTCAACATGAGAATTAGTTACTGTTAACATGGGTCAACAGTTCTTGGCTGGGGTTTAAATAATTTCTCTGCACCTTTACTTCACCGGCAGAAGATTTGAAACAGCACAATTCTAAGATGTGGTTCACAATGGCAAACTACTTAAATGAACAAGAACTTGAAAAAAAGCCATTACAGCTGAATTTTAGAAAACAGTGACAACCCATTAAGATGGAATTCTTACATTAAGAAATTTGGATCTAAGCACTTTCGTGGGTATTCAAGCAAAGATCTGATAATTGTTTTGGTATACTTTTGTTTCAAGTTTTAGAAAGTTGTTTCTTTCTTAACTCGATGCTTTCTTGGCCACCTAGATTTTTGATTATACTTGATCATAGGAGTCATTTTTATGATAGCATTTATTTGGAAACAATTGTATATTTGCTAGAAATAGCAAGGACTTGTATAGAACCAAACAAAAACAGCTGCACCATTCAAAAGTGATATTAGAGTATTAAGAAAACAGCATATGATCTTGCTTTTATTATGAAAATAAAAGTAAATGAAACCCCATTTGGCAAATGACACTGTGAAGATTAAGATGTTGAAACACTTCACACCTTTTTTCATGTAGATATAAAATAGACTATTTGCTTTTTTCTTCTAATTAAAAACTATAAAATATTACATTTCACTGCAAAATATGTATTTGTTATTTATGTTGTTTATTATTTTATTATTACCTGTTGTTTATTATTTTATTAATAAAAACTATAAAATATTACATTTCACTGCAAAATATGTATTTGTTATTTATGTTGTTTATTATTTTATTATTGCACCACATGCAAAAGAAGCATTGACATATCAAAAGAGGATCTAGAAATTAATGAAAGTCTGTAAAAGTGAAAAACCACACACAGGAAGAGGAAGAACAATCTGATGAGATGCTTTAACCAAGATAATAATTTTCTATTACGATAGAATTCCATTATGTGACTTTGAAAGCATTTGACTACATTAAGAAAAAAAACAATAATTTGGGAGAAAAGTCCTCATGAGAAGAAATGAGTAAATTCTATGCACCATAAAATTGGGAAAGCCATAACAGTAACCAATAGCAAAACACTACGCTATTGTGATTTGTGAAGTTAGCTTCATTGTGTTTGTGTTGCATCTAAACATTCGCTAGACTAAAAAAAAAAAAAAAATTTACAAAGCACATGTCTCAAAGAATGTAACAGGAAGATAACCAGCTTCTAAGTACATGGCAGCTGCAGAACTAACTTTAGAGATGAGCTCGCAATCCAAAGCATAATTATGTACTTTTTTGACTCCAAGTAGAAATGCTCAGTATTTACAGACTTTTAGGTATACTTATATAGGCTTCCTGGGTTCGAGGCACTTCCCCTCTACCCTTTAGGATAATGCTGTTATGACTGAACATCTTCTTCCTCCCGCCTTTAGGGGTGGAAGCTGCTTGCAGGAGACCAGACTTTCACCTCAACTGTGATGTGCAAGTTCAGTTTCTGCAAAACCACTGGCAGAGACATAAAAGAATCTGTGGACATAATATTGCTGACAAAAGTGCTCCTTACCAATTATTTCTTGTAAAAATGCATGCCACTATTGCAAAAACATATGGCATTCATAAGCAATTCCATATTTTTTTCAGCTACAAGACTTTTCCTCCAAACAAACTGAGGAGCACCAGAACAGATAGCAGTTTCCTGGTGTGCCCTGACACAAGCAGAGAGTTCAAAGCCTGTTTCACCTCCATTATATCAGCAGATTTCTTTTTCTGAAGGGCACAGTAGCCCACTGTCAAACCTTACCAAAGAGATGAATCACCAATGAAATTTGAAAAGCTCATTTAGAAGAAAATGCCTACACTAGAGACAGACATAATGCATGTAGGGTAGCTTCAGAGCTCAGACTGGTGTGCCTCTTGACACGAAACTAAGCTACCTAACCCTCAAAAGCATAGGTATATGTAAAAGCAGAATTCTCTATGTACTTCTATAGTCAGAGGCTGTGTGGGATCACAAAGTTGCCAGTATAGATTCAATCAGAGTAGAAACTCGCAGGATAAACATATAGCAGATGGCTGGAACTGCAACATACATGCTGCATTCATTCATCCGTTATTATTCATCCTGAAGTCCCTCTTGACTAAACTGTAATTTTCAGGAAATTAGTGATAATTGTAGGTAAATGAACAAAAATTAAATCTAATGCAAATGAACTTCATCCATAAAATACAATTCATGTTGGAGCCCTGTATTTTTTAAAAAACAAAAAGTGCAGCTTATCTGTTTTTACATGCAGATATAAGCAGCTACAAAAAAAATATACAAACACTACAATTGCACAAACATAAAAGCTCACCATGGTGGCTCTGCACACAATAGGGTCCATCACTTGCATCCTACTCTTCCGAAAAATCACCCCTTCGGCTGCTAGAACTATAATTAGGTGCTGGAGGTTTGTTACTGTGTCACTTGAATGAATTGATCTGCAATGAGGCTTACGAAAAGGAACGTGACTTGTAGAGTGAAAAAGGCCTTAAGCAACCAGTCTTCAGTGGACTTTGTAGCCAGCAAAACAGTTTCACAGGACTGAAGTGTCCTGACATCTGCAAACAGAAACTTGTTTAAAACTCAGCATGTGTTAAAGTAAACTGGAAACATTGTTATATGTAAGAAAACAGTTTCAATCTGGTTCGAAACTTTCCTTTTATGGAGCAGGGAAAACAAACAGCTTTTGTAGAGGGATATTAAGTCAATTTTAATCGCACATGAATTACAACAGTGGAAATTTAAAAGCAGAATTATTGTTCAAAAGGGAAGAAAATATTTTAAGAAATGGAAATACAGTCTAGTAGCTGGAAAACAAAATTTGCAAAAACAAATAGTATTTTATAATGATATTTTTTGAAATGCAGACAAATATAAAAGCGTTCCTTCTCTTGTAAATAATTTTTCTTGGGCCAGCATATTATAGTGGCTTATTTTGACAGTAAAGCTATGTATATATAGGGCAAATCATAGTCCAATAAAACCAGCAATAGAAAGACGCTATAAATCATCAAGTCCATCACTCTGCCTGTGTGCAGAATGCCTATTCTCTCTAGCACATTTTGAAGTGCCCTATTTATTCAAGGAAAAGATTATGCAAGAGCCTGACGTGCATCAAATACTGTGATAGACAGACAGACACACACACACATTACTAAGCCTTGTTGCAAAGCCTCAATTTGTGGCAGAACCCAATGCTTATCTAACCTCTGTCATTTTAGCAGGCACAGAAATTGATCGTAATTATTATTGGAGATAACTTCAGGTTTGCTCAGTCACCCTTCCTACCAAAAAGTCCAATCCTTTCTGTGCTATGGAACTGCTTCTTTAAACAGTTGCTGGAATTAACATAGCAAGACTGAGGAAAATATAGCTCTTCTTGCAAATCAGATTCTAAACTGAAACAGGATCATGAAGCAGCACAGTCAGAAAACAAACTGCACTTAACTTACTACAGAGCTATCTTCCAAATGAAATAATCAATCCAAAAGAAAATAGGAGAAAAAGCTCTCCAAAATATTGCCGATTCTCTCTGAACATGTTTTATAGATTAGCCATAGACAGAATATCACATGGAGCACTAAATCAACCTTACTTTTTCAAGAAATCACAGAACTACCTTCTGCTTCTAGCAAGCATTACTCTTATTCTAGTTCTGGTTACCTGCATAGAAAAGAAGCAAACAAAGGTCTAGAACTAGTGTAACTAGAAGCAGACAGGTGCCAACAAGAGCTTTATCACTACAATACCAGCAAAATCAAATCTAGAATCCTCTTTCAAATTAACATTATCTAGGTAGGCAGCATTGTTAATAATGGAAAAGATACAAGAGAGACATAATCATAAGTACAGAAGACTTACCTGGATATGACCAAGGTCTAGTGAAACGATAAAAACTTGTACTTCCAGTTGTGAATTCATGCCATCAGATACTTGGACAACATTTTCACAAGTGCTTGAAATATAAACCTACATAGAATACTTTTTCACAGCACAAGCTTCCAGGGATTCTCTTCACAATAAGTTGTATGGTAATTGAGAATCACAATTGTATTTCAGAATTCAGGATCCGAATCGTGCACTGTATTATTCCCCAAGGGCAACACTGGCTGAGAAAACCAAACCCAGTTCTCCCACAGATTAAGCTAGTGGCCAAATTTGTGAATGATTTCAGATGTGAAGCATGTTTTATAATATGTATTAGTCCCCTAATTATTCGGGCCCTTTCAAAACTTCTTCCTATAGCTCAGAAGTTCAAGACTGATGAATATTCTGGAAGCTTAAGAGGCTATTCATTTTATTGGCCACAACAAGAACCAAAAAATAATTTGCTGTCCAACAGTTTTAAGGGTGGTCAGGTGCAAGGAATTCCCATTAATGCAAGTTATAACTGTATTTATGCATCAAAGGAGCTGTAACTCTGCAATTCTCAATGGCAGTGGCAAGAAATGGCTCCTACTGGAATCACCAGAATTTCTCTGCTTTCTTCTGGGATATCACCTTCTCCAGTGGTCTGGAAAGCACCTAGTACAATGCTGCTTTGGTTGAGTTATTATTCTATATTTATTCTGTGGCACTGCCATGAAACTCTAGCCAAGATTGTGATTTCCTGTGCTAAGTGCTACATAACAAAGAGCAAAGTCCTTTTCCTGAGAATTTTAGCAGTATTCAATAAGTCAGGGAAATCTACTCAATGCATGGGAACTTTATCCATGCTCCTATTCATCACCACAGGCTACTTAAGACATTCATTTAGAGGTAGACCCAGATTTGCAGAGACCTACAAGTATCTAATCACACTAAACACTTTGTCCAAGTTTCTCTGCAGATCCTGCCCTGTTACTGCTCAAGTCTCCAGGGCATTTCAGTTTTCTCCTGCCAAAGTTTGCAAGGCCTTCCATGTATCAATAATTTCTAGTCCTCTCAGGATCCAGGTAACCTAAAATATCTCTCTAAGGTAGCCTCAGTCCTGAAGGAAGTGCTCAAAAGACAACTAATTCCCCACACTTCTCAGACTCTGAAGCAAGTTGTATTTGTCCAACACCTATGCCCAAAGGTGTCCAGAGGAAATAAGGAAAGCATATGTCTCCATCCTGCTGAGCCCCACTTTCAGCTTGGGCGTAGCAGGCAAAGGTACAATTCCCCATTCTGCGTGACTTGGAGCATATGCACTGGAAATGCTACAGAATTTATGATTCTGCATAGAAATGAGGGTTCTGCTTGTTGCATCTCCCACAGAGCAGGAAGCAATCTAAAAATAGAACAACCGAGTAAATCGTACAGATTGATTTTGGCAAGTACAGACTTAACCCCACCAAGGCTTTTTAGGAGAACTACAAGAGAGGAGAAAACAGCTATCACATTAACCAAAGCAGATGGAAAGACCCAGGAAGAAAGGTCAGGCAAGGGGAAAAAGTTAAACTGCCAACAATATTTAAATCCAAAAAAAAGGGCTTGTACATAAGCAAGCAAAGAGTATCTTAAAACAATTCTCTAGAGTTCTTACTCCCCCCCGCCTCCCCCTTAAGTAGCCAGATGTTGGAGTACTTAAGTACAGTCCTGTGTCTCAGATAACAGCCATTCATCCACACTGCAACCTGACAGTCCTCAACACAAGACAGTACACCTCTCAAAACATGAATGCAGGATATTTAGAAGATGCCCTGATGTCCTTTCACCAGTCACTACTCACATGACTGACACTAGTGCTAGACTACTCTGCGACTCTTTCACAATCACATAATTTGCTGTTGTCAGACTGGATTCAACAAATAAATGAAATATTACTACTGCTAACAGAGAGAGAGAGAGAAAATAAAGAACATGGGAAAACACACAATTTAACCACTTCTGATAAGATTCCTTTTTATGGAAGGCAAGAATTAAAGCCATATACTTTTTAAGCTCTCAATACCAAAAATCCACAAATCTTAGAAGTGTCAGTACCTGATTACTGCCAGCTAACATCTCCTTACCAAGCAGTGCTCCAAGACAGAGATATGGAAGACACGCTGATCTTCACAGTTGCTCTGGGTGCTGCTTCTGTGCCAGAATCCACTCCCGACACTGCCTACATGAAAGCTGCTTCATCCTAAGCTTTTTCCATCAATGCCCTATTTCATAAAAGTCTTATGACCTCATAGCTTCTTTTTTAAAATATGACCATAGTCCCCAAAATAAACTCGACATGAACAGATAAGTTACTCTGCAATACTGAATTTACCCAAATCCAAGACAATCCCAAATTTAAACTCAAGTCCATAAGCTCTCATGGATTTTTTCAAAAAATACTTCCTAAAGCTAGAGGCTAACAATGCAGTTCTCGTATTTTGTAATATGGGAAGAATCTGAAAAGGAGGAGGAAATTGTTCAATTTTTAAAAGATCTTCTTCTGTAGTCACGTAATTTCACCAAAGCAAACCACTAAGTATGTTTTCTTTAACCACAGTGCATTACTAGGAGGATCTACTTTTCCTCTTTCCATACCTCTGAAGAGCAACTAATTTCCTTTCCTCATAGCATCACTGTCCACATGCAACAAGAATAAATATCAAATTTTACTGGATTCTCTCTGTTTCAGATGAAGATCCATTTTTAATTAAGTGAGAAGAAATAGTTTCCCTAATTATAACACCATCTGAACCAGATGCAACAGCTCAGAAAAGGCACTGGAAAAATCTCAAATTATAAAAATATGTTTTTTCGGGCAGAATAACTACTTCAAATTTGCCTGCATTTGCTAGCAGGCAAGAGTAGGTACGCCAGCACTCGGCTGCAACAAACAGCACCCAAGGTAACAGCAACAACTTATTTACATGTCAACATCGAAAATGACCCTCATTGAGTTTTTAAACACTCAGAAATAAATAAAATAATAAAACCTGGTTTGGATAAATAAGGTAAATAAGGTGCACAAGATAACTAATTAACAGTCCACAATGTGGATTCACAACCCATGTATAAAGACGTTGTAACTAACCTTTTTTTACCTCAAATTGCCTCGGCGAGTTACAAGTGGAGACAAAAAGTACGGGCTGTAAGATGAAGAAGAAAGTCACGCCTGCCGCCATGTCGTGCAGCAGGGCTGGCTGCACTGGCAGCAGTCCGACCGGCACACGCTCCTGAGGAAAAGCTCTCCCGAAAGCTCTCCCCACAACATCTCTATAATTTGCTGAGAGGCGGAACTGTACCTTCTGGTACAGATATACACGATAGACACTGTCATTATGGAAGGCATTACATATTTGTAAGCTGTCACATTCACATCAACACTGAGCAAGACACGGGCTAAAAGCCCTCCAGGACAGCGGGGGCTGAGCTGGGTCCGACCCCCTCCGGCAGCCTGGACCCCCCATACCTGAGCGGGGCTGTGATGGCAGGGACGGCCCCACCGATCCCTGGGGAATGTCAGGGGTGAGGAGGGAAGGCAGCAGGGCCAGAGCCTGCCCGGGCAGCCATTGCCTGAGGTGGCCCTGTCCAGGCCCCGGGCCTTGGCCTGCCCCGAGCTCCCAGGCCTGCTAAGCAAGCCTGCTTCGCTTCGTGCCCCGCCATCTCAGCTTGCCAAGCCCTAATCTTCGGCTGCTGCTTTAGGGGACCCGATTTTTGAGGAACAACTGGGTGCTGAAGGTGCATGGGGTGGAGGAGAGGCCCGACTGCCGCCCGCTGCTATCCCGTGGGGGAAGGACGAGCGACGGCGCAACGCACGTCACCGGCAAAATCCCTTCTTCCCCTCCACACCACCGCCGGGCACCTGAAGGGCTTCTGCGGCAAAATAAAAAGGGTCAATACCGAAGTACGCCTGACAGCAGGAGAAAAGAACGAGAGGTGATGCCTTTCTGCTAGGCACGGGGGCAATGGCAGCGGGGGGACACATCTCTTCAGCTCTCTTTTTATTTCCTTCAGCAGCCCACAGAGAGCCTCCCGGCCACCGCGTCCGCTCCCATTTCATCTCTCCTTTCTGCATGCCGTTTATTTACCTCCTGCCTGTTTGTCGGTTTGTTTGTCTGACACAATGATAGAACCCAGATTTAGGTTTCCAGCTCTGACTGCAGTTTTCCTCCCATTGTGCAGCATCCTAAAGGGCTCTCCTGCTGGAACTGGATTTTCCTCCTCTCGGAGCAGCAACAGGAATTAATTTCATTCACTGTCGAGTCCTAATTTCTATCCTATTAATGAGATCACAGTCAAGTCACACCTTACTGTGGCAGCTTGGCAATTGTAACAGTAATGAAAGTCCCTGCTTTTGAAATGGTGCAGAACAACACTAAATTAATGCCTGAATTGACCAAAAATTAAAAAAAAAAAAAAAAACAAACCAAAAAAACCCACAACTTTTTTTTTTTTTTTTTAAAGGAACCTATCTTTGTCATATTCAACATCTGAATCCTTTAAATTGGAAACAAGAATAAGGGAATGTAAAATAAGGGGAAAATAGCATTCATTCCTAATAAAAACCTCTCTCCAGATGGAAGTGTTTCGGAACATTTACATTCATATGCTGACTAATTACATCCGAACTAGAACAAATCTTACCTTTAGGTGGTTTTTGTTTGTTTGTTTTGTTGTTTTGGTTTTTTTATTGGTTTTGTGTTGTGGTGTTTTTTTAATCATAAACAATCCCTGCTTTTCATTTTGTTTACTTACTTTTCTAGTGGTTAGGCATTCAACCCAACATAGGCTACAAAGCTAACCAAGGCATACCCACTGCCACTTGAGCTTTATCATTTCCTTACCGTGAGGAACTAAAGAACAATATAATCTTTATAGTAATAGATATTCAGGGATATTTGGTGGGCCTGGCAAATGCCACAAAAAAAGTAGCTAGGAACAATTGTTCACTTTGACCATATTGGAACCTGTAACCTTACTATGTTCAAAAGCAAAAAATGTAAACAAAGGTTTTAGTCACACAGGTTTAGCTTACAACATGTGGACCAAATGTTTGCTACATAAACATTTGTAATTCCATGTAAATCAAGTTAATCACATGCTGACAGGAATATCTGTTAATTTCCCATTTGTGTTTTTTTACTTCCCCCCCGCACCCCAGGTGTTTAAAATTACTATCTTAAGAAGCCTTAAATTTAGTTACAGGTAATAAATGTAATGTAATTGGAAAAATCAATTATATGTGGAAAAAAAAAAAAAACGCTAGACCCTCAACTCCAAGAGGCTGCAAACAGGCAAGCATTTCTAATATGAATTACAGGGCACAAAAAAAGATTTTGATTTCTGTCAATATATTTCATTTTGGTAGCTGCAACTGTTATTTAAAACAAAGATGTGTAATAACAAGTGTTTTTGTAGATACACATTTCACCTGCAGACATTTGTGTGCCTCACAGTGCTTAAAACAGATGCATTGGATGGGCAAACGCATGCTTTGTGACCTGCTCCAACTCACTTGCTCTTACTTCTGCAGAGGCACTGAAGGGCCAGGGTAGATCAGCTGCCAGTCAGATCCAGACCCTCAGTAGGCTTTTCTACATTAAGAAGGAAAGTGGCTTATGAAAGGCAATTCTGTTAACCCATATGGAAAAGCAAGGTATATTATAATTTTTCTTCAGCAAGTTATGCAGTTAGTAATGGAGACTCTCAACCAACGAGGTAAATAAAGGAAGGACCATCAGAACTATCCAGTAAATACTCACTGAAATTCCCCAAAGGCAAATATTGTTGTAGAATTGTCAGCTGTCAATGCTAACTGTGAATTTAGGCCCAAAGGACAGCCAGAAGTTCTTTAAAATTCAAATATTTACCAAAAAAAACTTTTCAGAACTGACTTGCCTTGAACAGAGTGACCCTTATCTTATGCTAACAACATATAAACAGTTGTAAGTATTTCCAGAGCACAGTGATATGTTTGGAAATTTAAACTTCAATAATCTTTTGAATGGATAAATAATCTTTTACTGTCCCTTAACTCTCTTGTAATAGGTTAAAATAAATCACAATAATAATCCATTTAGGACTTTTTAAAGGCAATACTGTGTTCTCAACTAAAGTACACAGCGATTATAATAATGTATCATCATGTACTTTGGGAGGAAAAAAAAGGGAGTCTCAGATTAAGCCTTCAGTATTTTCTACTCCTTCAACAGGAGAAATAGTGACTAGAACTCAGATTTATATATTAAGAGGGTTTTGATGAACCTGCAATCCTAGGTTGAAATGGGGGGGGAGGGGGGCAGGGGGAGTGATTGTTCAGTGGGGGATTTTTTTGATTGGTTTTATTTAAAACCAGAGGACCAGGGAGGACGGAGAAAGCCAAACAAATTTTTAAACTCTGAAAGTGTGGACTGCATGTACATTTAATAATTTAAAGAGACTTGTCATTTATTTAAAGATAAGACACAGTTCTATCCACCACTCTAAATATATAACCACCAGTGGCTGCTGAATCAATTTTTTTTTCTTCATTTAGCTTCAAACTTTGATATAATAGATTACTATTCATTTAATTAAAAAGTTTGGGATATTTCTGTGATAAGCAATCCTTTTTGTAGGATTTCAGCAGTAAGCATATCTGCTGTAAGCAACAGATCTATGTGCATTATCTCTCTCGCAATATTAAACAAAGTGAATATTTAAAAATATAGTAAGTTTGTATTAATATTTGAATTGAGAACACAAGCAACAAAAATTACATGGATGAATTTTTGTTACTACAGTCACCTCGGACAATAGTTCAGCCCATTACTACTTCCACTGCATAAAATGCAGAAGTATACCCTGTTGTAATTCTCTGTTAAGATCTCACACAGATTTTGAGTATTTTGCAATCAGGAGTGCAGCAGGAATATCTGGCATTTGAAAGACACTGATCAAGGAACATATTTTTTTCATTAAAGAAAATTTTCTGCTTAATTGATCTTCTATAGTTTACATGAAACCTAAGAAATGAAATCTTGTGTCCCTGAAACATCTGCATTGCTTTAAAATTTGAAGTTGTTATGCAGTCCAGTGAATCATTAAGTCACAAATGAAGCTGAACCTTATTCACTATGTATAACTTTATCCAGATCGTATCTGTTCTGCCCATTCACATTTCTTTCCAATTACCTTAATTCTGAAAGCAGACATTTTATCAAGGGTTGAGGAACTTGCCTTTACCTCACATCAGACAACACAATTCTTCCTGACAGAGGTAAAGAAAATAGGTAATGTTATTTGTCACTGATCACAGTCAATAGATTATTGAATGCCTCAGGAATTTTTCTGAAGTTTTTGCAATGCTTTGTAACTATCTGGTAGCAAAAGCAAGAATGATGGCATAGCCAAAAAACATAACAATGCCAAGAGGAAAAACAAGCCTGAATATAATGTTCAACAACTGAAGTCCATGGCAACTTCTAAAAAGACTGTGCAAGACATCTTGTGCAGTGAAAAGAGGAAATATCCAGTCATATCTCTTACTGAGCTCTGTATCGCACTCCTGTTCTGGAGTGGAGATGGGCAAAGGAAGCATCACCCTGAAGGATCTCATCTCCAGCCCAGGGGAGTGAAGGAGTGTCCATAAGAGGAAGAAACATCATTAACAACTAATCAAAGAAAACTAATTTGTTTGTGGATAATTCCTCTAACATCAGTTCTACTCACTACAGAGTTTCAGAAAAGAAGACTAGTCCAAATTGCATGCGAGTATGGAAATGTTACAGTTCTGCTGACCAAAACAGCATTAGCTGTTCCTAATCAGCTCCTTGGCATATACTGTAAGTTTTACATCTTGTTTTGATAAAGACAAAACTTGTCCGCCTCCTCATTTCAAGTAACTTTTAATACACCTTTCACCTTTCTGACAATAGCATGAAAAGTACTCCTGTGATAATAATATACTTATTTCTGAATAAGTGTGCCCAACAAGACTATTAAATACCAGTTATGTCCTACTCAGGAAGCAGAAATCAATCCAAAGTGAGCAAGTGACTCTTCAGGGGAAAAAAAAAAAAAAAAGAGACAAGAAAAAGGATATTTTTTAAAAATTCAGATTTACATTACAAAGTAAGGAGATTGGTTACAAATGTGACATGTCAAGAATCCTGCAGAGTTATTTCAAATACTTTTTCAGTATAACAGTCAGACTTAAAATGTCAAAGCTGAACATGATTTTCCACACCAAGCAGCTTTTCCTCCCCTGGCTCATTATTTGATGCATTAATGTATGATATGGGTAGGCACTGAAAGGTGACTTATAGGCATTTATTAAATCACCATGGTTTTACAAAATTCCCAGATAAGGCAATGATCTCGTTAACAAGTAGTCTCTTGGGAAATAAAAAAATCACACTAGGCATCCTCTTCTTTGGGCATCTTTAGCAATTGGTTGCTTTTGATCAGATGGCAGTGGAGAAAGTCTAAACTGCAGCAGAAGGTTACAAGAAAAACACTAGGACCATTACATGTCAAAGTATTCAGTTTCTTCCACCTTTGTGTGAAAGAGTGTTAGGACATGGAGCAGCAGCGTATCCCAAGATCTGATGCTAGTACATCAGCCTTTTACTGCATCAGGCCAAAAATTAAAAACGTGGGCAATTACAGTTAGATCCCCCTAATGAATGTAAACTAATTGTTAAGAGATGAAGGCCACCTTCTTCTCCTGTGTAATATGTATAATTTGAAACTAATAGCCTATCCTATGCTCCTCTTTCACACTGGACAGATAGATATTAACCAAGATTCATATAACTTAGGGCTGGGAAAGGCCACATCAGGTTCTCTAGTCTGGCTTAGTGTGTAATGGCCCATATAACGTGGGCCACCACAGTTGATCTGGGACTGAAACCAAGAACTTGTGACAGACTAGCACAGACCTTTGAAAAATGCATCCAACCTTGATCCAACCAAGATACACAGGCACAGATGTTCATTTCACTTCCGTGGTTTACTTTATTGACAAGGGCAACATTTAAATAAAAAGCAGAAGTTATAAGAATTCAGTCCTCAGACAGTGAAAAGAAATCTAAGAAACTGTTCAGGAAACTATTCTTCTGAAACAAATGCATTTTTTATGAAGCAAAATTAGAAGATAGTATTTGCTGTTAGGAACTTTGGGCTATCTTGCCCTTATCCTCAGAATACACAAAGAAGCAGATGCATTCAGCCAACAGCATCATCAACTTCAGACGCTGGAATAAAAATGCTATAGGACATTTCTAAAGGGACTTAGTGATTTCTGTCCCTTGGAAGAGCTCAGCTCTGCAGCACAAGCAGGCATTTTCATTTCAGATCACTATATCTGACTTACTCTTTTTCATATCTTGGGTATTGCAGAAAGCAAAAATCATCATGAACAGTGCCTACACTCATTCAAATTATTAATTGCAATCATATATTAATTTTCCAATATTGCTTCAAATAAAGTGTGAATACATTTTGCATTAAGCTATGTCTGAAAAATAGCTCATGAATAATTCAATGATAACTCCTCCAATCAATCAGAGAATGATTTAAATACATTTTACTAGTGTTGGACTAACTCTGTTTATTATTGCTTCACTGAATTCCATGTAAAAAAAAATGCCAAAATTGCTCCAAACTCTGATATTATTAGCAACTAAAATTATTCTTGCATCAGAATTTCCTACTGAAGGGGAAAAAAAAAAGTCACACTGGCTACATAAAAGCTCCCTACTGCTATCCAAATATATATATATGAAAATAAATACATACTTATCTCTGAGGAAGAATGGGAGGTCTCTTGACAGATTTAAGGATGCAAACTCAGTGGGAGAGAGATGCATCCTAAATCCATTTTCCTCCAAACAAACCCCAAGCTTTTGTACGCACATCTTCCGATCGTGGTTTTGAAAGTTTCCCCCTTGGAGCATACCTGGCAGCAGCTGCAAATGGTAAGTAAGTGCTCCAAATCCATTTCATGTAATGACAACCATGACCTCCCTGCCTCTGTCCTCCAGGAAAGATTCCGAGGCACACACCATGTGAGGAAAACTGAAACCAAATTGATTATTCATTTGTGTTATCATCATCCCCTCCTGGATTAAATGAGAAGCTTCTATTGCATGGCAGACTTCTGCTTCACTAAATCCTGGGGTTTTTTACTTTGCTCCTTTCCCTTCTTGTGCAAGACTTATTGTCTTCCTTTTCAACTGCAATTACCACTTTTCAATACTAATCCTTTTCCTAGCAGCCTAGATTTTCACCCCTCTGTACTGAACCAGATTCCTGAACATTTGATCCAGTAACTGGTTTATTTTACCCTCTAATCCCTCATCTGCCACCTCTGCGTACAACGTGGATCTCTCCCTACCTGAACAAGCCATTTTCCACTCTTATTACCTCTTCCTTTGTACTTCTCACCTCATCCTCTCTAGTGCATAGGATTACCAATTTCTTTTCTCTCCAATAAACCTTATTCTTTTCTTGTTTTACCTCTAATCTTATTTTCTCAAGATATATTTCAAGCCTTTTTTTCTCCTATTTAATTCATGTTTAATGCTCAGACTTTAGCTGAATACTTTAAGCTGTTGCTTTGTGTGGTGTAACAAAGAAAATCAATGATAATCACAAAGCATACCAAAATACACAAACCAGAAGCATAAATGATTTGTTCCCATGGGTCGTATGCATGCATATAGTGTAGTTAAGCTATACTATCTCCCTATGGAGCTCTGATGAACCCCCGTCTGTAGCAGCACACAAAATAGAAGAGGCCTCCTTCCTACTGTGCTGTATAAGCACAGAGAGGAGGGGAGTTTTTAATGCCTCACATTGAGTTAAAATTACCAGCTATTTGTAAGGGTAGAACCACTTATTTCA
This sequence comes from Haliaeetus albicilla, assembly GCF_947461875.1. Taxonomy (NCBI): domain Eukaryota; kingdom Metazoa; phylum Chordata; class Aves; order Accipitriformes; family Accipitridae; genus Haliaeetus; species Haliaeetus albicilla. The sequence continues at coordinate 11,751,708 of NC_091510.1, forward strand.
CAACCACCCACATTTGGATTAGACAGCTAGCAGCACCGGACACAGACAGTCTGAGTCCTACCATAGCCAAGTTTATTAAACTCCAAAGACAACTTGATGCGTTCCTTTAGACTTCACTGATTTTTCCCCCTAAATATAGCTTCTGTTTGAATGAAAAACAGAAAAAAGATGTAAAGAGAGAACATAGAGAACAGCTCGATCAGACAAAGAAGCATTTCTTTAAAGATTTTATACATAGATATCTTTATTAGAGACAGAAGAGCATTGTCCACTCTCCTGGCACCAATGGCTTTAGACAGCAAAGACTCTCCACTTCTAGGCAGAGAGCCAGGGGCAGGCGATGCCAGGGCATTCACATGCCAGATCCCACGTCTGGGCAAACAGTTCACGGGCCATCATTTTTGCCTGCACGAGCTGGAGGGCCCAGGGCCACGAGGCACCGCAGCAAGCTGCACGCTCCCGACGTGACCCTCGCCGAGGCAGAGCTGGCACGTGGAACCAGGCTCCCACGTCCCGACAGCCGGCGTGAGAGCCGGCTTTTCCACTCCAGCTCCTTCACAGACGGTCCCTTTGTGAGCGACAGAGCTAACACATCCTCAGTTCCCTCAAGAATACTCTCAGTGTTTCCCTGTATGTTTACACCCCAAACATTTCCAGTTTACATAAGATATAAATAGGCATGGCTGTAGAAGGACTCCAGTTCAGTTTTAGGTTTGTGACATCTGGCTCAGCCAGAAGTTTATACCACCGAACAGATACTTCTTCAAAGATGAGTCTTTAAAAGTGAACAATCCAATATACACTGTACTCGGATTACATTCTTTCAGAACATCTGCAGTGATACAAACATCCCGAAAGCAGAACAGATTGCAAGGATTTAAACCTGCATTACTGTTAGTTTTATGCTTTTACAGTTTCATGCAAAAAGCTATGACTAACCAAAACCATTGGGGTAAGGAGAGGTTAATGGGATTGATTTGCCAGACTACATGCATTTCCATAATGTTGAAATGATAGATTATTTTTTTTTCCTCAGAAATGTAAGGATTACTATCAGATGTCTAGAGGGCAAGCACCAAGGAATAGAAGCGTGTGAACCCTTATCAGACTATCTTTAATGTGCAGTATTGTTAGAAATAATGTAATTAAGGATAGTAATATGGATTTTTCAAATAAATTATGCTAATTATATTATCATAAAAAAATTATAATTAAATATTCAATTATAAGAAACACAAAGGAGATTCAACAATTACATGGCATGTCTTTGTCATGGTGAATATGTTTCAAATTAACATAGCAGCTCATTAAAACCAGCTGATTTTATGGAAGTACATATGACAGTTTTACTATGTACTTCCACTGACATTAAAGTCAAAATCAATGTACAGTGCTATGAAGGGAGACGCTTCCATCCCACTTACTTAAGCTGATGTACTTTGTTAAACTGATGTAACTGTGTTCAAATGTATGAAAATGGGGAAATCGCCCTCCTTTTTTGCCACTTTTTACTCAGCTTTTTTCCACAGAGCTCATTTACAGTGCAGTTTCACAAATATTCCTACCATCCCAGTGAACAAATGACAAACTTCTGTGCAGGAGTGGCCCAGGGCAAGCAGAAACTTCTTAAAATGGCTTCATCATCAAAACCAGAGATTCTCCTGTGCTACCTAACCTGCATACCTCACTGTTCAGGGAAATTCCCTAAAATCTGCTCTGAAACACATTTATCCAAATATGCTTGATTGTTAAGCGTGACTTGGGATTAAAGCACATATGGTAAGTGGTTTCAGAATAAGCAGGCATTATGCATAGAGTTCAATTTAGACAGGAAATAAAACCCCTGCTTTCCCACTTTTAAATAAAAGAACTCCAAGAAAGCTGCAAGTGGTTGAAAGTTTATCCTGCTAATTTCCTTCCCCCCCCATCCCTAACATAGTATAAATAAGCATGTTACTACTTGTTTTTGAAAATATATTAAGCAGAATGGAAAGAAAATGAAGCTTATCTTAATTAAAAAACCTCCATTAGGGCATTATCACTTACTAAAATTCTCTTTTATATGGTAGGATAAATTTGATATAAAAGGTAGGAGTGAATGTAAGCATTTAGGTTTTGGCTAGTTTCTCACCAGTTTAATTTTTGAAAGTCAAAGTACTGTATTTAAGAAATTCCTAAAGCATCAGTTCAAACAGAATTTGAAGTATGAGTCAACTCTGAAAACAAAGAGAAGTTGAAATTGGTAATGAAATCTTTATTTTGCATAAGGTCACCTACAAATTCTGTAGATTTCACTCAAACATAATCTTTTCTTCCTGCAAATTCTGACTGTTTCTACTCAGTGCTTTTAAGCAGAGGTTACATTCCACTTAAATGCAGATGAAGTCTAGGTACAAGATAAAGGAAAACAGGAAAATAATTTAATTTATATAGCCTAGTTTAATAAAACTGCCTCTAAACACCATCAATTTAGATGCTTCTTGATAAGCAAGACATTAGTCATTTTAAATAGGCTCCTGTATTGCCACTATATGATCTGAAATAAAGATCAAGTCCACTCATACCCGTTATTATCTTTGTCAAGAAAAGCACCACACTTAGTAATTTTATAATAGAATTAACATTAGATTGTATGCAAAGGTAATATCACAATCTTACTGGGGAAGGAATAAAGCCACACATTTGTACCTACTATGAGAACAACATAAGCTCTTCAGGATTCTCAGTTTAGAGCTCTCGCAGTTACACCTAGCTATGTTGTCCAACATCATTGGCCTCTTCCAGTACTCCTTTAAAAACTGAAGCTTTCAACTTAAGAGACTACAAACAGCACTGACTATAACTTCTGCACAGTTCAAGCTGTTGCTCCTCTCACAGTACCTTCTTTAACAGGTTACCAAATATACTATTTTGCCACATCTTAAGTGACCTTGAAGCAAACTGTCACTAAGCTCTCCCAACAGGAGATAAATTTGAATATTGTGCAAAGACCTGGCAAGCATTTTCACACTGCAGGCGATACTGGCCTCTGCCTTTCAGCAGCTGGGGTACCATGCCCTCAGGTGTCACATCCCATAGCTAAACTACCCCCATATCTCACATTTTGAATGTTGTTTTATGTACCTGAGGAGGCATCCTATAGCTTTGCTCACAGACATCAGAGGTTTTTTTCCCTCCCCGGCCATAACGGAGCTGTTTAACATCTTTGTCGGCAACACGGCCGGTGGGATTGAGAGCACCCTCAGCAAGTTTGCTGACAACACCAAGCTGTGTGGTGCGGTCGACATGCTGGAGAGAAGGGATGTCATCCAGAAGGACCCTGACAGCAGAGTCCGGCCCAAACCATCCTATGATTCTATAGCAGAACTTGTCAGATATTTTGATGTTAGGAGGAAATTAAGCATACTGGAGAACAAGTGATTTTACCTGTCTTAATACTATGAAGTGGGTGCTTTTGTGCTTTAAGCTATGGTAAAATCCAACATCTAATCAACAGCTCCAGGGGTAACTCGCTGAGCCTTGAAGAACTTCCAAACCTGCTGTGAAAGTGCTTGGAGAAAGCTAGGGAAGACCTTGACAAAGCCCTCCTAAGAGCCAGGCCATCAACCAGAAAAAGGAAAATCCAGTTGGTGGAGCTGCCTGGGAAGTTTAAGACAAGAGGGTTCCCCTTTCCAGATTCACAGGAAATGTGTATTATTTATTTCTCCACACTGTCTTTTCCATACAGTTTCTGCTGACCTTCCTTTTCTCATGTGAGTGACACGAAGTTAGAAGAATTGTCCCTTTCCCAAGTTCACCGCTGTGTTTTATCTATACACTTGGAAATTAAGTCAGATAAACAGAAGCAAAATCTTTACAGGGAAGGTTATTTAACAAATCTGTTGTCAGGCCCTATCAGGTCATTTTGTTCTGTCACTTTGTATTTATCGTTTTTTCCTAATACACCCTGGTCTCCAAGTGATAGGAACATTTGTTAGTCAACACATGAAAGGAAGTTAATCACAATGAATCATTTGCCAAGACTGACCTTTTCACAGCTACTCTCCCACCCCCAACACCCCAAATATGTTTGCAAGTCAAACATGAAGCTGTGCGAGTGGTAACTCAACGAGCTAACACCTGATAATATTATGTGTTCTGGATTGTGATTTTTTCTTAAAGCAAAAAGAAATACCCAGGCCTTAAAAAGAAAAATAAATAAGGGAAACGCTCACTCAACACCCTTGTGCAGAAAACAAGAACTTCCAAGCACTATGAGAGTTGCCCAGCAATACTCACTAAAGCATTTGGTGAAATTTGGTGTTGACCCCATCCCATTAATTTACAGCATTGGGGAAAAATAGAAGTCTTTTCATCAGCGATTTCAAAAGCTGGGTGCAGAGGTGGTTAGAAAAGGGTGTTATCTTCACCTGGGGAAGGTACTCCCCCCACTCTCAGTTCTTTCCAGGTACGATAACCACAAATAGCTCAGTGCCTTGCAGATAAATGAGATCACACACATGGCCTGTAAAACCATCTAGTTTTACCTCTGGCAACAGAAGTCTGCAATGGTTCAGGTTCATAACTAGCACCAACTAGGATATTGCCCAGTGCTCTCAGCCTCAGGCCAGTGCGGGTTGGGAATCTGATGAACTAGGAGGTTTCATAGAAATACGCCTATTCTCTGCCTGACAAATACAAGTACTAACAACAATGCCAGACATTCTAAAGCTGAGAGCTTTCCGCAGCCACTCACCTGGCACTAGCCTACTAATGACAGCAAGGAGAGAGCACTCCTTGTACCTTCCTTCCACCTCACTGCTCTCTCTGGGAAAGTACTAGTCACGTCAAGAGGATATAAGGCCAAGAAGGACAACTACGCTTTTCTGACTTATGTATTCCCTTCCTGCCTCCTCAGATAATGGTATCTGGGAATAGCTCAATACCTTGCTGACAAACTAGATCAAGAGCGGTCAGTTCGTGTCTAGCCCAATACATACAAGCATTCCACCTGCTTGACCTCAGCCCTCATCTCAGAGATGTTAAACCTCTGCATTTTAAAGCAACACAAGCATGCACTTGAAAGAGATAGCCAGGCAGCAGGCCACACTGTTTTCAGGCCTGCCTTGCTCAACTAAGAAGATAACACAGGGGTTTGTATCCACTCTGCAAAGTGCCATATTCTAGGCAATGCATTCTTTTATTTGCTCCTAGCTTTATTACATGCAAGCACAAAATGCACTTTCTACAGTCCTCTCTTAGCTACACTTCTATTATCCCATGGAATGAACGGTTATACACTTTTTCAATAACGTTAGAAATGACCATTCCCAATCTAGTCTTAAACCACTGGAATAAGGCATCTAGAGAAAAATACAGTTTATGCTAATATTTTCTCCTGCGTAACAACCTGATTAAGGCCATTTCATCTGAACAGAGCACACAATCACCCCTCAAATAAGGCAGGTATACATTGTATCATCATACTTGCATTAAAAAAAAACAACCAAACAAGACACACCAACAAAACCAGATTTTCTGTAGGCAGAAGAGGGGAGGAGGGTGACAAAAGCTACTGCTCTCTGAAGAAAACTGGAGCACAGATATGCTTAATCAGTCTCAGTTAAGTTTGAAAAGGAAAATGCAATAGCTTTGCTTCCCATGGACTGCATTTTTCAACCTCTTTCTAATTCCCAGGGAATTCAGTTGGACTCTTTCCACAGACTACAGAGAGAGCTGGATCAAAGTTCTTCTACCATAACGATAGCCTTCCCATTCATCCCAGTTCACTAGGACATTTGTGCATGCCTATGCCATGAGGGAGAATGAAGGAATGTTTGGCCGAGATGTGCATTTTCCCCACAGGAATGCAATTTCTGAAGACTAAGGCAGCCACGCTTCAGCCATTGTCAGTACATCTGCTGTATCTTCTGTTAAAAACAAAATCCTCCCACTTTACTCCTAAAGAAGGTGCTAAACAGCTATGAATTACCTTAATCAAATTTCTATGATTTTGCTTTGCTGCTGGCAAGCAAAGAAAACAAGCCAGTGCAATAGCCAGTGACACAGAGGAAGAAGTATTACGTTGCTTTGCTTATTATATTACCACAACTATTCCTATGCCACTTGCAAGGACATTGGGGAATTACAGCTTCACCTCCCTCCTTATCTCTTACCCTCTCTCATACCCATACCCTGCTCTGAAGGGGATGGTCATTTCCTGGGTTATAAAGTGATAACCTAGGTGACTTCCACATGTTTCAGTGGAGCTTAGTGAAACACAAATCTATATAACGCAAGGGAATAAGAGAATAACACGTAGACAGGACAAATGGGCTTCTCTTCTGTTCTTTTTTTCATACTACAGAAACATATATGGGACAGAAAGTCTTCTCACTCTATGTGCTTACAAAAGCCCTGGTGGGACTGTCACTGTTAACATCAGGTAGAGCTGCCTTCAGCCACCCCATGCTGTGAGAGCTAACCAAATCCCTCTTTTTTTCCCCTGTGTTGAGGGATGAGATACCTTCCCAAACCACTTGCATTTAGTATATTTCACATGCACCTGAAAACTTGACCCAAATACTTGCATTTGCATTCTATCTCCTAATAAAACCAAAAAGGAAAAACTATTAATATTTAAGCCCTGGCTGGTCTTTATACAAGCTGAATAAATTCTTAGAGAGACCATTTTTTTTCCCCATGTGACTATCACCATACCATACTTTTAAGCAATAAAATTACATACAGATGGCATGTTCTTCCTCACAGCTGAATTTGATCTCTGTTGTGATATTTTAATAACAAGGTAAAAACAGCATGCACATAATAGCAGGCTGAGCAAGAGTTTAAAAATAAGTCTTCTCTTCAAATGTAATAATAGCAGCACATTCTCTTCTCTGCTGCTGCTTTAGGTAATGACTTTATTTGGGTACCAACTGTCAGATTCATAGAAACACTTTGAAGAGTGAGAATGTTGAAATACTTTCTATAACAGTGATCACAACAGCCATGAAGATGACAGCAAATGACTTTGAGAGGCGCAAGACAGTAAGAGACATTTCATAAATGTTCATCACATATTACCTCTATAACTCACCCCTCCTAGGTAAAGATATCCATTTGGATTCAACTTTCATTACTTACAACAAATAAAATATAGTTGATGTGAGGGTTTTTATATAAATTTTCTCCTTTTTTTAAGGTATCACTAGAATATTAAAGTGGGCTCTGACACTGAACTGTAGCTATGATTCTTTCCTCTCATTTATTATGGAGTTTCAAAGATGTTAATGGTCAGTATCATGTTGTCGGTTCAATGCAAACTATGTTTATTGTGTATTTCACACCAGTAAGAATATTCAGCTCTTTAAAAACATTGCTCAACTTTATTACTAAGCTAAAGTTTGAGAAGTATGCTATTAGAAGAATGCCACTGCCATTAAAAAAAGGCATTATTATATTTTTACAAATTCAGCATGACTTTTAAAAGTATAAAAGAGCATTTCCATTTTTTCAGATAAATCCTGTCACAAAACACATTGGAACTAGTTGACAAACTTATTTCTGGAGACATGACAAGATCCAGAAAGAGATTTTTACCAGTTCCTCACAGATATTTACACCCCACCCCCCCTTCTCTCCTTTCCCCAGATCACAGGGATTACTGAAAGGCTTCTCAGTTTTCCACTGTCACAGGAAGCCTTACACATCTCCTTCAAATTGAAGATGTTCGCTCTTTTAATGTAATTCCCCACTAATCTTATTATGGTTTCTTATATGCATGAGGTGGCAACAGACTTTGCCCAGTATACATTAAAGCACAGCTAGCCTCATGCACGATAAGGACACTAATATACATTACATATTAAATACATTTATTACCAACTTGTTTGATGCCTTCCATTTATAAACATTTTCAGGGCCATTTATTTTCTGATTCATAGATTTCACTTGCACAGCAAGGCCCGCACTCAAGTAGCACAGAAGAAAGAAAAGCAATCTGAACCAAGCCAGTGTCATGAGGGATGAGCAATCTTTACAACACGATGTAAAGTCCTGATGATGGGCAGTAATAGCCAATCTCTGTTTACATACATAGTATGTGTCATCACCTCAATGAGGAAAGAAATACATAAAAGAATACACCTCCATGAAACCTTGAAAAATACCCGTTTTCACATACTCAAGTTTTGGAAGAATAAGCAGAAGGAAAAAATACAATTTTTTGTTAAAGAGCAATCTCCTTTCTAACAACTCTTACACGACACAAAGTCATAATGAACTACACAGATAATTTGCTAAGAAAGCCAGCTGGAACTGGCTCTTTAGACACAATCACAAAGCAGCCACATAAAATTCCTAAAAGTATGAAAATTATACTTCAGCAATATGAAAATGTAGAGGCTCTGATAGTAACAGGAGAGCCCATAAACACACAAATCTTTTTCCAGAGAGACTAACATGCTCCTATGCTTAAGTTTGGCAACAGCAGCCTTTCCCTTCCAACAAGTACCGTAGAAGTGAGATGTCAAACGACCACGACCAGTAAGCAAAACCTAAGGATTAGCAAGGTCCCATTAAAATTTCTGAAAAATAAGGGAAAGCAGCAGTTTTACATTTTCAAAATTCCCTTTCTAGGTTCCCACCAGGTTGTTTGGACTCCATCCCTGGCTCCACCTGCAGTTACTTTAGGGTACCTGTTAGAGTCCAGCCCATCTTTCATAAGATTCTCATAACACTTTTTCCTATCTGAGGTATGTGTAAATGGATTCACATTTGAATAATTCAGAGGCAAATTAAAATAATACTTCCCAAAGGTGAAGATCTCCATCCCAATTTGTTGGTGATCCACAGCATATCCCAAATCATTTCATCTTGTAACTCTATAGCGAGGTTTCACTTACAATTCTTATTCCCTAGGGGTTTTTTATTTTTATGTATAACAAGTTAAAATGAATTACAATGATTTTTTTTTTATTTTTTTTTTCTCTGCAGAAGAAGGTTTTTGGTTTGGGAGGGGGTTTTGTTGGGTCTTTTTTAGGATAATCCTTACTATCTTTTTTGTTTGTCTTCCTTTTAAATGTCACCATAAAGAAAGGAACCAGATTTTTATAAAGGCAAAAAAGGGAAAGCTTTTCATTTTCTATCAGATGCATCTAGTTTGAATAAGCACATTCCTTTATAGAACATCAACCAGAATGAATAATTATTCCCCTCTCATTTGACAAAACTAAAATGGCTGGCTGGCTCATATATATGAGATTTTTTAGTGTAGGGACATAAATCTCCCACATTTCCTTTACATCCAAGTGACAAATCTCTTTGCTTTTTTATTTCACTGTGTCTGGGAGCTCTGAATTCTATTTATACACAGGAATAAAACTATTCTTCATTTCCCACCCAAAGGTCTTCTCTTGACAGGTCTCCATTACAGCTTTTCTTCTGAAAAACTGGATGCCTTTTATCTTTTCTTATCCTTTCCCATGTTCCCAAGTATCAGGCTTTATATAACATCATGTATTTTCACTCAGCTGTATTCCATTAACCATTATGAACATCTCCGTATACGTGTCCACAATGCTGAGACAGCATTCACAGCAAAACTAATTGAGACAATGGAAAGTTACTCTTTTAGTTACAGTCTGGTGGTTCTGATGTGCATACTTTTCTCAGCAAAGGAAATAGGATAAGAAAGAGACAGGAAGACAGAACAGATGGCGGGGAGAAGTGGGGGAAAGTGCGTTTTAGGCCAAGTCATAGGATTATAAAAGGACTTAGACTGGAAAGGACCTCCAGAGGCCTTCGAGTCCAACCCCCTGCGCAAAGCAAAGCTAACTTCAAAGTCAGACCGGGCTGCTCAGGTCCTGCCAAGTTGTGTTTGAAAGGCCTCCGAGGGCACCCCAAACTCCCCGGGCCACCCGCTCCAGGCTCAGACACGCTGGTGCCCCGCGGCCACCTCCAGCTCCTGTTCAGTGACACTCTGAAGAGAGCGCCCGAAGAGTCTCCTGACATCACTGCACTCTACACATCACATTTATGTGATTAATGGCCGTGGAAATTATAGATAGCAAGTACAATGTCTACAGGATTGTTTAACATTCAAGTGAAGCAGAAGCAGAGGAGGATCACTAGATAGCCAAAGAGTCATTTCCCATGACCTCATAATTAAAATACTAAAGTACAGTAATATTCTGTGCTATTCCTATATTGTAACCATTCCTCAGAGGCACTCAAAAATCTAAAAGCATCAACCAACCCTCCCCATCTTTTCTAGTAAGAAAATATCTTAATTCTTAAATCAAGGATGAGTAAAACTGGCCAGAGAGCTGACTGACCACTACTGACGCAGTCTTACACCGGAGACAGCAAAGGAACTTCTACACATCTGTATCATTCACTACTCTAGTCCTTCCCACAGTGTTAAAAAAAAAAAAAAAAAAAAGGATAAAATTCACCAAAACACTCAACATTGACCTACCTGTGTTCACAGCAAAGCCTATGGATCCTGCAGTGGCTTTATTGGAGCAGCCAATCCCACAGGGATCATTTTCAAAGACTCCCTTAAAATTTCTGACTCCTCGCATCACTGCTAATAAAACTGCACGGATTTGCCATCACCGTGACCTGCAAACATCTAGATTGACAGAACGGACTGTCATCTCATATGATAATAGCTAGGTCCTCAATAATTTCCCCAGTGTTTATTCACACAAAGAAAATTTATTCCTGTGACCTTTGCTTCCTAAAATTAAGCAGAATAATTGGACGAATTATTCTATAATTGAAACCCACGGCATGATTATTAGCAGCTCAACTCCAGAGATTTTTACCTTTAATCCACATCTCATAAAATCTGTAATGAACGTTACAATTAAATACACCAGGCAATACTACAACTAATAATAATATGGTGCTGCTTAAGAAGGCCAGTAACGTTATTCAGTGCTGTCAGTGCCATAAACAGAATGCACAGGAGAAAAATCTAATAATAATGAATTCATGACTAGCATTCATGTTTTTGAACTTCCTTTCAATGAACATTTTGGGTAAAAAAAAAAAAAAAAAGAAAAAAATCTGGGTTACAAATTCTTATTTAAACATCAGTAGGCAAAAAGGACAAGTGAGACATGCGGAGCATATATAATGTGACTGCCACTACCGTATTGGAAATTAATCAGACATGCTTCTGAGGGGGGGAAAAAAAAAATTGCTCATGGAACATTTTTCCTGTTTCCTTTCCCTTGTGTATTGTAGACAAGAGAAGAGGAGACTGCAGGTAAACACATCAGCCCTCTATAGTCTACTACCACCACCACCTCCTCAAGTGTAATTAACTGCTGTATTTTTTCAAACCTCAGCTTATCTCCGCCTACAGACACAGCTTTCTAATATGAACTCTCAAACACCTTTTATTTTTTCCTGTTTAGCCAAGCCTCAGTTATGTAAAAAGAAAATCTGAAAATCCATTCCAGGGCACGATTGAAAAAAAAAAAAAAGAAAATGTTGCTTCCTGACCTGAAATTTAAGTGCGTTTCTAGAGAAATAAATGATGCAGCAACAAAATACGATTTGAATCAACTTTTCACTAGCAACTTATGGTACCTATAGGTACTTATGTCACTACCATTTGCAGTGTTTTGGGACTGACTTGAACTAGATGAAATATGTTGGTTCTATGCACTCTGGTCTCAAAAATAAGGAATCTTTGCCCAGTGAGTCCCTGCATGAGCCATGACCTTTCAGACAACCTGGACTATATCTTTTCTTACACTCAGCACCCCACTGAAAATGAAAAAGTTTGAGTCTCCCATGCTGGGTTTTATTAGAATATAAGTTAGGGCCTTTTAAAATAAAGGCAACTCCTCTCTGGTGGCTAAGAGAGGGTGACAGTTAGACTTGCAAACCCATCTCCCCTCTGCTCAGCCTGCCCTTTCCAAAAGGACCCTTTTGTTCCTGCTTCCCCCCCTCCGATGCTACTTGCCCCCCACCCCAGACTCTCTTGAGACCCAAAGGGCCCATGTAGAAAACCACCCCAGCAGCCTCCCCTGTTTTTCCTCCTTGCCGTTCCCGGGAATTACCACCCTCTTGCACGTTCACTTTTTGCCCACTCTGGGAACAAGCCCCCTATATAGACACTTCAATAGAGACTTATTCCTTTACCAGTGAATGATTTAACTAAGACTAGAGGACTTTAGAGTCAATATATCATCCTGAGATTCATTGCCAGTTTTTAAAGGCCCATCCTCTTTACTATCAACCTGCAATTGCCCCTCCATGCAGACAGCCTCTCAGCCAGCTCACGAAGCCTGAGGTAAGCAGGTGGCCAAGCCAAGCCATTTGCATTTATTCTTTTGTCAAATTTTACAGGGCAGTTAAATCTATAAAAGATTACCAAGCTTACGATACAAGCTGTCTTAGATGTCTATTGGATATTTCCAAAGCACACACCCACAGGGAAAAAAAAAAAATGTAAAATGGTAGAACCCAAGTGACACAAAAGTACCACAGAGAAACAATCCTCTGGCAGCAGAAAAACAGGCACAGGCTATTCTTACAGTCTTTAAACCTATATTTGTGCTGGCAATCTGCAGGAACGTGTATCAGGTGTGAGGGGGGGTGGATGGCTGAGCAGCAGCCGTCCCCCACCAGCGACGGGGAGTGCCCAGTAACTCTTCACTGTTAGTGCACTGCGAAACAGCAGCATGCACGGATTCAACCCTGGGAATATCCATACCCCAGTACACGAAATAAGCAATGAAGTCCCACACTGACTCAGTCCCATATGTGAGGTCTGTCTTTTTTTCCTATCCTTTTCCATGCCCTAGCTAAGAAACAAACAAGTAATTCATGAACCACCATATTTCAAGATATATTTAACGTGCCCATTCCCATGTTTGCTTTTGCTGGATTCTCTTCTCTGTTTTCATTTTTTTCTCTCTCTTTTTCTTCAAAGAGTTTCTTGCTTTATCTCTGCATAGCAAGGCACATCTGGTTCAGCTACTTGGCAGGTTCACAGGGTAGACCTTCATACAGATTCAAACTACCCCTTGTAAAAAGGAAGGGTGGTATATTATAGACTTAAAATTCTCTACAAAAAAGCCACAAGAATCTCAATAGTCTGATCTTGCCCAGTATCTCCAAAGCTCCCTGCCTAAAATTTAAATTTGCAGGAAATAAGGACATGGATAGTAGCCAGCTGATGTGTATTGTTACAGTTCTGTGCTAAAATCTGGATTCAATTTCCAGATCTGATACCAGTTTCCTTTGTGATTTTCCACAAGCCTCCTTTTTCTATCTTCAGGTCTGTATACTTAAGATATCAATAGTCCCCTGCATCCTGCAGAGATTCCAGATAAGCTTTCTGAAGGGCTCTTGCTACAACAGAGAGAGGAGCAATAAAAAAAATAAAATAATAATAATAAAGAAAACCAAAAAGCCTGTGAAAAAAAGATCCAAAACAAGAGTTATCATAAGCAAAGAGTAGGTTTCTTAAAGTTTTTTATATGATACTAAAGCTGTAGGACAGGTCTGCAAGAAAAGATGAAACAACAACAACAAACAGTATCTGACTCACAGTATCTGAAGTGACCAGAAAACACTTGATGATATCCTAATTTTCAGACCACAAGCTTCCACTCTTCATACACAAAATTGAACATGGTCCTCTCTGGGCAGGAGCAAACTCTTAAAGAAATCTAATATGCAACAGAAAACTTTACATTTGAAGACTCAACATTGATTGATTTAGAACATCGTCTCCGAGACAATTTTAATGGCAGCACATACACAAGTTAGAAAGTTCAAAGTCACTTCCAAGTGCAAAGTCACCTTAAAGTGTACCTGTAAATCAAAACTTAGAGAGAACCAGGTAAGAACATGGCTCCAGATCTCTACAAAGCACAATACATTCCTATTCATTAATAAAACAAAATAATCCTTGCACATCAATGACAGCCAGGCTTCTGTTCGATTGCTCTGTTTTCTTTGAGAAGATGAAGGATATTACCATTTCCCCCCTGTTGTTAGAGAACACTACTATTGTCTGCAACTAGAAGTGGTAAGTCTAACAATACTTAATAGCAGAGTTTTGCCTTTAAGTGTTGCTAAATACTGGTTTTCTGATGCCTTGAAATCTAAGTTCATTCTCAAGAAAATTACTTCCACCATCTACATAGAATAAAACTAATCTTACCCCACAAATATATTTAAATCTTTCTGAAAACAAATTCAAGGAGAAATTAAATAGGAGTGTGTGAAAATACTAAATTGAGGTTTAAATTCATAACAGCAAAAAAAGAGCATCTCTGCAGAAGTCCAGTGCATACACTTCACATTTTTCTTCAAGCTTAATTCTAAGTAACTTCATTATACTTAACATTTTTTTCCCCTGAACACCAGAGCTATGAATCTTGCCAATGATTTTGGCACTGTTATCTCTATCAGTTCATTTGAAGTCAGATTTGCACCTGGCTTCTGATTGCCAGCACCGATTTACAAGTTGAAATTGATGAAACCTATTAGCATGTTCTCTGTGATGCACTTTAATTTTTATAGTAATGTATTATTAATGTAATCATCGCAACAAGCCTTATACCGTATAAAGAGGAAAGCTTGGCAGGATTCAAGCTACAGAAATTTAATAAGCTAAGAAGTTATTGTACTGTATATTACTTTAATATTAAAAGGTAAATAATTTTGTGAATATTCACTGTAACTGATATAATTGACTCACTCTAGGAGACACACAAGTAAAGCTGACAGAAAATTAGCAAAGAAAGCAACTGACAAAGTCTGAACCTGATGCAGTCTATGTAAATAGATCATCAGATTTTATCATTATGGGATTGCTATGCTGAAACAAAAGTAGTCCTTCTCCAAAGCCAGGCATGTACAGTGCATACATTAGATACTCAAGCTGTCTTACGTTACTTGTATTTGACAATGGGTAATTACTTTTTCCAGAAAAAGATAAGGTTGGTTGCTGATGAAATGCCCTTAATGGACTCATTACCTAAGCAAAAACAATGAAGTTACTTTTAATTCAAAAGAAAATTTTCCAAAAGGCAGGGAACCGAGTACTGAGCGTCACGCAAAATATAGTGATGGAATCCCACAAATCAGTATTTGAAAGTTTGCTCAGTGCTAGGGATTTGGTCCAAGGCTTTGTGTCTTGAAAAATAAGCTCATTGCAATAATTTGTTTGCCAGAATTTGAGACAATCTCCTATTTCTTCTTAGCCTATTAAAATATGCTTCTGTTAAAATCAGCCAACCGAAAACTAGATTTCATTACTTTTTTCTTCTTATTTGCTTATGGGTGCATCTTCCAACTATTTCAGACCTTCAGTTCTTCCCATCATACTAAAGAGATTGTTTTCTAACTCTATCACCTATGTAGCGTGTGTTCAACTAATGATCACCTTTAAGTAATCTCATTTTAAATAAAGGTCAACATTTTATATTCTCTAGGATAAGCAGAGCTGCAGAAAATGAAACTAAAGCACATGGCATATTAATGCCCCAGACAGCAAATCAGTCTTAGGCTGGATTTTCACCATTAGAATTAATTAGCTTTAGAGTTTTATATGCTGTTGCTGGTTAAACTTTGTGTCAATTGGCTTCAGTTCAACAAGCAGGACCTCTTTGGAAATGACAGTTTATGAAATACAGTTGTTTATCATACCACTGGAGCAATAAGAAGGGCACACCATCTGATACCTGCAGCACAGAAAGCAAATGCTATTTCATGCTTCACGGCATCAACTAATCACAGCAGAGGCTGTGACAGATCCGCTCACCGGCTGCATCACACCCCTGGACTGGTACTATACTGCGGGAGATGTTCCCTCACTCCAGGTCAGTACCAGAGCACACACTCCTGGCGATTTAAACACATGCGTGGAGGTGACAGTGTGCTCAACTCGGCCAAAGCCTGTGCATAAGAGCTCTGTCATGGGACCCAAATGGGATTATTGAGGACCTAGGGCAGCAATCCTGATGGCTCCCCTCCTACAGAGCAGCTCCCAAGCCCTTCGCTCCTAAGTGAGGCTGAAGAGCCGCAGTTTGGCATGTTGGGGCCGATAGGAAGAGATCTACCGCTCCCGAGAGCCTGAGGACCCTCAACTTTCTTCAGAGGCACTAGGAAAGCAGCATGATCAACATCAGGCAAAACAACGCTTACAGAGAAAGCAATGGTCAACAAAATATATATCTTAGTCAAACAACTGTAGCTACCCCCAAAATTATAGAAAGGTTACCCCACAGCAGCTCCGAATACAAAATTCCCTCTATGAAGAAGGGGAAGCGCATTGTGAACAATACAAGCACATGCTGGTTTCTGTCAGCTTGAAAGGCAGGCTGAGGCATGTGAGAAAATGTCCTTTGTAACCTCTAGCTCATGCTATCCAGCACTGCCATGGAATAGGAAATACTGTGGTTTTAGAAAACCAACCATACTAATGTTATTTCTTGAAAGTCAGACTCACCATACATTACCCAGGGCTACCAACCCTATGTTTTTTCCTAAATCTGTGATGGGTTTTAGCCAATCTCACAGACACTCAGAAAAATACAGGTGTGGAAATGAAAGCTCCTACATCTTGTAGCCTATAAACACAGGTTTGTCAATATGTGTTAATCACCAGACATGCTGCATGCAAACAGTTGAAGAAGAGTTCATCAAAATTCACTGTCTGCATTGTTTGAGGGGCAAAATCCAATAGCAGATGCTCACAGAATAAAGATCAGTGCAAGCATAAGTCAATCCAACTTGCCCTGTCGGCTTCAAGCAGCCTTCAGCTTGGTGAGACATCCGAGACTAAGGTTATATTTGAATCAGTATATCAGTATCTATTGTAAACTTCTGTTAGTATGTCTCAGCTCCCTTGAAGGCATTTATGCTTCTGATCTGCTCACCATTCTGGGGCAATTAATTACACAAGTATTGGTGCCTAAACGTTCAGAATTAAAATCACAGATTTGGGTTCAACAGCCTAGCTTTGAGTCTGATATGATTTTCAGATCCTTACAACAGATCATGCTAAACAAACAGAGATTTAGATGATGCAAATACATAAAGATATAAAAAGGAAAAAAAAAAGAAAAGAAAAAACCCACTACCTCTCCTTCCACATTCACTGAATCGCAAGGTTGATAAATCATTGAGAGGATGTGTACATAGCTAAGTACAACTGGAAGTCACAATCGTGCAAAATATATGTATGTGGAACATCTGAAAGTCTGGCTCATTCACAGCAGCTCATCTAGCTAGAAATACACTGAAACTAATCATGGATCTATTACTGTCTCAGCAGCAAACAGGATTTTTTTTTCATTTTTGTGTAATATGTATCCAACCTCACTCCCCCTGCTAACCCTTTTTCCTTTGTTTTGATTTATTCAAGAACATATTACCAGAGAAGGCCAGAAGTGTTAGACATTATTTCAAAGTAGGAGGTAGAAAAAGGTGCCTAATATTATCCTTCTCAACCCTCTAATCCTCAATACATATCTGATTTACTGTTTGAATCAGAATGTGCACAGGAATATTATTAGCTATCCTTGTTGCTCAGTGCAACTTTATGTGCACACACAAAGCACCTGCTACTAAAAGGATGGAGAGGACCAGTGCCTGAGGGTTCATAATCAGCACTAAGAGAATTGAATTTTTTTTCCCCCTTTTAGATGCATGTGGAAGCATATTTGAACATTGTAACCGCAGGGAAGTAAGGCAAAATAAAAAAGTTCATGGAGAGGTGACAGGGAATATTGAATCTAGGGAGGAGAGGTGAACATCTTGATAAGGAGAGAGAAGGCAGGAAGAAGGAGGAAGAACAAGAACATTTTAAAAGGTATGATAAAACAAAGAAAGAATTTATTAAGAGGGTTTGAAGGGAAAAAAAAGGATTAAAAGTCACTGGAGACTGTGAAAGGAGAATGCAATGCAGAAGCAATGAAGAAGCGGAGGGAAAAAGAGAGAATTAATGTGAGAACACCAAGCACTAAAAGACAGAAGAAAGGACAAGGTGAGAAAAAGTATAGGGTGAGAAAAGTAGAAACTGTCAGGAAAATTCACAACCAGCTGTGCTGACCAAGGAGAGAGGTTAGGATGCAAAATATAGAATTACAAGAGTAAATATTTTTTCATATGCATGAGGTGTCCCAGCCAAATTGGGGCACCTCAAATGGGGTTTTCAACAGGGTTCTCATACCCTTCAAATTTTTTAATCACTAGCACCCACACTACCAATTACTAATTATAGTAAAACTTTGCAAAGCAACTATATTTCTGCAGCATTCTTGATACTTGTCTATTGATCCAGATGTCAGTCTTGCTATAGGTACTTATCTATGGTGCCAGACAACGCTGGGAGGGTTTCAAAGACATGCTAGAAGGGCTAGGATGCTGGCGTTATCTTGGATGTCCAGGGGTATCCTTTATCCTTCACAGACCACTCTAAGCTTCTACAAAGAAAAGCTCTCATTTCCATGGCTGGGCTGTCTTTTAGATTGTTTTACTTAAACATGAACAATATGAGAGCCTCCAGTAAAAATCTACTACCTCTTTACATTACAGTGTATAATGTGAACTAATATATATATAGATATATTAACAAAGTTAATACACTTTAAAGACCAATTTGATATAATAGGGAAGGGAATTTTCATAACAAAACAAAATTAAACATTCTTTATCTATTACTTTTTTTTACAAAACAAACACAAAGCACTCGCTTCCGATTCATGATAAATCTTTTAACCGGCCCTAATGGGCAAATATTTTAAAGTTCATAGAAGAAAAACTCCTCCTTTTCTACACCACTGTTTCCTGACTATTCTCTGATCCCATCAGCTATTTACCAATCAGTGAATCAGTCAGAAGGTATTTCCCAGGTGAATTGTTATTGTCTGTGTATTCTGGGCACAACACACATATTCTATTTTTATTATTTCTTTAGATTTATAGGAGATGTCAGCCATTCCGGTGGGGCCTTTTCTATGCTCTAGAATGCTTTGCAACAGCCAATTTCACAATCTTATCAATATCATTGCAATAAACAGAGAATTGCTCAGTGCTCACCAAACACTTAATTCTATTATGGTCTACAGACGAAATAAAACACCAGAGGAACATAAACACTCCCATACCCTTTCCAGTGATTTTAGAGAGGCTTTCACAAAAGCACCTCAATAACTGCCTGCTCTTGTTCACCATTACAAAAAGTACTCTCAGCTTTGCTAACGCTATCAGAAATAGGCTACATACCATCACTCTTAACCAAATCCCAAACCACTTATAGCTTTCGAACTGTAAAAAAACAACAAAGGACCTTACTCAAACATGCAGGTTGCCAGCACAGTTCCCCAAGCTACTGCTGGTTTTAGCAGACTTTGCTTGAGACCGCTGGGAAATGCTGCCCCTACCTAACCCATCAGATCAGCATCACTGCGAAGTGGCAGACATGCACGCGGGACCAGAGTAAGGACAAACCTGCTGAACAGACAACAGCATTTAACTTCCCAGTTTAGGCAAATGAAAGACGCACAGTCCTTGTTACAGTGGTTATCCAAAAAACTGCCAACCCAAATACTAAAATGAAAATGAGGATTCTAATAGCACTTTTGTTGCAGGTTTCCCTAATGTACATCACGGTTGCCTAAATTTCATACCCATTCAGAAGGCTGGCCTATCCCTCTTTGGAAATGGATAATACTACATTGCACCTCCACGTTTGCATAGCTCCATCAGTTTTATGGCTGCCCTGTCATAGCTGTGTGCTATCCACTGATTCGTGGATAGCTGAAGTCTTTCCTCACTCCACTGACATTTAGGGATTTGAATTCATATTTTATTATTGCTTTAAGCCATCTAAGCACCTCCCTTTTTATCTACACATGTTAAGACAGTGCTGTACAGAGCTTTTTTAGTTTTAAATCTCTTGCACATTCACTTATAGCAGCTTTGATGTTCAGCTATTTGGTCTTTTGCGTGTTTTACCTCATAACATAGAATGCAGACCCCTTAGTGAATAATTAGCTGGGGTAGGATCCTTGACTTCCATAGATGCATTCCTAATTTGACATTTAAATTAACATCAGATTATGGTAGCTTCACTCAAAAGTCACACAAAAAGAGTGGCAACCTACACAAGAATACATCCACAGAAAAAAAAAAAATCTGTCTGCTAGATATGCTACACAAAAGTGCTAAGTTATTTATGGAATTAATTCTATTGCACAGTTCAAGGAGAAACAGATTGAGGCTGTACCCAAAAATAAATCAAGAGGAGGGAAACCTGTCACAAGGCAGCAAACAACTGTTATTCAAATATTTTTCTAAATGTGGATAGCAATGGGTGTTCCACTTTGCATGAAGAGCAGCTCTGAAGAAGATATGCCAAGCTGACTCTAGAAGCATTAAGGCGATTATGTCACTTGAATGAAGAATCCTTTAGCAAATTCACTTAAGTACGGACAAGGAACCACTTTCTAACTTACAGGTAACAAGCCTTGTAGCTGTGCCGTTCTCAGACTATTGCAATCTACTTACCACGGTCAAATAAGCAAACAGTGTTTATCAGATATCTATTTCCAGTAATAACTCAAAGAAGTCATGGACATCTTAGATCTTATGTAGTATCCACAACTCCAATATTGCTTTTTCTGATTTCTGTTGAGGAGCCCCAGATCCAGATAAAAGGGCAAGGTTGAAGCTGGCTGCACAGCTGTATGTCTAACTAGTACTTCTTTATAGAATTATGTTTCTACAGGTGAAGTTGACAAATTTGAGTATATAAATTCTGGATTATTACCATGAAAGAATAATTTCAACAGTTAATGAAACCTGTTATCTTCATGATGGATACATGGCACACTAGATGAAGACAATCCTATTTCTTAGCCTACTGAAAAATTGCGTTGCAAAGGTGTGAAAAACACTGGCTCAGCCTGAAAGTTTAAGTTGCCTATTTTCTGTCATGTCTGTTCCCAAACTTTGAATTGACGGGACAGAAAAATCAAACGTTAATGTCTGGACCCAAATCACAAGGACTACATGACACAAATCACTGATCAAATCTATGCTCAAACAATTCTGACAGTTCAACATGTACAGCTGCTTTACACTAGATAAGGTATCACCTTATCTGTAATACTCTCAATTTATCAAGTACTGTATCTTGCATAAAAACCATGAAGCTACAATAAGTATTTTCTGACTAATACGATGGGAATGTGACTGCTTGAATACAATTGCCTCTGAAAGGTTTGGAGATCCAAGGAGGCAGGCATAATACCTTGTCTTGCAAACTTTCTAATTTTCTTCCTATCGCCATAGCATCCCTTTCCCCACAGGTATTTATTAGATCTACTCTGCAGGTTTAGTATACAGATGGTGATTGACTGTACTGGGTTGACTGTTGACTGGGGAAGGCTTGAAGACGCAAAGAGCCTGAAAAAGCAGAGGCCCTTTGGTTACAAAACAAAGAACTTCCCTCCTGACCACAGGAACTGTATATTTGTACAAAACCTAAAGATAAACGGCTCCACCGAATGTCACTGCTAGTCGTAGATTTACTCAGCTCAGGCACCCGCTTCGCTGACCCGAGCACCCAAAGGCGCAACGTGCCATAAGGTCCTTCTCGCTCTCGGCTATGCAGAAGCGTCAGCCATAGGCTTCGTAGCTCCTCGCAGATTTTTAAAATGCCCTTAAAATACTAATGAATATTACTGATACTGTCTAGAAGCTCAGGTAAGGCTGAAAACAGGAGGGGGAGCTCTCACTGCACCATGTAGGAGGAAAAGCTGGTCAGAAGTGCTTTTGCCTACCAGGAGAGCTGGGGCAGCTCCTGCTCTGCCCCCCAGTGCCATGCTTTGGCAAGGCTGGTGCTGGTGGGGAGGGTGCATTGGTCTTCCAGCTAACTCCTTATCTTTAAAGCATTTCCCATTTGCTATAACCACAATTTTTAATTTACGGGGTTTAATCTAATCTTTTAACTTATTTCCTCTCCCAGGAGCAAGAAAATAATGATATGCTGCCATGTCAAAATCTGCTCCTGTCCTCGTACCCTGTGTTTTTGTCTGACTGCTGAGCTAGAAGACCTGCACACATTTTGCTCTCTGTTAGGGTTATATGTTCTCATTTCCCATTAATTGTCTTTAGTGACTCCTGGTTTATGATCATTACAAAAAAGTGAATACCAAGAAAAAAGCAAAACACTCCATCATCTCTGGTACTCTACAAAGGATTTGCATCTAACATCCCCCACAACTTTGGTTCCCACAGTAACTCAGCTACACTGCATGTATATATTAACACATCAGAGCTTGGCGGTACTGAGAAGCATACAGCACCACTAGAGTACAAGTGGGGAAAAATTATAGTTGCTTTGGTAACCGTCACTTTGAATTTCCTGACTTTTTTTTTTATTTCTCCTTGCATTTAAATTCTCAGCCATAATTCTACATTAACCTAGGTGTCTGCACTGATATTCATAAGATTTAAATAAAATATCATTTCCCCAGCATTACAGGCTGACAATTGAAATGTTTTCATTTTAAGAATATTCCCATATATATTTAAAATTATTCTCATCCAGGGCTTTTGCTGAGCTGAGACAAAAGTGAACATAAAGATGGCCTTTGCTCCAGTGGTTTGACCAGGCAGGTGTGCACATAAGTAAAAGCCAGCCCCAACTCCAGAGTGGCTTTAACACTCTCTTACCATTTCCCTCATACACCAGATAGACATGGCACAGGGAGCACCCAGGGTCAGTCCAAATACCAGTGTTTATCACACATGCAACCAGCTTTACTAGTGATCCTGCCAATCTGCATTAGAAGAAGGTTTGCTAATACATGCGCTGCTAATAAAAGCAATATCTACCACCTTTAAAGGAATGCAGGCTCTTTTTGTTTTATAGACGATTCATATGTTCATTTAATTATTACCTATTTGACTGGCTTATAAAAAAAATAATCTGTGTTGTATGAAATTAATCAAGGATCGTTTTTTACCAATATTTCCTTTCTCTGTGGAACATCAGTGTTCCACTGCTGAAAAATTTATTTCAATGTTCAGAACAAGAAAAAAAATAGCTACCACAAAGAATGAAGATAGCAAACCCAAGGCAAATGGTTTTATAGACTCAACATGGAAATACTATTTATAGAAGATCTTGACTAAGGATAATAATGGCAAATGAACTGTTTACAGAAATTTCTGCCTCCAACAGAGAGATTTCATAGGAATGGATAAAAGTGGACAGTCATTCTAGATACAATATGTCATTTGTATTAAACAGGAAATCTGATCTCTTAAAAGAAACCTTAACAGCCAGGAATTAGTCTTATTGGGGGGTGGGGGGTGCAAAAAAAAAAAAGGCAAGTCACACTTTTCCTTAGTTGTACAAGACCATTTATTTCCCTAGTCAAAAATCATTGAGCTGGAGTTTGCATACTGCCTAAGCCACATTTAACCCTATGGGGGCTTTTAGAGGACTTAACTAGTGAGGAACAAAAGCACCCACAATCTGCAAGGACCCAGCACCACTGACATAAGAGCAGAGGGGAAGCAGGGACAAGGAAGAACTGGGGAGAGGAGCCCTCCAGTATGCAGCTGGCACCATAACTGGACATACAGAGAGATGCCAGACTGCTCCCGATATGCCTTCCCTGCTGAACCAGCAGCTCCCAGGCACAAACTGGCCAGGAGGAAACCAAGCTCCACAACTTCTACCTTCGTTCTAAAGGTTATGCTAACCTTTAAAGACCAGGTGCACCTACTTTGGATTTGCAGAAGGTACAACTTGAGTTTGTGAGCAAGATGGAGGAAAACTGATCCCCTGTGATCTTTATAATACATAGACATTGATCCTTTCCCCCACAAGTGTATGCATCAAATATCACATACAGCCCATTTGAATGGAACATACACCACTTTGTCAGTTCAAGTCACCGCAAAATGACAGAAAACAAAAGAAATCACTTTAAACCTTAACTCTCTTAAATCTTAACTGGGTGGCATTCATTTGCACCCTTGTGAAAAGACTAAGTGGGATTCCATGTCCCATACTGGGCCCCCTCCCAGGCAGAGCTGCAAGCAGCTGGAGGAGAGGGAACTTGGCCCTTCACAGCTCATCCACAGGATCTACCTCGTGGATGAAAAGAAAACACCTGAAAGCAGACTCCAAACACCTGCATTCAAGCCAAGAGTCTCAAACCTGCTTATAAAACTGTAAGGGTTACACTATCTCTGAAACAGTGCAACGATTGAGCAAACTCGGAATCCAGGTCCTACTCCTTAAGAAGGAATTTATTTTTAAACTCTCCTTATTTTATGTATCTCTTCTTTTAAAAGAAGAAAAAACCCACCTCTTGACAAGTGGAACCAAACGCTCACGGTTCAAGTCTTGCTTTTACTGCCTTGCTATTACAATAAGACATATCAAAACAGATTAAGAAGGCTAATGCTGAATTATGCAGAATTCAGTAATACAGAATTACAGTGGGGAAACCAAGTACTTTGTCAAACTGCCTGTAGAGAACTTGGAAGTATCTGGGGCATTTGCCAGCTAATAACTACTGAGCATTTCTTTCCACAGAACCATCTATCATCCTAATTTTTTTAGGATCTCGGAATTCACTTATGTAGATAGAATGTTTCCACAGAAATTTTCATTCACTGAAAAATACCATTAAGATGGTCAAAACTATTCACAAATTCAAATTAAATATGGGGAATAGTTTTGAATGAACAAAGAACTGAACATTTAAAGGGATGCCAAAATGATTCATCTGGCACACTTTAATTTTTTGGGTTGGTTTCCCAGCAGCCGTCTGCAGAACTGGAAAAGGAGGTGCAGGTCTGCCTTATAGTTTAGTCTGCAATAACTGGACACACAGGCTCAAACCTAGTATTTGAACAGCTCTACCTGAAGCATCTGGGGACTTCTTCACCTCCTCTTCTCCATACTAAAAATCAAAATGCAAAGAGATGAAAAGCAAATTACAGAAAACGTGTGGAGCCAAAAGTAACAGGTAGAGCACAACAGGTAGAGGCCAAGCAGTCCGATTTCCATTTCTCTGATTTCAAAGACTGCAGCCCTAGTTCCCGGGAGAGCTCTGGACAAGGGAGACCATGGGAAGCAATGCCCAAGCCCCCCAGTGCCCCTGGCCGGACCCTCCCTCTCTCCATCTTGCAGCTCCCACTGCAGGCACCGCTGCTCCTGTCACCTCCCCAAACCACCCTTGTTTTCCTCTAACACAGCTCCTTTCCTTCCTTACAGATCAGCTACCAGAGGCTTCCTTTTGTATCACGTTTTGCACAACACCCCGTGCCCACGGAGTTTGCTGTACCCAGTCGGGTTATGCCTTACAGACTGCGTTAGGTTTCTGTAACAAAATAAAACATTGGGAGTTTTATCAGAACTATTCCCCAGATGTCTAGATATATCAAGCTCGATGAATAGGAACAATTCCTACAGCTGCGTGATACAGGCTAGCTCTGTATGTAGCTTAAGAGCAGGAATTAATCTGGTCCACCACATCTCCCTTAGTGCAAACAAAGTCAGGGTCCTACTGACTTCCTTCGCTGACGTGCTGCAGGAGCAGAGCTACTGCTTACATTAGCAAGTTAAGTAAATCAGTTGAAGCCAACCTGAATATTTGATCTCAGTATGGAGTTCCAGTATGTGCACTCACAAACATAAGGTAGCCGTCTCCACGATTTGGTGAAACTGTCATTTTAATAACCAAGCAATCTAATTTTTTGGTATTAAAATAGGAATGATATTCCTATATCACTAAACTTTCTTCACACTGGTAAAGATGCTTTAGATAACAGCTGTTGTTTTGCTGGAAACTGAGCATGCTATCACTTAATTCCAGAGAATAAAATTATCTGCTTTAATTTGTAAAGTAAAATGGAGCTACCAAACCAAATTTCTCAATTACCTGTCAAATTACAGTACCCTACAGAAACCTACCCTCTGAATCCCCAACGATTTCTTCCTACCCACCTTTCTGCAAACTGTTGGAAGAAGCTGAATTTAATTAATCTAGTACTTTTCCTGGTTCCCACACTAACTCAGAGCCGATGCACCCACTGGAAAGACTCTCCCCACGGGCAGGGCTGGTCAGACACGGGAACCTCGGGGTCACCTCAGCCTCTGAGCATCAGCATCTCTCACCTGCCAAGAGCAGAAAAGCAGGCCTAGAATTAACACAGTCTCCAAAAATTTCACGCTGGCAGCTACTGTAGAGCCCCAAAAGGCAAATACAGACCTGAAATAGATCTCTGCTAGTTAAAGAGAGCACAAAAGCGTATTTTGGGCTATAATTCACACTCCTGCAATTCCATAAAACATGTCTCAGTTATTTTGAAGTTAATGGAAATAACTGAGAGCAAGTTTTGTCCCCAGTTACTTCCCAATGTTTAACCCTGCTACTGAAGCATTTTTTCTAACATTTAGCAGTTAGGCAAGGATGTAGTGAAGCTAATCTCTGCACATCAAGGTAGTAACTTCTCACTTTGGATACTTACATCTAGACATTAGATGTTATCACCTGCACATATTACTTGAGACAAATTTAACTGATCATGCCCGTTAACTACATACATGCTCACAAATTATCTTAAACTCTTTCTTCTGCAGGCCAATAAATGGAAATAACACCAAGGAACAACTTCATTTCTCCATGTTAGAGGTTCCCTATCCAGCAGAAGAATACCACAGAAGGAATCAATAAGATCTTTTTATAAATTTGTACACAGATGACCTTTACAAAATACAGAATAGAAATATCAGATTTAAGGTCTGCCCTTTTTCCATAATCCAAATACCAATAAGGAACAAATGAAACATTTCCCAGTACTCCATTTCAGAGGGGCCCTTGAATGTCCCAAGTCAGGCAACAGAAGTAGTATCTCCTGAACAGATCAAAGAAAACATGGGATTCCTTCTGCATCCCTTCACCCTTACTTCTCAGAACCTCTCATGCTGGAAGGAAAACCAGTTTGTATTTGGCAAACAAGGGCCAGGAGCGAATGCACTTATTAGCTTTCAGGTGTTGGCAACACGAATCTCAGGGGACCACTCAGGACCTCCAAGAGACAGGAGCATCCTCAGGTACACTTTGTGCTCCCACAGCAGTCCCACCCTCCGTGGGGATGCTCCTGCTCTTCAGCAGGTCTGTCACGACCCAGCTGGATGTTCAGGAGCTGCCAGAGATCTCCAAGGGGCGGCGGGTTGGAGGTACCAGACGTCCATCACATGCTGCAATGGGAACGGATAGACTGCAGCTTCTGGTTCATCCCCCTTTGAGATCTGCACCACAGACCCAGGGATACCCTCTTCCAGAAAAAGCACATCAAGTGCCGAGGCAGATCCCTGATATCTCGGGGTAGATCTCACTTCCAGATTGTAACTGTCTTCCACAGTAACGCATCTGTGTTAAGGCAGCAAATGCACAGGCACTTTCAAATTCTACCCACATCCCCCTTGTACGGACCAAGGAGAATGACTGTAGTTATAGGAGTGCAGTCCAAATGTAATTCATTCTGTCCACTTGCATGTATAAATTCCTCCATAATATACATTGCTGGAACCATGTCTGAATAGTCCTTTGGGGGCATTGTGAGAAAACAGAATGGCTTCTTTCCCCAAGACTTTGAATAAACATAAAATAAAAGTAAATTTAGTTGGCCTTCATTTTAATGAACAAACAGGATAGTAAGCATATTAGCAAAATAGGTCAGCAGAAGCAGGAAATTAGAAAAAAAAAACACCAAAGCTTTGAAAGCCTGAATTAAAAACAAATTAAAAACACAAGTATACATTTTAATTGATAGTACTCTCTCATTTGTGGTCGAAACAGCAGTAGACATTAGAGATTATTTATCTGATTTTAACACTGATTAAGGATAGGCCAATCCTTCCTATATCCCCACCCCCTAGAAAACCCCAAGAAAACAACAGCTATGAGGCAAATTTATTTATGATGTTAATAACTAGTTAAGAATGTGTTCATAAGCATGATCCAAAGCCCACTGAAGTCCAAAGAATTGGTCCCACCTCAAGAATTCTCTCCTTGAGTTCCATTCTTGGAGATGCTTGTGGGAGTACCACAATTATTTTGACTGCATCGCCTTAATTTATAAACAATTTCATTGTAGCAGTGGAGACCAAGCAGTTGAAAAGCTCAGCCTAGCGGGTTTTGAAGGACAAGCTAATTTCTTCTCTGTCCAGGTAGGGCTATGGACAGAGAAATGTCCAAGAAAAAAAATAATCTGCAGTTACTCCCATGCAACTCTTCAACACTTAAAATAATTTACACTGTGGAATTTGACTGACAAAACTTGGAAAAATTTGGCCCTACAGCTGGGGATTAATTATCAACTTCAGTGATTAAACATAAAGCAAAATAAAACCTATTTTTTGCTACATGACAGTTTACTAACCAACTGGGATAAAAACCAGTGAAAGATGACTTTTTAGTCATTAAAATTAATGAATGAAACAGGCTAAAAATATAGAGATCAGATCTCCTGGGTAGGAAGGTGCAATTTTTATAGTCATGTTTCAGTTCAGAACCAAAGCACATTTATCCTCTCAGCTAAAGGTACATTTTCATTTTTTTCTAAGACTCTCCTGACAAATTAAAAAAAAAACCAAAGCAACAAACCCCCAACAAACAACCACACCCATAGCTTTACAGAAGCTATGAGGGTTAAAAAAAAGTAATGTCATACAAAATACATTGCAGTTGGCTCACAGGACAGTATGTACTACCAAACGTCACTTCCATAACACGTTTAATAGCAATTGAACAATAAAATAGGATATATTCACATTTTATTACTGTGTACTCCCAATTGTCTTTGGTGGGTTTTTTACTATTTATTTTTTAACCTAAATATATTGTTCTGAGCATCTGAATGTCTCAGGGGACTGTAGGATCTTTTAATTAAGCCCTGTATTAGATATAAAAGTATTCTCCAAATGATTAATCCTGTAAACACATGTCTTTCTCCAGCCAATAACCTGTTTGAATTCCATTTTGCTCAAATGATCTTCACCAAACACTGCCACAAAACTCTGTAACAACTTGACACTTTCATTCATAACAGTGTTATTAATAAAACTAGAACTCTGTAGTGAAACTTTGAGCTAGATGAAAAGACGCTCAACTTCTATATGCTATAATATTAACTGAATACTGAATGGTTATCCAGCTCACAAGGGCTTTGAAGAGTCATCTGTATAGTAATACAAAGTTACTCGAGCCTCTAGAATGAAGAGTTACACAGTTACGGAGTAGTAATAACGTATTCAAGAAGTATTCAGAGATATCTGTATATACACATAGGTGAGGCTGCTAGCACCACTTGCAGTTAATTGTACCATTTGTTATAAGACTAGTTTTGGTCAATTATGTCTTTGACAATCTGAATAATTTCAACTGAAATATTCTACCCAGGGCACCTACTTTAGGACACATTCATTTTACATGGACCATTTTAGTAGAGAGTTCCAGTCATTTCTCAGATTTAATAATTCCACTACTTAACCCGTGCTAAAAAGCAAACAAATGAGCTGGCAGTGGTTTGGCTGAGGAACTCGAGCATTTTTAATCCATTAGAGCAGGGAGGAGAGTGCTCTGTGTATCCAAGGAAGAATCCCTCTGGTTTCCCCAGCACTTCTGCCAACCAGAGAGATTCCTCTGTCCGCAGAGCCCATCCACACCCATTCCTTTCCCCAGGGTCCCAGAACATCATCCCCACCAGTGGGTCAGATGCTGGATGGAAGAAGAGCAGAGGCACCCTGAGGAGGAGGGAAGATGAGAAAAGCCTGGATGGGGGATAACCAGAAACACACCGAGGTATGTTATATCCCAGTCACTCTGGTCTGGGCACTCCTCAGATGGGACAAGATGCAGATTTTTGGCAGGAAACTTGTGTGCAAGGGTGCACAGCCTGCATCCCATGGATGTGGTGGATGTCCCGTGTAGACGTACGGCCAACGGCGGCACCAAGGTGGGAAGAGCTGTTTGAGAGGCGTAGGTTTCCCAGACAGCAGAGCAGCTGCCTGGCCATTTGATCGTGCCTTTCTCATCTCCAAAAATCTGCCTTGAGTAAAAAGGCTGGGCTCCTGAAAGTCTCAATTCATGCATGCTCAAAGACTTGCTAGGATTTGGCAACAGAATTTCCCAAGGACTGCAGGCACGTGTCCTGGCTCCAACAGGACTTCTCTGCAATGGTCCTGCAGTTGCTCTCAGCAGCTCCACAAGAGCCCACTGCAGCCCGGCTGCCCTTAATGCAGTTGCTCTGTGACAGTGGCAGAAGAGCCCTCACTGCCCAAACCATGCTCAGACAGTAACAAATAAATTGAACGTTTCCCCACAGTTCAATGCTTACACATACAAAGCCTTAGCTTGCAGAAATTGAAGGAAGTGTTTGGACTTTAATAGGGTTGTGACTACTTGCATTAGTTGAGGCTCTACCCCATAATATGTGTCTATAAATATATTTTTTAAATAGAGTTTTGCTGATTTTTTTGATTTGAGGGTTTTTTTGTTTGTTTGTTTTAAAAGAAACGTTAAAAGTCATTAACAGACAAGATAAAAAGGTCTAAGTCTTTACACACACCTTTCTGATTTCACACGGTCCTGCCTTCCTTCCCTAATTAGAGTAAGATATTTAAAGTAATAACAGCTGAAAAGTAAAGTAATAAAACCTGCTGGATGTCTCAAAAGAAGAGTCAGGTTTTCATAAAATAAAAGTGTCAGGAGCTGAAATGTTACCACTGTAAGCAAAAAAAAAAAGTGTGCTCAAGTAGGTCCCCGTCATGGCACAAAGAAATCATACTTAAATACTTAATGTAAATTGCAATGTGAAGAACAATATCCTACTCATACTTTCATGAGTATTAATCCTGTCATGTTTTTACTCCTTACCTTTCCAAGCATCCTCCAATATTCCCAAAGCATCCAACAACATATGCACATATCCCCTTACATAAGTCTTTTTTCTTTTTTTTTTTTCCCCCAATGACATTAAAGCTGTGAACCTCCAAGTTGACTTTTCTAATTTCTACCTACTCATCTAAACCTTTATACAAACTGAATTCTTACTTTTATCCTCAAAGCTGTCTGGTAAAGCAACAAAACAACTATCAAGAGCATGGAGCTTTTGGGGGGAAAAAAAACTTGCAAAAGGCTTCCTCTGCCAAGACTTTCCCAAGCGAGCAGATGAAGTTGGGCATCTACTGATAGGGCCTCCACCTCTAACTGAGAAAGAACCCAGACAAAACCACACACCCATAGACTAGGGCAGGGGAGGAAGGCTGCACTCTTCTAGCAGAGAAAGTGAAGAAGGATAATGAACAAACAGATAAAAAGCAGAGAGAACTTCAAAATCTACTGGTGAAAGCAAACACAAAACCAAGCCCAGCAGGAGCTCACGCATTTTCTGCCTTATTATACTACACATGATGCTTGAAGCTCTCTGCCCTGTGACACGTGAAGCCCAGGCAAGCAGACGGATGGGTCAGTGCCGGCAGTGACTCCCACGCCGCGGGGTGCCCGCTGGGTGCCGAGGTGGCACCTCACAACCCAGCTAGATGATCTGTCCTGGAGTGCTGGGGAAGGGCCTGCTGTTGTGCTCCTGTTCCATAACAAAAGGAAGGATCAAAGACAAGGGTCCGGAATGAGAAAAAAAAACCAAACCAAACCAACCAACCAAAAAACCCCACAACAGAAGTACCAAAAAAACCCCACAAAGTAATCACCGTGTTTGCTTGTTTGGTAAGATAACAGAACTTCGCTACGGTCACGGAAGTCACATGCAAATAATACACCTCACAATTCTGACAAACGTCAAATAGGATGACTTATTAGTAAAGAATTTGTAGAAAATTTGCTAAGGGCATAGCAGCAATAATAGTTTTCCCTCAAATAAAATAAATGAATGAGAAACCTACAAGAGAGCTTGTATGGCTGATGACAGATAGCAAAGGGGTATGAGACTTATTTACACCAGGAGATTTTTGAATGATCCCACACGAAGTCTTTCTTTCATGTAGAATGAGAAGCTGTCTTAAACTGATGTATCAGTAGAGTAGCTGTAGAACAGTAACAAATTGTCAAGACTAGATGGTGTTCACCCAAGAGATTCGAAAGAGTTCTTATGTGAAATTGCCAAAGTATTGTCATAACTATCACGCAATATCCCATTTGTAAAATCTATCATTTAACTCTGCTTCAGTGCTGGAAATGACAGTAACGAATAGCATCATTATGTAAACGAATATCCACGATATATAGGAGAAGGGCCAACATAGCTTTAGTAAGGGAATTGATAAGGGACAAAATATTAAAAACTCTTTGAAGGAATTAGCTAGCATGCAAATAAAAGGTGATCCCATGGGTTTACAAAATGCCTTTGATCAGGAAGCGGGACAGCAGTCACAAAACCAGCAAGGTTCCATATCAAAAGCCCTGAAAAACATCGCTCTCTTGAAACAGGAGGAAAGATTAACTGACAGATTAATATGTGCTTAATGAAAGAAGGAGTATGAATGAAAAGCATGTTTGGTAACCTTGAGCAATTCTCAAAAAACTAAAGCTATGAAGTGCTACAGAAAAATCTCACAGTACTAAGCAATTGGGCAATAAAACGGCAAGTGAAATTCAAATGCAAAAGTAAGGCACGTAACCAAGACTAGCTTTGGCTATCAACAGGCAATAATTAGAGTCTAAATTTGTTAATACCATTTAGGAACTGTAGTGTGGATCCACCATCAAATGTTCCAGCTAAGAAAAAAAAAAAAGCTACACACAACAAAACAACCAAAAACCTACGCAACCAAAGCCACCACAGACATTACTCCATTTGATGGCTGTCCAGAGAACAAGACAGAATATTAGGAAAAATTACAAAAAAAAAAAAAAAAAAAAGAGAAAACTTCAGCATGCAATTATATATACACGTCACATGCTCCCAGCTAGAATACTGCATGGAGTTCTGGTGTCTTTAACTATCATCACAAAATCCTCAGACTAGAAATAGAGAGGGAGTCAACAAACTAATGGAAAAGTCTTTTGTATTAGAAGGATTACACAGTAGAACTGCTCAGACTGAATGTGGGATAGAAGACAACAAAAGTAACAATTTTTGTGAAATCATTATCTAGAAAGGTAAACGGAAAATAATAGTCTCTAATTCTAATGAGACATGAAGTATCAAATGAGATTAAATTAGTAAACAGAATTTTGAAAAAAAAAACAAAAATAGACTTTTTCTAGACCAAATAAATACAGTGACACATGATGTAGCATATGTTAAAAGTCCAAAATAAGTCCAAAAACTTTTTAGGCAAGTTCTTTGATTAAAATTCAGCATCCAGTAGAGTTCAGAAATTGCCTTGGTTCAGGACTCCTGTAAATTAAGGAAAACCTAGACAGGTATACAATAAAAGCATACTTTGGACTGCTGTGGTCACGTATCTCTGCCTTCCACAGCCTTGACTGAAGACCGTCACCTAAGGAGTAAGTATTATAAGAATGCATCCTAGGTATTGCACTGCTCAGTTCCTTCTCTAATATTGGTAGGGATGGGCTACTTATTAAATGCAGAACCCGTATCAAGTTGAGAGAAACCAGCCAGTGCTTTGAAACACGAAAGATATGCAAGGTGTGAAGTAATCCTGCTCTCTTCACCTCCCAGCCTTATATATCACTGCATTTCAACAAAGATGGGAACCCTCCAAAGCAAGCTCAGTTAATGACCATGAGGATATTGAGGGGTCTAGAACACAGGACTCATGAGGAAATGCTGAATAAAACAGGTTACTTAGAAAAGTGACCAGGCACAATCCACAAACACATGCAAGCTTCAGCAAGTTTTTCTAGGAGTAAAACTGGGATAAGTGCCCTAAGCCAACAACAGAAATGCTGTCATTCCTGATCTGTTCCAAAACAACCTCCAGATATTGGTGGGGAGCAACTCAAGCTGATCATGTGTGGGGACACGGTGGTGATATGGCCAGGTCTCTTGTCATCCCCATTTCTCTGGATTTAATTCGGTGATAGCCAGTATACTACACTTTAAAGAAGCATAGTTCTCAACATTTGGTGTCCGATACCAAAAAAGCTGAAGCAAAATAGACAGTACAGCCTCAGACCTAAGTATACACACAAATGGTTGGGGGAGAGAGGCAGGATTCACATATTTGATATGTATCAGCTTTTCCCCTCAGTCTACATTTACCATGGCAGTCAATTTATCTTAATTTTATTCTTTAGAAGCAGTAAATGTAGAAGTTAATTCAAAGTCCTGTAACCTTCCTTTAACTATTTTTTAATACCAGGCAATACATCAAATTAAAACTTCAGAATCAGTCCATAAATAAGAATTATTATGTTCTTTATAGTTGATATTTATATTAACAGGTAAACAAAAATGCTTTAAGGGGAAAATAAGTGGCTCTTTCAATCACATATGCTGCAAACAGAATAATTGTACAAAACATTTCTCTAATTTATTCTAAAATTCAATTCAAATTCTAGCCCCAGATGACAGATAAATCAATTCATGACAGTGCTGTGAATAATTAAACAAACAATTAGCTTTAATAATAAATGCTACATTGATATAGATCTCTAGATTGGAATTGTTCACTTAAGGTCTATGACAATTAATGATAGCTGAACTTTGACCATTTTAGAATAATGGAATTTTAATACTACTTCCTATTAAAGCTACCCAACTTAAACCTTTTGGAAAAATAGACTTAAAAGGCTTGTCATTCTTTCAAGTTATGAAACACTATTTCAAATAGAGGGTGCAATATTTCTCATAAAATTAGCCCATTTCTGAGCTCTTCTCCCTTGCAAAGCTCTGGAGGGCACAGAAAGAACATCATTCAGTTACATACATGTAAGGGGGGAAGTGGGGAAGGAAGGAAGAAATTACTGCAACCCTCACTTTAATAGGAAAGTGTAATCTACCATTCTATACCAAGCTACCACTGGAATAAATGGCAATTTATTCTTGGTTGTTAAATTTGGAGAAACATTACTGAAACTTTAAAAGAAGTCTCCCACAAATAACCTGGCTTGTTAGTAAATTTTACCTTGATGCAAATAAAGATATGAAATAGAACTGGTAAAGCTCTTATCAGTGATCTGGACAAGGGGATCAAGCGTACCCTCAGTGAGTTTGCAGAGGACACCAAGTTGGGTGGGAGGGTTGATCTGCTGGAGGGTAGGAAGGCTCTACAGAGGGATCTGGACAGGCTGGATCGATGGGCCCAGGACAATTGTATGAGGTTCAACAAGGCCAAGTGCCGGGTCCTGCACTTGGGTCACAACAACCCCACGCAGCGCTACAGGCTTGGGGAAGAGTGGCTGGAAAGCTGCCCGGCAGAAAAGGACCTGGGGGTGCTGGTCAACAGCTGGTTGAATGTGAACCAGCAGTGTGCCCAGGTGGCCAAGAAGGCCAACGGCATCCTGGCTTGTATCAGAACTAGTGTGGCCAGCAGGAGCAGGGAGGTGATTGTCCCACTGTACTCGGCACTGGTGAGGCCGCACCTCGAGTCCTGTGTTCAGTTTTGGGCCCCTCACTACAAGAAGGACATAGAGGTGCTGGGAGGTGCTGGAGCGTGTCCAGAGAAGGGCAATGGAGCTGGTGAAGGGTCCAGAGCACAAGTCTGATGAGGAGCGGCTGAAGGACCTGGGGTTGTTTAGTCTGGAGAAAAGGAGGCTGAGGGGAGACCTTATCGCTCTCTACAACTGCCTGAAAGGAGGTTGGAGCCAGGTGGGGGTCGGTCTCTTCTCCCAGGTAACAAGTCACCATTCCTGGAGGTATTCAAAATATGCGTGGACATGGTGCTTAGGGACATGGTTTAGTGATGGACTTGGTAGTGCTAGGTTAATAGTTGAACTCAGTCTTAAGGGTCTTTTCCAACCTAAAGAATTCTACGATTCTATCATTCTGGAGACCTTACTGTCAATAATTTTGGTTCACAGAATGTGGCAGAAGACAAAAGGAATTAACTGTATTTACTAAACCTGTTACCTTGCTATTAAAGGCACAGATTTCACACTTCTATTCCAATAAATCTATTACTGTAGTCTCATACCTCCCCAAACACTTGAAATGTATTAATACACCAAGAAAACATGATCTATGGAGACTAATGTTTTAATAATTTTGTTGCATATGTTCTTCATGAACCAGAATGTTCACATCCTGTTACCCTTTCAAGGATATTGCTCATGGTAGAGTGATTAAACACTGAGACACAGCCAGAGCAATGGATATTCATAAAAGCTGTTCTTGCTATAGCACCATAAATACTATTCTATAATATGACAGGGAAAACATGAATCAAATTATAATAGTATTTAAATTGTGCATTTCCATACCACAGGAGAATTAAAGTTAAGAGCTCTTGCAGACAATGCATAGCTGTCTGAAATAGGTGAGTAATCATAAAGACGTAACTGTTCAATGACTATCCTGTTGGACTGCTTCCATGGGGCACAATGAATTAGTTTTAGACCTGAGCAACACCGCAAACTTGAAGCATCATCAGCGTGTTTGCCAGTAAAGGCAGAGATACGGCTCTAGTTTCAAAAGAGGTTTCAACACTGGTCAGAGGCCATAATATATTTTAAAATAATATCCTTAATGGAAGAAGCTAGTTTGGGAATAATCCAACAGCACTGCAGACAGCATTTAGCTTTCCTGCACTGACAAGATCAAAGAATCAAACTCTTGCAGAGAGGCAAGAAAGAGAAGGAGCGAGGGAAGCATCGTCATATGTTTTAACACCCACAGCTGAAACACACATAGAGGGCTTGATAGTTTCTTTCCTCAACAAAATGCGGAGAAAAATAACTTTTCTATTAAAATGTCAGTATCAAACTATACATCAGAATAGTATTTCCCCTCACCCTTTCATAAAGTTTGAATAAACATTTATACTAAGCATTGTCACTGGTTTTGCATACATTTTCAGTTTTATCTCCTTCACGGAAACATTAGCACAGCAGCCACTGAGTATTTCACTTCGTTTCAGCTACAGGTGTTAAAGTTTCTATTTGATAAGCAGTTCAAGAGTCCCAGTAATGCTACATCTATTGCTATCTGAGAAGGAAATTACTGTTTAATATTTTCATTATGGTAATAGACAGATTCCAATCTGATCAAGATTTTGTGGAGTTAACAAGGGACTGGGCTTACAGTGCTTAAAGTGCAAGTTGAGACAAGATTCAGTAACGATATTGTAATGTGACAAGTAAAATGGGTGACAAAAAAGGGGGGTTAATAGTGGCAGCGGTGAACAGTATTATTTACAAAAAAATCCATTACCAGACAGAAAAGCAAAAGTAATGCACAATTATGTAAAGACTTATCCTTCTGTAGTAGAAAAAGAGCTAGGGCTTTGAATTGATCAATGTTATTTCTACATTAGTAGTAGAAATAGTACTTTCAGAAAGCCTAGAAAATCCAATAAGGATCGAGGGTTTGCCATTGGATGCAGTACAGCAGTAACCAGGCAAGAAGAAGAGAAGAAGGCAGCATGAACAAGCTCCTCTTCCCCTGCTCTGCCCATCCTGGCAAGCAGGCTGCACGCACCTCGTTCAGACGGCGTTCACA
The DNA here is from genome assembly GCF_947461875.1 of Haliaeetus albicilla. NCBI lineage: Eukaryota > Metazoa > Chordata > Aves > Accipitriformes > Accipitridae > Haliaeetus > Haliaeetus albicilla. Next base: position 11,789,349 of record NC_091510.1, read on the forward strand.
CGGCGAGAGCACAACTCAGCAGCTCCCCAGATTAACGGCCGGGGTGTTTGCAGGCATGGTTGGAGGTATAAGCAATGCAGACAAGATCCCCTCAGAGCCAGGAGGTCCACGGCCCCAGCATTTTAAAAGTAGCGATGATGATGATAATAAATATGGATTTTAATCACAGCAGTTCTTAATAATAGTGGTGAGAGGAAAACGCAGCCCATTTTGAGCTCAAGAAACATGCCAGTAGGAAGAGGGACCACCAAGTGCAAATTTGCAGGTTCATGGAGGAGTCCGATTTCCTACAACTGTACAAAAGTTGCCCCACTTAAGGATCCGTTACCATCATCACTTTCCCTTGATAAGTATATATTCTTTTAAGTACGCAAAGAGAGAGAAAGAGCAAGAGCAGCACACGTACCCAATTTTGCACAACACGCTGGTGAGTCAGCCTTATGCATGGAAAGATGAACTCAACTGCAATATGCACAAGCATAATAAAAATTGTTTCAAAACAGCTGTGCAAGGTTGAAGCCCAATTATTATCTACCTGAGATAATAAAAATACAATAAAGCCATGCCAGGTTCTCAAGCCTGCAGGCCCAAATTAGCCAAGTATTTAACAGTGAGCTTTTTCTCTGAAACACTGAAACAAGAGGACCAGATGAGCTGCAAGCCACAGGCCTTAAAAACACTTTTCTTATTATTAACAACATTGTTAATGTAATTTTACTACTATATAGGAAGATACGTGTAAAGCAGTTTTGAGGCAAAAAGATTTCTAACTTGCCAAAGGACAACCCTATAATAAGATGCTGACTTCAGCTGATGGCTTTCACAAGATGTTGATATAGACAGAGTGTATTAAATGCAGATTTTGTAGGTACTGTGTGATCATCTCTTCCACTGATCACAAAACAAGCCCTCTACCTCTACAAGGAGAGGCATGTTTTATTAGTTTAGACCCCAAAGGGGAACCAAGTTGTATCTCCTAGATGAAACATCCCCCCCTGCTGTGGTGCCCCAAGTCAGAGCACCCATCCTTGCTCCTGCCAAAAGAGCTTTAGGGCTGTGTCAGGCAACAGCACAGCCCAATAGGGGATTTGTAGTGTGAAACAGCTGGTGTTGAGGACATGACATCCACAGTATACATATAGTGTGAGGGAAGGTGGCTATTTCTCCGTAACTCCTGTCTGATATTTGTATTTCTAAATAACTCCATGGATACACACTGGTGTTGGAGCACTTCATCTGGTTTAGTTTCATCCTGGAGGGAGCAGTCCAATACTGCTCTATGAACCAAAATAGAAATACTCATTTCAAGAATGTATCCATAATCCAAGCTCAAGCACTAACATAGACGAATGCTGAATATGGATTTCATCATATTTAGGCTATCAACACAGGTCCCATGATCAAAAGGCCTATCTCCTGTTCTTTACAACTGTCTTTTTGATGTGTGAAGCATTAGGTAATTTAAGGAGGAAACAGAAGAACATATCTACTGTTCAAACCAGTAGATGTTCAGAACATATCTGCATTCCAAGTCCAGGCAAGGGCCCCGAAACAAATGTCCTGGCTCATATGAGTTTATAATCTTTTCCAAATACACCAGAGTTGATGGCTTAATTGCTTGCCAAGTCTACAGAGAAGGGTGCATGTGTGTTTGGGAATTGGGTGACAGCATACAGATCAGAATCACAAGAAGGAATACCATTTCCCAAGTCTGTGGTACACATCACCTCCATCTTGAGTCACCCTGTATTTAAGTTCATTCCAATTTGCATGTGTTGATCTCTGTATGGTACAATCTATATGCCACCTGCTCTGTGACTACACATGCACAAAAAGACTGGGGACAGATTCCCAAGCACGAATCGTCTTTTCACACCAACTGAGATAGCAAAAAGAGGCTCTTATCCTGCCAAACTTCACCAGCCAAAACCCTCTTCCCAGAGATTTCCTGCTAGCACACATCTGTCAATGGCAAGCCTTGGTCTCAACTTTTTTCTGCCCTGCATTGGGAGCAACAAGCTTGGAGTGAACAAAGAACATATTGGTTCTCCCCTCTATGACAGAAATTTATTACTGAAAGATCTTACTCAAGTGACCTAGAGCTATTTGAAGAGTTAAAGTTGCAACAAATTCCCGCTGTGTAAAACCTGGCTCTTGCCAGAGAAAATCTGTACTTGCAGCAATATCCCCTCTTCTAAAGTGGTAATTTTAGCCATTGCAGATACAGGTTGATGTACTGTCTGACTCTGAGGGGCAACACTTCCAACCTGAAACGGTTTCTACCATCCAGAGGGTTTCAAAGAGAGGCAGGGAAATGGAGATTGGACACAGCTGTGCCAATTAAAATAAAGCAGATAAAGTTTTGAGGGCAAAATGAAATGCTTTGTCCTCTCCCAGGTCCTTGGGCTACAGTCTACCTCCTGCAGTACACAGAGTATAAAAGGCCTTAGCTTTCTTGTTGTATATAGAACTCCACCAAATGTCTTGAAAAACTGTGAAAAAATGCACAATTAAATACTGTTACTTGAATGCCATCAACAAGATGCTATTTTTGAGAGCATGTGTGACATGATGTAATTCTCCTATGCTATGCTGAATTTCAATACTGTTTCATAAGTTCTTCACAGATTGAAATTCTGAGTCTGAGAGAGTAAAGAGTCTGAGAAAGTAAAGACAGTATTTTCAGTGAACCAGCTCAGAGAATTTTCTTTGTGACTCATGTGGGACATCTGGGTTCCAATGTTTATATATAACTAGGTGGCTTTAGCTTTACCGTGATATAACGACTGACCGGGAGACAGGGGCATTGAAAAAGCCTAACTTTTCCAAGTCCAGCTGTATTGCAAGATACCCCAAAAATGGCCACGTGGGTAGCTCTGAAGTAACCAAGAACAGTGGAAAGTTATGATTAATATTCTCCTAAGGACAGTGGTGCAGAAGTGGTCTATTTGATGGAATCAACAGGCCTCAGCTGAAGGAGCACACGGATGAGTACCTGTGATCTTGTGTGTTTGTACTCTGTGCAGTCCAGTACACAACAGAGATAGACCAAAAAAAAGCCTTCATTCAGAAGGCTTCTAGAACTGAGCTGTAGGAAAGCTTGGATCTTGTCTTTGGGTACCATACCTGTCTTTCAACATCGGTGGGCATAAAGAAGGAAACGCACATCCCATCAAGCATGTGTCCAAATCCATAGCTTGCAAGCAACACTACTCACAGAAGTCTCAGACGTTATTTGCCCTAACAAATTAAAATGTTATAACCAAGATCAGAGTGATATGTATCAGCTTAACAAGAAGCTCTGACTGTGACGCTGTCCTCCACACATTCCTTCCTCAATACCGTAACTTATCAGGCAGTATAGGTATCCCACGTGGTCAGTACCACTGACCCATCACTGGAGAGCGTGACAACGAGTCTGGTGGCACAAAGTCACCACATCAGTAATTACTGTATCATTTCTGAGCAATTAGGGTCTTTGCAGCACCCTGCCTCCCTAAGCCCATCGTTATGGTGGTACAGCATGAGTGTACCATACTAACCCTGGAATCCAAATATCAGAGATGATTCAGGCAGAACACATAGAAACATGTGGTTATAATTGCTAAGCATGAAAATAAAGACAACCTGATTTATAAGCAAAGTCTGGCTGGCAATTTGTCATCCTTGTTTTCTGCAGCACCTTTGGAAAATTCTGGGGTTTTTTTCTTTTACTGTCTGTTTGCTGGGTTTTGGTGGGGGGGTTTTGTTGGTTTTTTTTTTTTTCCCCCATCAAATCACCATTTACTGAGGCATTAAAGGCAAAACAGAACAGAACATGGGCAGAACTGAGCGAGGGAGAGGTTTCCTATTCATTAATTGACCAAGCATAAGCCCAGCTCTAAAAATAAGCTGAACAACTGATTTTTCTGAAACAATAAAACTTGAAGAGGTTAAAAGATTGCAAGTGAAATCTGTATAAAACCAATGAAAATATGGGCCATCATTGGCATCAGAGTCAGACAGGCCACAACATGAAAGACTAAATATGTGATAGGAGATATATACTGTATTAATTTGATACACTATCATATTGGAGAGTCAGTATTTAATTACTTAAATTTGTAGCGCAGCTAGACTGTGCTTCTAATCACATCCTTTGCCAAGAAAGACGGACAAAAGGTATGATTCCCAGAACATCCCATTCCTTTCATGTTTAGGGCTCAACATTGATCAGCATGCCTGTTCTGATAGAGCTGCTCTGATCAGCAACCAAGGGAGGACTGGCCATGGCAGACAACAGATGACAAACTTCAATTAGTACCTGTAAGAACACAAACAATTATAAACAATGCACTGGCAAAATCTAAGATATCCAACTTTCTTGTGGGAAGTTAGCAAGAATTTGAAGGAGTAGATATTTCTCCAAAGCAGAACAATACCTGTATATGTACTGAATCTTGGACAAGAAAGAGGAGGAAAAAAATAAGTTTAAAAAATGATTTAAAAAAAAAAAGTCACACAGCAGGGGAGACTCAGAAAAAGGATGGACATGGGAAAGGTTTGACACAAAACAGCCAAGGTAAGAGAAGTCAGCTACAGGAAAGAAGAGAGCAATCTGCAGAAAACAGACTTTCAAAAATAAAGTTCTGGGAGAAGATCTTAAAAGATCCTGGCCCAGTTTCTAAATAGCCCTTCAGAGAGGTGAGGATGGAATAAACAACTAGTGCTTTCTAAAATGAGAAGTGCTGAACCCTTTGCAAGGAATACATCTGTTTGCTTTCCTCACTGTGTGATCCTAAAGAGATGCCCTGTCAGCACACTCTTTTCTAGATCCTCTTCTTGTGCTACTTGGGAGTTTGGAGAAGCAAGCAGTGGTCACAGGGCATCACTGACGAGGCCACAAGTTCTCAGCTCTCCAGAGCGTTCAAAAAGGGTAAACTAACAGAGCAAGTTACTGCAGTTTACTAGCTCGACACTCAGACCCACGACTATGTCTGCACATGCTACCTTGCACTTGGTGTGGGCTAAGGACTTGACTTCACTTCGCTGCAGTGGAACGTGGTTATCCCAGGTACAGTTGCTCTGTACTGACTGCAGGCTAAGCACGCACATTGCATTCACAGGTTACTGCAGATCAGCTGAGCCACAATAATCTCAGCCACAACCTAAGCCCTGACTCTTCCTTGGAAATCTACAGCCAGAGACAGCACCTTGTGTGTGTTCAACCTCAGAAAGTCCAGAAATACCTATTCAGGTTCAGTGGGATCTGCATGCAGAAGTTGAATGAACCACCCAGGCTGTGATAACTGTTACCTTCCTACTTGCTGTGTTTCACCATCGACTGCGATAATGGGGGTGTTTTGTAAAGGAAGTATCTCAGCATTTTTCCTAACAGCACACTGTATCAGCTTTCCACCTTCAATCTCTAGTTCTTTATCATGCTTTGCCTTGTATCCTTATATGAAAGCATAACTTTCCCACTAGAAGATAAAAAAAAATCTAAATGTAAACAAAGCATTCACTGCACCACGTCTAAAAAAACCATAAAGCTACCTTATATGTAATTATTTCAAACAGTAGAAAAAAACAAAAAAAAAACCTCCTCAAACCCGAATCAACACCCCAACAACTCATACACCACATCAAGGAAAGGTCAGCTAAGTAGCAAATAGCTGTACAGTCTAATCCATAAATCTTAATTTAAAAGCCTGAACTCTCACATTCAATGCAATGGGGCAGTCAGGCCCTAACAGGATCCATAAATGCCTTCACACTGCGTAGGATCTTCCAAAGACAAACAGTGTGAAAAGCTGAAAAGGCAAAGTCATACCACTATTCTGTCAGAGAATTATCTCATTCTCATAAGAAATATTTGAAGGCCATGGAACATATTGAAGTTTTCTGCAAATACACTTTGGCTTCCTCTGGGTTAGGTGGTAACTGAGCAAACAATCTGAAATTTTAAATTTAGATAGAAGGAAGGTACGTACTTGGTGCAGCTAGCCGAAAAATATATTGCATGTTTAAAGTTGAGCATATCTGTAAATCTCTTACTCAACTTCACCACTACAGAATTAGTTTTTTCTACCAGTTCTCCTAATTATTTTGTGCTCCTTTCAAAATCAAGTTTTATAAATGTCAAAAGGAAATCTTAGTGTTCTACTCGAGTTCAATCCTTCCCTCCCCTTTTCCTAGGCATTAGCAGAAGTATTTCAGCCTGTATTACTGTAATATATAGGGAAAAATTAAAATCCCCTTTGTTAGGGCTGTAGGTCTAATTGTATCTATATCAAATTTTTCTGCTACCTCTCTTCACAAACCTGATTTCAGTCATTTGATAGTGAACATACATGTAAACACCCTGAATTAGCAGGTTTCCAGATTCTGTTGTTACGGTTTTAAATCATGATCTCTTTGTCAAACACCACGACTGACAATTTACCCATAGCCTTTCTGTAAAGTGGAGCCAATATATCAAAGGTATTTTGTTCGTATTACTGCATTAGAATCATACAAACAGGAAATAAAGTGGTTTACATATTCATGCTGCTATTGGGATTTTTGTTGCTGTTTCTTTGATTTTTACAACATTACTGTTCGAGATAAAAATAGGAACATATTGATTCACAACAATCCAGGCAAGATGTGATATCCAGCCTAGGAAACAGTAAAGTGTTATGGGCTGTTGCTCAGATGTCAGAGTGATTAAGAGGCTATTCCTGGATGGATTTCTACTGTTACATGTACTATTTTAACCACAATCAAATAAAAAGTCATCAATAAATAGTTTTTGATATAACTTATTGTGTGGAAACACTGTAAATAATGCAAAGCGCTGTTGGGATAATTTGAAATTAAATCAGATGGTATAAGAAACCTGCTCATGGTGTGTGTGTGCATAGGGAGAGTAGATGCATGCCTGTGTACAAATTATTCCCAGCAAGCCACTTTCAGCTCAAACAAATACTGAACTAAGTATTCTCCAGCTACATATTCACATCCATACATAGGTTTTCTAGCCACAACATTATGTAGTAAATAATAAAGAAGGCCAGCACTAAACTGGAAAAGTTTATTAAAGGTTTGTTATTAGTGAAAACTGCTGTTGTACAAAAATTAAGTTCTCATAATGTAAATTAACAACCAAGGCCGCCAAAATCCCAAGCTGTTACCAGAGGCAAGGTAATTGCTCTGACTGGGATCTACCCGAGATTAAAACATCCACATTTAGGGGTCTCTGAAAAGCGTTCAAGCTCCCATTATAGTCACTGGTGAAGGCAACGGACTTAAGTGACTCCTTCGGGGAAAGCTGAATTGCTCTCTAGGAGGCTGTAGCCTGTCCCAACTTGGAGGTCAATGCAGTTGCCTTAACATCCATGTTTCATGTCCTTTGAAGTGCCCAAGGGATCGCAGGTACCAGGTGGGACTGATGGAAGACTCGTGTGCCTCTGGACTAACAGCTGGAGGCCACAAGGGCTGCCCAACGTTATCTCGACTGGCACTAGCTGCTTATTGAGGAAATTGGACAATTTCCTAGATCTTCACTGATTGTAATGGGAGTTAGACACCCAATTTGCACGTAAGAGCTAACAATAAATGCTTAAATTCGGGTACCAGTCTCAAACTGCAATCAACCCTGAGATACAGGAATCTGAGCCCTCATCTTCTGAGCTTAGCACATGATAAGGAAAAGGGAAAGGAGGGGTGATTGTCTGGTGCTTAAAACCAAACAATACTCTCGCTTCTGAAGCTTACACCCCTTCTCCCACCTTTCCTTCTGGCCAGCATCCAGAGATGTGCACCAGCTGCTAAGCAGGAGAATAATGACAAATTGCATTCAAATTCCATGGAAATGCAAGCTACTTCACATGCAAACAATAGAAAAAATAGAGCCCTAACCACCATATATTTAAATAACAAAGGGTTAGCTAGTACATGTAGAAAACGCTATTTTTCAACTTGAAGTGTTGGACGGTTTGAAGAAGGGAGCAGAAAATACTTTTGCAGCATATTTACCATGCATTGTTCATAAGCATGCCTAGGAGCTTTACATTTTGTAATCCGGTTGAAAAATGCTGATAAATCTTAATTAAAAATAGCCTAGGGTATAATGATTCTAGAGCTCAGTGTAGCTCAAGGTTTACTTCCAAGAGATTATTTCAGCACCCCTCGAACAAAGTTTGCATAGCTTCTCTGTAGAAAAACACCATTTTCCCCTTTAAAACCCTTAACTGCAAACCTGAATTCAAGTCAGAAAATATATCTATAACCTACCACTGACACTGTAATCTTAGTTCTTATCTTATTACCATGGGTGCTGGGTTTGGCTGGAATAGAGTTACTTTTCTTCACAGGAGCTAGTAAGGGGCTGTGTTTTGGATTTGTGCTGAAAACAGTGTTGATAACACAGAGATGTTTTCTTTATTGTTGAGCAGTGCTCACACAGTGTCAAGGTCTTTTCTGCTTCTCCCCCCACCTCACCAGCGAGCAGGCTGGGGGGGCACAAGAAGTTGGGAGAGGACACAGCCGGGACAGATGACCCCGACTGACCCAAGGGACATTCCAGCCCATAGGACGTCATGCTCAGCACATAAAGCTGGGGGATGAAGAAGGAAAGGGGGGACGTTGGGAGTGATGGCGTTTGTCTTCCCAAGTCCCCGTTAGGCGTGATGGAGCCCTGCTGTCCTGGGGATGGCTGAACACCCGCCTGCCCATGGGAAGTGGTGGATGAATTCCCCATTTTGCTTTGCTTGCATGCGCAGGTTTTGCTTTACCCATTAAACTGTCCTTAGCTCAGTCCACAGGTTTTCTCACTTTTACCCTTCTGATTGTCTCCCCCATTCCACTGTGGGGGGAGTAAGTGAGCAGCTGTGTGGGGCTTCATTGCTGGTTGGGGTTTAAACCAGACATCCTTGCTAAATTTTATTATTAACCTCATTTGTAGTTTCATTTAGATAACCGATTTGTGGCTATATCGTGCCTCTCTATACTAATGAGATTGAGGACTTTGGATTATATTCCAGCAAGCTTTATTTCTGTCTTGCACATAATTTTTACTTCTGCTTCTTCTAAATTATTTTCAGCAGCTTTGGGGGAAGGTGAACCAGAAATTTGCCTGGTTTCCGTAGTTCATGGAATACAGGCAGCGACTGCCACTGCTCACATCCCTCCAGGAACAGCCACTGAATCCATTCTCTGGCTTTTTTCAAGGGATCTGGACAGCAACAGAATATATATTTGAAGAGTGAGGTAGCTAAGGAGGGAAAGAAAGACCAGGCTGCAGCTCAGAAAGGCAGTGGCCTCTGCGGATGTCACTACTCTCTTCTTCAAAGCCTCCAGGTACCCAGGGAATCCCTTGTCCAAGAGTCCTTCAGACAAGCAGGGCTGTGGGACCGCACTGCCGATGCTCACACGTCTCTCACCACATACACTGCAGAAAATTTAAGTCAATCACAGGGGTGTTACTGTCTCCCTAGATCTCTCCTGTGGGTTTCTTCTAGAAGAAAGGGTGAATTTGGCAAAACAAAGTCATATTTATATAACAGCAAAAAAAACCCCAAACCTTCTTCCTTTAGCATTTGGATAACAAATGCCTTGAGAAAGGGAAGGTAAATGCAAATGTCATTTTGAGAAAAACAAGAGTAGTTTTGCATTTAACAAATACCCCATATTCAAACATTCCTGATAAAAGTTTTGAGATAGAAGTTAAACACTAGTTCTAAGAGCATTCTGGAATACATAGTGACTCATACTCTCAACATTACTGACAAAATAATGATGAACTTAATAGTAGCAAAATTAAGAAACATATTAAAAAAAAATTTTTAAAAGCCCCAGCAATCCAGTCATGACCACTACTCATTTCAAGTATGCAAAACACAGACGCTTTCATTTTTAAAAAATGTTCAAAATCAGAAATCCTGTGGAACTGAAATCTGTAGTACAAGAGGAATACAGCCCCTGCATCTGGGCTGTCAAACAAATTCTTTTCAAAAGGATCCTTGTGACCTTTCCAGAGAGACACTAACACCTCAGTGGCCCACAACAAAGCTCTGAAATTCGACAGGCAGCTGTCTCCACCTGATTAAACTCCATTCCTGTGTAGCTAAGAAAGAAACATCTCAGGAAAAAAAAAAAAAAACAAAACCCCCCAAAAAAAGCCAAACAACAGCCCAAACAAAAAACCCACCAGTTTCTGCAATCAAGAGAGTATTAATGTTGCCCAAATAAGAAGCGAAGGCAAATGTGCTAAGGCTCCCACTAAACTGGTTGTAAGCACCCTCCTGTTATCACCTTTGATACTGGGAGGACCACAGAGTCATTAACTTGCAGCTTTAATGGCAGAAGACCATACTCACAGTCCTCATCCCTCAGGTAGCCTCGGAAAGACCCTTACACCGGCATCTCTCTTCAACTGCTAGGGCAGGGGTACAAGAACACTGGGCAAGTTTCCTTGACTCTGTGTCAGGCTAAGAGAGAATCTGGAGCTCACGAACAAAACCATTGTCCTTAATTTCAATTTGCTTTTTTCAGTACATACTAGAGATGAAATGGCAAAGGTCCACACTTGCAATAATGGAATTTGAGCTTTGAAACCATCTGACGAGGAAAATTCAGCTGATATTCTCACATGCTTCTGTAGCTTTTAAAATAAATTAAAAAAAAAAAAAAAGAAAATCAGAGAAGAACAAACAAAGCTATGTTACAAAGACAAGCTTTTGATTTTAATTAGCATCTCTCATGTGCAAGTATTATGATATTTTGTGAACCCATGCTATTTTTTCTGACCCTGTCCCTAAGCAGAACCACTGGATGAGACAGTTTGCTCTATACAGGCAGTTCCAAGTATGTCTTTCCATTACTTATGGCAACATCAGCTTGCTGACTTAATACTTTTTTTTTTATTATTATTTTACCTTTTCAGGTCCTTAAAAACATGCATACAGAAGAAAAAATTATCCATTGCACAAAACTAAGACCAGCCATTTCTGACAAGGCCAAAGATGCATCAAACTCAGCACCTTGACTCTAGCAGTACTCACAATTTAGGGAGCTAAACAGCAGCAGAACATCTGCTGAATGATTGTTTCCTTGGGAGCCCTACAGCTTCAAATAACTTGTAGCTTTGGGATTTTTTTGAGCCAAAGACTATATTGAGATCCTCCATTCCTATTAAATTGCTTTGGTCCCTTTCAAATACTTCATAGTTTTGGCCTTTAAAATATCCTCTGGCAACAAATTCTATACCATATTACGTAGGGCAGGCTTGCTTTTCATTTGCTTGAAATTTTACTGCTGTGTAGTTTGCATGCATCTCCGTGTTTCTTGCAAATAGTGAAATATCTGCTCCTTATTTACCTCCCCCAAGGCAGAATATGAGCAGAGACAACAGCTAGATCCTCTTTACCATGCTCTACACATTGAGTTGGCCAAAATAACCCTCTCTTGAGAGCCACAAAAGGGAAGCAATGCACTCGCTCTCAGTGGCATTTGTAATTCTTGCTGATGGCAGGATGGTGGCCAAACCCAGGGCGCCCACTGACATCGCAGCACAGCTCCTCACCTCCAACTCAACCAATTATCTCTTCTTTAATTTCCAGTTAGTCTACTCTGCACTTTAACCTCAGACACTCCTTTTCCATTTCCAGCTCTCCAAATGCAAAGAAGTCCTCTACATCCTCCTAACAACAACTACATTCTCTCCTGCTGCCCAGGCACAGATAACAGGGGATAGAGGTGAGGGAGGACCAAAAGACAGGTAGTGGTCTTGGTTTTTGTCCCCAACCATACCCAGAAGCAGCTACAGAGAGGTCTCATTGAGTCAATACTGCCCTGCCATGGAAACTGCTGCATGATACTGAAATTTCAAATTGTTTTCTGAACACTAACAAGACTCAATTGGGTTCAGAAGCAATGGTGGAAAGAGCCATTCTGATGAAGCTGAAATTTTGAGAATTTCTTTTCAGAATTTCAATTAAAGAATAGAAATGGAACAATAAAAATTGATGTTTTGAGCTTATTTTTTCATCATAAAAAGCCATGCTTCATTCAAAGACATATCATTTAGAACGTTATTTCTTATTGCATGGAACAATTAGAAGAATCAAAAGCAGAATACAATGTTTTAATTTCCTTAAAATAGTGCTTCAATGAAACCGAAATAGTGTTTTTTGAAAAATCAGTTTTATGGACAAATTAATGTTTGTTTTCATCCTCATTCAAAAGAGAAAAATTCAGTGTTGGCATTTCATTGAAAACAGGCATGCCAAGTTTCAGCCAGCTGTAATATTGTAAGTAAGTAACTGTGAAAACAGATTCCAGAGGTTTATAATCAGATCTGAGCTACTGTTAAAATTGACACCCACACCTCCAAAAAAACCCCCACTCACAAAATGACAAAAAGATATACGACTTGACAGAAATTTCAATAAGCACTTCAGTCAGAGAACAGCTATGCTCAAGCTTCTCAGCAATGTTCCTATGGGAGTCTAACACAGGCAAAACAATTCACTTTTCATAGATTTACTCCGAGAAACTGTAGAGCTGCTTTTGCTATATTTTTCATATAATCCTCTTTCCCTCAAAGATCTTTTGAGACTTCTATGAGCCTTTGAAGATTTCTACCCAAAAGTTTAATATTCAGGAAAGTTTCAAGCAACTTAAGACATGATAATGCAATGTAACTGTCTTCTAATAGAAAGGGTTAGAAAATAGGTAATCCCATTTATGATGCCTAAAATTATTTACATTTGTACCACACATCAGCAGCTAATTCATACAGATATGATGTAAACATTTTCAGGAAAGACACATGCATACCTTACTGTACTCTAAACACTGCATTCAACCATTCTTTCTGGGGTTTTGATTTTGCAAGGTCCGAGTCCTTCTTATCACAGCATAAGTGACAATTTCAACAGTGCACTCACATCCACCAAAAATCAGTTTATGTCCTTTCTTTAACCAGTTCAGCAGTCACTACTGCCTTTCTTCAGTGTTGAAATTGTCCAAGTGATTTTTGTTGAAGAAGATTAAATCTTGTGTTGGATAGAGCCGTGAAATTATCTGTGAAATACCTGTCTCATCAGCTACTAGTACATACAAAGATTATCTGATGAGTTGTGGTGGTTGAATGACCAGAAATCACACATACTGTGGTATATCATCAGAAAGCAATGGTATTGGAAAAGAAATAAAAGAAGCAAAATTTACTCGTGTACAGTTCTTCAGCTAGTGACCAGACACACATAAAAATCATACATTAAATCGTGAAATCAAACTCATAATAACAAGTCCTACTTGGAAATTCTCTACCAAGTCAGCCGTGTCTAGTGTATAATGCAAGATATAAGAAAACATATTAGCCTTAAATCACGTAAGAAAAGAGCAAAGTTTGTGTGAGAAGCTCATGTTAAGCCCAGAAATTACTTCCCCAGCCCAGACAAAAGCTGGGCTATGGGGTCTCCAACAAAAAACAAGAGACAAGAGAACACAGAGGGGGCTCTTCTGTCTAGCACCGTTCCCTGCAACCCAGGCATGGGTGAGGTGAAACCCATAGGAATCATCACGCAGCCACTTCCAACAGAGCCAGGGCATCCCTGACTTCTACTCCTGAACACAACAGCCTGATGCAGCACAGCCAATATTTTTGGGTGGTTCACTCGAGTTATCTCCTTCAAGTGAGAGAGGCCTGGAGAGAAAGCAATAGGGCTGAACAGCGTCCAAGTTACTGCATCGGGGCTGCATTAGCAGAGAAGGGGCTGAGCTAATTCCACCAACAGCTTCTGTCCCCTGATGAGCACCAACGTGTGCAAAAAGCAATCGGAATTCTGCCTACGGATGACTTTCATTTTGTGGCAACATTGACGTACCAAACTGAAATAGCAATACAGATGATCCTCCTGGACCCATCCATCTGAGGTCTTAGGGACCTGTGGAAGCAAACCTGGATTTTATTTGGGGACCTCAGAACTGCGATGCTCTAAAGCCACTTTTATTTCAGTTTTTCTTGCACTCTCATGGGCAATAGAGGAGAAGAATGACTGCACTAAGAAATATTTAAACGAAGAATATCTCCTTAGGAGAAAAAAAAAAAATACCATCTTTAAACTTTTTGTCTCTTAGCTTGAGAGTAAGACTTTTGACCAGAATTTTTCCATTTTCTTTATGCCTTTCCACATGTATGTTCTCTACACTTTGAGAAAACAAGTGGATATATCCTTAATCAGCCAGCAAACATTCACTGTTACAGATTTTAAAGAACCTAAAGTTTCTTCCTTCAAATTCAGTAGGGGTGAGAAAAGGGAAAAAAACCATAATACTGCCAAGATTGACCTCAAGTATATTACGTGTTCAATATAACAAAATTTATATAAACAGAACAAGTTTTTGACACTGATAAAAAGCATAAAAATAAGCCCGGTTTTCACACTGTTGTGTGTACAGTTATTAAGCGATAATAAAAAGCTATTTAGAGCATGGCGGAATTGCCACTCCACCAGAATAGAAGGAAACTCCCTGCTAAGACAGGCAATTTTACAACACACAAAGTCTACCTGCTGTTCTTTCAGGGCTGCTTTATCTTTAGGAAGAATAAAGCTTACTAGAAAGCTTAATAAAAACACCAATTATCACACGGGAGATACTCTAGAGTGAAATCCAAGCAGTTGGCCTTATGAAATTTCTGATCACGTCTGCATCACGTTTGGAACTAAGCACATAGGTTTACACAGGGAAACTAGGTTAAAAGCACCATCTACAATATGAAGTAGAGCTTTTTATCACTAGCTTGATACACCTTTAAGTTAGTTTGCATCCAGCTGCTCACAGCCCTGTACTTTTTGCTTTTGTGCCCACCATCCCTCCGGTCCTTCAGCCTCAGAGAGTCTTAAAGAAAAGTGGAGCGTGAACCTCCTCTTCCAGATGCTCCTGGCCGGCAGCATGAAACCTCACGCAAGTCCGAGCAGCCTCTTGAAAGCTTGGGCTGGCCTAGGGATTTACAGCTGAAAGTTATCAGACAACATGTCATCTTAAAAGTATATGACAAGGGCATATTGCTAAGCCACATTTGCTGCCTGCATAAACTTACCCCTGCATTGGATCTATAGGATCCTATTGCCAACCAGCTCTTCACGCACGCAGTTTACTTGTTGCGGAACAGAAGCCATCTCAAGTGTTTCAGGGCCAACGCAAAACAGATGCTAGGAGGTCTAGTCAAATAAATGGAGCTGGGAGTAAGCTAGAAAACGTAATTTGAGTGACACTCACTACTATTTCTAATAGTATCTGCTACCTCTAATTATAAAAATACAAATAGCTTAAAGACAGCCCTAAACTTCCACTTAAAAAGGAAATTTCCAGGTCTCATAGTTTAAGGGAGAAAAAAAAAATATACAAAGGCATAAATTGAATATATCCTAAAGGACCAGAAACCTAAAAGCCAATAAAACAAACAAACAAAATCCCTTAAAAATCTCCAAGCTCGTTATTCTTTCAACAGCTTGGAAGTTTTTACTCAGCCATGAGATTTCTGCAACGTTTACTGAATTCTGTTTTCCTTTTGTCACCGATCACACTCCCCAGACATGGTCAGTCCTCCTTACTGGTCCTACAAAGGTTTTCTGTACAGAAGAAAACCCTCAATGAAAAGCAACTTCCCTAGCATCTGATTTTTCCACATACCAACAAAATGAGACCTTCAATTGACTGTATCCTTTGAAAGGCAGGAGCCGAGGTAACAGATAATTCATGTACCGAAAGTGCTCACACCACCACCCCTAATAGGCAGCCTATCATCTTAAAGAGACCACTTTGAAGTATCCTTAAGGTTTTCAGGATGGTTATCTTTGACCTGTAGTTTAAAAACCACATCTATTAAGCAGCCAGTTTCTGCTAGTTCATTTCATACTCATTTAAGACATTTCAGCCCTTATCCCTTCCTCTCAGGCATATATGTTATGCCAACACACAGATTTATTATTAACAGGATACTGTTTTCTGGCTTGCTACCTTAAAGGAAGATATAAAGGGCCAAGGTTGTCACTATAATTCAATTCAAAACTTCAACCTGTCAAATTTCAGAGTACTACCGCTGCACCTTGAAGGTGCGTTGGCACAGTGTCGGCAGTCATCTTTGACAGTGTAAAGAAGCAAAATGTTACCTTAAAGGGGCAGCATTTTCATTTTCAAGCTTAAATGACACTTTTTCATCTTAATTATTATGCAGAAATTTGTAGACAGAAGTTCCCAGGCTATATAATGTCAAAATTCTTTCTTTTTTCTCAATACACATTTGCATTGTGATGAGAATTCTCTCATTCCTGAAGCTTTAGATTATCCTGCAACCAAAAGAACTTGACTGCGCAAACCACTTGGAAGCAAGTATGATCTTTTGTACAGCTGCACAACCATGGTTTATTAACCTCTTGCAATGAGTTTTATTGTTCTAACTTACATTTTCATTTTTTTTTTCAAATATTATGTAGAAATGAGGCACAAAATATACTCAAACTCCACAGAAAAATACATTCTATTATGAAATCTCTTTGAGAATGTTGTGCATTTTCAACTGTTTCACAATACACAGTATTTCTGATTTATGAGCTGCTTCTTGCAAATCAAAACATTAGCATCACATGAAGTTGGATAAATGCTATCTGTATTTACAGAAAGAAAAAAAAAAAGCAGTCTGCAGCACTAACAAAGAGCAGCAGAATTCCAATAACAAATCATACAAACCATCTCTGCCAGCACTAGCTACAGATTAAAATAAAAAGGGAAAAGTGTTGCAATAGCCCAGCAAAGAGCATATAGGTATTTTCAGTGATTCTTCAGGCAAGAAGGAAAAAAAAAAAAAAACAAACCAGGAAGGATGTGGGAGCTAGCATTAAGAAAACTATCTAGACAGCTTTAGCTCTACCCATCACAAAAATTCACTGACTATCCCCACACCAGCCTGAGTGCTTGCTACGCACCCTATATATTTGCAGATGCACGCACACAGCTAGAGCTCCACGCTCCAGCAGAGCCTGCCACAGTCATTCTGGGGTTTAGTGCCAGCACATCGCCACACGCAATGGCATTAAATTACAGCAGCAAGAGCAACTTTCAGGTCATAAACACAGAGCATGCCAGTGCATTAGATGTTAGATAGTTACTAGAGTTATAACGAAGCAGAAAACCTTTCCACCTCTGGCCAGAGAGGCTTCCTTACCTTCAGTGGACGCCAAGCTCTTGCAATCCCAGTTGCCCATCTTCAAGAGGGATCCCACAGACAACATGAGCGTAGACACTGTGCTTAGTCTCCCATCCCTACCTACCCCACAGGCTTTTCGAAAGAGGTGCCGTCCCTCTACCGCAAGAGCGGATGGCTTAGACACCCCACGCAGGCTCCAAAGAGAGTGACTGGGCTGTCAGGCTCCTCCATTCTCCATACTGGGTGACCAACATGGGCATCCTAGGTCTTGCCTCGAATTGAGAGCACAGAAGACCACCAACTCGCAGTCCTTCAGCTTTCTCCTGCTGGCTGAGGAGCTGCAAGGTGGTCCCACCCAGGCTGACAACAGCAGCAGCAATTAGCAGCTCATTCCTGCACATGATGTGTAAAACAGGGCATTCCTTATCCGCACAAATGCCAGCGGAGGGTGAGGTGGGAAGCTGAGAAGAAATTATACAGGTAGTTTAGATTAATGAGCCAGCACACATCCTGCAGGCTTAATGAGAAGGACTGACAGGGTTCAATTAGGGAGAAGTCTGCAGCCTCATTACTACCCCCAGTTGTCACTTAGGGCACTGGTACAGAAAACCTGTGCAGCAAGAGGCAAAGGAAATAATGGATAAATGAAAACAGGAAACTTTCTTAAAACACTTTTCATGCTGGAGCTCATCGTTCTGGCAAGTTTGGTGTTTCAGGAAGAAACGGAAATGCAGATGTCAATGTTCTGAAAGGACTGATATGAGAAAAATCCCAGTCAGATGTGTTTTCTTCCCTTCCTCCTGCCACCCAGGAACCACCCACTTTTTAACCATATACTGACCTACAGATGTCAGTACTAAATCTTCAACAGTTGATAGAGATGGACAGTTTCTGCGTGCAAATGTTAACAGACCAAATAGGTGCCCTCCTGCTAAACGTCAGGCAAGCTGAGCTTACCTGCCTCTGTAAATCAATAGGGCCGTCTACAGCTCCTCGATCAACGTCATGAAAGTTTTCTGATTTAAAACTTTAAGACTAGACAACACACCATACTCTTCTCCCAAGCAAAAGACAATTTAGCCCAGTATCCTGATTCCAGTAGCGACCCTCATTGCAATCCCATTTGTCCTGAGGGTCATCTGGAGAGTTTTAATAGTTGGGTTTTTTCCCTCCAGATTTACCACCTTCTTTCTGTTCTTTTCTCTTAATTAGGGACAGCTTTAAGGCTTTTTTGGGAATGGATGTCTCTAGCAGATGCCTGGAGAAGGAATACAGGAAAAAAGCAAGTACAGACATTCTCCTTTAGCAACTCCTGGCATTAGTTTAGTGGCCTTTTGAGCTTGAGGCTGCATCCAGACCATTTTGTTTAATAGTAACCAATGGACCTTTCTATCAGCATAAGGTATTTAATCAATTTCTCTGGCACTAACTAAGCAGTCCTGCCTTCTTTTAATAAGGTAATTCAATTCTTTTTTAAGTGTATAGAAAAGAAAGATGACCAGAATGACTAGTTAAGATGCAGGGCTGAGAGTCAGAAAATCTGATTTCCTCTCTTTGTTATCCTCCATGTGACTTTGAAAAATTCCCCCTCCTCGTGGAATTGCTTAATAAAAATCAGACATTTGCGTCACCTTTGCAAAAGGAAGATTTCCTGTTTTGTTTCACTGAGATTCAATTCACCTTTAATAAGGAGAATAAAGCTTCCTTTTCAGTCCTTACTTAAATTGCAAGATTCTGAGAGCAGGGATCATCTTTATTGTGCATTCAGTAACTTCTGCTAGCTTATGGAGGCCTATGTTGGTGGCTACAATTTATAACAGTACTATTGATATTTAAAGCCTTGGAAGAGCCAAAATAAGCAGCCTACAGCTCTTCAGAAAATATTTTATAGCTCCAAGATGGAAATTTTTTAAGAAGTCCAGGAAGTCAGAGAAACAAATGCCAATAAAAATCCTATGGAGCCTCACTCCTGTAGACAAGTGAAATTCCCAGCTTCAACAGCTAGCGTAAAGCAAGGAATGAGGACTGACATTTGCTGTCTGCCTAGTTCAGTACACATGCAGGTTGTCAACAAGAGGCTATCACTTTTCCTCTCCACATCACTCACCTTGATAGCAAAGTCCCTCCTCCCACCTCCATTTGGTATAGCAAGGAGGAGGCTTTGAGATGAGTCTGCTTAGTGAGCAGATCCAACGGAGAAATTCTGTTTTGGTTGGTTGGCTATCCACAGACTTGGCTCACGATCACTAGGGATGGAGAAGGAGCAGGACTATCCTTTGCTGGCAGCCTGCAGTTTCACTGGGTTAAGCATAGCGTGAAACTACAGTCCTCAGCAAACACCTTCATCATCTCAGCTGCCAAAAGCAGCAGTCCTCCCCTCTCTTCATTCCCCTTGGCCATTAATTTCAATCCCTACATGCTCTTCCCAGTTTTAGCCACTTATACAGGCATGCGATGAATCAGGTCAGAGAAATGTGGCTTTTTTCCCCTTGAGCTGGTTCGAGGAGCTGCCACGCAACCACTGGTGCTAACGAAGGCAGGCAGCTGGTAGGGACAGAAATAAACAGGGCAATGATACAATTCTTTTTTTTTTTTCTTTTTTGGGGGGGGTGAGGGGGGCAATGCTGTTACCAAACATGTTTAGTCTACATCTTATGTCTATGCTATTTTGAGGTCAAATAAAAAGAAAAAAGAAGTAAGAAATTGCTAATATCAGGTTATAACATTTGGATCTTCAAAAAGCACCCAAATGCTACTGACTTCTACAGGAAAAAGATACTTTAACCTCTCCATGCATTTGGGTATGTTGTTTCAACAGTTTATCAGCAATAAGAAACACCTATTTATTTTATAATTAAATATGATACAAAGGATATAAAACTCCACCTGATTAGTTCACAAGGAAACTGATTCATAGCATGCTTTAGAGAGATTAAAATGCCTGCTTGAGTTCACATATTGCTACTTGATCATGTCTTGTGCTTTTGTGTGGTGGCTCCTAATCGAGATCCTTTCCCAGATAAATTAGCAGTTTCTGCTATTCACACAATTCTGTGTTCTAATTTTCCTATGCTTCTGGCTTCAAGAGCCAGGTGTTGCCCTTTAAAGACAAAAAAAAACCCAGATAAGATAAAAACCTCTCTGCTTACCAGAAAAATACAAGGCCTCTGCCAGATCCCACCTTTGCACGTGCTATTCAGCACTATTTCAGCAGTGGGAGCAGTTAAGTACATTTTAATTTTCCCAGTCTGCAATGTCCAACCACTCAGAAGTCGCTACAGTTGAGATGTGCTCATTCAAGGTACTTCATCAAATGTGGTGTGCGAAGGACATGTTAAAATAGGTTTATATGGCCTTAACTTGCATTACTTCTTCAACCTTTGCATGCCTCTAAGCTGAACATTCAGAAAGGGAGAAAGCTGAAGAACAGATACAAATTTTTGAAAAGTTTCATTTCTAGTCAACAAATCAATGGAGATTTAGACCAAAATGTGTGGTGGCTCCTAAACGCTATCCTTTCCCAGATAAATTAGCAGTTTCTGCTGTTCACACAATTCTGTGTTCTACTTTGCTCCTGAAAGATGTTAGAAGTTTATAGGAAAAAAAAAAATTAGAAAGGATAGATCCAAGTTAATGATCAAAAAGACTCCTATAATATGCATTTAGTACACACAGGTAATATGCATTTAGCAAAAATATGGAAAGACAGAGATTAGAAGTGTATATAGGCTATGATTTAAGACTTTATTACACCCTGAGAAATAGTAGTCAGGACTGATTGACCATCTGGGGGAGTGAGGGGATGCAAAACATTTTTCCCTCCATGTTTCATACAATTCATTATACAGGTCCACAGTTCAATAAACCCAATATCTTTCAGTTGGTGCATCTATTGGTAGAGATCTCAGTGTTTGCTTCAGGCAGCCAGAATAGTCCCTGAGAAAGCTTGCTGGAGCAAGCTGTTGCTAAACTAGCAGTCATGTACATTTCAATTTATTAATGAGTAAAGATATTCATCTTTTCTTTTTGAAATTTTGATCTTTATTGTAGCAGTAGGTATTATTTTCTGTAATTAACATGAAAGACAATTTCATCTAGCAGGGAGGTGATTTCTTGCCTACCTAATCATAGCTCACTTGTCCATAGGAATTTAGAGAGTGCCATAAATCCACAATATTTCTGAATTAAAAAAAAATTAGAATTTGACTGGCAGATGTAGACAGTAAATATATTCACTTAAAACCTTAGTGATAATAGAGATCTGGATAAAAGAACACTTCAGTTATTCCTGCTAAAATCAGAATTAAATTAAATTGAAACAACCTCCTATGCCTCTATCTCTTTCCAATGGCGTAAGTTTGATTTAAATCATTTTCATGATTGTTTTATTATGTCATTCTTACTATACAAAAATTAGAAACCTCATAAAACCCAAACTGGGTGGAATGAATGCATAATAAGGTCTTTTGATCTGGAGACTGATAGCCCCTCCTTTATGTGCAAAAATAAAGCTTTATTTCAACATGAACCTGACATATCACACAGCTCTAACACTTTGTGGTTTAATTCTAGAGGCTTTCTTAAAGTCTGAGAAGAAAAGCATTTTTTTCATACTGAGGAATTCATTGAAAAATACTACCGGGGGGGGAGGGGGGAGGGGAAGCAAGGCAGGATGGTGAAGAGAGAATAAGAATATGTTTAACCTCCGTATTTTCATGTCCTGCCATTTAAATTAGAAACACAGCCATACAAAAACCTTAGTGCATCCTTTTGTCTATGATTGATTGTTTCAAAACAAAATCCTCTGCCATTACCAAAGCCCTAGCCTGATAAGTAACTACCCAAATACCATTCTCTGCTACAATCTCCTGCCCTTTGCACTTCTGCCCTCTCAACTTGTTGCAAACCATCCTGATCCACTCAGCTCCATTTGTTCATAAAAAGCAATTTCCCACTGCGTCCAGCCCCCTTCCACAGCCAAGTCCTGGGCGTTGCACTCACCTTCTGGAAAGCCTAGCTGAGTTTCTGCTCTACCAGATTGGGAGAGGACTATCTCCCTTTGTGAAGAGGTGCTCACTGGCCTAACGGTCTTGTAAGGAGGAGGAAAATTTTCCCACCCAAAAGTATCTGCAGTGAGCAGGCAATTTTCACAGATCAGGTGGAAGGTATAAAAGGACAAGAAGCACATCTAAAATTTTGGTGTACAACTTCCAAGTTGCTCTATGTGAAAGTAAGGAGTGAACAGCAAGAATCATTTTTAATTAGTCCCAGTGAGTCATTTAATTGTTGCTTATTTTGCAGGCTGCAAGATGGATAATAGAGTTCCTGCATTACAATCTAGTATAAAAATAGGAAAGTAAACTTATTCAAACACACACAGACCCAGACATATTGCTAGTAAAATTTTTATTGGTGTTATGCTATATATTCCAAATGCATCTCAAATATTCGTTAAGAAAAAAAAAAAGATGAACACAGCAAATAAACATTTTTCCAATTAAGTGAAAGCTCTTTAAAAGTTTAGGCTGTATTCATTAAAATTGGATTACATTCTGACGTTAACTAAAAGGGACTTTGTGGGGTTCCACATTTATCTTTTTCGGTAATTTACATATAAAATGCAGCCATTTGCAACTCAAAGTACGCTTTTTGTGCTGCCAGTACTGCAAATTCAACATGGACTCACGACGCAAATTCAGCTATTCTCAGGGCCGTCTCTTGCGCGGGACTCCTCCGTGCCCTCGGCGATGTTTTGCAGGAGAGAGGGCTGCCCTCCGCCCGCCACCTTCCCACGTCCCACCCAGATGCTTCATCCTCACCCTCCTCAGCATCATGCGGGGTTCCCTCCTCAGCTGGAGAGACGCGAGCAGCCCAGCACTCTTCCCCAAATACGCATACAAAGAGTTATTCCTTGTGTTTGCCACTGTTCGGAGAAGGAGATGGGAACAGTTAAGCACAGTGCGTGACAAAATGGCACAAAACTACTCCGTGCAGGAAACCCTGGAGCCTTCTGCCGTTTCCGTGGATTAAATAGGCTCATCGGAGTGTCAAAAGGCAGCACAGCCAGTGCAAGAAATGGGTAGATGGTGAAGCTGTGGGAAAAGGACAGGACAGAGCGGGAGCAAAGCTCCTCCGGACAGTAGCAAAGCACCAGAGCGGCTCAGCTGCTCATGAAAGAGGACTCGGGGACTGATGTAATGAACTGGAAGCTCATTCTACTGGAAGTGAAAGATGGAAAAATCAGCAAAATCACACTGCTTCAGCGAGGCTCTGCAACATGGACTTTTCACACTAACTTTGTGTGAAAAGAGGTGCTGAAATGCCAGTATATGTAAAAAGACTTCAGTATAAGATATGAGGAAGGACTCATGGAGCCTGTCTTTGAAGCCTGCTACTTCACTGCTCTACTGACACTGTGGGGCAATGGCAAGAGTATCTTTCTTTCTTCCATGGGCATGAGCAAATATAGTTCACCACTCTGGGAGGCTGATACGCAAGACAAGGTGATACCCTTCCTTCAGAGCTACTTTTCTGTCTGTAATCATACTCTAACCTAGTTCATCCTCATCAGATATGATTGGGGGGAAAAATGAAAGTGCATTTGCCTCCCCTGCCCCTGCGAAATGGGTATTGCTGGAATTCACATGAGCTGCATCTGCACTACCTGCTGCTTGCATCAATTTTAATTCATTTTTTAAAAGCTATTTCTTGCACAAGTTGCACGAGTGACAGGATGGAAACGAATGGCTGCACATTATCTTGCAAGGGCAGGTGATTTTGTCAACTCGGTCCATTGGTGTGATTAACAAACAATCAATCAAAGTTCACCAATTTCATCTCAGTATTTCACCTGAAGATACTGTGAATGAGGTACTATATCTACCTTGAACTTGCTGTAATTTTAGACTGCTTCGCTTTATCACAGCTCTTCATCTGAATGACTGGTGCCAGGAACTTGCCACTGTAGAATTAATAACATATTGACACTTTCAGCCCCTCAGTCTATCTTTGAAGTTTGAAAGCAATAACAAGGAACAGAGTATTTTACTTGGAAGCAATGACAATTTGTCTAAGACCACAATTCTCCAAATGTAAACAAAACAGAAAGTACACATTTTGGCAGTAATAAATAGATTCAATTTGCTTGGGCAAGTGTTGAGGGCCAGATGATATTTCTGGCCTCTCCACAAGGGCTCTAGGGCACAGAAGAAGAAGAATACTTAAGGGTCTCTTTCCTTCACGATTAAAATCAGTGGACATGATAAACTGCTCTCTTCCAAGGCAGGTGATGGGTAGATGGGGTCATGGGTCCATCTCCCTCTCGGAAACCATTAGCTGTGATCCAGGCTGTAGCATGATGCTGCTACCTCGTACTGGGGGTGGTTCCTTTCTCCCTCCATGTCCCTGCATGAATGGAGCCCCCTGCACACCCAGAGGGGTCACACTACTCGTAGGAAGAAGAGCCCCGGCGTAGGACCACAGGGCACCAGGCAAGATTTAGAGGCAGCAGCTGTGAACTTCACAGGGTACCTGCTGCCACTCGGTTACTGCAAAATACAGACCGCATGTGCAATTCCTTCCTCGCCACTGCCCTCAGTGGGGCTGCTTCCCCTTGCCAAATGTCCTTTCTGACAGTTCTCATTGCAAAAATGAGTGTGGGTTTTTACCTGGGTTTAAGCCAAGACACCCGACCGCCCACACACAGTCTTCTGAGCAAGAGTCCGTGGTGCTGCATGTCTGAGTTTGCCTGCCCGGCTTGAGGTATCCCCCAAAGGTGGGACTCCAATCAGCTGCTCAAACTGCCCTGTCTTGAGTGAAGCTGCAGGGCAAAGCCACCTGAAAGCATCCAACCCTCCAGTGCCCTTCCCAGAGTCTTCTCCAAAGGACAAAATAGTTATTCCTACAACTGACCGAGATGAGTGGTGGGGAGGTATCGTGGCAGGCTTCAGCCCACAAAGCCGTTGGATCTATCCCTAGTCCCTGTACCTGGTCACATGTGTCTAAGCCCAGCTGCTCCCAGGGACAGCAACAGGAGTAAGCCTTCACCGTCAACATCCTTACACACAGGTTAAGCTTATGCATAGGCTAACTTTGAGATGCCGGTACCTCAGGCACACACCTGAGCAGAAATGTTGCACTATTAAAAGAAATTTTCAATCTATGTCCACTTTCTATGCCATCTTCCTTCACCTTCTTCCCCAAATCCCTGTATCTCCTCCCCAAATTACTTATCCCTATACCAATAATTTTAGTGAGTGCTTCACGTGGGGCTATAACTTTTCCAATAGCTTTACACTAACAAGAACATAGCAGTAACAGTGCAGAACATGAAAAATCAGAGGGACTGTACTCTTGTCTTATGACATTGAACTGCAAGAGCCAGGAACCACCACTAATACAGCTTGAGCATCCCCCTGAAAGCAGTATCCAATAAGTATGATTATTCTTGTACAGGAATATACTTTTTCCCCTCCTAATTTATTCATTGCAAAGTCTAATCCTGATGCCGATAAGTCAATATCCAATCAGCAGAAGAACATAATCATGTTTGAGGACAAGAGTAAGAAAGCATGCCCAAGCCATTTCCTGCTTTGTCACAAATGATTCCAACACTGTTTTGTTTTATTTCTCCCTGGAAGCTGAATGCCAGTGTCTAACATTTCAACCAGAGAAGTGTATCAAACATAGTCTTTTCTCTATCAGTATTATTAGTCAAGGATGAATTTTATAGCCTAAAAACATGGATAAGCTGCATTAAAACTGAAAGAAATGGTGGGAAGAGCTCTGCTTTGCAGGGGTGATGATAGAAAAAGGATGTATGGTTTTATTACAGTTGTCTTGTCCGTGACTGAAGCCTCTATTAACCTAAACTACAATTAGAGCTACATTGAATGATGATGGAAAATGCCACTGGACTGGTTTTGCACCTGGAGGACTGTCCTGAAAACCTTCTCTGCACTTCAATGTACATGCTCTTTGGGGGGCTCAATGGAATAAACCACCCATGTACACACAAGCTTTTGAAATTCTGCTCTCCAGCTGCGACCATCATTTTCAGCCCCAAAACTGTAATGGGGCAGGAAGGAGAAGTGGCCTCAGTTAAAGACTCAATGCCTTGGTGAGAAGGTAAGTGGCTGTTAAACATAGTTCTCCCATTGGCATAAAGTTCACAAAGAAAATGTCATATCTTCCATGCATCACTGTCCCTCCCATAAGCTGTGCTGGAGTGATCTTCCCATCATTGCTCAAGCATTTGGGTGATTTGTGTCAATATCTGGAATTCTTTACAAGTAGCTGCCTGAGTATAATGAAAAAATAGCATGAGGCAACTATCTCAATGTTTTGATCCAGGAAGTTTCCAGGAGTCATTTATACACTGCAATTGAATGAACTTTCAGATTACAGACCCATCTTCAGCCCTTTGATCTGGTGTGCATCAGTTAATTATCTAACTCAAGTAGCTGCTTTTTCCCAGAGGAAAACAGGAGGTTTGTAACAACCAGAAAGGAAGGAAGAAACAAATAGAACAAGGAGATCAGTAAAGAGAAGGAAATAGTACTGGGCAGTGAAACAGATACTATTAAATATAGAGAGCATACAACATCAGGGAATAGTGCACAAGATGTCAGAAAGGTCTTTGGAGGTCAAGGAGAGGATGTTTCACTTACATTGTACAAAGCAAGCAAGATTGTCTTGAAAAAAAGAATGGAATCAGCATTGCATGCATCCATAGTTTATTTTATCATCCTGATTCAACTGAGACATGACAAGAGGAGAGCAAAAACCAAAACAAAAGGCAACCCAAAGGATTATAAACTGTCCTAAGGGCTTGAAAGGATAAAAAAGAGGAAATACATATGCATATAGAAATCTTTAGCAAATGCCATCTTTATAAAACAAGCAACACTGCCCTAGGAAAGCAGCTAAGGTATCTCACAGATCTTAGGTCATTTTGTAATTATCCACTGTCCTCGTCACTTGATCAGCATTTTGGCATTGTCTGATATTGTCCAGAATTAGTTCCAAATTCAGCTGTATACTTTGCATAGATGTAGAATTACATTTTTGTACTGAGATATCAGGCAGTTAAGCTTTATTACTGAGATTTTCTTATGTAAGTGCTTCAGGTTAAATACAGGATTTTCCAGGATTCAGAGCCTGTAGCAGCACTCACTGAATAAAATTTTTCATTTCATACATGTTTAAGGAAAATATCATGACCTCAGTGAAACATGGTCCTTTCTTTAAAAAAAAGGTAAGAGATTGTGGTTTATTACTACCTTTTTTTTTTTTTTTTGAGAAACAAAATTGTTTCCAATTGAAGAATTGATTTCTGCTCTCCCTTATGTATATGTCGATTTGGAATTGCCTCTGATTTTAGTGAAGAACTTCTGAGTTGATCTGGTCCTTAGAGTTTTACAAAGAATAAAACTGTTGATCTCTAGTAGTTATGTTTTAGCCACAAGCTTTTTTTCACATTTTTAGCCAATTGCATTAAAACCCCACATCCTTTAAGAAAGCAGTTCCTTGAGCTGTTTGACACAGGTTTCACTAAATAGCAATGAACATTTAAAAGTTGCATTCAGGACCTTAGAAATATATTAGTATAGAATGGCATCCCATTAATGGTAAGAGAAGGGGAAGAATATTGCTATCTTGTTACTGAGCGGAAGATCATAAAATCAAGAGGAAGGTTTTTTGAGAGATAAACCTGCCATCCCAAGAATGAGAGAGATGATAATTTATTCAGCTGGATTGTTCAAGCACTGCCAGCCAGCTTCAAAATCCTAGTTCTGCTTCTAAGGTCTACAGCATGTTTTCCACACCCAGGAATTAGGCTTTGTTTTTATCACAGCAAATGGAATAATACATGTAGTAAATGGCATGGTGCGTATGAGAGAGCTCCTAATCACAATGACTTTAATTAAGATACCATTGCTAATTAAAATTACAAGAAACCAAGAACAAACAAGAAACTTGATTATTTTTTTTTTAACAAACCCACACATCATACTTTGGTGAAATAATTAGAATTTTTTAACTTGTGACTGTTTTCCAAAATCATATAAATGAGAACATGGGTAATCGTTAGATTAGGGGTAAAAAAAAATACTGGGAGGAAAAAAGTCTTAAGGCTGAAAAACAGGTACTGGAGAAAAAATTTCCTTGGACTAGGGACAAGAGTTAGAAGTACATGCCTAAGCAACTAAGAGGTCCTTGTCAAGGACCAAGCCCCCATTGGGCTTGACTGTCTTCAAAAGAAATCAAAATCAATGTGCCTGTCTTAGAAAGCTTACATGTGGGAAGAGGTGAGAGAGAAGGAAGACAGAGAGAGTGAAATAACAGAGAAATGGCATAGCTGTGATCAGGCTGACAGCTAGCCAAGTCAGCACACCAACAAGCCATTGGTTTTATAGCATTACAACAGAGGAGGAGATTTTTAAGGAGGGATCTGAGGGAAAACAACCACCCATCCCACCCCCCAAAAATAGTTTTGCAGATACTTATGGGGCACTGGCATGAAGTAAGGGCCAGAAGAAACACCGGAGTGCTAACGTGAAAGTTTTGCAGGGGGTTCTCATGGTGGCGTGATAAAGGTGGCAATCCATACACCACTAGAAGAACTTTGAGAGCAAGTGAAACATCTTAAAATCAAATTAAAGGAAGGAACACCAATACAAATAAGAAAATTGGATGGCAAGAATTGTTACAATAAGTCATAAAAGCACTAATAGAAGAGAAAAACAAAATTGCTAAGAGACAAAGGAAGTCATTAATTTCCAGAGGAGGTCAATGTCATAAGACAAAACAAGTTCCTTCCCTCTCATGAGAGAAGAGAAGATCCCTCTCTACCAAAAACCTAACAAGGGCATGCAAGAATGGGACCAAAGACTGGACTAATACACCCCAAGACTTTGGGGCATCATCTGTCCTGCACAAAAGGGCTTGGAGTCTACAGACCACCCTAAATAGTGGTCTCAGGACTTCCCAGGGATCAGAAGAAAAGTGCCTGTCTGGGCTGAGGAGCTGCCTTGAGTGAGCAGCTGTTTTATCTCTGTGTTCTATAAAGTGCCTGTCTGTGATGTTCCCCTGTAATTGCTGCCCTGGAAAGGGCTGCACAAGAGCTTACACGGGTCTGTACTGAAAGAGCACTTCCCTCTTCTCTCACGTAATGCAAAACGCTGCCTGCTTACATTAATTCTCATTTCCTTGCTTATGTGGATGGGTATGCTAATAACCAAACCAAAAATAAACAGAGGAGATGTCCATGGGCTGAAGAGAAGCTTTTCTGAGGCTAAGCTTTAGAAAAAACGTGTAGAGAATCTAGGATGCTAGCGGCTGGTAAACTTTACGTTAGTACCTTGAGAAACACAGGTAGCAATGAAAAGAGAAGAAAACACTTAAACGGTACTCGTTTTAGCTTGTAATCACACATAATATGTAAAGACAAAACCCCCTTCATAAAGACTTATGCAATTTCAGAGTTTGTTGGCAGTTACAGCTCAGTGTTTCTGGAGATTGAAAACCAGTCCAGCGTGAATTGCATAACAAATGACTGCATAAAATCCGTTCATCGGGCCTCAAAACCCAGGCACCGGTCCTGAAATTCAGTACAAAGTTATATCCAGCCTGGTGAAACCATGGGCTGCCACGGAAAGAAGCTCTCTCACCTCCCACCAGCCTCCTCCCTAGCATCACATCTAGCAACCATGCGACCGCGGCACCAGCTGGCGCAATGACCTGCCTGACAGAAGATTAATCTGCCAAAACAAGGTTTTCTATCCGATCAGTTGGCTGAACTGACTCACCCTGCGCTTACAGATTGCTCAACCCGGTACAACATAAGCCGGGGAAACAGATGAGACGGAGGAAGTGTGGGACTGCCCCTCCTGAACACAGCCTCTACTCAAACCACGTTATGTGCAAAGCCAAGCCGCATGCTGAGATATTCATAGAGGCTAAAGGGACAATAAGGCAGTCTTTGCAACTATTTAATAACTGAGCTTTATCTCAAAGAAAGTGCCATTTTCTTACTGTGACCATGACTGAGAGGTCTGCAGTCTACCAGCTCTTAGAAAGCAAAGACTTCCGATCAGTATGGAGCTCCTGAAATCTGAACCTAAATGCAGCGCAAATATATATTTCAACATGGAAAATTTGGCAGACTACATCTAAGAAATTAATTTCACTTTAGGAGAACGCTCCAACACAATACTGCACATGAATCAACAAGGTTAGTAAATTTAGCTCAGCGTAACCGAGAGGCCTGGGGTGTCTTCAAAAACAAGATATTTTCACCAGCTGCATGTGCCTGAGTGGAGAGGAGACACCTGCAGTGTCCACAGGACACAGCCGTACCACTCCGACAAGTGCCAATGGCAACCCTTCCAAAATTATGGCTCTGTAGACTGGCCACAAGTATCAAACCGCAAGGAAAACTCAAGGAAAACCACTAAATAGTTAAAAGTGCTTGACCACTCATCAGAGCTGCAGAACAAGAGGCACACTAAAATAAGACAGTAAAACCCGAAAAAGAGAAATGTATATTAGAACAAACAAGGCTCAAACACATGCAAATCCCGAACTGGCAAAAATGAACAAGGTCACAAACAATCCAAGGCAAGAGACAAACCTTCACAGTTCATGTTACTTGTGAAATTACCACCTTAATTTTCAGGTTTTGAACAGCTGAGACGTATATCTTTGAGGGACTTTTATTAACAGACACCAAAGGTGGTTTCAATCAGTCACAAGGTTAATTACCTCTGATAAAAGGAATGAGGTGTATGAGAGAAGATAAATTCCAGTTATCAAGCAGCAGAGATATTTTTATGAGTGAGCAGAGTTCAGCCTGGATGGATGTAGTTGGGTACAAAAGCAGACAAATCACTGTTCAAGATTTTTTTCTTGTACTATGTCTAGTATCAGATATACTGGCTAGCCAATAGGTCATTAAGCTATTTCGGATTTCCCTTATGAGCAGAATCCATTTTTGATTCAGGTACAAATCAAACACTTTGTTATTCATATCACTAAAATACATCAATATGGAAAAATATATAGATGACTGTAACAGGTCATTAAAATATCACAGAAAAATCAATTCAGAAACAAATTTAGACTTTGCAATACTGTGTACCTCTGACAACTAGCAATGCATTAACTCAATGAAAATTTATGTAATTGAATGATAAAGATCCCCAAAAGAAAAAGGCTTAGAAAAATACTAGAAACAAACAAAAATATATAGTCTAATGTGTTCCACTTCTCTATCCCTTCTTTTTGAGTGTAAAGGGTCTGTTTCTGCCACTTGCCAAGCACGCTTCCCAAATGGAAAATGGCCACCAACAGATGAAACGTTACAGCTGACAAGGGGGTTTTTTTATTTATGCACTTGGGGTAGTTATCACACAAGCATTCACTTCTGGCAACCTATTCCAATGCACACTGTGATAATGTCTCATTTTGATACAGGCTGGCAAAAATTATGCATAGTTTACATAGGCAATATCTCATGTTTTTCAAGGTCTGATCTTGGACACAGTTAATTACAAACATGGGTCCCTTTATTCCTCTTGCTTTGGTGGTAGGCACCATCACACATTTCTCTACTGCAAGCCCTGCCTCCACCTCCTCTAAATCTCATTACTGTATGTTCTCTGAAGGGAAAGAGCCATGGAACATCGACCTGCTCGTTCTTGATTTATGCTGCTGTCCAACTTTTCTTAAAACAATATATTTCACTCGGAAGCTTAGGTTTGCATGACATGGAAAGTCAACGACATATTAGCAAATGAAGTAAATTATAGAGAGAACTTCAAATTACCATACACAACAAGGTACTCTCTCTCCTGTAGTAGAGAGGGATTAACTTTGTATTCTTGGCAGAAGTAACTAGTGGCTTTTTTTTTAAATCTCCTATAGGTGACAGCAGGATCATATTGAAGCTTATCCCTTCCCAGATACCCTTTGCATTTTTCCCCACTTCTCCATTATGCAGACAGCCCCTGGGCTTCGGCCATGGGTTATCCACCACAGAGTCCTTCTAAGCATGTCCCCAAAGCAAGACTCCTCCAGCCTTGTCAGTCCTTCCCAGGGAACCAATGCCAGCACGCACGCTCACGTCACCTGCCCACTCTGTGAAATGTCTGAGCGTCATATACGTTGCCTGCCAGAAGCATCCTTTACCACATGGCACTGAGTCCCATCCACGACCAGAAGAGAACTGGCTCGTGTCTGCATGTCCGGGAAAATGCCTGTTCCATTTCTCCTCCCCCTAGACTTCCTTCTCTAAAACTTCAGCCTATCTGTTAATATCCCACATGATTTAAGACTCAGATATCTACCTACCTCCATTTTCCACCCCTTCCTAGGCTCTACACTTTGGAGGCAGAACTGTCAGAGATTTGCTTTGCATATGATGACTTCCCTCAGCTCCATCATCAGCAGATAGTGTTCTTTTAAACAGAAAATGAGTATGTTTAAACAAAAGAAACTTTCTTTCAACTTTTCAGTGCATTTGGATTTTATTAGAGCATTTTCAAGCCATATTTCATTTTAAAACTGAAGCACTGAGATATTACTGACTGCTCAGTGGCACATGTATAAATAGCACTAGTGAATGCATCACAGAGCTCTGTAACTGCAAAAACATGGATAATAATTATGTTCTCTGCCCTTTATCAGTGTTTATCCATTTTAGCATATACACTGATGGATACTCTTCACAGAGCACCAGGATAGTGAAAACTCCTACAGAGTCACTGGCTTCCTATTACTGCAATATTGCTGGAATCTGATGAAGTAGAGCCAATAATACTGTCGAAATTAAAAAAAAAAAAATCTTCCTGGCAGCAACATGTAGAGATGGAGGGAAAGAACAAAATTCAAAAGCTATCCAAATGACAGTGTGTAAAATATGTCAGAAGTATCAAGCAGACAAGGACAACTCCTGCAATAAAGAGGAAGGAAGGGTCCCTTGCAATTTATAGCTTCCTTCTTCCAACTTCCAATTTAGTGCACTGAGATTTCTGGATTATGTAACCTCTTCAGTGGTTGCACTTTTGAAATGAATTAAATATAAAAATGAATGACTGAATCAATACAGCTATTAATGATGATAGCACAGGCTAGCAAAGAAGCTACATCCGCTAAAAAGGACAGCATTGAAGTAGTTGAACAAGCCTTAAAATTATCAAAGCACTAAGTTTCAGAGTTAATAACCTCTCAAAGGAGGTTCTCATGTTTCACATTGTCAAGATAATGAAGGAAGACACACTTCCCTTCACATTTTTTAAGATTGTCTTTGCAGCAATAAGAGTCAAGAGACAATTTTCTTTTTAAATGAAAGCTCAGATTCCAGAACTGAATTTTGTGGCAAAGGATGAATTTTGAAGGTGTGCAATTCTAGAAAATAGAAGACTGTCACTAAATTATCTACCACGTTCATGCTAGGAAGACAGCATTTTTTTCAAAGTCTTAACACCTTTCTAGAAAAGATTATTTGAACATAGCGTTTTTATTAAATGATACCAGGCTTTATTAGGCACATTTCTAATTTGAGATATGCATAAACTGCCTAAAGAAAATCATAAGCAGCTTTCCAGCAAGAACTGAATCCATCTGTGTTTGTCCAGAAAGATACATACATCTACTTAAATCTCAGTCCAGATAGAGCTTTAGGGCTGTGAAAATATGGAGGCTTATTAAGTTTCTACTTAACAGCATAGCCAAGAACCAATGTTTTAAACAAAGCTCTAGCTATGACCTGCCAGAAAAAGTGAACTTTACTGCCTTCAAGCAACTGTGGTCTGGAAAGCAACACTAACCAACATCTATCACCGTCAAACATTTAAACAAAAACACATTCTTCCTTCCTCAGATTTTCCTTCTCGCTATCCTTTATAAAATGCAGTGTCCCTTTGCCTCTGGCCTTCCCCATAAAGCCCATGGCCCCGCATGACAGTGTGCTACTGATCCTCAGAACATGAGACTGTCATCACACGGGATGGAGTGATCCCTCTAATTAAGGTAAGGAAGACCCCATATTTTTGAAGGCCAGCCTTCTTGAAGAAACACATTTCTTCGTCATTTCAGCAGACAGAACACTATTGTGGTGCCAGCATAAAGGCACCTTCCGTTGCCTGTCACTTCACTTAT
Source organism: Haliaeetus albicilla (assembly GCF_947461875.1). Lineage (NCBI taxonomy): Eukaryota > Metazoa > Chordata > Aves > Accipitriformes > Accipitridae > Haliaeetus > Haliaeetus albicilla. The sequence continues at coordinate 11,823,685 of NC_091510.1, forward strand.
ATCTTAGTCATTACCCTGTAGGGAAACGCATGCCTGAGTCTTCATTTCTGTGCTGGTCACTATGACCTTTGAGTGGTAATAGCTATGCTGGAGGAGCTCTTGAAGAGCTGCAGCCCATGGGAAGGACCCACGCTGGAGCAGTTTGTGACAGACTGTATCCTGGGGGAGGGAGCCCATATTGGAGCAGGGGAAGAGTGTGAGGAGGAAGAAGCAGCAGAGACTAAGCGTTATGGACTGACTGCAACCCCCGTTCCCCATCCCCCTGCACCGCTCGGGGGGCAGAAGAGGTAGAAGAGTTAGGAGTGAATTTGAGCCTGAGAAGAAGGAGGTGGGGGAAAGTGGGTTTAGTCCTTTCTTTGTTTCTCACTCTCCTACTCTATTTTTAACAGGGAATAAATTAAATTAATCTTCCCCAAGTTAAGTCTGTTTTGCCCATGATGGTAATCAGGGAATGATCTCCCTGCCCTTATCTCAACCCATGAGCTTTTCATCTTATTTTGTTCCCCCATTCTGTTGAGGAGGGGGAGTGAGCAAGCGGCTGGGTAGGCATCTGACAGCCAGCCAAGTTCAAACATCCCCCTCCCCAATAATAGCGACTAAACCCCACCAATGGGAAAGGACCCAAAGAAGCACTTCTATAGCACGGTGCCCCTGCTCTCAGTGAGCAGAGACCATGCGTACACATGCCAAACCACTGCCTGTTTGATGGGGGGCCCATTCCTGCCTCTGCCCTTACCGTTTGGAAGACAATCCAAACTGAAACTGTGAGAAGGAGTAAGGGACAGCACATTTCCAGTTTGGGGGTTTCCCATGTTATCTTCATGGGGTGTTCATGCTAACCCAACTGATTATTACCAACAAATTAATAGCAGTTATGTCCCAAGGAACAGCAAACAGAATTTTCCAGGCAAACCAATACAAATATTTTTCAGCAGGTGGAATACTTCACAACTGCAGAAAGGTAAGGTTTTTGGGCAGATTTTTTTTTGCAAATCCCCCGTACTACCAGTAATGCTTTGGCTGGTTTTTTTTTAATATGAGTATAGTGTTTTGAGGGGAATCTTAGGGACTATATTAGGGAAAGGGAGGAATGGACATCTAAAGATCCTTCAAGCTACAAATCTTTAAATCCTCCTTGAAATGGACGATAGGATGAGTGACACTATCAGACATCAGAATGTTTGGGTTGAGAAAGTTATTTCAAACCTAGTCCCATGTTTTCTGGTCAAGAATCTCCACTTCAAAGGGCGCTGGACTACCAGTATATTGGTTGCTGCATGCAGGTTTTTTTCCCCTTTTTTTTTCCAGAGAAAGATGATTATAGAGTGGCATATGTGAGAGGGGACACTCCTTCCTGTATCTGCTACCTTTAGCAACAGCCAGTCAGTTTCCATCAAATTTGACAGAAAGTGGAAGTCGAGAAGCTACTAAGCTCCTACAGTCTTTTTGAAGACAGGAATCAGAGCAGAGATGTTAAATTTGATCAGTACCCACGCTGAGAGAAAAGCTAAATGCTGAGTTTGGCTTTCGACAACAAAGAAGAATCCACTCGTAACAGAGATATTATAACAGAGACTAAATTGCCTTTACGTACCATTCGGACAATCAGATTACACACCTAACTAGATGCCAAAGGATCCAGCCACACTCCAAGTGAGACACACATGCACACCCACACCCACAAATCCTCTCGTAAACCAGGCTTCAAAAGTTTCATTGTTCCGGAACCTACTTGAATGTTAAAAACTGATATGGGTTTCTTCTCTTTCTTCAGCAACAAAGGCACTTTAAGCTCACTTACACAGCATTCATATTTGGATTGACCTCAGAAAGCTCGGGGACAGCTTCACAAACAGAAATATCAAGATGTCAGTCAGCAATCCCTGGATTATTTTGCCCACCTGACGCAGCTTCCGTCTACCCTGGGGAGAAAGGTAGTGGGTGCGTAAATGCAAAACATAACATTTCAAGTAATCTGTTTGAGGCATAACAGCATTTGCCATACTTAGTCAAAACCACAGATCATTTCCATGGAGAATACTACAGGACAAAAAAGACAAATCACCCTGCTGCATGCCAAAACCCTCTCCGTCTTCGCAGTAAAGAACTGGAGAAGGAGGCATGCACAGGGATATGCACACCAGGATGATCTGCACGTATCCCTTCCTATAAATGTTTAAGTAAATACAAGATTTCAATCTCAATTCCAAACTCACAGCACGCTGCGGTGTGAGAAGAGTCTCTTCTTCCATACAAAGTTGCAGCAGCTTAAAACAGGATTTGAAATCTGGTAATTTATGCCACTTAATGCATTTGCTGACAGGAATACAATTCTACAATTTTAAATTATTTCCTGGGGTCGCTACGGCATATTGCCTTATAAAACGGGGTGTCGGTATTAGTCCCTTGTGATGCAAGAGGGCATTAACACTACTATATCAAATGTGCGGTGTCAACAAGTAAATCATCGGGAAGAGTTGATGAGCTGAAAATTGAACCTACCTTTCAGTACGGCTGGAAGCCCGACAGGCTTGATGGTTACCATAGTAATCCTGTGGCAGTTTCGGATTTATTGCCTTGTACTGCACAGTTATAAAGGTTCTTCAGCTACCTTCTGCACTGTTTCCAGAGTGAAGAGGAATGCTATGATAAATGTCCACTATCCAAAAGATATATTCAAGGGGATGTAATGCAGGAAGGCGGTATTTTAAATGCAAATTACATGCTTTTTGCCCTTTTTAGAATATTAAAGAGCAATTTCAGAGGAATCAAAACAAAGAACTCTGACCTCTGACACCATGATTCTTTGCTGTACAGATCACAATTTTCTGTGGGACTGGCTACTGCATATTGAGGTAGCATGAAACTGAAAATGAGGCAATAAATTCCACTAAAGATAGTCTGAGTAATGCATTGATTATGAAAATAAGCATACAACTGAGCGATTACTGGAGCAGGCAGTCACGGGGTCTTGTTCAGTATATTTAGATCATTCTGTAACCATTAGAAATTAAATTATTTCATTATATCTAATTTACATCCCTTTATATTTTCAGTAACACAAAAGAATATTGCTACATGGAATAAATATGAGGAACCATTAGTATTCCAATATTCACACGCTACGCCATAAAGAGTGCATATTAATGTTACCAGATTGCATTAGATTTTAGTTTACCTCCATGATGGGCTTTAAAGGAAAACAATGATAATTTGCCTTTTATTACTACCCTAAATATTGTTTGCTACTCTGTTCAGGCAGGTCTTGAAAACAGCAACTTCTACTCTTGTTAGTAAACATCGCAATTCATGAAATATTCCATTATATTTTACTGGATTGTTTGTGTCCATAATTCTCTTTGATCACACAGCAATAAAAGACTGAGGGAACACAGGGTATCTTTCTTACCAAGTGCAGAAGCACCATGCACTAATTTGTGTGTTAGCAATTCCCACGTGGATACTACGTTATTGATTCTGCCATCTAAATTCCACTGTTTGACAGGAAGGATATTGTGTGTAGGATTAATAAAATTATTTCCTCAAGCAATACTTTTTTAAAGCATTGGTTATGTACTTTTACTTCAGAAAAGCTTCTCACAAATGTATATTACAGTATGAGAACAAAATAATTCTGTGGTGCAACATAGTAAATACAAAGGAATATGTGCTGTATGACAACAGTTCTGTAATATGCTTGTGGATTAAAACATCAGACTAAAATTGCTTTTAAAACGCAGAGAGAGATGCATGCCTTATAGATGGCTGGTTCATGTAAAAGGACACAACACTCATCTGATTAATCGAACGCATTCTCTGTTGACATTGTAAGGTATGCTATCCCAAAGACAAATGGCAGAAGATTCACAGTCTGCTCTTCTCACCCATGAAACCCAGATCTTGTGATCTTTGTACTGCAGAAACAGAGGCCCCCTTCAAGTGTTCGCTTTTAGACGCAAACTGAAAAAACCTTATCAGAAGAGTCATCTCTTGCTTGTAGGAAAAATAAAGGGGGGATTTTGACTGGCTTGTTGTATCACAGAAACACCAAGACACCCTTACATAGGGTTCTCCGTAAGAGATGGTTACACGTGAGCAGATGCCATTTTTTTTCATTAAATCTGGGCTGCCCATTCAGGCTGCTGGGCCTTCATGGACACCTCCCCAGAAACCACCCCACCAGGAGAATCTCTTAGCTTTAAATCAGGTTTCTCTTGAAACAAATATAAATGGAAACGGGAGAATTAAAAAAAAAAAAAAAAGGCAGAGGAACAAAGCAGGTATAATAAAATCTCTAAAAAATATATGCATTCCCTCTCTGCCAGGCCTGGTCTGGTGGCAGCTAAAGCAGCCTAAATGAATCGAAAGATTCATCAGGTCAGGTCATGGCTCCTGCCTCCATACGCCCTTTTCCTAACAGCATGCTTTTTGATGACTCGATACGCAGACAACGGCACTGAGCGGGGTTCTACATCCAGGGTCTGGGGTCTCTGTCTCTGGCAGTGGCAGGGCTGCGGATGGGACAGGGGTGTAGGTGTGACTGTGGGAGCTGCCGTACGGGCAGCAAACCCTGTCCCCTGCTCAACCGGAGCCAGGCCACTTGCCGAAGCCAGTTTTGGGGCTCCCCTGCTCCCTCTCCACCTCCTCGGGTCCTCCTCTAGCAGCAAAGGGGGTGCAGGAGGGGAACAAGACTGCGTCCTGGTCTTTTCCTTACCTGTGGGATCCACGTGCTGACCAGAGATCTGATCCTCGTGGTTTACACACAGACCCAGAGCCCTTGCATCTCCAAAGCTGTTGATTAATTGTGTTTCTGTCCGTTAATTGCCGTGCAACGGGAGGGGGTCCTTGCACCCTCCCTACCTGGCACCACGCACACCCATGCAGAATCAGAGTCTCACCTGTGGTCCTAATGACTTTCTCCTTCCAGATTTCTATGTAGCAAAATAGAAAGCTACACAACTCACAGAATATTTTTTTTACTGTATGCGTTATCTTTATAAAAGGTGTGTTGCGTGGAGGGATCTGAAAGAGTTCTCTCAACACCAGAGCCTGGTTAATGCTCCACAGGAATGACAGGTTCAATCCCACATCATTTCTTCCTTAGGAATGACTCCCAGAAAATTCATTCCTCAGTAGATGACTGAGAAGCACAAAATAAGGTGTTATTAGAACTGAAGGTTGGCATTAATAAAACATAAGGAGTAGAAACAGATCAAATATGTAAGATTCAACAGTTGCTAGTCAATGAATTCATGTTGCTCGTCAGACACTGTTACATACTGGTCTAATTACCCTCACCAGGAAACATTTCAATGCACTGTACTTTAAGTCACAAAAATATTTATTTCTGTTGTCTATAAAAATGATTAACAAACATAAATGCAACTATATGTTTCTTTTCCTCTCCTTATTTCTCCCAGCCAAAAAGCACTTCTCTTCTGCAAAGGGCAGGAAGGGATCAGGGATCAATTCCCCTTATTGACGGTATACACCAGCCAGTGCTGGGTCCTGTTCTTTCTGTTCAATGACAGCAATGTAACGTTTCCAGGCAGCCATGACTGCTGACATCATGAGTCATTTTAATGTCATTTTCTGTACCTCATTTATCAGCAGCCATTTAAATAATGAGGCTGTGAAGGAAAACAGAACTCAGCAGACCCCAGCCTTTGCCGATAACTTTGACCACCCTTCACAGACTTGGGAAAACCCAGTGCTAGGCTCGATGCAGAGCTTGCTACAGATCAGCAATCTTGTTGAAACGTTGTTTATCATGCTGCAGATAGCAAAAATAATAATTTTTTGCACTGCACATGCAATCACAAGATGCAATGTGAACTGAAATGAACTGACAATAGGACGCAGCCTTTGCCCTGCATCAAAAGCTATACAGAAACCATTAGCTTTTTCCTCTGCAGGAAAAATGCTGAGATAAGTGAAAAATACCAGCTTGTGGGTACGGTGCTGCTGACTAGTCAAAGTAGTTTGGTTTGCTTGGTAGATGTCAGTACTGACATCAGATGTGGACAGGGAGAAACTCTCAGTAATAAGAGAGCTGGGCAGCAAAATGACACCACCATCCAGTTAGAGAAATCCTTCATAATCTTTTCTGGTGCTATGGCTCCCTGGCAGGAGAAGAGGTTGCTACTGAGGAAGGTGGCCTGAGAAGCAAAGAGAAAGGCACAGGGGTCTCTTCACACACGCATCTACCAAGACGGATCTTATGATCTCCTCTCAAGGACCGATCCTGCAGAAAGCTTTATGATACGGAAAACAGCCATGGGACTCACCTCTTCTCATCGCAAGACCTGAGGAGTTCTCCCAAGGGAGAACAGAACCAAAAACCTTATCCTGCCCAGCAATTTAGGGGTAAGTGGAAGGGGTGGAAAAACAACAATAAATATATAAACACCAAAAAGTCAATAAAAGTTGCTGGACTAACAGGGACGGGCTGAGGTGTCACTTGCTGGAGTAACTGGTTCATATCCCAGTACCTTGTTTCAACTTTAAAAAAAAAAAATAGCAAGATTTTCTCACTGATTTAAAATTGAATGTACAGTTAGTTTCAGGAGTCAACATAAATAGAAGAGGGCCTACTTGCAAAAACATAAACAGACATTGTCCACCTCTGATTCCAAACTCAATGGAGAAATATATCTTGCTGATAGTTTTAAGATTGTTAACTGAAAACTGTATCAGTTAATCCAAGGCTGTTTTACCAGTGTACCTTAAGCTATTACTACCACTCCAGAGACTATAGAAATACTTCTGTTTCTTTTAAGTTGTTACTCAGCATAGGCAGAGTCCTCCCCTGTCACTCCTTCCTTCCTAGCAAATAAACTATGTGGACCTCATGTAAAAATGGGGCTGCATAGACCTCACACAAAAAGGGGGCTTTGATCATACTTAAAAGAAAAACATTTAATGACAAGGTGCTTTCCAGTTCACTCATCATTCCAATGACACGGGAAGGCTAAAAATGTCAAAACACATCAGTGGTTCACAAGCAGAGGCTGTAAGACACGAGCCAGGTAACTTTTTCTTCCCACGTGAGTGGTGATGCAGGTGTGCTCAGCAATATTTCTTGTAAAGGTGTTTTAGATGGAGATGACGGTTTAGACCAGGGAACTGAGGCAGCAGGATTTGAGAAGCAATCGGCATACGAGCAGAGGGAACAAAGTCATTTAGCATTAGCCAACCTTTTGGATTAGTCATAATTCAATAACTAAAATACCAGCCAAGTTCAGAGCAATCTGCATTTTTGCTTCTGGTTTAGATGACGATGATGGCTGTGATGGAGCAACAACGTTTGCAACTAGGAAGAGCACAAAAGGCAAGGTGCCTTCAGTTCCACCACTCTGCAGCCGCGGTGGGATCTTTGATCAGACTTCAAAAGCCTTAACCTGGACTGTTACAAGCTGAATCAGCAAGCGGAGGATAAGGGGCGAGGGAATGAATGGGGTACGACTAACTGAAAACCTGCTCAGTTCTGTCTGATTCTGAAAAGATTTCCTAGTAACAGGAGAGTTCAACTCATTCACATTCAAGCCCTGAAAGAGTCTATTTTTTCACAGCTTCTTAGCCGCAGCAGCAGAGCAGCCTGGAGGAGTGTTACCACTTTCTTTGTTCCCAGGGCCTGAAGCTAGCTAAATTGCTTCATGCAAACAGACTGAGGATTCACGTTTTTTTTCTTGCTGGCCACCTTTTTTTCTTTTTATCTAGCATGCCTTTCCTTACCAATAGCAGCATGCAATAACTGCCCTGAAACACCAAACAATTACATAAACATTTAAGAAAATATGCGCCATATTTTCAAGTGCATGGCCTTTATCCGGTGCTTACCAGAAAACAAAGATTTGGTACAAATATTTCACTCAGTGTTCAAAATACTCAAGCACCTCATGACAACAGTTGCAATTTCAAAAAGCCTATTGTCGTGCAACTGTTTATTATGTGATTGAAAAAAAAGATGGAGTCAGCATTTTGGAACTTGGATAAATGAGCAGCTGATTTTTGGACTGTTTATGGCACCAGAATTACTCTACAAGTCTTCAAAACCCAGCTAGTTTATTGTCTGTTGATTTTAGCAGACTGTAATTTGGTCATATAGGAGAAAGAGAAGGTTTACTATTATGGAAAATGTATATTTTTTTGGTTATGGCCTCAAATTGCTATATTGTGCAGTTCCTCCTGCTAATAATAGAGGCAGCATTTGACAAGTGCAACATGATGTAGCGAGCACGCCTTTGCTAGTCTACCAAGACTGTAAACACTAAAACTATTACCTCAAAGTCAGAAAATACTGAATACCTGAAACGTATTGCAGGAGTAAAATGCATGCAGTTAGTCAAGGTGGGGCATTCAGAAAATTCTCTCAAAATATTTGTAGGGGGTTGTTATTTGTGAGAGTAATTAGAGCCAGGGTTAGCTTAATGGCACACAGGAAACCACGCTGAACGAAGAAGCCAACTGGAGGGAGTACTGACTCAGCTGAATAGTAAACTAATATGCTGACCATCTGCACTCAAGGCATTGTGGTTAAATTCCTGATGCTGATGCTTGAGTTAGGAATCACAAGTGAGTGATGTATGTATATACAGAGAGAGAAAATTTCTTGACTCCAGTATATCTAGACAGGGAGACGGTACTTCGGAGCTGCTGGTCTGTGGGTTTGAAAGAGCAGGCGGTAATTATAATGATTTAGCGTTATGAAGCAGACTTATTCCACTGGATTATGGCTTTCATTAGGATTTGCAAAGATTGCTATTGCTATTCCAGCTTCCTATTGCATATAAACTCATTCCTGAAAAAGAATTGTCTTGCCTCTTTCAGAAATGTCAACAGGAAAATATTTTACCCAGCCAGTTGAGAAAAGTGTCGTAAAATAATATTATGTATGTCTCATTATTTTAAAAAGAAACCTTTTATTAGCCTTGCTTTACAATAACCCTCAGAGCATTTTAGGACAAGGTGTTAAAATTTGATTGGAGTCACCTTAAAAAGGTTTGGGTCTTTTTGAGAGTTAGGGTGGAAATCAGATCCCTTAGAAATTATTTTAAGTGCTACCAAATATCAAGGTAGTAAGCAAAAATGAAAGCAATAGAATTTGACTTACTGGTAAAGAATTGTGCCTGTATGAAACATTATGCACACAAAAGTCCTCCTGAATGCTAGGGGATGAGTCATGCAACAGGAATGACAAGTCTTCTGCACTTTCCCGTGCCATGACTCTAATGTCAGCAGAACAGGAGAGCACAGACTGAGCAAGGAGAAAAAAGGCAAATTTTTAACATGTTATTCCTGACCCTGACTCTTTAACATACAACTGTTTTTTTAAAACTTTAGAGTGAAGAATGGTCTGCACTAATAATTTATGTCACATAATTGATAGAGCAGACCAACTTCCAGACACTTCATACTGTGAGAACACCACGCTATTAAAATCCCAGCAATATTTTTTATTGCTAACAATGAATAACACCCCAAAAAACTCACTGTGACATTCAACTCCCAGATACGCTAACTTGTTTTCTGCAAGTGTTTTCTGTCTATGCATATATACATGCTATGCGCTTATTTTCCAAATCTTCAAAATAAGAATACAAAACAGTACCATCCGGACATCCCCTTCCCTTGCACCCACAAGTTTTAGGACAAGCTGGCAATAACTGGTTACAAAACACAATGGCTGTGAGCTACTGTTCCTTCTCTATCCCAAACAATAGATGTTACAAGAATAAAATAAAAGCCTATTTTAGCTTGTTAGAGCAACTGCAGAGCATCGCACACCAGGCATGGAGTGCCCGGACTACAAAGGATGCGCCCTGTTGTTATGGAAACTAGATGACAACTTTGGTGTCCACGACCATCGCTGTCACCTCTGGGACTGGAATCCAGCTTGGCTGGGGATCTGCGCCCAGTCCTGCCCCATCACACCGCTGCTGGATGGGATCCAGCTGTTGCTGCCCTGAAGCGAAGCCCTGGCCCCGTGCGGCACAGGCAGGGCATTGCCACCCTCTCCTGGGTTTCTCACGCCTTCTCCACGCTCGCCCCAGCTTGCAGAAGAACACTGCAGCTGCAGGGGGGATTAATGGGTATGGTAGAAAGAACGTGGGCATGATATCTCCAAGTCATCATCTCTAAAGATACTCATGACACCTACGGGCGTTTTGGCTGAACTGGAGAGCTAGATTGAATCCCTCATTTTAAACAGAAATAGAGATGTGTAGCGCTCTTTCTCATATGCAAAAGAGGCAGAAGGCATTTTCTATCTACTAAAAATAGACACCATTCACTCTGTCAAGTCTTTCACCTCTTTGCCTGACACAATGAATAGTTGATCCAGTCTATCCCCTGCCAGCAGAGGAGCGTTCCCCTTTCCTCCTGTATCCCAGCTCAACCTCCCTCTCTTTCCCACATCACCTTCTCCAGCTATTCATTTGACTGTTGCTATTTTGGTATCTCTGCTAGGGTTTGGATGGTGGATTCCCTGGGACACAGCAGTGCTGTGTCAAGGGCACCTGATGTGACCTCTTTGCTCCAGGTATTGTCACAGACAATAGCTTCCAGTGTTTAGTTCAGCTTGCCTTAAGTAAAGAGTATTTTCCTCATACTGCTCCACTGCTTTGCCCCCTACTTTTGCCGCTGCCACACAGAGAGCTACAATAAAAGACAAGACTGGGCCTTGTTTGACCTCAGCCAAGAGCACCGAAACATTGTCCGTAATCAGTGTGACTGCCTGGAATGGGAAAATCAACTTCCCATTCTATACCTGGAGGTGAGGAGTGGTACCCAGGGATGCCCTGGGGAGGAGATGGCTAGAGAAGTGAGGGTCAGAGTTAACCTGCACTGTCAGCAGCAGGGAGCACTGCTTACACACGCTGTACGGCACAACCTGCGCTCACATCGCGGCTGCGGGTCAGATGTACCTGAAATAACTTTCAACCGCTCAGCCCCGGCGCTACCGCTGAGACAGCTCAGCATGTGCATAGGGATGTTTCCTACAAGGAATAAAGAGCTATACCGGGGCGGGAGCCTTGCTGCAGGACAGTACCTGTTCTTCTCTGAAGGACTCGGGTACAGCCCTGCAGCCGTTCAGAGGCGGCGTGACCTGTTAGTGGTGTTACTAACAGGTACGATTTTGGCACCGCGGTGCTCAAGCTAACAGGTGATTTGAGGACCAGAGGGTAAAGGGGCAGCACATATCCTCGTGATGTGAGATGTCCTCAGTAGTGAAAAGACGAGCGATTGGCAGATAGGATGGATAAGGATGGGGATGAAAGACGTTTTGTGAATGAGGTATACTTTTTAACGGGATGTATTGACCTTGCCTTTATTTGTGTGAGCAGAGGAAGAAATCCCTTGAAGTAAATGGGTAAGAAATAGGATCATTATAGAGATGATGAACACCATGTGAGATTTTTCCTCTTAATACTACTTTTAGAAACCCCCCCAAACCTGCAGTTACTATAACCAGAAAGACATTTTAATTCCCTGAACCTCTATATTACAGCAGAAGCACACACCGCACAAATGTACAGCAGTAAAAAGACTTGCTTCTCACAGCGTTGCTTCTCTCATAGATTAGCTATAATAAAAATGTGCTGAATTTTAGAGGAAAAAACCTGCTTTGCACTGTAAGTCCACTTCTTTCAGTGTGAAAACAGGCAATATTTGAGAAGCACAAAGTGACTTCAAGGCACAAGTTGCACTGACCTGCACTGGGAGTGACACAGTTGGGGCAGTTGTGTCCACCGTCTTCTGCTGAGTTCCTTGAGGCTAAAGCAACAAACGTGCAGAAAGCAAAGATTGGTTTACATGGACATTTACCCATTACATGGGTTCGCCTAACCCAATCTTTTTCAGACTATGTGTAAATATATAGCAGAAACATAGTATGAAATGTTACAAAACCAAGTTCTGGTTGTGGCAGTGTATGTTATAACTTACAGATATTAAAAGTTCAGCTGAGCTGACCTGCTTAGAGCAGCAAGAGCTTCTGCCCACAGGATACTCTGACCTCTGGGGTGCAGCTGGATTTTCGTCTTTAATCTTCCTTTGCTAACACAGATACCACTCTGCTCTGAGCAGGACTTGAGTGATGACCCTTCAAATACCCAGTACTCTACATGCATTTTTGTGAGAAGACAGAAACCTGATATTTGAACCTGAGACAACACACAAGTCTCATCTTAAAATAAACAAGCGAAATTGATAAAAATCAGAGATGTTTCTTTTTTTTTTTAATGGAAAGATAGGAAAGATGTTTATTTTAAGCTTATTTGGGTTTGTATTATTTTAGTTAATAGCAGGAAGTTTAATTTTTTTAAATCAGCCTTCTTTCCAGAATAAAACATGCTTATTACTTTCCCCTCCATTTTTCAATTCCCATGTTTTTTCTATCCCGCTACTCCACCCTTTTCCTCCTCCCACTTCTTTCCTGCTATGAGAATTAAATTCATTTGGCTCTCTCTGCTGAGGGCAGAGTTATAGGGAAAACTTTGGTCTTCATAGCACGCTGTAAGCAGGTCCAGGTTCACTCTGACCTTTGCTGGTTGCTCGACCCATGCTTAAAGCATCCTCTGCTTCTGACTCCCAGTTCCACCCAGGGCTATAGCAAGTGCAGCATCTTTGTTAAACCTGTGCCTCCTGGCTGAAAATGGAAAGGTAGCCTCCAAGCCAGGCCCTAGTGCATTAAGAAGAGGAGGATCAGGACCTCGAAGTGTGTTCAGAATTGAATGGGGAGCCACTGGAGTGTGTAGAGCATTAGCGTGATACGCTCCCGGTACTCCTTCCCCAAAAGACACGCCGCGGCACACCGTCCGTAGGGAAGTTTTAGCAGTGGCTTTCACCTTCTGTGCAGCTTATGTCACTGGCATGCTGACCTAAATCTAAAGTTAGATGAAACTGGAAGGGATTAGCAGCTTCTGTTTCATCAACTACTTTACTTTTAATTGCCTTGAAGGATTCGTTTTGTCTTCACTCCAGTAACCTTTGGCAGCAATCAGCAGTTCAAACACCAGCACTCCCACACACAGTAGCTCTTTTCACAGTCACATACCATTTACTGAAAGCTCCATAACAAATAAAAACACGTTCATTCAGTTAGCTTTTCAGATGTATGTACTTAAATTCCACCTCTGATAAAATTAAAAGATTAAGTATACTTCTGGGAAGCAAGAAAATGCTTCATCATCACCAGGAACGGGCATTAAATTCTTGTCTATGTTTTACAAACAGTATAATCAAAGTTCAATAGAGAATATGCAAAGATTGCAAATCTATAGCAGACATAAAAATTTACATAAATAACAGATATGAATATCTGATGTTTACAGAAATAAAACTGCATGCTATGCAAACAGTAAAGTCTACAACACTAAACAACATTTCATTATGCTGATTTTTCAACTCAAAGCTCTTTGGAGGTGAATATGTACAAGGCATTCCACTCACACAATGCAAGGGAAAACGCCTGTAGAAAAAAACAATGTATATATTGTTATGCTAAATTGTTTAAAGAAATTTGGACTAAGGATTGGAGGAAAACAGGGATTGTTTCTCCCCAAGACCTTTAGGGTTAGAATTCCACAGCTACAGAAGGGACCTGGACAATTCAACGGGAACTTGGTACCTTAAGTCTTTAAACAGCCTTAAAAAATCTGATCCATAATAACTCACACTGAGAAGTGGGAATTTGAGTTTTTAAGGGTCTTATGTAAAATACCAACATCAAGTAAATTGCACTGATCACACTCAGTCTGCTTTGGAAATACGAGGGGGTCATACGCAAAGGTGACAATTTACTACTCCGTGAGTTAAAACATGAAATATAATAACACTGTCAGCGGAGTAGTACTCAACCCAATGCATTCATCCTAGAGCTAGCCTGCCTCAATGCATGAGCGGAGGTTTATAAGCCCAGTCGGACTCTTGCAAGCAGGCACGGTTCGCACTGGGACTCAACAGGACCCTACATGTGTGGCAGGGGCAGAATTTTGTCCAACATTCCTTGTTTGTCTTTTTTAAGGATAAAAGACTGGTTTCACTAGCACCTGGAATACACTGACATCCTGTGACATTAAAAATACTGTCGGCACTCACTCAAAAACATAAACGGGGACAGGAACCTGGATAAGCTAGCATAAAAACTTCAGGGATATTAAAAAATACCCAAGCCAAACCTCCCAAAAAAAGCAAGGAGAACCAAAACCTCACGTAGCCAAACACATTGTGCTCGACAAGGTCACCCTCCTAATTCAGCGAATTCAGTTAATCCTCTGGATGAATGCGGCATGTGTTGCACTCCCAATGAAACGGCACAAGCTCCAAATAAGAGGCCATCAACTACTGCTATAAATGCAGTCAAATGGCTGCGAGTCTGAATAACACCATTCGATTTTCCCCTTTCCAATAAACAACCAAAACAAAGAAAAGTGTTTCACTAAAGGTGTGCATTGTTTAAAAGGCCAAAAGGTGCCTTTCCTTCTAAATTTTAAAACCATTAATCAAGCATGAAACAAACAACATGTGCAAGTCAAAGGTTAATATCCCAGGGTCTTTAATGTGCGATTACCACCCACTTCTTTTCCATTAACACTATCACCTCCTCCCTGTCTTTCGACACCCCCCCAACTATTCTTGCCTTGTGTCCCACTGATTTGCACAACTGAAAAGTAGTAATTATTTCTCACTTAATCTTCAGAAAACTGCTCCACGGAGAACAGGCTTTGCCTTCTGTTCCAAAGTCTGAAGGGAATGACCACTAGAGAGAAGGAATTGTTTCATTTCTGCTCTAAAGAGTTTGCCCAGGTTTTGTTTGTTTTTTTAAAGATGAAAAGACTAGTTTCACTAGTACCTTGAAGACACTGACATCACTGCACAATAAAAATACTGTAAGCAAGAAGATAATCAAACGCTATGGAGTAGATTTTGATTTTAGAGATAATGGCATTAGTCCAAGATAGATTTACATGATTTAAATAATGCGACTGTAGATATTCACCAGTGCTTTTGAGCACAGAGCATGGCTCTAACGACATCTGAACAATTAATCTTTACAATTGTGTTGTTTAGAATGTTTCTCTGAGCAGGTATACTCTTAATAACTGGGAAATTAATTAAAATTACTATCTAAAGGGGTGTCAGAAGTCTTCAGTAAAAAAAAAAAATTGGGCTGGGGAGGGAAACAGCACAAAATAGTCCCTGTGTGTTCTATAACATTCACTTGAAAAAACAAAGCAAAGCAAAAAGAGTGAAACAGCTGTCGTTCCTGCATATTCTCTACATATCTAGAAACATCTCTTTCATTTCTGAGGCTGAATTTTTTTTTTTTAATTCTGCCTCAACTGTATTCATGGTGCAATGCAAGTCTCTAGCATTATTACTGGTATTTACAGAAGGAAGATTCTTCCCAAGTCATCTTTTCAGCAGTGAAAACAAGGGCTGCTGTGTTTACTCAGAAAATATTTCTGGAACTCCATTAAGTGATTAAGTTAGAGAAGAGAAAAAAACTGCAGGTGAGATCCAACCACCTCTGTAGCTCAGCTGGCAGCACCTCTGACCTCTGGAGCACCAAGGCTGGCTGGACAGACTGAGCCTGCAGGTTCCTCATTGGGTTTAATTCCACTCTTCTGAAAATGCACTTTGCTGAAGAAGAAAACCAGATGAATTTATAACTGCTCTTCAAGAGTAGCAACTTAGAGTAAACTTCTTTGATTTTAGCAGCTAGACATCAACGGATCTGACTTCTGACTGTTTCCAGACAGACATCCTGGTGAATACTTTCAGATGACAACTCCTATTCATGACCACAGATGAGCCTACAATATGCAAGTCCAGAACATGTTTCCTTAGCACTTCTGGACTTACTTAACGACTGTACTAGTAACAGCTGTTAACCTTATTGCTAAAATCCTTTCTGTTGTGGAGTAACTCTGCATTACCCTAGATGGGAAGGCACAGCACATTCACTGGTCTTTGTCCAGCAAGATGTACATTTTATGATTACCTTGGCCAACTCTAGAAGTATTTAGAGGTGTCAGCAGAGGCTGGTTTTATAACACGTGGCAAGAAAGTTGCATATTCTGGTGCCCTGCAAACAGATTCCTGCTGCCTTAAACTCCATTGCCTCCATAGCTGCTATTTGCTCTCCTGCACACTTCAGGCAATGGGTCGTAGGGCACAGACAGGATTTTAACTTGTCAGAGACAAGGAAAATCTATTTCAGGCTCTCGAAGTGGAAAGTGGTAGTATGGGTCACTAAACACTATCGGTCATTTTATCTCACAGGAGCCGTGAATGAGAGGGCTGGGTAGAAGGAGGACAATGGCACAAGCAATAAAATGCTGGAAATGCCTCTTGTGTGCTCTCCAGGACAGCATGAGCACACCTGGGAGCTGTTACACACATGTGCAGCTAGGGATGGGCATTCATATTTTTTAAAACAAACACCAAGTCATTTGGCAATTTGTGGAAGTGGGTTTTAAAAAAAAAATTATAAACAAACATCTCGGGCCCTTTTTAACTTGCCATTACTCACTGCTTCCAAAAATGCATTTCTTGTGTTTCTGTCTCTTCTTCTTCTTAACAAATGCCACAAATTTTCAGAAAATTAATTTGAGAATCCACAGTACTAAATTCAGCAGCAGCGCACATGCATTTTAACTAACTGCCTTAACATCAGGCTAACCTTGACCTACGCAGTATTTGGTGGCATATATTGAAAATCCTGTGTGTCAGCACAACAACGAAGCAGCGGTGAGTAACCCGCATGCCTAACACCAAGCTTCGTTTGGCATTACTTCAAGTGTAACTCTCACCCTGGGGCTATACAGAAACTGCCAGGTAGTTCAGATCCTGCAAGAGAAAGGACTTGAGCTAAGAGATGATGCTGAGGCCATCGTTACTGCAGTCTAGGACCACTCCTGTCTGTAAGGGACAGTGTGTTGGACCTCTGGAGGCCACCTCCATCTTCCTCCCGACAAAAACCTTACTTGCCCCTCTTACTTGCCACCAGTTCTGTGGCTCTCACTGTGTGAAGATCACGATATGTGTGCAGGAGCATCAGAAAAAAGTTGTCTGCCTCTGGCGTAATGTATTGCTTGCAGCCCAAATACCCAAGAATCTTTGCCACTTAATGGCTGGAATAAATCAGGATTTGACTTGCGCGCATTGACTGATCATCATAAAATGAAAATGGTTGGAACTCAGTGCCTCAAAACCTCAGCATGGAAAACTAACATGATATTACTAGAGAAAGCTCTAGTTTGAAAATGGAAGGAACATGTGATGGGTCTGGAAGTAATCTGCAGGTAAATCTCAGCTATATTCAGGTCACAAACTCAACTCCCTTGTTACTTCTGAGCCTGAAATTTATTTAATAGAAGGAAATAAAATGTGAGAGGGAAGGGAATGAATTATCCTATTTTAACATCGTTGAATTATGTGCCATGAAGTTACTGCACTAAAGTTTTCATCAGCATGAGCAGAGGCTGGGTAAGTTAGGGAGGAGCAGATCTGCCAACAACAGCCTGTAGCTATATCATAAGCGATGTTTTAAAAAGTGCTTGTAAGTTTGTACGCTTGGGAATTTCATGGGCCCACACCTCGTCTAAATCTGGTCTTTAATCATGTCATTGATGATAGCAAATTCTTGCAATGAGCCCTAATAGCTAGGGAAACTGATTTTACTTTACTCTTCAGAAGTCTCACATTAAAGGGCTCTGTATAATCCTGCTAACACACAGAACAAGAAAATGTTTCCGAATGTAGCATATGGGGCCAAAGATTTCTTTTTTTCATCCACATATTTACTCTATTGGCTTTAGCATTATGAGATATAACACAGTTCAAAGAATGTAGGAATATATGGGACTAATTATGTTGATACTACCACAAATATGTGAATGAAGCATATTCCTTCACAGACCAAGCAATGCCAGAACGACTCCAGTCATTCAGGAATAAAGTGACCAAGGACTGTATTAGAGATGCTTGTAGTAGTGCTGTCACTGCACTTGGTTTCCAGTCACCAAACCACTTAGATACCCAATTTCAGGAGAAGAAGAATCAGGTTAAACAATAACAATGACAAAATACACAGTAGGAGTAAAGTCAAGTCATCCTGTCTCTAAAAATCAGCCCATACTGGACTGTAGTCAGCTTTTTCCATCCTCCGCTCTATCGTGGGGATGATGTCTTGAAACAGCAGGTGCCTGTAGCATAGAACAGGAAAAATATCTTAAGAAACATAGGCTTACATCTGCCTTGCAGAGCTGGCTTATAGTCTAGGCAAGAGGAGTCTGGAGTTTTTGCTGTGACCATAAACAAAATCTTTTGAAGAAATGCCTGGAGAAATTTATTCTCTCTGGAGTCTACCAGCGGTCAGTTCACAGGCAACTAATATCAAAAGTGGAAACTGCTATGAAATGTAATGCGTGCAACTGAATCCAAGGATTCAAGATCAGTAATTTTCATTATTTCCAAAGGCTTCTTCAGATTCCTTTCTCTTAAAAAAATAAAAAGACTTCCCATGGTGATGAACTCAATAGAAGCAACCAGAACAGAAGTGTGCCTGGCAGAATTACTAGGATTTAATCCTTGTAGTTGTGAAAGTGGCCCATCAAACCCAAATCAGCGTAGTGCTTTCTTCTTCAGTCTGGCAACAGATAATAGTGGCAATAGCTTCAAGAGACTAATTTGGCTCTTCCCCTCATTTCAGAGGGTTATTGACTCTGAAAGAGGTTGTTAAAACACAAATTCAAAGCTGTTAACTACTTTGCTACTCAACATTTAAACCATCAGTTAGCCAGTGTTGTATCCAGGATGGTTGCCTACCTTTCTAAGACAGGTTACAAACAATAAATTAAAAATGAAAAAGCAAACCAAAGAAATGCCCCAAATGGCCACAGTCTGACAGCATTTTCCAGGATTTCCCAGGCAGTCAGTCAGAAGTCCTCAAATGAGTTACTTGACACCCACAAGATAACTTAAGTAACTTTGTTTTCTACCCATAATAATGTGAACTATTTGCAGTATGCTGTGCAAGGAAAAAGATATGCAATGGTATAGATCCACAAAAGAGATATTTATAAACTCCCCCCTCAAAATGAAAATATAAATCAAATGTATTCAAGCTTAATCTTTTATCAAAGCACACAAAATGAATAGCAAGGGAACAGGTTAGTAAGTTGCAAGAATTCTTAATTGATTCCTCTATGGTTGTGAGCACGAAAAATTATCTTACAACCAACCTGCTGTAAATGAAACAAATTTATGTTCAGTTTCTAATGTAGTGTACCTTATAAAAACAAGTTACAGAGCTTTAGTGAAAACTGACTCATTGTTAAAGCCAGTGTTTAAAAACTGACTCTTGCTGAAAATGAGCAGCTACAGAGACATAGCAAAATGACCACAAGGACACAAGCATCATTTCAACTGCACTGCAGAAAATGTGGATTTAAATGTCACCAGTCCGCAGACATCTAGACTAGTAGCACGTCTATGTTAAGCTCGAACTATCACTTGCATCTTTTTTAGCGCCAGTACCACATTTAAGACTTCCATAACACTTTGCCATTTACCAGCTAAATCTAGTCCAAGAATGAGTGATGCAGACTGTCATTTTGCCTTCATCTGTTCATTAATAAAATTTGATAGAAAACTACATGAATCAAAGAGCATGTACGTTTCTCGTACTATGCCTATAGTAAGTCAAATTACAGAAGTCCTTTCATTCAACTCCTTTTAGCTGCTTATTAAAAACTAAGATGTCTTTTCAGATCAGCCTGTGCCAAAAAGGAGCACTTTGTGATTTGTGTAGCGGAGTTTAGTTCTCCCTTGTCTCTGTACTGGAGTAAGAGAGAGGTTAGGCTGGAGGTAGGTCACGTAACCCAAAGAAAGATGGTCAAGAGCACTGCTGACCTTTCATATCGGCAGGAGTGCTGTGAGGAAGGTGAGATTACTCAGATGGAAGCAATGGCCATAAAATTATATATGCCAGTGGAATGTGTTATCATTCCTTAGCTCTTGACAATGTAACTAAGAGCTTGGTCCTGAATGAAAAAATGAAAATTTTATCCAGAAACAAATCACCTTTTTTTGCTTTATCTCCCCTTTGTCTAAACAAAAAAAAATTCCTAAGTAAAATATTTTGGTCTTCCAATGTTCCAATCGCCCTATTAGTTTTTCCTTTTCTCAGCAGTGTTGAAACATAAATAAATTTTCAACAGTTCAAAGGGACATTTCAATGTTCAGAGTCAGGGGAGCTTTATTTAATTGGCCTAGCTTCAACTGCATTCATATCTGTTAACAAGGTCTTAGTTTCTGCCGCTCTTGCTGCTTGTCCTTTCTCTTTTTTTGAAGGACTTTTCTCATTTTAGGAAAGATGGCGTTTGCTGGACAAAAGTAAGAAAGGGGGAAACCCCCCCTTTGTTACTGTGTTCTGTGAAACACATTTGCAGAACTTTTTCAGATAAGAAGAAAAAGAAGCACCCACACAAAATACAGGCAGTAAAAGGGAATTTGGGGTATTTCAGAGAATCATCAAAGGATGTTCCATTGAGTCACTGGAGCTGAGACTTGGAATGTTGTGCCATAACTCCCTGCTGCCATTTCATCAACACGCAGGCATGGAAGACGTACTTATGTTCAAAGAGCATCAAACAGGCAGCAATGGTGGTGAAAGAGGATGGGACTGGAGTTAAAACTAAAAGTTATTAAATACTTTAGAAATGTAGAATCATAGAATAACTTGGGTTGGAAGGGACCTTTAAAGGTCATCTAGTCCAGCCCACCTGCAATGAGCAGGGACATCTTCCACTAGATCAGGTTGCTCAGAGCCCGGTCCAACCTGACCTGGAATGTTTCCAGGGATGGGGCATCTACCACCTCTCTGGGCAACAACCTGTTCCAGCATTTCACCACCCTCATCGTAAAAAATTTCTGCCTTACGTCCAATCTAAATGTAACCTCTTTTAGTTTAAAACCATTACCCCTTGTCCTATCGCAACAGGCGCTGCTAAAAAGTCTGTTCCCCATCTTTCTTATAAGCCCTCTTTAAGTATTGAAAGGCCGCAATAAGGTCTCCTTGGAGCCTTCTCTTCTCCAGGCTGAACAACCTCAACTCTTTCATCCTTTCCTCATAGGAGAGGTGTTCCATCTCTCCAATCATTTTTGTGGTCCTCCTCTGGACCCGCTTTCTGGGCTGTGAGCGCACATTGTCAGCTCATGTCCAGCTTTTCATCCACCAGTACCCCCACGTCCTTCTCGGCAGGGCTGCTCTTAACCTCTTTATCCCCCAGCCTGTATTGATACTGGGCATTGCCCTGACCCAGGTGCAGGACCTTGCACTTGGCCTTGTTGAACCTCATGAGGTTCACGTGGGCCCACCTCTCGAGCTTGTCCAGGTCCCTCTGGATGGCATCCCGTCCCTCAGGCGTCAACTGCACCGCTCAGCTTGGTGTCATCTGCAAACTTGTTGAGGGTGCACTCGATCTCACTGTCTTATGTCATTGATGAAGATATTAACCAGTAGTGGTCCTAATACAGATCCCTGAGGGACACCACTTGTTGTTGATCTCCATCGGGACATTGAGCCATTGACCACTGCCCTCTCGATGCGACCATCCAACCAATTCCTCATCCTCCAAAAAGTCCATCCATCAAATCCATATCTCTCTGATTTAGAGAGAAGGATGTTGTGGGGGACCATGTCAAAGGCCTTACAGAATTCCAGATAGATGACATCTGTAGCTCTTCCCTTGTCACTCTATCATAGAAGGCCACTAGGTTGGTCAGGCAAGACATGCCCTTGGTGAAGCCATGCTGGGTGTCTCAAATCACCTCCCTGTCCTCCATGTGCCTTAGCATAGCTTCTAGGAGGATTAGTGTTGGGCAGAGGGAGGAAGGAAAAAAGGCTAAACAGCCGTTGCTTTCATTTGGAAGTCATTCATGATCTGGGCACTGTATCCTGCAAACAATAAACATCTCAGCAGGTTGGTTTTAAACCGGTATCTGACCACTTGGGACTGTTTATTTCTACTCAGCTGTCCAGCTTCAAACCTGCTTATCAATACAGAGCTTCTTTGCCTCATTGCTGAAATTATCTGCAATGCACTGCCAAAATAATGACAATGTTGTGACAGTCTCTGAAGGTTTGCCTTCATTACCTCCGCATCACAGTGACACAGAACCACCGGACATCTTTGATACTGTCCTGGTTTCAGCCTTTCAAGAGAAAGGACAACAGCTTACATAAACAGTGATTTCTAGTAGCAGAAGAAAAACAAATTCCTCCCAGACCCTCCAAAGTAATGGCCTAGTTCGCTTATTACTGCTCTAGAATGAATTACTATTAGGGTTTTTTTTTCCTTAAAGTTTGTACCCCCTCTCTTTTCACAAGCAGCCTGCATCCCAAAACAAATGCTCTGAAAATGCACTGTGCATCAGTGCTGCTGTGGCATACTCTGATTTCTTCCACTTTTACTCGGTCTTACTGAGGCAATTCCTACATGCAAAGTTACCCCCTTCATATATTTTTCAGATTTATATTTCTCAGCTTCCTCAGAGATATTTTAAAGAGATCATGTCCCAAAATATAAGAGCTCTACAGGAATTTGTATCTGTGACATGCAGCTAAAACTTCGAAATTAAATAATAGTGATTTTACTGGAGTCTTATATTGCCTGATAGTTTGTAGTGTAACTCAGTGCCTTATGCATACTGAAATACTTTTAAATAACTACAGTAATTCTCCAGTGTATATTCCAAGATACATTGACTCTTGCTTTAACTATTTTGGTGGTTTGGATGACTAATCAGCTTTGTCTGTTGCAAGTTAAGACTTTCTGTAAGGATATTTGGATTTGCTACTTCCAGAAAAGCGATGCTGCATGAATTTGCAGTGTCCTTAAATAGATCATAGCAACCCTTATCTTCTTAGGTTTTTCTGCAAATCCATCAGCTGTTTCTTCAATAATTTTTGACTGCTAGTTTGTCACGGTTTTTTAAATATTGCCGATTTAGTATATTTCCCCTGCTTTACTAATTCTTATGGCTTAATAACAACGCATTAGGACATAGTCCAAAGACCAAAGACAAAAGTTTTATAGTCCAGCTGGGGTTTTACCATAAAACCTGTTCATCTGCAGTAAACAGAGTTTTTCATAATGAACTATTAGACAATTTTGGTTTTGACATGCCATTCCAAATTGCCGTGTATTTAGGATTGGTTTTCCAACTAACCTGGCGTAGTATAAAACGGAGTCAGACATGGACGTCTACTTAAAAGCCAGGTGGAACTGAGCCTACTGGCCAAAAAAAGCTAGATGTTACATATACGCTAGAGAAAAAGTAACATTTCACTGTATGAGGTAATTGACATTATTGGGAAAAAAAGCCAAATATGAGAAGCCAGAACCCTCAATACAGTAACTACTCCTGAAAAATCGCACCATAATTTCAGATTTGTAACTGTAAACTTGATTAATGAAGCATTTGCAGATTGTACTATCTTCCTTGTGGAAGACATTTCTTCCCAAACCTAAACCAGTGATTCTCCTAGTCTTCAGCAAACCATTTTGTTTCAAACAGCATCCATCATCTTGCCAATGAAAATGTCAATAGCACAGAGAGAAGCAGCACATTTATGTAATTTTTCCACATAGAAGAAGGTAGCTATGTAATAAATCTAATATGAAAAATATTTCATGTTGTTTTTACGACATGTAAACACAAATCAAATTGTTTAGAACACTGCAGGATATCCCACTTAAAAGGACTCCAGGATTACATTTTATTTCTCTATGAGCATTGTTCTGAATAACCAAAAAATCTCAAGTTTTCTGTTTGTCACTGACAGAAGATTCATTAAAATCTGATGAAACAACAACTGCTTCTATTTCTGTCAGCTCTCAGTCAAGAATTCTTTCTTATGATCTTTAATTTAATAGCTCTTCGGCTTTTTTTAACTTTACGCAAATGTTCGTCTGGTTCAGTATAAATCTTCACTTTCTTTACTAACGCTATTACTTCACCAGCTTCCAGTTACTACTCCATTATTTTCAATCTTTCCATCTCAAAGGTATCATCAGTGGGCTACTTTCCAAGCACCAGTGGGGATCACCTCTGTTTCAAATTCCAGCTTAGCACCCACTCTTGCAGCTTGATGTGTGCAAGTAAACTGACCAGTGCTGACTATGTTGTGATATAACAGAAAACAATTATTACTTTTTAAATGAAGTTCAGAGATGGAAAGTCATCAACATATCAGTAGACATAATGGCATGACCTTATTTTTCTTACACACGTTCCTGTCTCCTGTCTCTTGGAATTAGTCTAAAAGGACATTGCTGTCTCATTTGGCTACCGACTTAAACGTCTGGACGTGGAATACATTTGCCCTACAGAGCCATGAGCCTGACTGAGTCCTCTAGACTGTACTTAAACACAAATACCGTGAACCAGTCACTGCAGTAAGTGACATTTATTGGCCTACTCCTGAAAGACCTGAACATCTTCTCCTTCCACTGAAGTTAACAAAGTTAAAGCTCATCAGGCCTTAGGATCAGCTGCCTCCAGTCCACACAAATCCCTGGGAGACGCCACTTTTATATATATTTTCCTGACTTGCTTGTACATAGTCACAGAGAAGGGAGCATCAGTGTTCGCACCGTCCAACACTGAGCTCCTCAGAGGACACCCGATTTGCGCGCAGACAACCGCGCGAAGCAGTGCTCTGAGTGGTCGGCGAGGACCAAGAAGCTCTGTCAGATGAAGGACTGGCTTTTTAAATGCTTCTGGCTTGCATGGGGTTTCTGTGACGCCTCAATAAAGTCCCACTCCAGAGGATGGGAAGCGCCAGGGACCAGGGCCAGCGAGCCTTGGGGGATGCTCAGGGATGGTGCTCAAAGCCAAATCCTGCTCTGCTAATGTCCAGTTGAGAAAGGAGGCCAGCTCACACTCCCATTACCCTGTCTGTCTTTGTTGGGTTAACAGAAGACAGACATCACATTCGTCACTTAATTAAACAGATACGATTCTAAATATAGATGGGAAAGTGGGAAAAAACAACTGAGTAAAGAAGTGCTATTTGTATGCAGTCATTTTCAAGGGTAGAAAAGAAACATTAAAGAAGATGAAAAGCAAAACATACAGCAATTACCATTACATATTACATCTTTCTACAAAATGTTTCTGCAAGAAGTTTCACCGCAGTATTTCTTATAATGATTGTTAGGCAAACACTGAGCATGTGGGTAAGGCTCTGATTTTACACCAACAAAATTCCAAGCATTTTCACAGCAAGCGTAGTGTTGGGTCCTTGCAATGTATATTATACTGACTAGCATAAGCTGGATGCAGAACATAATCAAAAACCCAGTAGTATTTTTGCCCCCAACTTGCTTGTTTCTCTGACACGATACATGAAAGTTTATCTGAAAGAGATGGGACCCAGTTCTCAGAAGCCAGCATCCATCTGTGGTAACAACTTCCCATGCATACACATCTTTGCAGTAATAACTGATCTACATGTAAACAAACCAGTTCTGTACATGCAAATTCTAACAGCTCTCAGGCAGATTGCCTCATCAACACGTGCAGGCGATACCACAGGCGGCTAGTACAAAAAATACACATGCATCAGTGCAAGTCAGATTGCCTATAAAAAAACAGCTACACATCTCCCAGCCATACACCTCTGATCCACCTCAATGTGGAGCTTAACTGCAAAATTTAGCATGAATTAGATAACACTTCTCCAAGAAAATGAGAAATTCTGCTTTATTACCACCCTGTGCTACCAATCAAACATAATGAATTTTTGATCCTCTGTAGTATAAACCACATTAATGCTAGCCATCTAAAGCAAACATCCCCAGTCTCCGAAATACAGCTGTAAATACTCCTGCCCAGGGTGCTGATCTTGGTGGCAATTTCTGGCATTAATTCCTCTCCACTTTCTCCTAAGTCCATACCGGTCAAATCTGGGTAAACAATAGCTTTCTGAAGGCTTGTCAGTTCCCATGAATTATTGCAGCTGTCTGCCTAAGCGACGTAAAACTGACATTATTTTTACAATTCTCTTAAGCTGAAATTTAAACTAATTTCAGCTATTCTCTCGTAGTATTTTTAATTGGATCAATATCATTCAGCCATTTTGAAAACTGTTATGACACACATAAACTAATACATACGTACACGAACATACTCTTTAATATAGGGGAATAAAGGTTATGCTGCAACTCTTTTATATACGTGTAACATTGAAGTGTTTATTAGAGGAGCCCAAGAGGGCCATAGCTTCCCTCATTGTACTGCAAGCGTTTTGTATGGGATGCATGCTCCCCACAAGGTAACAGCTACACATCTCCTGCACTTTAATCCATACTGTGACTGACGGTGACCCCTCCTCACAAGGCACTGCAATGTTCACTGGTGAAAATGCCCTACGACTGCTCTGAATTTGGCACCCTGAAGCCATATTACCGTAGGGGTTTTTGATTTTAACTGTGGGAGTCTAGGGTAGATAGAAGGTGAACTCGGGAAAGTGAGTCTATTAAAAGGTTCCTCAATTCTCAGATCTGACTTTTGTTCATATTTAAAGCCCACAGTAGGGGAAAGAGGAAAGATTTATTTTTTTTTCCTTGCAGCACTTCAGAGTCAATACATTTACCAAGATATGATCTGAATTCCATTCTGATTTGCAGAATGGTTAGCTAATTGGCAAGCACATACAATTTAAGAACTAGATTTCCTAGATTAAACTCATTACTTCAAGCTTTTTATGTTTGACTCCGAGTCCCCGCATAACCTCTTCCCCTGCCGATTATCCGCCCTGCTCCCTTTTCCCGTTGCATTCCTGTATCCGTCTCCTTCTCCAGCAAAGGTTTGCCTCACCTGCCCCGGGTGCCTCCTCCTGTCCAGGCTCCCTCTCTCGCAGCCCCGGCTCCTCATACCTCCGCCGCCGAAGGCTCGACCCGAGGGTTACGGCGGTCCTCTCCGAGCCACCGGCACCTCGGCAGAAATTACTTGTCTCACCGCACTGTTACATTTCCCCGGAATGAAGCTAGTTATTAGGCGGCGGCGGAGCTGGTTGTTGATCTGCGTTACCCTCCAGCTGACTGCCTTTTTAGCATGCACGATCTTCAGGCCACAGACTACGCCTTTCTTTTGTGTCTGGAAAGCCTGTAGCAGTTGCTGGGCACTAGGAACAAACCCAGCTTTGTATCGGGAGCGACGAAAACTCTTGTCCCCTAAGAGGACTGCAATCCTCGGCCACCTTGACTAAAGAAAAGGATTAAAAAAGGTCCGGGGATGTTTTAGGATGGGTAATCTTCTCCAAAGCAAGGCTCGTTTCCTGTTAACTGTATGCTTGTTATTTACACTGAAAATAAAGCTCACCGAAAGCTTGAAGTTGCCTTTACTTTGAAAAGAATATGTTATCTTCACATATGCAAAGCGGGTTTAACGTTGATAACCCCAGAGTTATTGACCTTGTATTTCAGCTGTTCTCAGTGTGCACTTTGGCTTTTTCTGTAATAAGATCATCTTACCACCAGATGATTATTGATCACTTATGACAGAAACAAAAAGCCTTGACCAGACTCATCTATTCATTGCACTCACTGCAAACCGATATAAAAAATGACAATCCCCCCCCCCCCCGCCCCAAACTGAGTCACTGTCAAAAACACCACCTAAAGATGAAACCCAGAGGGCTAGGAAAGACAGCAAAGCGACAGTAAGTTTTAGCAGAGACCTGCTTGCCGAACGACTACCACCTGGCAACAGCAATGGCGCTACCAACCGAGGACAACATCAGTCGGAAGAAGTCCTCATCGCCAAACCCAAACCTGCCGGGGCCTTTCCCCGCGCAGCCCACCCGAGCGAGGGAGATGGGCTATGGCAGCGTGAGGAGTCTGTGGACCAGGGCTGGGGGCTGGGGGGCGGGGGGGGGCAACTACAGGACCCACGGGGCCATCAGCACCGTTGCCAACCCAACGCCGCTAGCAGCGGCAAGAAGACGCGTCCCTCATCCTCAACTTCGGACGGGCCCGGGCGGGTGGGCGAGGAGCGGGGTCATGGAGGGAGAAGCTTCTAGACGAACCTGCTCACACGTTTCCACGATGTGCTTCTCCCCCCCACACACACCCCACCACTCTGCCCCGGGAGGGGGGACCCAGACCACAGCACCCAGCTGGGGGGGGGGGGGTGATTTGGGCTCCTCTCCTCTGTGAGGCGACGGTGGGGGCTGTTCCCTGCCCGCCCCAGCGAGGGGCTGAGGGCAGGGGGCTGGGGGGGGGCACGGCCGGGGGTCGGGGAAGTGCGGAGATGCGGGGGGTACCGGCCGCGCCGGGAACCGGGAACCGGGTGGTTGCGTACAGATTTTTGAGGTAAAAGTGTGCGATTTCTCACCCTCACAAAAGGGAGGAGGAAGGAAAGATGATCAAGGAAACAAACCAGGCAGGGGAGGGATGGGGGGGGTGGGGGGGAGAAGAAAAGGAGGGAGAAACAAAGGGAAGAATAAAACCCTCTCCGGGAACAAGCAAACAAAGAGGGTAAGAAGAGCTCGGCGGTCTCCCCGGGGGGGTACCCCCCCCCACCGGGCTCCCCGGCACCGCGGCACCCCGCCCCGACGTACCGTCGTGTGTGTGTGTGTGTGTCCCGGGGGAACCGGAGGGGCTGCGGCCCCGGGCTACCGCCCCCCGGCCCCGGGCTACCTCCCCCCCAGCCCCGGGCTACCTCCCTCCAGCTCCGGGCTACCTCCCCCCCGGCTCCGGGCTACCTCCCTCCGGCCCCGGGCTACCTCCCTCCGGCTCCGGGCTACCTCCCTCCGGCCCCGGGCTACCCCCCCCGGCCGCGCAGCGCGGAACCCCGCGGGCAGGACCCCGCTCCTCGCCGCTGTCGCCCAGGGAAGTTCGGCGGCGCGGAAATATCGTCGTCCCCCCCCCGTCCCCCCCAAATCCCTCCCTTTTCCGCGGGGTCGGGGCACCTTACCTGCCGGCTGGCACTCCTCGGGGAACGGGGAGAGGGGGAAGGAGGCGGAAAAAAAAAAAAAATAAAAAAATAAAAAAAAATAGGGAGGGGGGAGGAAAAAAAAAAATAAAAATAATAAAGCCACCCCAGTTTCCGAAAATTGCACCGCTCGATCAGGTTACTATGGAAATCATCGCGAGGAGGCAAAAAAATACCAAGCCGGGAGCCATCCTCATCCTCTCCGCCCCCGCGAAGGACCGCGGCGCCGGCAGCCGCTGCCTTCTCCCCCCCCCCCGGGCTCAGGGCTCCGCGTTTCCCCCCCCCCCGACCCCCCGTCTCTCCCCGCCGCCGGCTGCGGGCTGCTCTCCGCCGCCGCGCACCGGCAGCCGGCCCCGCGTCGCCAGCGGTGCTGTGTCTGTGTGTCTGTGTCTATGTCTGTGTGTCTGTGGTCCCC
This sequence comes from Haliaeetus albicilla, assembly GCF_947461875.1. NCBI lineage: Eukaryota > Metazoa > Chordata > Aves > Accipitriformes > Accipitridae > Haliaeetus > Haliaeetus albicilla. Next base: position 11,853,113 of record NC_091510.1, read on the forward strand.
CCCCCCAAACCTCTCTCCCCCCCCCCCAAGCCGCACAGCTGGAATTTAAAGGGGCCGCGCTCACCCGCTGCCCCCACCGCTGAAGGAGCGGGCTGGGTGTGCCTTTTTACCCAAAAGTTTCCCTCGGGGGGGGGGTCAGGAGAGGTTGGAGCTGAAATAGGGGTCATCTCCGGAGGGGTACGGAGTTGGGGAAAAGGGGGGAGAAGTATTTGCTGTGCGTCGCCCTAGGCGTTAGGAATGATGATGTGCGTAACAGCAGGATGCAAAGGCCTCAACAGGGCTCGGTTGCAATGAGCTGTAAGCAGACATGGAGAAGAAGAGGCAGCCCCAGCCTCCGAGAGCTTGTAATGTAAGCGGGGAGGACAGACAAAAGGGAAAAAAGGGTATAAAATGCATGAGGGGGGTGTGAAAACTTCCTAACCCTCCCCCCTTGCCCCAGCCGCGCACCTATAATTTTTAGCAGCAATTAAAAGGCAGCGAACAGTTCTGAAATAGATGATCCTCCCTGCGTCCCTTATAAGGTGAAGTGCTCATCAAGCCCACCGGTCCTGGTAAGTGAGCTTGGCCCGCGGGACCCCCCGGCAGCCCGGAGGCTGGAAGCTGGATCCATCTGAAGCCCGACTGCGGGCAGAGCTGTGCCAACATCTGCCACTCACAGGCACGAGCGAACTTTGGCGTGAGTGGGTGGACAGAGCGTGGCGGCCCTTGTCACCCCTTCGCTCCGTCCCGCTCGGTCTCCGTCCTCACCCCTCGCCTGCTGCTCTGCTCCGTCCCGCTCCACATCCCACCACAAACCCTCTCTCTGCTCCAGCGGCCTCAGGTCCATGCCTGATTCAGGATCAACCACAAAAGGGATAGTTTTTGCTCGCACAGAATATATTCCACAAGTTTCTGCTGATGGGGGATGGGGCTTCGAAGTTATTCTGGCTCTGAAAAATGCCTGCTCTGAAAAATCCCAAAGATGGGCACCCCATCTTTGCTCTGTTGTTGCAGACTATGTGCTCCAGCTCCCAGAAAGGGGAAATGTGGGAAAAAAAAGTGTTCAGATGATTGCCTTAAACTCCTCTGAAGAAAAGGAGCCCTATGCTGTTACAGGAGAAAGGAAGGCAAGAGTGGGAGGGAGAGAAGAAAAAAGACCAGTGAGTAACATCCAAGTCCAAAACCTTCTGGATACCTCCCCTGGAGTAAAAATGTGATTTTCTTCTCTCCATTCTAAGAGCTAGAGGAGGAAGAACACTTTGCAAGCGGTAGGGTTAGGGAAGATGGTTTGCAGTTAGTGGCCCCCATGACACCTGTGAGCCTTGGAAAAACCTTCCTCTTCCAGACTATCAGCCAGTTAGGCCTCACAGCTCTTTGTTTTGCACAAATATTCAGCGCTGCTGGTCAGCGTAGCTGCAGCTGAAGCCATACTTTCCAGCAGATCCTAAATTGTTCGTGGGGTTTGAGGTGAGGGAATTAGCTAGTGGAGGCATGTTTGGATGCAGGAGGAAAAAAAAAAAACAAACAAAGGAAACAAAAAAACCTCTCCTGCTGAGCTGTGTGGTATTTCCCCATTCCCCAAATAATTCCTGGCATTTCAGCTACCCATTTAAGAAAGCGAGAGGCATAAAAAATGCAGCAGCTAGCAGCCTAGAGAGAGCTTAGTGTTAAGATATAAGAAAGGCTACTAAAAGGGCTGACCAAAAAGCAGGAATTGACAGCCACGTTGTCCACAAGTCCAGTTTTCCAAATACGATAACTTGCAATGTTCCTACCAGAATAAAAGAGGATGGATTTTGACCGTAGTTTACAAAGCCCAGTAAGACATAATGGGACCTTTGACGCTGCCTTTTCTTAAAGGTTCGGGACAAGAGGGAGGCTGAATATCTTAAAATTGGAATAATGAAGTGATACATCCATGAGAGAAGATACCAGGTGACAGACGTCTTTCAGAAAAGACAATCCCCCAAGTGGGTAACTCAGAGGTTATTTCTTCAGTGCGTGAAAGGCACAGAGCGGTGAGTTATCCGGGCAGTCTCTATGCTGCAAGACTTCTCCCTGAAAGGTTAATTGGGTTGGAGGTGTAATTTTTATCCAGCAAAGATGTGCCAGCAGAGGCCTCTAATGTAGATGCAGTTCATACTGACAGAACTATGGTTTTGTTAGCATAACATTTTTCACTGTGGTGTGGAGTAATTTCATTATGCCAGTACAAAGATCAGACCTGGTGGTCCAGCCACATCTGCTCAACCGTTCCATCAGTGCAACGTGCTGAGCCCCCATACCAAAACGGACGGCAGCGTGCACAAGGCTCCCACCTCCTTTTTGCCAACGACTTATCTGTGATTGCTGTTTTTTCCAAAAAAGTTTTGCAAATGGATAGCATATTTTACTGTTTCTTAGGCTCAACCGCTCGGTCTTATGCCTCAAGCAGTTTTGGGACCCTGTGTCTGACAGTACAACAGTAACCAGTCCTCTAGTCCTCTAGGAAGTGATATTCCAGATCAAAGAAAGCATCTTGAAATAGTTTACTTATTAGTAAGGATTTTCTGCAATGACTTTCACAGTTTTGCAGGGACAATATCTAATTAATTGTCTACTTTTCCCTTTATTGCAAAACACATGACTAACAAAGCATGGTGAAGAATAAAAAGGTGATTCTCAGACAGCGTTAGAATAGTTATACCTTTAAGATATAAAACTTCATGGTTTCTTACTTAACAAAGTATACAAGAAGTTATTTTAAATATTCTCAAGGTGTCTGTGAATTAATTTGCAAAATTTTGAAAACACCCCCCCCTGCATTAGTTACATTGTAGTTCTTTTCCACATGAGATATCAACAAGTGTGTTGATGTCACTCACATGAGATTAAATGTAAATTTATTTCAGTGATATTTAGGATAACTGCGGTGATACAGTAATTTGAAATTGCAGTATCTTGGCTTGTGTATTTAAATGAGATCAATTATCTTAGCTAAGATATGTTCATGTAAGTGGAATAACCAATGACAAGCTTACAAAGGCAAACTACTATATTATCCCTGTGGACTGTGGACTTTCAGTCATTTAAAAATTACATCACCATATCACATGTGACCTCGCCACAAAGACTAAAGGAGTCTCCTACCAACTGTAAAGATTTATACAATGTTGCTAGTCAAAAACATTAGCACCTTTTGTATGCTAAATCCCCATGTCAGACAAAAACCTGTTTATAAGACTCTGGAGTCAAGTAAGAGCAAAAGAGCGTGCTTCTTCATCCCCAAAGTATGCTGTATTAAAAGCGAAAGTTTATTGTTACAGCAATATTAAAAAGTTTGAAAACTCCAAACACTAACGTTTGTCTCAAAACGTTAACTCAGCCATGCTGCACATTCTCTGTATTTTCTGGTATAAATTAAACTGCAAAACCCTTCTTTACTCTGCGTGGGAAGCGCTGTAATCTGATGTCACACACGTCATTGTCCTGGTTTCAGCTGGGATAGAGTTAACTGTCTTCCTAGTAGCTGGTACAGTGCTATGTTTTGAGTTCAGTATGCGAAGAATGTTGATAACTCTGATGTTTTCAGTTGTTGCTCAGTAGTGTTTAGACTATAGTCAAGGATTTTTCAGCTTCTCATGCCCAGCCAGGGCACCTGACCCAAACTGGCCAACAGTGTATTCCATACCATGGGATGTCCCATCTAGTTTAGGAACTGGGAAGGGGGGGGCAGGGATTCGCCGCTCGGGGACTGGCTGGGTGTCGGTCGGCGGGTGGTGAGCAATTGCCCTGCGCATCATTTGTACATTTCAATCCTTTTATTACTACTGTTGTCATTTTATTAGTGTTATCATTATCATTATTAGTCTCTTCTTTTCTGTTCTATTAAAGCGTTCTTATCTCAACCCAGGAGTTTTACTTCTTTTCCTGATTTTCTCCCCCATCCCACTGGATGGGGGGGGAGTGAGTGAGCGCCTGCGTGGTGCTTAGTTGCTGGCTGGGGTTAAACCACGCCAGTCATATATTTGCATGTCCAAATGGAAAATTACAACTGAACCTTTAACACCTGAAAAAGACTTTAAACGTGAATAATCTAGTAAAGCTCAGGAATTTCACATCTCGCAGGTGAACCTTGAGGGGGGCTCTGTGGCTCCACTCTGCAAAGGCACCCAGCCACCTGGATGGTCCAAGTAACTGCCATTTACGCAACTCCTGACAGATCTACAAATACCAGAAGTCCATCCGCGCCTTTTGCAGGTTAATTTTACATTCCCCCAGACGCCTGCTGTGGCTCTCCGTAATTCTGCCTGCCCACCTTCCCTTAGGCACTGTGCTGGCGCTCCTTCTCCTGCCCCTGTCAGCTGGAAGGTTCCCTCGCGTGTTCCCCCTCGTGCGAGGCCGTGTCGTGGGAGACGTGGGACTGCAGGTGCTGGGGAGAACCACTGCAAAGCCACCAGTCCGAGCTCCAGGCTGCATCCCTATGGGACAGGGTGTAGGGCAGGAGAATGAAGCCTGCACGTGCATCGCAAAACCACGGGAAAAACGTGCTCAGGAGAGGTAACACCCTGAACGCGCTTCAAGGAAAAGCCCAAACCCCTAAAAGAAAAAAGGAGGTATCTTTCTCAAGAATTGGAAATTCCTGTCTCCATCAGGGCAATGAAAACTAGAGGTTGCTCTGGTTTCTCGATAAGCCATTTCCGATCATCTGTTTGTTGTCTGGATTGTCTTACCCCTCTTTCATTTGAGTGCAGCCACCTGGTAAGCACTGCCCTCTTTCCAGGCTTTGACAGCCTCCTGCTTTCTGCATCACTGGCTCTTGCAGGAGATTTTTCTGCATTTTTTTCCATAAATGAGTAAGTGGGGCTTGTTATAAAGTTTTCTGAAACACTATTGATATTACAGATATCGCCGGTTAGTGGCTGTATTTCCCAAATGAAAGTATGGCCCATTCTTCATGATACTGGAGTCACCATCCACTGGTGTGACCATGTTGTCTACAAGGACACATATGAGCTTGAGGCAGAAGCACTCCTGCTTTCAGGTGGCAGGGACAACTCACAGGAGGTGAAACAACCTGATAAAGGACTTCCACTCTTCTATTGTGACACCAGGTATGGACAAATTCACCAGACTTCTGCATGGATAGTGTGGAAGGAAAGCAGAGAGAGAAATTGTGTCTCCCACTGGAAAAAAAAACCTAGTTGCAATAGTCTCCAGATTTCTGTTAGCATACTCATACAGATTCTGTGTTCTGGGGATTTCCTGCCCATATTGACGTGTCTTATCACCCTCTCTCCTCCAGGATGTCTGCAAGACCCATAGCTCTTTCCTTAAGGCTCAAGGAATGTTCCCCAAAAGGTTGCAATCCTCACTGGAAACAAATCGTGTCTATTGATCTCCTGTTTACGTGTACACCCACACACCCACACACAGATCTATGTTAAAAGAACACTGCAAAGTCAAGCACTCCAGAATTAGGAAATGGCACAATTTCAATTGCCCGCCCATCTTAATTCAGCCACTTCTGCCTAGGCGTACTCTTAAGTGAGCTCATAAGTTGTGACGTCCTTGTTGGATGATGCTCACTTAATAAGCATCTCCTCAATTATATGTATTATCGTAATTACCCATGATATGGTCTTATATTGTATATATCATGCTCCGTAGGCAAAATTTTTCATTTCTATGCCCCTTATGAGTGTAGCCAGTAAAACTTCCCCAATAAATAGCAGGTAGGGAGTTACTGAGAACACAGGAGAGGAAGGCTCCCTCCTTAATTTCCAACACTGGCACCACCTCGGAGCAGAGCCGCAGGGAAAGGCTGACTTTGGACTCGGAGCCCTGTGTTGCCGGGATCATCGGGGAAGTCACGACCCGGGTGCCAGCCCGTGGAGGTGCAAGGGGCTCAGGGGCATGCAGTGAAGTCTGAGTCCTCAGAAAGCGGAGCTGCTAAAATGCGAGGCATCCCTGCAGCATCTGTGCTAATGTGATTTTTTTTTTTTTTTTTCAAAATCTAATAGCTTGAGCAAATTTGGAAATGGGTTTTCTCAGTGAAGACAGAGTCTTCAGCACCCTCCCTCTTAGCTGTTAACAGCAAAGGCACTCTGCTGAGGAGCTGGGACTTATAAAATGACCCAAAGTGGAGAGGTTTCTATAGAATGGTGAGGGATATATCTCTGATTACTTCGCTACTAATTTTCAAATACCTGCTCTAAAACTGGAGTTATTCAAAGGAAAGAGTACAACAAACTTTAATACTGGTAAAGCTGCATCTTTTTTTCTGAGTATCATTTTCTCATATAGCAGAATTTTTCCAAAATTTTGGTTTTACCACACTGTGACTGCAAAACAACCTAAATGATCAGAAATGGGCAATATTAGAAGTATCTAAAAACAGGCTTTTCACAGAAAAAAAGTGGGTGAACCATCCAGTTCCTCTTATATTAGAAATTGCAATCTGACTCTGAAGAAGAGAAAAGCTCTCCAGTTCCCTGAGCCAAATTCATAGCTTCTTCAACCCTTTTTATAGTTTAAGCATTTCTAGAAAATTCACTTTCTTAATTTCTGCTGTTTCTGCTAGCCCCAGACTGTGTATGTTTTATACCAGCTGCATTCAGCTGAGGGGATACCCAACTGGGGATACAAATTGGCTGCTGAATGGCCCTCTCTGACTCCATGCTGTTACTTTCAACCTCAGATGGCACAGAAAATGCTCTCTAGTTGACTTGCTTCCAAATGCCAGAAAAAACCAGCCTCCAAATTTCTAAACAGAAACCAGAACAAAACCAAATTATTTAAGTTGTTATAGCACTGCAAAACAGTTATATCACAAATATGGCAATAAGAAAGCATTATAAAAGATAGGCTTCCTGTAACACAGAGCAAAAAGTACCCTGAAGAGTGATTTTGTCGTGTTTACAGAAGAGCTTATATACATTAGAAATAAGCTTCTATAGCTTTCTTACTGAAAACAGAGTTTTCATGGGCAAACAGAATTTTTTCCTGTAACTGGATCTGCCTGGCAGACATAAATATGTTTCTGTCAAATTCACCAGTCTGCCATGGATATCAGAAAACATCCTGGGGAGACATGGACATGGTTTTACATCCTTTATTAATCCTTCAGTTCTTTGGTTCTCAGATAACTTAGATCTCTTCTGATTTTCTGTATTTTAACTCTGGCAATATTCTGGAAAACATTTCTGAACACCTTACAGGTCTACTGCCCCAACCTGCAGGATGTGTAAGATCATCTTTTTAGATATTTTAACATCTCTTGAAATGTGACCGCAGTTGGAAGAGGATTATGGAGCACCCTATAATTCCAACAAGCATGCATCTTGTGGTGTTTCTGGCATGCACTCAAGCTGTAAGAAGTGCTTTACCCCATTCCACAAGCCCAGTCCTGGATGGAGGCAAAGCTACCTACAGTCAGTGGTGGCAATCCACAGCAAATAAACATGAATCATGTATTGATGAAACATGAATAAACAAGAAGATACGGGCTTTGGTCCAGACCTTGGGCATTTGGTGTGACATGTCTCCCACCCAAACAATGAGATGGGAATGAAAGTAGTGGTAGCAGCAAGAGACACTAAGGAGTACTCATACGGCAGCTAATGAGGTTCAGGGTACTGGTGAAGAACAAAATGCTTTCCAAGAGTGACTTCTAGCAGGCTATACCTGGAGGACATCCCCTTTAGTATAGATGGACATATCATCAATCATTTAGATAGCATTACGTTTGGAAAGTGGGCAATTTGTTAGCAGTGCGACTCTGCATTATTTTAAGCCCTTGCTGTTTCAACTTTCTCAGCTTATCAGGGATTAAAGCCTTCTCCTCATTTCACCCTCCTCTTTCAACTGTGTTTATTTGTAGTTACAATGAAAGAGGACAGCAGTTTCCCCTTTAATGTGGGGCAGGTTGTCTTTCCTTCTGTAACTGAAGACAAATGGCAGATTTCACCTTCCTCATTTGTCCTGCAGTTTTTCTTGGATTCTCTCTCTGGAACAGCTAGTGAATTTATTTGCCTTCTAAATAGTCGAGTTCTGCTGCATATACAGGTTTGTGGTCTTTAGTGCTTAGTATGAGCAAACACCGAGAGGTGTACTGACAAGAGTATTTTCTGTTAGATACATATAATAGTCTTTCTGCTCCACGTGTTCCTGCTGAATCCTCAGCTGTAACAGTGGGTCCAGATTTGGGCATGGATTCCAAAAACAATGTGCATAACTTAGAGACACAACGATGACAAGAGATTTAGAAATCACAACCTGGGAGGAAGGTTTTTTTCTCAAAAGCCTGGAAGGGATATAGGAGCACACAGACCAGAAACCTGGTCTTTTTCTTATATCAGAATGGCTCCTAGCTACATTTCTGGGGGGTCTGTATACCAAATTAACAGAGAAGACTTGTCAAAATAAAGCCAATAGTCAATGGCAGAATTCCTTACCCCAGTAAAACAAATGAAATGTGAAATGCAAACAGAGGATCAGAAAGGAGAGAAACCAAATAAGATGTAAGGACATCCTAAGAGAGGCTCCTAACATTGTCACATCAGCTGCTGAACTTAAAAGGTTAGCAGAGGTTGATCTGACTGTTAATGTTTCCTCATAATTTCATTTATGAGAAGGAAAGAAGGAAGATTTCCATCCCAAACCATTATCAGGTTAAGTTTGCCTGCTCAAGGAGAACAACTAAACCTTAACACAACCTCCAAAGAGGATCACATAAGAATCTGTCTCTCAGGGTGTGTAATCGGAGTAGATCCATTTGTTTGTGTAATTGCTGCTGGGGTGGAAGTCTGTGCTTCTGTATTTGTACCCTGCAATTATTTTCCTAGGATTGAAGCATCTGAATTTTAATATCCCATATATTCAGTGGAACACAGCACATTACAATATCTTGACCTTTTAGTGTTCCATAAATTGATCATCTGGTCATTCCAGTCCTCCCTTGTTTACAGCCCTGGAAACCTTAGAAGAAGAGGTAACACGGGCATCTCTGAGTCATATCTTCTATGTTTATCAGCACTTTCTGAATCACACTGCTGATCTCTTGAAGGCTTGACAGAAGCTACATACTGTGTGCCTGAGGTGCAGTAGCGTATAAAATCATGCCGGAAAAGGCAGGGATAAGAGCTACAGGCTGGCTCATAAGGTCCACCACAGGTGGTCCTGTTGAAGGTCACATTGGTTGACCAGTATTGTTATCGAATTGTGATCTCTCCAGTGAGTTATCCTGACAGCCAGATAAACCTCCAGCTAAATAAATAACATGCATAACCTTCAACCAACCAAATGTAACTGTTTAATTAATGTGCTTTTTCTAAGTAAATTAAAAAGCGGGGGAAAAAGGCTTCTGGTCTTTTAAGGATGAATAAAGCAGAAAATGTAATACCAGATCTAAACATGAAAGGGAGAGAATCCTCTTAAAGCTGAGGATGAAGTGGTAATGCAAAGCAGGAAAATGGTTATTCATTTCCAGCCATCGCCTCAAACTGATGGACCAGTAAAAAGAAGATACAAATTGTAATAAACTGCAAATGTTAAAGGAAGATGTTAGCATCAATCCAAAGAAAGAGCAATTGCCACTTTCTCACTGCTTGTCCTGCCCACATCAAAGAAGGGACATCTAGGGCAATAACAGCTTAGGACCAAATCTGGTTATAACAGAATACATTGGAGTTGTGACCAAGAATGTTTTTCCCTTTTTGCGAGATAAGTCAGAACCTTCCCTCAGATGTCTTTGAAGGGCTACAGTATAGGTACGCTTCTGTCTAGAGCATAGTACAGACATAACATTTGCTCTTTCCCTCCCTGCTGAGGAGGGAAAACGCCCATTTGGTAGTGTTCATTACAAGTACTACTCTCTCCAAAACCCCTGTAGAACTAAACAGAAATGCTCTGAGATGGCTCAGATTCTTCCTCTGCGGCTAAATGTAGAAAGTTGTTCCGGGGAAGCTCTTCCACCTCCAGATGTGCCTTCAGGTCCCAGATGTGCCTTAAGGTAAAATAATCTGCCTAGCAAGTGTGGAGGTGAAGAGGCCAGAACTGCTTTAGTAGCTTCTTACAGGCATGCCTCCAAACCTCTCGTCTGCCCCTTCAAGCAGCGGCAGGAAAGACCTGTTTTGTCTCAAAGCACCGAACAGAACAGGAGGAGCACGCAGTTGCCTGCACTGCTGAAAGGTGGAGGAGGAGGCATGACCTGCAGCTCAGGTCCATCATGCTGCCCCCTACCCCACAACTGCTGCTGTCATATCGTTATCCCTTGTCTCTACCGGCTGTTCCCAAACCTTTCTACCTTCAGATACGTGGCACCATTTGCAGTCCCACATCCAATTTGGGGTGTGCGGTGAGGCTATGAGACAAGCTGGGTGAGAGAGCCTGAAGCACATAGTGGCCTTCGGTTCCCATCTCCTCTGAGTTGCACGGAGAACGGTGCTGCCTTTCCAGCCTCCTGCTGAAAGCAATATCAGGATGAAAAATAACCACGGTTAGGGTGAATCCAGACAAAACAGAGCAGTCACTTCTGGGAGGAGGAAAGCATGGTTAAGAATTTTCCCCTTATTTCAAAAGCATAAATCTCAAGATTGTTAAAATAAGTCTCAGTCTCAAGTTTTTGGATAACTTGTTGGTTTTGGATGCCCATTTACCTATCGTAGCAAAATTCATACATTCCTGTCTTCAGTTAATGAGAACATTTTGGACAAGCCAAAGAGAACTAAGCCTGATCACTGCCATGCTGATGTTATTTCCTACAGGTCTGCTGCGGAAACTGGAGCTTCTGAACGCTGCCCAGTTCAATATGCACCAGTCTTTTACCCAGCAGTAAAGATCATCATATGCTGACCACTAACATAGTGAGCTGCACTTTGTCTTCCTTCTTTATTCAATACAGAGCCTAAATCATGGCCTCTGTTCTGGTAATCAAAGGCTTCCCTGCTACTGGATTATATTATTTAAGGCATTACCTATGGATATGTTACCAGTTACAATTTGTGCCTTAACAGAGACTGAACATCATCCCATTATCTTCTCAACATAATGGAAGGAGCATCAAGGTCAGGAGGCAAAGAAGTATTTATTATCTACATCATTCACGGAAGAAAAAAACCTGGGACATCTGTGGTGGTATAATTTGACTGACGACCAAGAAGCCTGCAGTAGCATCAAGCTGTGACTGATTGTGAGAAAGGCACGAGAGCAGGGGCAGGCACCTTCCAGAACAGCAGACCTAAGCACAGTAGCCAAGAAAGGATGGAAACCTATACCAAGAAAGTAACCTCTTAAAACGGTGGATGTAAATTGCTTATACAAGTATATATCTCCAAATTATTTTTTTTATCACCAGTGAAAAATTAATATCTGCAGTCCAAGCTAGAAGATTGTTTGGAGTGGGATGAAATAACAGTTAAGTGTATTATTGTGATGTGTTATTTGTTTACATAATTTATGTTATGTCCATTAACCTCCAGCTAACATGGGGGATCTGGAGCGGACACGTTGTAAGTAGGAAACACTGCCTTGCAAAGCTTGCCATCCAAATGGGTTGTACAGGAGACGAGGAGAGGCACAAAGTAAAGGGACTTACCCATGCTCACATGACAGATGTGTGCCAGAGCCAGAAAATGGACAATAAATTCACAGTACTTGCATCTTATACTTGGCAGACAGGCTATGCAATTTATTGTTCTTGAAAAGGGACAGAATGAAATATTCCTCTTGCTGTCCAAACACTCTAACACATAAAGAACAGGTTAGTAGGATTGAAAAAAAGAAAAAAAACCTTGTGTATCTGAAAAATTGTTCAGAGGTCCTTTCAGAAATGCAAAAGTTGTTTTGGTTGTTGGTTTGAGGTGTGAGCCGTTGTGTATGTCTACCTATAGCCTATCCAAAGTCACATACAGCATAAACATCTCACCAGCTGACTTTAAGCTAGGCCAAAAAGACACAGAAGGCCAAAGGAGAATGCTATTTCTTTCTCTGGGACCTGCTATGTCTTATTTTGCTTGCCTTGTCAAGGTTTTTCATTGATTTCTGAGAGATTTGGCCAGAAATAGTTTGAGAGGATGGTGCTTATGAATTTGTGCATATTTTATTGCCCAGGATACACTGCCAATACATGACACATTTCAAGATCTTTCAAATAGTCTGTGCTGAACACACAGTCAGAAGGGGTTTACTCATAAAACTTAGTTAAAGGGAAGCGTACAGTTTTCTTTCAGGAAAATAAGAATGAGTCATCCATGCACGCATTTGATTTCCAGATCCAAGAGTCTGCAGTCAAAACTTATGGTTTTCATTTTTCTGAACACTTAATCAGTCTCTCTGTAGGCTGTTACATCCTGATGTCAATAGAAGGTTCATGAGGATATGAAAAACAGCAGGAGGTACCAGATTTTTCTTCCAGGTGAGAAGATGCAATAGTTTTCCAGAGTGGCTACCTTCAAAAAAAAAAAAAAAGCTAAGATCTTTACGTTGAGGGACCCCTCAGTTCTCTCCATGCCTGATCCACAGAGGAATGACTGCCTATCTGTATTAAAGTCTGTATAAATTCATTTATGCCTCCTCAGGGTAAGCAGGCTTGTAAAACCCTAGTGTACTCTCAAGTAACAACTGCAATTTGGCTCTGAGCTCCGCGAGACCACCAAAGGACCGGGGGATGATTTGCCTAAGAGAGAGGTTGCGTGTGTTGACAGGTAGAATAAGGGTCTTAGGAAATGAGAAAGTGGTGATGAAATATGGCACAGCATTACACGGAGGAGCCTTGGAGGAGAGGTTTCTCTTCCTTTACTCCATGTGCGCAGAGCCAAGTCCATGTTTTCCCTTACTCCAAGGGCAGAGGATTAAAAAAGCCATCAGGACGTATATACATACACACACACAGAGAAAAGAGCAATCATTCCTCCAGCTGAGTATGTCCTGGGTTATCTTTATATTTCCCAGTCCCTTCCCAGCACATCCATGAGTCAATTATATGGGGAGTGAGCGCTGATCAAGGTGCGCATTGGGCTCAGCTCTCCCAGATGGGAAGGGGGCAGAGGAGATCCTTCTGCTTCTTTGGGTAGGTCTTAAGAGAAACAGCTCCCCCCTGTTTCCCCCCAGCACAGAAAAGGAAATAAAGTTGATGCAGAAGTCCCTAAGAGGCAGGCAAGGGGCTCAGGTTCCTGCGTTCCTCCAGCAAGAACTGATTATAGCAGAAAAACCCAGATCCTTCAACCCAGGTCCTGATGGCTGTAGCTCATTAGAAGAAGAAACTTTAACTTCTGAGTAAAAACTACATATGAGCTCTGTGATAGTTACAGGATGCTGACACTGCCCAGATGTGCCCTAACCCTCGAGACAGTTGTGGTGTAGCAAATTTGAGTAAAGTAGCAGTGTCTCCTAAAAAGTAATCCACTTTCCACCCATATGCAAACTAGAGCTGTTTATGCATCTGCCATCCAAGCAGTCAGCCACTTGCATGGGGCTGCAGGTGCCCAAGTCTCCCATGCTTCTTCCTGTGGTATTAACGTCCTGAGAAGATATACGTAACCTGTCTTCATCAATTCAGTTGATATTTAGCTTTGAGCAGCGTATTGATTCAGAGCAAGGAGCAAAGAGGGAGCAACAAAGGAGGAAATAGCAAGTCGTGGAAATGAAAATAATATGCAGGAGAAGGAAGGCAGCTCACGAAGCAGGCGGGAGCAGCTGTCCCACTGCCTCCCAGAGCCCATGAGGATCTGCACTGGGCGGGCAACCAAGCTCTGCGGTCTTGGGCACGATGCCACTGTGGAAAAACTCCGCTTTTCCCTGCTTCAGGTGCTCAGGACTTCTCACCTCTTCCTGCCCAGGGCAGAAATAGGCTGCAAGAATTACTTAAAACCCAAACATCTCAGTCCTCAAATATTAATTAGTTACTGTCCAAAGCAAAAGGCTGCATTTAACCCCCAGCTTGTCAGCAGACATTTCCTTCAGCGTGCCGAGTTTAATGGAGCAAGGTGTACTCGGCAGGATTTCACTGTCAACTTTCAGCAATGACATGAGGCTTGAACGTTGGCACGGGCTGTCAATCTTCCCTTTGTATTCTGGAAAACAAGGCCAGCGGGCAGCTATTTAATCGCTTGAGTCACCCCTGCTAAAGCACACGTGTTTGTTCTCCCTTTTTGGCTTTCAAGGTCTTCCAAGGCAGAAGCAGGGCAGCAGCTCCCTGGAAGCTGGAGGTAAGTCGCAGCGTGCTCCCAGGGACCCCGGCATTGCTATGGCAAACACGGGAGGCAAATCAGCAAAGCAGAGCAGGACTTCTCTCTGTTTCCCATGCTGATCAGAAGATTAAAAAAATAACTGGAAAGCGTGCCATTTCAAAGCAATACAGGGTTTAAGCCATTTTTCCCATGTATGTATATTGACACTACTTACCATTTCGTTGGCTGTTTTCCTTGTACAGTAAGTTTTGTAGCTCTGAATTTGATTTCTGTTGTTAGTGCTTACTATGTCAGCATGGTTATATCACAAGGTACGTATCCAAGGGAGGTGAGAATTGCAGGGAAATGTTTATTAGAACAACAGAAACACTTAGGAAAAATGGACGAGCTCTCAGGCTCTGTCTCTGCAGGTCTGGCAATATTTATTATGATTACTGTATTGAAGACAGAGAATGGTATGATCTTAGGGAAAAATACCTAAAGTATTTTTGTCACCATCTTTATAAAGCCATTTGGAGTCATTACCATTCAACTCAAGCTCTTTAAAATGCTCGTTTACAAATTTTAATGGTTACTGGCAAGGATAGTTAGTGCTCATGATCTTTCAGTAAGGCTGCATCCTGGCCACAGCTCATAGAATCAATTTTCAGGCTCCTCATAATGTTTTCCTGAAGTACCCAAAGAAGAAAAATGCACCTCGTACAGAAATGATGTGAAGTACAATTTGACATAGAAATGACCTGAGGTACCGTTGTTCCCTAGAAATTAAAATAAAAGAAACAAAACAAAACAAAACAAATAAAATAAAATACTAGAAGTATAAAACTGTTTCTGCATCTGGCAGGACAAACTAGCACCACAATCCCAGCAGGTTTGTTGGCGTTTTCATTATCACTCCTGTTTTGTCCACACTTCAGAAAAAAAAAAATCCTCTAGATTTTGATTTTGTAGTTTTTGGCTTTGAACACTTCCAGAAAAATCAGTTGCTTTTTTTTTTTTTTGCAGTCATTTAAGTCATTATCATTCTGTGGCTACATCATGCTTTTATACTCACTTGCCTAATTTAACTATATACATTTAGAAACAACAGCAGAGGAATTTCATATTAAAAGCATTAAAAACAACCACTTGAATTTACAGCAATTTTCCCCAGCTCTGGTACGGGATTTCTTTCTTTTTCCAGTGCTATACTAACGGGATTAATAGATGAGCACTTTGCTTTTTTTGCACAAACTCTGTACATGAATTACATCTTCCACGGATCATCACATCTTTTGGTAAAAAGACCAATGTACTGAGGGAATCCTTGGTTGTATAATCGGGAGATATAATCCAGAATAGGTGCTTGGCCCATGGAATAATGACTGAGTGAGTTCCCAACTAAAATATTGCAGTTCAGAGTAAATTATTTATATTTAATTGTTAAATTTTTTCAACATGCAAAAAAAAATCCAAATTCCCACAGAGGGTGATTGCTGTTGGTTAGATCTGCATCTTGGCAAACCCCCAAATTTTGAGGCAAACACCAACATGAACAAAAAATTTATCTAGTCCAGCAAATACTTAAGCATGCTTAGTGCCCACAGGATGCTGTAAAGTGACCAAAAAAAAGAGAAAAAGAAAAAACAAGTGGTAGACCCCTGTTTTTGTTGTGTGTCCTGCTTGTGAGCTTGCTCCTCTCACCGTCTGGGCCAGGAGAGGTGGGAGAACCGTGGAAAACCTGCCGGGTCCGCGGGCCGAAGGGCTGGTACGGCACGGCGCGCTGCCCACCTCTGCGCAGGGGAGACGATGGCCGGGGCTGAAAAAAGCCCCATTCTATCTTTTTTTAGGAAGAAAGGAAGGAGGCTGCAATATTTTTAGGAGTGGGTGGCAGCTGAAAGTGTGTCTTGTGAAGTTGCTCTTTGACAAACGTATAGCATCCCTGGAGGAAAAATAGGAGTTTGCCAAGTTCAGACATGTTCTGTTCTCATATAACTAAAGCTGCTTTGATCTAAATTTGACAAGTGATGTGTATATTATACTCCTGCAACCACTTTAGTCTTTTTAGCTCAAAAAACAAATAGCCCAGGGACCAAAATCTGCTCTCAGACATTCTCCTTGTGGAACTCCCACTGCTTTCAAATTACTAAGTGTGAAAGGTAGGTACGGCAGAGGAGCACGCGGCAGATGTTGTTCCCGGGTTTTCATGAGTGTTTGTACGGTTCTGATCCCGGGACACTGACAGCTCGGCTTGGAGGCTCCGGGTTTGTGTCCCAGCCTGGATCCAGGTTCCTTTCCAGGGGAATGGTAGCGGTGCTGGTGGTCGCGTGAGAAGCTAAGGCAGCCATGAAGCATTTCCTTAACCTGCACCGACACTGACTCATTTTTTACTTTTTTTTTTTTTTTTTTTCATTCCAGAGGCATTAGTATTTCACCTCATCTGTGGAAATTAATGACACATAATGTCAATTGTAATGCCAGTTATTAATTCAATAATGTAAGACGGATTGTGAGTGAAAGCTGCTGTTTTGTGACACTGAAGTTTGTCCTCTGTACATAATATTATCCTCTTTAAATATTTCCTAAACAAATACTTACTGTACTTATATCAAAGATAGCAATTATAGATTCAATAATCCAAATTTTAAAATCCTTAAATACATATTTGTTTGCTACATTGTATCAGAGACTATAATATCCTCTGAGGGAAGCTCTCATACTTCTATTCATAACATTTTTTTTACAGCTTTGACTAACTTCCATCTAATTTCTAGGTTTGATTTACTTCCTGGAACACTGTTTTAAAAATAGTAATTTGATTTTTAGATTAAATCTAGTCCTAGTATTTAACAAAGGTAAAAAATTGTTTGATTACAAAAACTACTTCATTGAAATGTGATTAAAATAAATATTCAGGCATTAAGTTCTTTAATAAAAATATTCTATTTTATTAGCAAGTGTTACAGAAAAATATGTTGCAAGGGATTCATGACAATTATTTACAGACCGAAGAAACCTGTGAAAAAGCCTTTTCGACTGGTTCTGCTGAGTAGTGGCTAAAGGAAACTCGTTTGTGTCGCATATGCCATAAGCACGAACGGAACCAAATCCAAAACCCCGGCCAGCACTGATGGCAGAGGGCAGCTTGCCCTCGGGACCGAGAGGCAGGGACAGGCTCGTGCTGGCCCTGAGGAAGTGCCCGCTGCTCCCTGGCCACCGTTTCCACTTCCCTCAGACCACCTTACTAGAAGACGGTACCAAGTAAACATACGATCATGCTTAGCAAATCCATTTTTGGATTTGACGTTGTGAAGTTGTGTCTGATGCTGGCCCGTTGTTAACATGGAAAATAAATTTAAGCAGTTTCCAATGAAGTGCCTGTTTAGACAGGTAACAGCCAGCTCACATTGTCCACTGTCCAACAGACTGGCGGAAAATAGTGTCGAAATACTAACACGCAGGTATGAAAACAGGGCGAGGAGTCAAGCTCTCACACATACCTGGCCCTGCCACCCCACATTGCTCTGCCAGTGAAGCCAGGGTCAGCATCTGCTGATGTTTTGGTCACCAGAAAGCCAAGACCAAGGTGCTGACACTGTCGGTAACAGGTCTCAGGTCAATGCAAGGTTGAGTGATGGCAAAGGCTACGGTCTTGGGCAAGGACGCCAAACCACACACCTCCCAAGGCTCCTCAGAGACCACCCAAACACTAACAGGGTGTTTTATATATGCATTGGACAGCCTGTATCTGTTCTCTATGGGTTTTTTGGTCACCTTGGACTGGAGAGGATGCAGGCAAGTGCATCGCAGGAGCCTTGTCAGGGCGCTCCCTGCTAGGATGCAGCAAGCCGTTAAACCTCAGGTATTGCAGACTTTTGTCAGCTCCCTCTGCTCTGAGAGATATCCAGAAACCCTGTCTGGGTAGCTGAACAAAATTCGTGCTGTCAGTTTTCCAGTTTCAAGAAGCATGGGTGATGGGAAGAAGGAAATCCTGCTCTCATCCTAGCTCTAGCTTGGAAAGTTGCCAAGGCCAAGCTTTCCACGTACCCCTCTCTAATCAGCCTGCTACAAACTCTTATCCTGATGAGATACAAAGGATTAACATGGAGGAAGGTAAAACTCGTAGCATGTCCTGACATAAGTCATCATTTGTCATGGCCCTGGAAACCAAAATCCTTACGGAGTTCTGCTAAAGCAGTAGATGCACAAACCCAGTAGTAGCACGAGGTGCAACGGGCTTGTTTCCACTTGTTTCATCTCAGCCCTGGAGTTGGGGCACCTAGTGACGACCAGTCTGTTACACAACTCCACTAAATATGTGAAATAGGAACAGCTGCTTATACCTTCCCACTGGGAAATTAAGAGAAAGCGCTAAAAATAACGGGGTTCCTTTCACGATATTAACTCATGAGGACTACTACCACATCTGGGGTTAAAATGTTATTTGTTGCACTTCAGTTTTCTTTCAGAAAAGCCAAATCATTGCCTTAATTGCTTCTCTGTCTCTCTCTTTTCATTGTCAGGATGATTTCCCAGGAAGAGATTTTTAAAATTTACAACCAAATGAACCCCAGACTGGAAGAGAGGAAGGAGAGAAGCTACAGCCCAGTGAATATGAGAAGCTGCACTTTTTGTGGATTTAATTTGTGTTCAGTAAGCAAGAAAGAAAAACAATGTTTAGTTTAATATTTCAGGAAATCATACAGTAAATGTCCTGAGAAATGTAGTGTGCTGAGGCCAGGGCACACTCCAGCACAGCTTCCCACATGGAGAGCTGTTTGCCAAGCCTGGCTGATGCACAGTTTTTGTACAAAATAATTACTTAATTTGGGGGCATGACTTTTTACCAAATGATTTTTTACTATTCTAACACACAACATGGATGTTTTTACATCAGAATAATTGTTCTTTAATCCTCTAATTATGAGCATGTTTAGTACAACAAAGAACCAGTAGGAATTGGAAATTGTTTAGGTCATCTACTCCATTCCTCTGCCTGTGATGAATTATTTCTTACATGGTGTTTATTAAAGTTTTTTCCAACACATGAAAAACACTGAAAAGTCATGTTATGTGACCGGGGGGAAATAGTATAGAACCAGTAAACAGGATTACAGGAACATCTGCTGGAAACTTTTTTTTCTTATGAAGTATGACATTTATACCCTGGCAATGAGCAATATTCACATTAACTGCAGATTATTTGTACAATTGAATTCTTATTCCTTTTGACAACACTACCCAGCCCGTTTCCATGGCAGTCTGAGAGACTTCACCCCACTGTTGGAGGAAAAATTCCGGAATAGTTGGGCTGTTGGGATCTCACTAATTTCAAGGTTTAAGCAGGATACTTGGTACCTGGGTATTGGCTGGTTTCCTTCAAGATATATCCACATATACTGTTTGTGCCTTTGAGAGAGGTCTTTTTCTCTAAGACAGTGAAGAAAATCACTGAACAGATATAATAAAGGCCAAAAGAAATGAAGGCAAGGAGGCCACGTCGCTGCCCTGATCATACATACAGTAAAATCAGGGAACTTCCCTACTTTCAAGACAAATCTTAGCTGGAAGGTTTCTTTCTTTATATACACAAATGCCTTTTCCTTGCATTTTCATAAACTAAAAAGCAGTTGTGATGACAGTGCTGCAAGAAGGGGCAAGAATAGGTAAATACAAATTACTTTGGGGGATTAACAGGCCTAGTGACAGTGACCCTGAACACATACAAAACAGGGTTTTAAACAAATGCTGGGCTTCTCTGGAACAGAGGGAGCCCTAGAAAATGCAAATGCTGCCTCTAAATTTCAGATGGTCTTTCCATTCCTTCATCGTAAGTATGTGTGTGCTCCCTGCTACGGGCTCCTGTGGGGTCAACATGGTGCAAGTCCACAGCCCATCTGGGGTGAATTCAGTTAATCGGTGACTACGTAAATCAGCATGCTGCCTCATTCCCAATTTTTGTTTCAACCGAGGATGTGGAGAAGGTGGCAAGTGCTGATGGAAACCTGAAAGGCTTTCTGGGGCTGTGGGTATCAGTGGGAGTGATGGAGGTTGAGGCACCTGGCCAGAGCTGGGGAGGAGTTGAAGCTGAGGAGGAAACTGCTTCAACTGGCAGAGAGTTAAATATAGAGCAAAAGCGAGCCTTTATTCATTCTGGTTTGCCCAGTTCCAGACTGTTTATACTACCACAGCAGACTCCCTCCTTGTCCCTCCAAGTTCAAAACAGGGGACTCAGAGAGAGCTCCCTGTCTAATATTCAAAGAGTAGCAGAAAACCTGTCCTCAAATTAACATCTCTGGCTTTATTTCCCAAGTGCCATCAGCTCCAGTTACTGTAAATGAAAGTTTTAGCCTACCCTGGGCAGCCAGACCAACAGGCTAGGGCTCCTCCATGCATTGTTTTATCTTTTCTCTCTTGTGCATAGATCGATAAGGGTTAATATAGGGCTGTGGCTCTCCCCATGCAGGCAGCTCAGGTAGTCGTTGCACCCGTTTAATGGAATCTCTGGCACCAGCCTGTTGGGTATATAGAATTACACCCGTCAAAATGTTTTCCTAGACATCCAATGAATAATGAAAAGAGTTTAAGAGGTACTTCAACTGATCGCCCTCACATCCTTTGGGCTATGGGGTTATCTTTTTGAAGGGCTAAATCTATGCAAGTTTTAAGCGATTTCCTTAAAATGTACATCCTTTTGTGAGAAAGGGAGATGGATACAGAGGTAGAGAGAACCGGTGCTTTGGCACTGGTTTTACTCTTGTAACGTGCTGTCTGTATTGTGCCTATTTGACCCAGCTTCACTCCATCATTTGGCTCACATGGGCCCCCTTTGAAGAAAGACCCCTAGGAAGGGGGCTGGGATGGTAGCAGCTCTACCCTTGTCTTGGACAACAAAGTTCCTGATAGAGAACAGTGGCTGCCAAATAGCCATGGCCAAGGCTGAAGAGGATACAGTGACTTGGCATATACTTTTAGCTCATTCCATGCATGGAATTTGTTTAAAGGCTTATTCTAAATGATAAATGTCAGCTAACTTCACAAAACCTTGCAGAAAGCTGACAGCAGGCACATAGCAGGGTATGTGGCTGGGCAGCTTAGATTTCAGGCTGGCAAAGTTTCTTTTCTTTCAATCCATGGTCCCTGTTGAGAGAGTATCTTGTCATGTCAGCAGTGAATATCTAATGTAGTCTTCATACTGTGCCAGTAACCCATTAGTGAAGCCTCCCGGTTATAATCCTACTGCTATCTTGCTGGCTTTGCACCTTACCCTTACAGGCACAGCACAGGCAGTGTCAAGACTTGCATTGGCTTTCTCCTTGCAATGCCCAGAAATAGTAGCTACATAATAATATATTTCTAAGTTGAGGCTTAGATAGAAATGACAGTCGCTGGGAATAAGGAGAACCAGCTTGTCTGAGTAGCCTGTTTAGACCACAACTTTTGCCTGTCTGTTTTTTGCCATAATGATGTCCTGCATGCTAGGTAACATCTCAACACTTCCATAATCCCAATTAAAAAAAAAAAATTAAAAATTAAAAGGAAGGAAGGAAAGGTGATGCCTTTTGGGTAAACTGCCCAAAGCTCAAAAACAGTATACATGCTCAGCGGTAGTAAAGAGAGTTGAACTTGCTTAGTAAATCAAGACATGAACTACCCACATAAACTCTTTTGAATTCCTTGAAAAAATGAGGTTAATAAGAAACCAAAATGCATCATGACTGAGAGCTGAGGTTTTTTGGTTGACGGGAAGAGTAGAGAGACAAAATTGTAGATCCAAGGTTGTTGTTATTCAGGCTTCTAAACAACTTTTTAAAATATCAGCCTTTTGTTCAGCATGCTTTATTCAAAGTTAATGAGCAAGAGACATTTCTATTTCATGATAACAGTTGCTTAATGGGTCATTTTGTTTAACTGTTGACTCATTCTTCCTATCAGGTGATGGCAAGAGCAGCCTTTCACAGCAAAACAAAATCTGTATGTGCTGGTGTTCAGAAAACACTATTGGAATCAATTGCAAATGTTTATTATGTATTTGCAAATATGTCTCTTTCTTTTTGTTCTGTTTCAGGGTCTACTTCACACTTTCATGTCGAAGACCTAGTTTCACGGATCACTGCTAATGAAGCTTTTGGATATGTGCCATAAGTATAGGTACGTTTTGCTCAACAGAAGCCAGTCTTTATTTGCTATTCCCATACCCTTGCACAGGAAAACGAGCTTGCTTCAATGACATGAGTTCTTCGTCTCACTGCACAAAAGACAAACCGAGGAAAAGAGCAAACTTGCACCATGGGAAAATCGAGCATCAGAAGTTATGCCAGTGACAATCAGAAGAGAAAGGCAGGATCTAGAGATGTTGGTAACTGCTATTTTACAATTCCTTGAGAGTACATTCAATAAGAATTTAACAATTTCTTATGCCTATATATGTACATATGTGTAGTAATTTAACCCATTTAAGTAAGGACAGTGCCAATGCAAGCAAACCATTTACAGTAAGGACAAAGAAACCCCAAGTGTTTGGCTTTTATACTGTAATCAATAATTGCAAAATATTACACAATTATTAATTATAGTAGTCCATGTTGTCATTTATGCTGTATCTGTTTCACACATTCGGAAACAAACTAAGAGAGTTTGAGTGAGATGATCAAATACTGGACAGAAACACTGGGCTCCTGGCTTTACTTTGCCCTTTACATATCCCTCTGCTTGAAAATATGTTCATTTTTCTTCCTTTTCTTTAGGCAACTAATCATTGACGTCTCATCAACTTACCCCCCGCCAAGTAAATGATGGTAATAAAAAGCTTCATTTCTGCTACTATTACTTTGTTACTCCAGATACTGAAGCCACTGCTGTTCTTGGGGACGGAAAGCCAGGAGAGGACAAGGAACACAACAGATACCTGTGGCTAAAGCATAATGGATTTAAACAACAGGCCTTTTCACATGGACCTTAATCAGTATAAAAACTTTAAGGAGGGGAAAAACAAATTCATGAAAGAGTGGTCCATTGCTGGCTACTAAACATGAATATCTGGTTATATAGCCTGTAGTTCAGGGATTCCCCTACTGCTTTGGAGGTAGACAGAGATGGTTCCCCCTCCTTTACTTTTGTACCTCCTCCCTTCCACACACACAGAAGCAAACACACACTCTTTTGTTCTTTTATTCCTGTCCTCTAATGGTGTGCATGGGGAGAGAAAGCAGGACCAGATGAGCTTTCACACTGACATAATGTGGATGTTCTGCGTTATGTTACGTGGTGATGTTGTAGCAGGGCAGGCTGCTCCTCCGCTCCTTGGGCTCGTTTCAGCCAGCCCTGCAAGCTGGGTATCTGACGCAAAGCCCAGTGGATTCAGTGGAATCAGATCTTCAGAACAGACTCCTAAATGCAAGCAAGCCTGGTTAATACTCCAGCAGAGAACATCTGATTATTACATGGGGCTGGTCAGGAACAGTAATCAAATTGTCTAAAGGAAAACATTTAGGATACATTATTTAAACTGCATTAGAGATCTGTGTGGTCATTCCCAGGCAGAATGAATATTTCCTCAATTTGATTCAATTTTATTCAACTTAATTTACACCTTTTGTTACTTTGGATGAATATTGCTTTGTAACAGGTCTTAGGGAAACAGGCTCTGCAGGAAATGGTGGGAGCTACTGACATCATTTCTACCATCTTTTCCAGTGTTAGAAAAGATCGCAATAGTAGAGAGTTTTCTGTTGAATAAGATATAAACGCGAGGTTCTCCTTTGGTTGCAATTATGTGGTAAATATAATTGTGACCTGGACGTGGAAGTACAGAAGTCAGCAGTAGGCAGGAACGGTTTCTTCAACATTCAAATTTGCAATCTTTCCCTTACTACATGGAAACAAAGTTTGCCAGTGCAGTTCCTCCCTCTCCATGATGTGTGTCCTGCCCCATCTTCACAGGCTTTTGGATCCAATGCCCACTGGCTAAATTCCACTAAAACCGCAGCGTAGGTGCATTTGAGTCATCTAAGTCTTGGAGAACGACTTTGCTCTCAACAGCTACTTCATGTCACAGGCCCTAAAATCAAGCAGTGCCTCTGCTTTTGAGCAATTTTCTAAGCAGAGACTTTGGAGTTTGCTAGCGAGAAAAGGAGGATTTTGAGAGGCAAAGGGAGTCTGATACTCTGCCCACCTCTTCTCCCCCCTCTCCAAACGTGGTTCCAATCACCGAGCCATTGTGTGAAAGCCGGTGTACTCCCTCCCCGCCGCTCACCTTGTCAGGCTCCCCACCACCTGCAAATCAATCACAGCACCTTAAAAATATCCCTCACCCCATCAGTTCAGCAATGATTTTTCAGAAATAAGAAATCATAGTTTTTTCCTACTGCTACTATGTGCTAGATCTGAAGTCCCCGAAAGGGTAAGGGGTGAATAGTCTCATTGTGATTCCTCAGTGTTGGTATATACGAAAAATGTGCTCCCCATAAATATTGGATTGTGTCATTAGCACTGAGTATGCTGGGCTTTCATAAATATTGGCATTCGGTAATTAGGCAGCTGGCTGTAAACTTGAGGAGACAGTCATTAAAATGGCCATTAAGAGAGATCAGAGCAGAAAAAAAGGCTGCTGTTTATTCATTCTGGACACTTGAGCTCAGAAAAAAAGGGAAAAATTCATTTGGATAGGGCAAACATTCTATATTTGATATAATCTTGGTTGTATCTCTGCTTTCCTTATATCCCTTCAGCCAAACAGCATATTTTGGGTCTTCATTTCCAGATTCATCTATATAAAAGCTGGGTTGTGTTTCTGCACACCCATTCTAGAGTGCTCCAGCAGGAAGGACACAGGAACAAGTACTTGCAAGGTCTCTGTGTGGATTTTAAAACCTTTGCTTGCAAATACCAGGCAGTATCGGAAGGCTTGTGTGAAACGACTGATCTATAACATGTTTTCACAGGTGAAATACCACTACTTTTAACTGAATGCTATGCCTTCTATCTCAGGAATAATACCCCCACAAGACTGGGAACGGACACTGGACAATTTTCTAGCTTGGGCTTTCTGTTAGAAAGACTGAAACATGGTGTTATCAGGAAATCTGTCCTCTTGCATCTTGTATAAAAATGCTCTTTCATTGCCTAAAGAATTTTAGTCAGCCTGATAACACACTGTTCATTCTAATTTTTTTTTTTTTTTTGACGAGATTGTATAAGGCAAGGTCAGACTTCATATTTTGGGTGGTCAAAATGACTGCTGTTATTTGCATAGTTGCAACTGTTTAGGGGAAGGCAAGGACTTTTTGGAGCTGGAGCAGAGCAGACTGAACAATAAAGCTTCCCAGTGTGCAGTCAGGGGCCACTGCTGCTCCGCCAACCATTAAGAGGTGAAACAACTGGAAAAATCCTGCCCTTCAAACATCAAAATCCACATATTCCAACACACACTAGTGAGCAAACAAGCGTAATGGGTGGAAGTGAAAATGATAATATATCAGTCTGCTTTTGTGTTGGTCATAACAACGGGGGTTGCAGAAGACAAGTCCACAGGTTTTTCTCTCTCCAGGAATTCCAGATGGTACAGAAATTTTTCTTCATAAAATGTTACAGTTGTCATTAATTGGTACTGACTGAGAGATACCTCCATAATGACTATGAAGACACAAGCAGCTTTGAAATTCATGGATTTCAGTCCTGCAGTAGGCAGGTAGAAAACCCTCCGAGGCACTGCTGCCCAGTGAGCGGGCTCTCTCCGTTATTGCCATTAACAGCAATTCTCCACCCATGTCTTTGATGAGAGCCAATGCCAGTAAGCATTACAAGTGGATTATTGTTTTACACTCTGCGTGAAAGGTGTGTCTAATAAGAAGAAATAAGATTAATCTGTCTAAAATCAGTTTAAGGGAACAACTGCAAATTGAAATGATTTGTAACGGTAAGTCTGAAAATTTATAGGATGCAGATACGCAGCTGGGGAGGTGTTGGAATTTGGGGAGCTGCTGATATGCATCTCTTGAGTTTGCGCTGTTTTAGATGCAATAATTTCACTTACACGTTTTGTTTGTAGTGTACTGCACCATAGCTGGATGTCTACATGCACTCGTGTATGTGTATGTGTATACCTACAGGGAGAGGAAAAACTGATGGATTTTTCTAATTCAAGATAGAGTTATAGATATTAATAAATCATCCTCTTTGGAAGGAAATATGATCTGCTGGCATTTGGTTTTATGAGTGAGCGTGTGTATCCGTGCAGCAACAGACTGGCGTAACAGAAAGCCGGCCAATTTGTTCTTAGCAGAGTGTCCGACAATTCACCTCTTGATCCTGCCCTTTTCACAGACGTTTGTTTCTCAAGCAGTGATTGCAGCTAGGAAGGCTGAAAGCTGAGAAACTTCCCATCTCCGTACACAAATTATCATTTGTCTCCCATTCAAGAAGGTTTCAGAGCTACGCAGGTGCAGCTGTGCGATGGAGACGTGGCCGCAGGACTCAGCGGAGGGGTCTGGCTCGTACCCCCCCATGGGGCTGGGTGAGCCCATGGTCTTGCATAAATCACTACTGTGGGGATCTCAGCTTGCAGCTTCAGGTCTCCAGCTGTAAAACAGAGCTAGTATCATCTCCTTAGTGCCCCTTTTCTGGCTCTTTTTTGCCAAAGCTCTCCAGGGCTGGGGCTTTCACCTTGGCATATTTGGAAGGTGATTCTTTGCCTTTGGTTGCTTTTCATCCTGTGGCCAAACCAGTAACCTCCAAGGGAGAAACAGGAGCTGGACTGGGGTGTGAGAGCCAGAGAAGTGGAGGAGAAAGCCCTCAAGCTGACCCCACCGTGGGAGGATTTGTCCTTGCTACTCGGGGCTGGCGGAGGGGAGGGATTCTCCGTGGGTACCTCAAAATCTGCAGGGATTCCTCAAGCGACCCCCAAGGGTGAGCTCTTGCCCTTCCTTTCCTGCAGAGAAACCAGGGAGGGATGTGCCACCGGTTGCAGAGACCTCCCCACCAGCTCCCATTGGGTGAGGATTTAGCACTGGATCCGTGCTCTGAGGGATTCATTGTGCTTCTGCTGCAAGAAAAAAGAATGGCAGGAGAAGCTGAGGCCAGAGACGATGAGATACAGCCTTGCTCCAGCTGTAGCAATTACCTGTGCTGTCAGAAAAACAGCAGGTCTTAAATTTTGAACAGAAGGGACTAAATGCATCCCTGGAGCAACTCCAGCAATTTCTGCAGGTTACAGGAGAAAGATTTTGGCCCTCCCTCCAGTTTATGCACAGAACTAAATATTTTCCCTAACACTGAGTCAAAGGACTGAAATTATTTCTCAGATTGAGAAGTTTGGTGTTAAAGTCAGAGGAAAAAACATAACTTACTGCCAATGAAATTAGCCTTTACATTTCTAGTGCACATTAAGCAAAACAGCGTCTTTCAGCTAGATGGCTTTTACTGATGGCCATTTCAAAATTTCAATTTCAAGTGCACTAGAGGGTTTCTCTATGAGTGAGAATTGCTTCTTACTGCCATTTTTCAAAGGGTTGCTGTGAGACCAAAGAATTGGCTTCCTTTAAAAATCCTGCAGCATCCTGAGCTAATTTGGTGGTGAAACATACCCTGTACCAGTTACTGCCTTCACTGGTTGGGTGGGGAGTTGTCTGAAGAAGTTATCTTAGACTGTGACCCTAAATGTTTATAGCTGGTTGCATTCAGTAAGACTAAAACTATCCGACCAGCTAAGGCATGAGGTAGCGTTGTGTTTGCAGTGCGACACATAGCTCAGTGGGGTTCTCAGAATTTCTTGCAGGGCGATAATTCTGGCTACTGTCATTTCCAAGGGACATCGCACGGGCTTCACTTCCTACAGCTGGGAGCAGAGAGGGAGACTTGACATCATGCTCCCCACCATGGCATGGAACCAACGGCGGCAGATCCCATGTCTGACGCTCCAGTCCCACTCCTGTCCCCCGGGATAATGTTCCCACGGTGATTCTCACAAAAGTGCTGCGGCTGCAAAGGGGAGGATGGAGAAAGAGGCTGAGGATGCTTGTCTGAGCAGGAGGCTGCTGAGCTGTATTTCCAGGGAGGCCACTCCTGTTTGGCTTCTTTAAGTCTTGCTTTACCCATCTGCTATGTAGCGCTCATTTGCCCAGTGTGGTGTCAGGAGACTTCACTGATGTATATGAAGTTCTTTGATGCATGACAGCTCTACATGAAAAGTAAAATAATCAGAGGTTGTTTCTAGCTGTATCACTTTTACTTGGACATCAGCAGCTAGTCGGTGTTACTGAATGTGTTCAGAAAAAAAAATGATTTTATTTATTCAGTGGCCCCATGCATGGTACCTCCCCAGTTCAGAACTGGTTTCCCGGTCTTGTTTTTTTGCTAACAGTATCTAAAGATCTGCAGTTAATTGTTTTTATCACAATACTGATTATGACCTCCTTTCCCCTCTTAAAACAATACACAAATCCCCTACTCCTCTCCCATAACTACCTTTCCCCGGAGTACAGTGATCTCTATTGTTTGCAAATTATATTGGAAAAAAAACAGAGGAAAGAACGCTATTTAAAAGTTTCCTTACCAGGGATAGAGTGTTACGAACAGTATATAAAAATCAGAAAGCTGATTGTTATGTGCAAAGGGATAGTAAAGCAGGTTTGCTCAGAGGATGGACACACATGGAGCAGAGTGCTCAGTTACAGGCTTCTCTTCCGAAGCCCCTGGCACGGGAACTGCTCCCATCAATTCTGCATCACATCGCAGGCGCGTGGAGGCTGCAGCTAAATGACTGCAAAAGCCAAACCACTCTCCTCAACCGTCAGATTGACTCGGCGGCTAGTCTGAGAGATACGGATGCCGAATCCAAAGCTGCTAGTTGATAGGCGTTGCCTTTAATGTGTTTTAATTAAATAGGGAAAAGGAGATGGGAAGGGACAGAGCGAGTGACGGTAAGAGGAAACTGAGCACCAGAGAGCCTGGATTTTTTCACTTTCTTATCTCTTTGCTTCATCAGCAAACAAGGCATCATTGCTGTTTGCCTGGCTTGCCTGTGTATTACCAGGAAATACGATGGGGTTTTATTTCTAGGTTGAATTCAAACCTTTGACTAAATATGTCTGTTACTGAACAAACCCGTTTCAGCCTTGTATTCCTTGCATAAACTTGGCTTCAGTCTCTCATGTTTGATAGATTAATTTATTTTTTTAACTTCCAGTTATCCCAGATTCCCCACCGGTCCCGAGTCCTCATGGTTCTCGGTCCACAGAATTATATTAGCAACCACCACAGACTTACATATTGTTATGGAGATGCTACGTGGTGGTTTTGGCTTTCTGATGTCCCCGCTGGCCTGATTATGCATGGATGCTCCACGAATGCATATGTGCCGCCGATACAGGGGCCGACCTCGGCATCTCCCTATTAAAGCCCCCCCCAGGGAACGGCTGGTAGGCTGCAGCTCCCACGCCACGGCTGGGAGGAGCAGGTCTGGCGGAGGCGGGTGTCTGGGTGTCTGCATGTGGCTTCTTTGTTTTCAACAGATACATAATAAATGTAGTGTGGGTATGTAGGCAGAATATGAAAATGTACCTTACGTGGAAAATTAGGCGGAATAGAAATATACAATGAAAGTTTCTTTTCCCCATTTACAGTGAGTCTGAAAAATCTATACCTCTATGGGTCTCAGACACTGTATATGTGTTTTGCCACAGCTTATACCAATTTGAATTTTCTGGTTTGGGATTCTTCAAAAATGAGGTCTGTTGGAATTTCTCATGTACCTCTGAAAACACTGCTGTTACCTCCACTTCTGGTGAATACAGTCTCATAAAAGTGGAATACAGCTGTGCTACATCTCTGTGGCTTTATCATAGTTAATGCTGGAAAGATGCATGCTAATTCCGACTCCTTTTCCTTAGTTGTGGACCTCATTCTCCTCTTCCATTCAGCTCTGTTTTCTGTAACAAGTTCCAACCTTGCTGTAAATCAGAGTGTTTAGGTTAGAGCGCACACCCTGTAAGCTCCTTCGGTGGAATTTATAAACTACTGTGAGATTTTCTGAAGATATAGTAAATCATAAATAAAATCTCAATAGTGGTGTGTTTAGATAGGGGGCTTTGGGTGTGAAGTATTGCTCTTGTTCCATAAGCATGCATTTGTATTTGGTCCAACGTTACCCACATTGGACATCACTCACTCACTTGAGTTTTGCATCTGAGCCAGCGAGGAGGGATGCCTGCAGGGAACCTCGTAAAAGCCACTTAAGTTAAAAGGGTAAGTTAAGGGATGCAGGGATTCAACTCGTACAAGACTCATGACAGGAAGAAGGCACCACACTAGGGAGGTGTGATTCATTCATGTCTTCTAAAGTTAGCTGCCTAAAAATGGCAAATCTCATCTCGGCTTGTTTGCTATGCAATCAGTGCAGAAGGCAGGCAACCTGCAGGACTGACTCACCAGTGAGGCTGTGAATTAGAAAGGACCTCAGGTGACTGAACCTTGGGCGTCAAATTCAAGTTAGGCAAGCACAGTTAATCAAAGGCAATCCAGCCCCAGATGACTTTGGTCCTTATAGGATTTACAAAAAGCTGCAGTGCAGACCTTACTTCAGAAGTGGCAGCGACTGCCCCATTACATTTGATGTCATAATCCCTGCCTCAGCTTTCCCGTGGGATTCCATCCTTCACAAAGCGTCATTTTTTCTGGAGAGCAGAAAAGAGAAGATGGGTATGAAGAGAAGGAGCTTTAAAGGCCACTGTTGTTTTAACGCTTGGCTATGCTGTTCTTTTGGAGGTTTAAAAGCTTCTGGGTTATTTTAAAAGGGATGTGCGAGAGCTGCAAAAAGTGAAATGTAGAAAATAAATTTAAGAATAATATACACATCACAGTAAGGTCCTGTGACTACATTTGGGCTCAGATATTCACTGAAGTCCATGTACTTCGACATGGCCACAGCTAAAGACAAAGCATTTTAGAAGCAGGCTAAGATAGGGAAAGGATTAAATCTTTTTTTACTAGGAGAAAAATCTGGCAGATGAAAGAAGACGAGAAAAATAAGAAAGAAACATTTACACAATGGGAGAGCAGAAAGAAGATGGGGACAGACACTCCTTGGAGGTACCTGAGGAAGCACAAAAGGCAATGTGCATAAGCTGCAACAAGGAAATGTCTGTTTCCAAGGCACTAGAAAAAATTTTGTCATGGTGTTCAAACATTACAACAGCAACCCAGACAGGCTGTGAATTCTTTTCTTTCCTGGACATTCAAAACTCATCTGGACCTGTTACGAGTCACCTGGACCCTACCCTCAGTGAGGGAGTTTCACCAAATGACAGTCATAACACAAAATCCATCCACTTCTGAGCATGTAATTGGAGTTGTCCTTCCAACTATTGTTTCAATTCAGTAAGTATGAATGAATTCTTGATTATTTTTGAACGTGTACCTAGACAACCAGACAGATACATATCTAGATAAATCAAATACAGGGATGTTCTGAAACTCTCTTTCCTAGTCTCCCTGCAAGGTATTATGGTATTTACATTTTTGTAACATAATCTCCAGAGACGAGCAGGCGACACAAGTGACAGTGCTCATATAGCTGTATCTCTTCCCATTTAGGACAAGGAGAAGTAGTACCTAGGAGATAATCTCCAAATAAAGGTCTAAGTATAAACCAACCCCCACTAATGAAAGCATGTTTTCTTTTATTCACCAGACCTAGAAAATTTAAATGCAAAGGTCTGACAAAAAGTTCTTTGGCAGTGGCATCTGTAGTTAGTGTGACATAGACTCACTGCATAGACATGAGTGTCTATGGATTTGATATTTCAGGCAAAACTCCCGTTGCAATCAACAGGTATTTTGCGCTAAAAAGGTCTGTGAGGCCTGTGTCACAACTTGAGAAGCAGAAAAGATGAGCATCATCTGTTCAGGCAGCACCTCTTTCAAGACCAGTGACATTGCTGGTTTGGGGTTCGGTTTCAATGAACAGGTGAACTAGTCTGATGAGGAGCGGCTGAGGGACCTGGGGTTGTTCAGCCTGGAGAAAAGGAGGCTGAGGGGAGACCTGATCGCTCTCTACAACTGCCTGAAAGGAGGTTGGAGCCAGGTGGGGGTCGGTCTCTTCTCCCAGGTAACAAGTGATAGAATAAGGGGAAATGGCCTCAAATTGTGCCAGGGGAGGTTTAGATTGGATATTAGGAAAAATTTCTTCACTGAAAGGGTTATCAAGCACTGGAACAGGCTGCCCACGGAAGTGGTGGAGTCACCATCCCTGGAGGTATTGAAAAGATATGTAGATGTGGTGCTTAGGGACATGGTTTAGTGGTGGACTTGGCAGTGTTAGGTTAATGGTTGGACTCCATGATCTAAAAGGTCTTTTCCAACCTAAATGATTCCATGATTCTGTGATTCTGTGAAATAGAAATTGCAGGACCTAATTTCCTTATACTCCTAAAGGAATTTCCACTGACTTGGTTAAGAACAGGAGTATCAGTTAAGGCCATATCATTTGCTTCCTAAAAAGAGAGAATCAAATTCAGGTAATGTAATAAAATTAAAGGATGACTATAGAAAAGCCCTTTAAACTCATTCTTCAGGCGGCGCTCTCATCTGCTCACCACCACAGATGTGCAAAAGAGGGTTGAAATGATTAAAATGGTGGCTTTGGTTGTTGGGATGACTGAGATCTCCGGGAGCACGGATTGAAGGATTTTACAGTCAAGAGCTGACAGGCAGGGAAAGATTAAATTGTCAGCAAATACACAAAGAAAAAACAGAGCACCTAGCTATAAGGCTACTAACTCAAAGGCTCGGTCCAAAACTTAATCTTGCAGCAGGGTTCATTTCTACTTGATGTTCTCAGGATGGTATCTTGCCTAGAGCAAGGAATGGTAGGAAGCTGTAGAGCGTGTATCTACAAAAAACTCATAACAGTGATTACAAAACATTATCAATTTGGCTGCAGGTATAAGTAGGTGCTCTGACTTTGCTCAGAGCAGCAAGGATCGAGTGC
Source organism: Haliaeetus albicilla (assembly GCF_947461875.1). Classification (NCBI taxonomy): domain Eukaryota; kingdom Metazoa; phylum Chordata; class Aves; order Accipitriformes; family Accipitridae; genus Haliaeetus; species Haliaeetus albicilla. The sequence continues at coordinate 11,886,224 of NC_091510.1, forward strand.
GTATCGTGGTGAACTGCTGGTGCAGATACAGTGGTCCTACCAGTGCAGAGGAATGACCACGTGTCATTCTCTCCAGGACGTAAGTCTCAGAGCTAAGAAGGCAGACAGGATTCATGTCAAAGACAATAAAAAAATTGATGGGAGGTGCATCTTTACAGAGTATGATAAGACTGATCTGTAAGTAGAAGGAAAAATTCTGAAGTGTAACTGGAAAAAGCATTTCCAAATTAAAGCACGCTGTTTCTAATGAGCATTTTGTTGCTCTGGCTGAAAGCTAACATAAATTTAGTACCTGTGACAAGGCTGGACTTAAATCAATGCGCAAAACACAGGACTTTGGTCCCTGTTACACTCTGTCTGGCTGGCAGACAGGAGCACAGACAGCTCATAGGCCAAGTAATGCCTTTAACTTCCATTAGATGATCTAGAGCCATGCTATTTTTCTTCTTGTTATAACTGAGTAACATTAAGATGTGTTTTACTGTCTGGCCTGCCAAAGCTTTTGAAGCACCTTTGTGGCTCCCAGCTAGAAAAAAAGCCCTATTTCATACTTCCTAGCTCCTCTCATGATAATTAGCTTTACCTTAAAACTGCTTGAAAACACAAGACCTGGTAATTAAATAGAAGAAAGGATGGGATTTAGGTTGGATTTTGTTGTTTTTTCATGTAAATGAAAATACTCTTTTAAAAAAAAAAAAAAAAAGGTAGTACAGCACAACAACAACTTTCTACTTTATTAAGACATTATGCAGCAGAGCTCCAAGTGATGATAAAGCCAGGCTGAGGGGTGTCCATGGTCTGGAATTCAGGTGATTATTCTGTGTTTAACTACCAGAACGAAGCCAGAAGCCCCTAGTTGACCTTTTTTCTGGAAATCCCCTGGAGGCATCAGTATGGTGTAGCAGAACTCTCTGCCTAGTTTTGCTGGATCCTGTACCCGCATAAGGAGCAGGGCATGAGAAAAAGGCCTGTGGGCAATGTGCTTCTGCACTCCGGTTAGCCAGCCCCTGCCGGAGCCTTTTCTAGCCGTCATGCCATACGGAGGTGGAATTCAATTAAATTTTCCAATTTTTTTTCTGAACAAGGCTAGATACGTGGAAGAAATCATCCGATAAATGTCTCTGGTTAGCTTTTCGGAAGGCAAAAGCTGGCCTGCAAAATATAGAGTTATTTCTCCACCAGATATTTTAAAATAGTCCATCTGCTCTCTCCTACGGTAGGACTCTGTAGCACACATTTTGTCAGGGAAGCTGGCTGGGCTTAGAGCTGGGTGCCACCTGGGCACACGGTGCCAGCCACGGGGTACCTGACAGCACACCAGTGCTCCCACTAACGGCTTCCACCTCCAGTCTGGGCGCTGAACGCTTCAGCAACATTTCCCTCACCAGAAAACACAGAGACCTCGGACCACAGCCATCCGTGATGATGCCTGCTAATAACATGAGACCAAAATAATGCCTAGGAACTTAAGTAGGCTGAAAGAGCGGTGCTTATAGAAAAACCCCATCTTTCCGTGCACTGCTTCCCTGTGCGGTGCACGCAAGCATCTCCTAACAGCTTCTCCAGCTTTGTAAGCTGTAATTTTGGCCCACGCCGAACCCAGTAATACGTACGTAAGCTACTCACAGCCGTGCCATTTTTAATAAACCATTTATTAGCTAAACATGGGCTGATAACAAAGACATCTATACCGAGAAGGATCCCTCCTTTGAACTGGAATTTGCACAGTTCAAAATCCCATTTCTTCAATCGTGGGATTAATGTCTATGTTATCTGTGTGTGAAGACAGTTCTACTTTGTCCCCATTGTAACAAGGGCTTGTGCACCCAGGATGTACATGTTTGTATTTGTAGGAGGATTGTATTCAAGGCAAGCACAGCTTGACTTGGGGAGGGAAATGCTGCATAATATTTGTATTACCATTAAAAAGCCCCCATGCTGGGTATTAGGCATTATTTCTCTCATACTTGGCATGTTATAATAGGTTCTGAATGGTGTAATGCCCCTTTGAAATATCACTGGAAGTAAAGCCATGCAGAGAAATAGAGAGAGAAATCCATCTTGCACGCTAACCTATTCATGAGCTCAGACCGCTTCTTACGCTTCTCTTTAATTTAGGCATGGTGTTTGTATAAATTTGGAAATATGCCTATGTCTTATCTGGTTTGTAACTTAGCAACCTTTAATCTGGGTTTCTTGATGCTCCTTATAAAGCAGCTGATAAATCTAGTCAAGTGCTTACAATACACTTGGTAGGGAGAGTACAAGGGGTTCGTCAAATACATAAGTAACACCCAAAGCTCCATTCATTTTGCTGACATTTACCTTTACACATAAAGACAAGCACAAACCCGTCCACTGCTCAAAGTCACATTTAATCAGACTGAGTGGCTTTACATTAGCAGACACCAATTGCTAGAGGGAAGGCTGTGATTTGCAGACTGAAGAAGTTTCATAGAGCATGATTCGTCTGAGATATGGTCATCTTTGATTTAATCACTTAACTTAGTTAATTTGCCATCTCTGTTTTTGAAGAGGGAGTTAACTAGAGGTAAAAATGAAAAGGAAGCAATAAAAATGGAGAAGATTATCTTGATGAGGTATATTTTTTACAATGATTTGACCCCACTGAAGGCTGCAGAGCACTGCTGGGTTCAATCCTATCCACAAGGCAAACATATTACGGAAAATAAGACTTGGGAGCTTTGAATGACAAAGCTCTGAATGACACAGTTGTCACTGTGCTTGGTATATACAAGTGCTTGGTATATTCATTACAGCATTGCACCTTCCGAAAGGAGTTTCGGCACACTGCTATAGGATTCCCAGTCACATACAGGAGGTGGCCCAACGAGCTTCTCTCTGTTTTTCTCCTGCATTAATACAGCTACGTGCTCCTGGAGTTGCATCTTGTTGCCGTGTATGCCACGGATGGCAGAGAGATGTGTCCAAAGGGCAGAGGTACAGGCTCGGAGTCGGAGGCTGCCTCACGAGTTGGGATTTTTTAGGCACTTCAGTACACCGCTGCATTTGATTCATTTCTTTTGTTCTGAACAGTGTGGGTATTGCTCAATCTGTTTTGGTATTCTTTTTCATCTGAAAAGCAAGCCCTGAGGTAGGGTGGGCTCCAGGAGAGCAAAGTCACTCCCAGCTTAGAGAACAACAGCAAACGGATTGCTGGTTTGCAGGCTTCAGTTTTAGGGGACTGTTTCATGGGAAGTGAGAGGGGAATTTTATCAATGCCATGAAACAGGTCCTTTGATAGAAAGATAATGAAAGTTGCAGACAAAGCGCCGTTGTCTAGTACCCCAAAACACAGGGCTATTAGCCAGCACAAAGACTAAAAAATATACAGGGAATTGTTTTACAGTGATTTAAAAGTTTGTATTTAATATCTGTCTTTTTGGGCCTACAGGCACGTTATCACAAGTCATTACCTCTTATCTTTCAGAGTTGTACTGAGTTTTCTTGAGACAGAAAACATGGAGTTTATGCTTCCTTCAGGTGCTGCAGAAAGCAGCGAAGAGACTTGGCTTTTGCTGCAAGGTGCGTGCCGAGTCCACGTGCCAGCAAAGTAAAACAGGCTGCTGGGTGCTGGGCTTTTGGAAGTGGTGCAAATCCAGCTTCTGGACTGGTGGTGCTGGTGCTGAGGAAGCCTCGCCCTTCTGGATGAATTCCCATCGACTGAGCTAATGTGTAGGCTCAAATATTTCATAATGAAGTCTCTAACCCTTCACGTCAATTAATCTTATTTATCAATGAAAACGTCAGTGGTTCTGGGGGCTGCAAACTGCCATGTGGATTTATGACCTAGTGGTTCCCCTACCTATACCCTTCCCTTTTCTTTTGCTTCCCATTTTGGGTGGCTGCGCGGTTCTGTTATAGCTCTTCACTAACATCACCGACGGGGAAGGCACCTGCAGCGTGTCCCACGGGAACAGAGCCTCCTCTGAAAGGTCGAGCGACCACCTCCAAGGAAAAGGGAGTCCCCCGGGACAGTGCTGTGGGGGGAGCGCTCACGCTTTGCCTGGGAAGGGAGCAGGACGGGGTGCCGAAGCGCCTGCACACTAAAATGCGCAGCACGGGGAGCAAATGGGAGCACTGGGAGGTCCGTGTGCAGGGCTGCAGTCTCACTGGCATCTCGGAGACACGGCAAGAAAAAAGAAGAGGTTTAGAAACTCTTACAGCCAGCTTTTCCTTCCGCTACCAGTCAACCCAGAGTCCCAAGGAAAAGGAGAGACCGAAGGTACAGTGCTTCTCTCTGGAGTTTGGACTCAGTTTCCAGAAAGAAGGGCCAGGTCCTTCTGATCATGGGGACGTCTCCTGAGAGCAGGAGCCCCTTGCAGGGAAGGACAAGTAAATCTCCTCAAGCTCTGTTTCAGCTGCCACCCGCACTGACTCAAAGACCACCAACACGTGAACTGCCTTGCGAAGGGGCTGCAGAAGCTGCCATGGGGAGGATCATGGAGGGAAGACCTCCACGGGCAAAATTCCCAGCTAACGCAAAGATAGACTTCCCAGCTCCTGCCAGGGTTGGTTGCAAGTAGCAGCAAGAACCGTGACCAGATGTCATTCTTGGGCGGCAGCACAGCTTGCAGCTCCTACCCTCCTCCTCCTCCCCGGAGGAGCACCGAGGTTTGCAGCATCTCTGCTGCCGGGCACACCTCTGGAATTGGCCAAGGCCAATGAACGAACGGGAAGAGGATTTTATGAACACGACTAAAAGACTTGAGTCCTATTTAGTCAGGATTTTTACAGTTTTTTTAGTGGAGTTTATTTCTGAACAGGAGCCAGGGTGTATGCCATTCTGGTTAGAGGATGGTACAAAAAGAGCTGCTTCTATCCATCACGTGGGAACAGGGAAAGGGGAGAGGGTAACCCTTCTCCATCATTATCAAAATGCAAAGTTTTGTTTAAAGCAAATGATGCATGTCAACAGCAGACTGCAAGACCTTCTTTATCCTGATAATTAATCATACCCTACTTCAGCTCTCTACTGAGAGGCCATGTGAGCCCAAAGCCAGGAGAGGTTTGCCAATCTGCTCTTTATCACGCTGGTTTCTGTGACTGCTGGAGAAAGATGATGTTTTAGTACTGTTTCCCTCGAACCCTGGGAGTATCCATTGCACTTGCTTGTGGACCTCATCACCCTCCAGTGAAAGGAAACACCTTCCTCCTACTTGATATTCTTTTCGTGGCTGGAAGAAGATTCCTTCGCACAGTTCCAGTGTTCCCAGTACAAAATATAAAGCTTTGCATGGATGAAACCTGCATTTTTATTTTGAGCAACAAGATCCATCAAATTAACTTCCTCCTCACAAGGGAAAAAGTGGTCTGCAGTGCCCTGACATGATTGCCTCTGACAACACTGCCAGTTCATGTAGGAGTAACACCGAGGAGGCATGCTGGAATTAGAAAATACAGGCAAGCAGCAGCCGAGAGCCACACGAGAACACGGCTCGGTGATAGCTGCCAGTTGCATGTTCAAGTTAGCAGATGTCTGTGAGGCTTCGGAGTTTTAACATCTCTGTTGGTTTGCTCAGATGTATCATGTCTCTCTCTTGTCAGGGTTTAAGTATGTGTGCTATCTCCTCCCTCCTGTGGGCTTTTATGCAGTGGTGCCCTTTCAAAATTTGCCTGTTGTAAGTTAGATAAATAGACACTACTTCCTCGTATTTGCAATAGCCTTATGCTTCCTGCATTTACTAAATGAAATATGAAGTTTGGGACCTTATGCCCTGTAATAATAATTACTAATCTCATCATCTCACTTCAGGCTTAGGCTTCATATCTGGCTAACGATGAGGGAGGTGAAATCGCCCAGAACACAGTTCAGAGCCCAGATTAGCTCATGTCTAAAAGGAGATACTGTGAATACTCTGCTCCCACTGGAAGAATAAGTGGAAGGGCTGAAGTCAGACAGCAGAAGAGAGGCTGAACCAAGGTCCCAGCTTTGTCTCCATCCATCAAGCCACGCTGCTGCTCTGCCTGTGCACCAGGACTAAGCAGTGTGGAGGGATCACGAAAGGACGAAGGGCCACATCACTATGGACATCCATTCAGGTGTTTTGTAAAGCAATAGGCAAGTTTTTAATGTCAACACTAAAATTTCACTGCTTGCATGCTTCATAAATAATTTCATTTGGTTTGCTCCTTCTTTATTAAATACATCTTCTCTATATATAATTTATAAATGTATATAAAAACATATATCTAGCTAAGACATATCTTAGCTAGATGTGCTTACAGTCACATATATATGTATATATCTTAACTAGACACATTATTTTACTGAATACTATCTAAATAACATTTGAGAGAAATTGAGTGCAAGTTTTCTGCCTCAGTGTCTGAAGGGCCTTTCTCATTACACTGCAGAGGATAGTGTTGACTAAACATGCCATCACAAATTGAAAAATACATGTTTATCATTTTGGAACATTAAATGCAAATCCCATGATTTTAAACTGTTGAAGATCTAGAGCATTTTAGTTATATATGCTTAAAGCCAATTTCACTTTTCATTTCTGGAGTTTTAGAAAGCTTCTTTTTCCAATTTTGTTACAAGTGGGTATTGAAAAAATAACTTCCTGAAAATCCAGAAATTCTTGTAAGAATTGTTTTCTTCTCCCCCTCGTTTCCAGCTAGTTGTGAACATGCTGAACAAAAGCTGATAAACTGATTGTTTTTCCTGCACAAAATATCAGGAAAATTATTATGGTATCTTCAAACAAAACTTTTTTTTTTCCTATCAATCAGGCCATTCTAGAAGCTTGAAGAACAGCAAAACAATTATTTTTGCCTATCTCTGCTTTCATAATTGTCACTATGAAGCATCCCCTTCTCTCAGGTGTGATAGCAGTACCAACAGAAACCAATATTCTTCTGCTTCAGCAACACAGCCTCCTAATGTTACCCCCAAACCAAAAAAAGAGGCGATTTTCTCCATCAGCACCATTGCCTTGGATGCCCTTGGGCAGTTCAGGCGTAGTGGTCCAGCTCACTGAAATGTTTGAATTGTTATCCATGCTTATTATTCATCTGGAAACAGTTGAAATGAATCTTGCTAGTTTTCTTCTGAAAATCCACCTCCTGCAGCAGCTTACCTTAACACGGTATTTGCCAGGAGTGTAATTAGGGCTAGAATTTGTAAGCGATTTGCTAGACAGCTGCTTTGTACCCAGACGCCAACGAGGCTGTGGGAGGGATGCTCAGCTGGTGCCCAGTCTGTTCAAGCTCCTGAAAACATCCTCTTCTCACCAGGGCCCCTTTTGGCCACTGAGACCCAGAGCCCACAGGTATTTGAGATCAGCGGGACTGCTGGGCGAGCCTATGTTAGAAAATTTGGGTTTCAGTCAGCTCCGCTTTGTCAGTGCTGCAGGTCCCTGGCTGCGTTTCTCCGGGCACAGCCGTGGCCGCGGCTTATGCCAGGACCAGGCTGATGATGATGCTGGATCCAAGCCCTGGGTGAAGGTGAGCAGGACCACCACCTGCACGCAGCGGCTCGCTCCAGCACCGACCCTCGCCCGGCCCCATCTGTTCCTGCGGCAACCTGGCACTCGCGTCTTTTTTCCCTCCAGTATCATGCAAGTAACTGGGGTCTTTCACCTCCAGCCTGGTGTGAGAGCCCAGCGCTCACCCTGCCGCAGAGGTGCCCTCCTGGGACCCGCTGGGCGATATACCTCAAAACACAAACTCTGTCTTTTCTCCCTTCTCCTTTGCTTTCCGTGTCCAACCAAAGGCTCAGAGTTAACGAGGTGGGGAAGGGGATGAAGGAACAGGCTGAGTAAGGATCCTATGAGATCCTCAGAGATTCTGATTTAAACTGAGGGACTAGGGAAACAGCAGGGAAAAAGACACACCGCTGATATGGACATATACTCTGTGGGAAGCTGGATCGTTCCTGTGCTGCCTAAAGTTACGAGTAACACTCGTAGAGTCAGTTTTGCTCTGTCTTCACATTTCATTCTGCCTCTGGACCAAAAAAATGTAAATCAAAGGGCCCACACACTTTGCCGCTCTGGGAAGAGCTTCAGCAACTTGTATATCTTGAAGGGTCCTTTGGGCTTAGGACACTTCGGGCTCAGCTCCCCAAGACCTTCGGGCAGAGAAGGAGCAGCAGAGCAAAAGAGCCTGGGCCCAGGAGGTGCTGGGGGCCAAAGGTATACAAATTGTGGCCATGCAGAAGTGTCAAAGCATATGGCCCTGGTGCACGGAGACAAAGTGGCCCCAGGGAGGGAAAAGAGCAAAAGCTAAGTGAGAGCTGCTCTGCTCTCCAGCCGGCGGGAGAGATGGGCTTAGGCTGTTCTTAGGCCAGTTGCCTGGCTCTCAGTTTGTTCGTGCATGTGATGCTTCGTTTGCTTTCCCTGTACCAGTAGGGTGGGCATTTGCTTAGGCTTGAGGATCTGAGGTGTCCAGGGACAGAAGTCTTCGTCAGCTGCTCGTTAGCGTTTGTGCTGAGTTAGTCAGCCCAGCTCGTGAAGTCTTTCTGAGCTCCAGTGGGGGCAAATGAAGAGCTTTGTTATGTTTAGGGGATTTTTCACCATCTGAATAGCTCACTTTGTCATCTTGTTAGTGTGTGGCTACCTTGGCAGGGAGAGGATGTATTATACCAATAAGTCTGAGCAAACTCGTGATATTCTGTGTGCCTGGGAACCGTCAGCGTTCAAAATTTGTGGCACTCCAGCCCTCCCTCGTAAGCGATGTCTAGAGACAGATGGAAAGAGAGAGAGAGAGCAAGAGAGTGAGGAAGATATATAAGGAAAAGATGATGGCATAACACAAAGGGTTTTTTATCTACACATTAGCATGGTGATCGTGTGCATCAACAGTCACCCCAAATGAGAGGTAATAAAACCTCTAGCCTTCTGCCCAGGATTCCTGTATGCTCCTCTGCAGGTGGGGAGGGAAGGAGGTGAGCTAGGGTAGCAGTGCCAAGCACTGGCAGGGCTAGGCTCTTTATCCCCCCTATAAACACACTACATCTCTCCACCCAGCTCCTCCAGCAAGCTGTCGAGACAAGATGCTCCGAATAGCTTCCTGGAAATGCCTACTGGTGGGATCTGGGGGCTATGCCTATTCTAGCAAACAAAGCAGGGTGACAGATAGTGCATTGGCCTGTGATCATCCTCCTATTTAACTGAGTAGACGGAGTAACACACTACCCAGCATGGGTTTGACCCATGCCAAGTGGTACCTTCCTGGAGAACGTTCAAGCACGGTTTGGGTGATACACGGGCCAGGAACCGTTTCCAGAAGGCAGAATGGATGAAGTCACCATGCCCAGGAGGAAGGGGGGAAAGAGAGTTTTGTCAAAGGAACACAGCCCAGAGTTTGCCACTTCCCTTCAGGGCTGGAGAACAGACTCTGCTCCTTATTTAACACTAATGTACCCAGGGAGACCTCAAGTCAGACCGTAGAGTTTTTTTGGTTACTGTAAGTTGAATGGTACAATTCTGTCAAAAAAAACAAAAGAAAAAAAAAAGAGCTCAGAATAAAGACATGAAATAACTCTTCTAATGTTCTAAAATACGTCTCCTATACTTAAGAGGGCTCCTGTTTTAAAACTCAAGGCTAAAAGCCAAAGGAGATTCTCTGGAGAAGCTGGACACTCCCTGCGTGAGGCTATCAGAAGACAAATTTCTGAGTCACTGCATTTCTAGGAAGATAGGACTGTGCTTGGCTAGCTCTGAGCCAAGGGCAGGCAGGGAGGGTTACATGCTCAGGAGAAGAAGAACAGCCAGAAGAGAAAGATTTCTTTCACAAGAAGAAAACAAAAGCAATCAAAAGGAAATATTTGCAGATGCTTAAGAGGTGTCTCAGGAAGTACATTAGTATGTTGATTGAGATGTCAAGTATCTGATAAACTGCACAGAAATATGCAGTTTTATGCATGGATTTTATTCCCACATATGGTTCGGATCTCCCATGGGGAAATTTAAACGAAATCTAAAGTTGCTAACAAATCCCTTTCAGTCTGGATTTAGTTTCCTGTGCTTTGTTATAAATGCAACTGACTGGTCTTTGCATAAAAGTGCATATTAGTCTCTCAGATGATACTCATTGGCAATAAAACTGCCTTCTCTAAGTTATGGTATTTTAAAGCAAATTTCTCCGAATTACCTCAGTGTCTGTGCATAATTTTGCTATCTCCTTAGTGGCCCCTGAGAAGAAAGCAGAACTGAAACATTACACATTGGTTTAAGGTCTTGTAACTGTGCAAGTTTCTGCTACCCCCAGCTTGTGTGTGCGCTACCTTAAGCTCATGGCTTATCAGTAAACTCAGAACAGTTTAGTTGATATTTCCTAAATAATATTCCAGGTTACAAACATCCATGGTTTATCCTAAGTTGATCCCAATGGTAACTAAGAATCCACTTAAGAGAAAAAATTCTGTTAGGGTTATATCTTGCATATGAGCTACGCTGCCCCATGCCTGATATGAAGGGTTTGCCATTTCTTTGTATTTGATCCAGTTTCCATAATACTAGCAAAGGTGGCAGAGCTGCCCAGTGGCACAGCTTGCCCTTTCGTATATGGCATTTATCATCCACTGCACCCAACTGGGCACATGGTGGGGTTCTCTCTCCCCTGGACCCCGGGGTAAATTTGCCACCAGCACTCAGGGTCCAGCTAAGAAACTGGAAAAATTAGACTGTACTGAGATCTGTGTCACTAAGACTAAACCACAGTATCTTTTCAGATTTTCTGGAAACTAATGTTTATGAATGCTTGCTTATAATATCTAAAGGATCTATTAAAAGATCAACTAGATTCTGGCAGGTAAAGTTAAATGCATTGAATTGCACACTATTTAATAGAAACAGTGTTTTTGTTTGAGACATCCTCTGCCAGTCTATCAGCCACTATTATATTGTGCAAGTATCATTTCAAATGTCATTTGCTGGCTTTTCATATACAAACATTATAGATTATAGTATCTTACAAAGTATCAGTAACACCCAGTGTTTGCACGATACCAAAATCTCCTCCTCTTTACCTATTAGGCAAATATACCCTTTCTAGACAGTGAATTCAGTAATGTTACTGATTTGTCTATCAAAATGTACTACAACACTTGGAATAAATCCATATTACATATGAACACAAATGTGTCAGTCAATGTAGATGCAAGTGCTCACGATCATTTACTTGCTCTAGGCTAACAGGTACAGTTTTCACCAGCAGTACACGTGTTTGCTTCTTCAAAAACACCACTTTCCCAAAGCTGAAAAAAATGAAGCAAAAGCAAGTAGGAGAGAGTATTTTGCCATCAACTTCAGGATGGTGATAAGCAATGGCTTGGGGCTATGAGTGTCCCCATGATAGCACTAAAGTAAGTTTGGGCTCATTGCCTGGCATTTACCCTTCTTCTTGGATGAGTTATCACACCAGGCAGGGATCCAAACTGGCGTGGCTCCACTGCCATAACCCATGGCAGCCATCCCGCCGTCCCAGCGGGAGCGCAGGACCATCCCTGTGGGAACCCGGACAGGTCAGGGCAGTGAGCTGCCGTGGGTGGAAACGCTGCCGTGCCCGGTGGTGCTACCTCCAAGGGGAAAAGGGTCCAAATGCTTGGACACTGGCTGCTTTTGGGGTAGGACGGTGAGGAGCCCTTCAGAGGAGCAGCTCTTTTTAAGCTGTTACCACCTTGAAGCCTCTTCTCCGCTTTCACACGGGGCTGGAGGAGGGAGCCAGGTCCCCCAGGGAATCATCCCAGATCCCATCCCACCTCCAGCACTCCTCCAGCAGCAGCAGCTCCGCACCACGTTCGGTTTGTCCGTCCTGCTGAGAAGCCTTGAGAAAATTCGATGCTGGAGCCACAGGGACAGCTGACCGCACAGCCAATGAACCCAAAAGACACCATCTTAGAAAGGCCCAGTTCCGTGCTCTGGTGGATTTTTCCTCAATTTCAGGTCGAGAGAAAGCAAATTCTGCAGAAAGCAGAGCAGCAACTCCTAATCATCCATATCTGTGCAAAGACTCCTCAATTCCTTGGAGGAGAAATGCCTCCTTTCATTAAATGATGAAATGGAGGTAGAAATACTATTAAAAACAAACCGATACTGATAGCAACGGGCAGAAATAAGGATATGTGGAAATATAAGTAATTGCTAAGGGAGAGAAGAGGCACCACTGGCCAGCCAGGCTAAGGCTAACCAGGAGGATTTATTTACATACATCAGGAGCAAATGAAATGAAATCCCATTAACAACACGGACCTGCTGTGAGACAGGGTTGGCAGGCTCATCGATCACAAAGCGCAAAAGGCTGAAGCACTCAAGCAGCGCTTCCCCCAGGTGCTGAGGAGCTGAGGTGACGTCAGCCGGAGTCGGCGTCATCGGGGACCGGCACAGCGGAGCGGGCGCTCCTTCCCACCCGTCTTGCTCAGACAGCTTTGACTCTGCCAGACGGGATAATTTGCACCTATAAGAATTAATAATGGTGGCCAAGGAGCTCTTTGAATAATTAATGCTAATAAATTCTAGAATGATCAAAACCGATCCAACTTGCAAGGTTACAAACAAGCTTAGATTGACGTTGGTCTCTAATAAAATCCAGGAAAGACTGGCAGGGAAAACAATCAGCAAGAAGTCAAAAGAACAAATGATTCAATCAATTTTGTCTTTTTTTTTTCAATTTTTATAATCTACCACTAAAGTTTTGTGACATCACAAATCTGATTTAGTTACCCAACTTCTAGAAGGCATCAGAGCAAGTCCTTCATAACATTCTTACAAAAATTAGCTGTACGAGAAAATCAATGCAGACCCATTTTAAAAAGATTAAGGATTGCTCAGTTGGTAGATCTCAGAAAGGCATTTGCAATCACTAAGGGGTTTTTGAGCAGAAGCCTCCAGGGAGCTGCTCTCATCCTATTCAATATCTTTATCAATGATCTTGAAGAAAATATTAAATCATTGCTGACAGAATTTGTAGCAAATAAAAAGAAAACAATGAAGAGAGAAAAGATGACGGGCATAGGTCAGGGTCACTTGGAAAGGAGGGTTCATTTGAATGCATGTTTCAACACAACCAAATGTAAGGTCATTCTTCAGGAGAAAATAAATCCTATTTATAAGGGGGGGTGTCATATCAGAGGTAGCAGTGGCTTTCATAGGAGGATTTAGTAGCTGTAACAGATAAGTAAAATAACGTGGTAGCTGAAAGAGCGAATTATGTCCACCACCATATAAACATACAAATGCCAAGAAGGAGTAAGGAAATGACATCGTTTTGTTGTACGTGATGTTTATTACTCCAAAATACAAAATTGACTATGAGTGTTGATGAAGCTGCCACTTCTGTTTCTCAGGTGTCTGGTCTATGTTTCCAACTTCTGGTTTTTCCCTCCTGTTCCCATGCACGGTGGCAGGGCCAGGTCAGGCTCAGTGCCCTGGAGGCAATGGGCAGGATAACTAATGCCAAGGCATTGATTACTCCCGGCCCCAGGGCATCCAGAGATGCTGCAGGTGGGGAGATGAGGGATGCTATACTGCTATATCTGGGAATTAAAAAAGAGCTGGGGAAGAATGCTCAATTTTGGGAATTGTCTTCTGATGAGAAAATCTAGAAGTTTCATCTATTTTGATTACCCAAGAAAAGGATAAGAGGTGATTTTATCGCAGCGTAACAGAACCAAAGCGCAGAAGACATTTCACAGCTGGCAACGTTTCAATCTAATAGAAAAAGACACACGATCCAATGGTTGAAAACCATAGCCAGACAAACTCAGCCTAGAAACTCTTCTGTTTCCACAGGGAGGGTAAATAATAATTGATCCTTCACTTGCAGCTTTTAAAACATGAGTGAATGTCTCACAGAATGGTATGCTATGGTTCAAACAAAAGTCTAGGCTGGAAGGAGAAATCATTGCGTAAGGTTATTTAAGAGACACAATAGATCACATAAGGCCCTTTTAAGCTTACTTTATTATTTTGGTATTTTTCCCAGGCCTTGGAACTCATCTGGAAGTCTGCTACTATCCTCCTTGGCTTTTGTTCTCTCTTTCTGAGACCGTGGCATGACATGGAAAAAAATGCAAATACAAATTATATACACTTTGTGGTCAGGCAGGTTTTCAATCCTGAGTTTGCAGACCTACATTGACTACTCAGAGAACTGATAGTGATTTTAAGGATTTTTTTCCAAACACATGGAAATGGCTACTTGTACTAGCATTTTGTACTCTAGCCATGAAGTAAATGTAGCTATAAAGACTTCTGCATCTTTTAACTACATTATCATATTTTAACATTGCAAAACCTTGGTTTAAGGCTACATCATTCAGGGGTTTCAACTTACTCTTGAATTGTACTGCAATTACATTATAATTAGACTTCGACTGTACTTCCCTGAACACACCAACTCCGCGAGTTGGGGGTTTTCTCTTTCTGATCACTGAGTGTATTTTTAGACCCCGGATACACTAACTCTGTTGAGTCTATGCTGTAATAACACTGTCATGTACTAACCAGCCTATGTCAATTAGTAGTTGCAGGTAACATGGAACTATAGTAATTTTACTGTAATTGTAGTGTAATTATTATGTAATTCATGTCTGATCTACAAATTTAAAAATATGCTACTTTGCCATTAATGTTTTAGCTATATTTACCTGTCTCTAATAGATTTTAGCTGTAAAGTAGTGGCTAAAGGAGAACTGATTTTCTCTAGGGAATAAACTTGATTCTAACTCTGTAACACTCCTTTGAAAGGAAGACTCCTTTTGCTCCACGATTCAGGGAGGCACTTAGCTCATTTTCTGTGGTCCAGGAGAAACGTGACCTGGTCAGGACAGACTACCAAGAACACGTGTACCATTGGCCTTTGTGTGGTCGGGATTCACCCTAGGCAGGAAGGATCCTAAGTCCTGAGTCAGATGAAACTCCCCTTGGTTCGAAAAATGGCTGCAGGAACACAAGAACCACTTTGGAGGTTTTTCTAAGGGATGGCATAGAAGAAAATTAAAGAGGAAATGTGATATTTTCCACAGTAAGTCTCCAATACTTGCTACTTGACTGTTGAATTGACATCTCCCCAGTGCTGGCTGAGGCAACTGCAAGGCTAAGGGCTGCTCTGATACCGCATCCATCCAGAAGCTCTTACACTCAAGGTAAATATATAGAACCAAACCAAAGATGATGATAGAGTGTATTTGTTGCAACATACCCCACGGAGGACTGCTGGTGCTTCAGCAATGGGTTGCCTACCCTCATGTTATGAGAACATCCATGTCCATAATTTGACATCCGTTATCATTGACCATCTCCCTAAACTTTAAGTTCTTCTGTAATTAAAGAAGTAAAAATTATCTTAGAAAATGAATTTTTGAGTCAACATCTTCGCTTTCCCATCTCACATTACTATCACAATTCATTCCCTTTCACTTTTCCTGCACTTAACATCTTATCTTGCCTGTCATAAATATCATTTATATATAAATCATTACATTTCAGGCAGAAGCGGCATGGGGAATAATTTCTGTAGGCCCTAAACTACAGAGTCATGCTGACATTAGTCACCTCCCTTGAGACTTACATGTTTTCTTTCCTGGCTAAATTCACATAAGAACAGCTCAGACTCAAAGTCCACTTACAGATTAGATTTTGTAAATAGTTTTGGGTTTTTTTTTTTCCCCCAAATGATTTATTTTTCCATTTACTTCAGTCTGGCTTGTCTCCAGGAGTTATTTCAGAGTAAAATCCAGGACCTCCTATTTCCTTTGAATGCAATCTTTAAACAAGGATTTGGAAACCTCTAAAGCACTCGGTAACTTAGCACATGCCATGGTATGGAAAGTGACTGCCTTTCAGGCTCTTGGGCCAGTTGGGAGCCCAGGCAAGGAGCCACCTGAAAAAAGTGACCCCGACTGAGCAGCGGCAGCCAGGCAGCACGCCGTGGGGCAAAGAGACTCAACCCCACAGATACGGGGGAAAAATAGGCACTAATTTTGTGACAGTAGAAAGTACTCATTTCATTCCAGAGCTTCCAGTTGGAAATAGCCCCTGAGTTACCCTTTTATAAGGTCACACATAGGATAGAAGAATTCTGGGAGCGGAATGCAGTTCCAGTTCTGACACCTAAACTCTGGTTTGTAATTCGGGGAACTGCCGTAGTTCCCATGATAGTCCGTGGAGGTCTCCTCAGCTCTGCCACTGGAGGCCAGAGGGTTATCTCGGCTGGCCAGCCAGGATGAAGCCACTTAGGGTAAGCAAAGGCACTCTCTGCATGAATTAGATCTCTACTGACCGTGACAGGAGCCTGGACTCACAGTTAGACACCTAAATCTTGCTTTTTCCTATTATGGAGCTGAGCCCAACCTTAATGCATGCGTCCTCCCAGTCTGTCCACAGACCCTTTACACAAACATCATGGAAGGGCACTCTGGTAAATTCCTAAATCCAGTTCAAAAGTGACCCTGAAAGTGCTAACTAAAAAGCTATTCCATAATAGCAGCTATCTTTTTGCCAGATTATTAAACAGTAAGCGGTATGTATAATGAAGATCCTGATTTATTTGTAATGTTTATTCAAAATGTCAGAACAAATTACTTCAATACAAACTCTGCTTTACAATTCCATCCATTTTCGTTAGGTTTTTAATAGTGGCCCTAATTTGCATCTTTATGCTAAAGCATGAAAATAGAGCTCCTTTCCTTGAACACCCCCATTTTTCATTAACTTCAATAGAAACGTCTCGTGTAAAAGGAACGTTAGATCAGAAAGTGGTAGCTACAGTAAAAGCAAGGTAAATAATGGCATGTCAGAGAGGACAGTGTCCTCCAGTGCTTTACAAGGAATATCCTTTTTAAATCAGGCAATATTGTGCCTAATGCTTAGCAAGCATTGTGAGCTTCATTTTAGATCCCCCAACTACAGTTTTCTGTGGGTCCCATACTAATTTCAAGAAACATTTCACAATCCCAGAGTGGTAAAACAAGGGGTTAAAAGGATCCCCTCGTTCCCTACAAGCCTTCAGACATAATGGATGGCAGAAGTTGATGTGAAGAAAAGGGCCCATCTTTTAGGCCAGGCAGTTAGAGCAATTAGCTTTAAGAGCAAATCGCTAGGTATTTCTGTTTTGGCTAACATGCCAAATCAAAGGGAGTTTTGTTCGTTTGTATAGACGACACTATCAGTGATATCTTGAAGACCGAACACAGCATACATCAACATATCATCTCTCTAGAAGAGATGCTTCTAAATATAAGCTTTAAAACATTTATGGGGTATACACAGAGCAAGTTTTCTGCTTCTACAGATGACATTCACCGCCTTTTCCTTTTGCTTCATCCTCCATATTTGCCTCCCTCAGCCGTATGTCCAAATGGCACTGTTTTTCCCCAGAAGAGTTAGAAAGATTGCAATGATATTGAATGTGACCTGGTTTCAATAATACTTAATAGATGAAAGGAACAAAACAAAACCCAGAACAACAGAAAAACAGGTCACAGTGTAATTAGTGCTGTAAACCAAAGGTATTTCTGTCAGTCCCAGCACAGCATCACACTAGTTACTTCTGGCTCCTTTTGTTAAAAGACAGTTATGTTCCTTAGCTAGAAATTTGCATTTTATTCCTGATTACATTATGTATTCTCACTGAGAAAGTGCAGAGGACACGAATATTTAAGTATGCGAATCAAGTAAGACTGCAACATTGCCAATTTCTTTCAGTCTATTTTTTCATCAGTTCACTGGAGCTTCACACATTGCTTCCTTGCCATTAATAGGAGTTATTTGCCACGTGCATCTCATGAACTCATTGTGGAAAACTGTAAGGCATTTTGTTGGTTGTTTGTATTTACAATGTAAGAACATGCTGCTGCACCAGTGATTTCCACGGATGCATTGCCACTGGCGCGAGCAGGAGCTGCCATGACCGAGAACATCTCCTTTTCTTCTTCACTCGACAGGGTGGCAAATTCATTTCAGACATTGCCAGTCGGGAAATGGCATGCTAATTAACCAAGCACCTGATATTGGTTTTAATAAATATTTTAGTACTCTTCCTATATATTGCCATGAAGAAGCTTTAAATGTGGCCTTAATGTAATAAAACCAAAAAAGTCAGCAATACAATGTATAGAACAATTGGGACCTACATCTTACAATAGCAAACAGTAGTTATTTCTGTGTTAGTGTATCAGTTAAAAATGCAGAACCACATAGACGGACCCAAAGCAGAGCACGTAAGAAGAGCAAGTGACCTTTTAGATGACAGAAAGCCTGAAAAAAGCCCAATGCAAAGGGAAATAAAGAAATCATCAGTGTGAAAATACTTGTTGCATCAAGTCTGCACAGAAACATCGAGATCTGGCTCAGAAACAGCCCAGCTCTCACTGTCACCTTTAATGGCTCTGAGATAAATACCTCTAGAAATGCCCCAGTGCCTACAGCCCCCAGTTCCTAGCCAAGCAGCAGCAAATGGGTGTGCTGACACACTGGGGTGAGCCCATGGAGATCTGTATTATCACGTTTACAAGAGATTATTCTAAACAAGGAAGAGGGAAATTTTGGACATCAGGTGTCCTTCACTGTCTATCTTGAATTGTCATTACTTGCACCATTTACTGTGTTCGTATCTATACCCTGGTGTGAAAATCTGAAGGAATGCTAAAGTCTTCAGCATAAATAATATATTAGTGTGTTTTTCAAAACTGTACATTTTTACTGTGGAAACTGAAATATTTTCATCCAAGTGTATAATAAACTTATATTTCTTTACAGCCCCCATTCCTCTTAAATAGCCATAAAACCTTCTACAGAGGCCATGCTCTAATAACAATGCAGATCTACACTTTGATTTAAAAACCAGCAAACAAGAATCTATACTTTCCATTGAATGAGGAAAACATTATATTACTGTTGTAGCTCTCCTTTTGCTGTACTGTTTAAAGCAACATTAATGATATTTCGAGTAATTTGGGAGGAAAAAAAAAAATCTTAAAAATGTACCTCCAGAAAACACAGTGAAATAACACACCGTAGGAGGAGGATGGATCCCCAGCTACACCCGTCCTCACGTCCTCTGGACAGGACATCACAGGCGTGTTCATTTGGCTTCTGTTTAAACCAATAAACATAACGAGTATGTCATCATAATGCTTAAATGACTAATGATATTAAACCTAGGGTAGTTAGTAATGGTAAACTAATCAGAAGCATATGCTTGGAGGTCAAATGGTCCTACTCCCATCTTATCTGTTCTCAGCATTTAATCCAAACAAGCTCCCAAATAAGGCACAGGTGATGGATAACTTAGGCTTGAGGGAAACATATGAAAAAAAACTTACATGGTAACAAACAGCTTCATGACCGAAGAAAAAAGATTTAAAAACCAGAAAAAATATGATCAAAAATAGTGTCTTGAATCAGTCGGAGCAAGAAAATAATTTAGGATTGAAGAAATCTAGAGCTGTGTAAGGCTGATGTGCACAACATGGAACATTCTTGGGTAAACGGCGCTGATTTGGTGCAGGGCACCTTGTTCAGCCCTTCCACATCTGCCTTGTGGCGAGCAACTGGCTGCACCCACATAGGACACAGGGGAGTCCAGCAGAAGCCAGGTGTCCAAACACAAACCACTGAAATCCTATGGAAGAAAAACATCCTTTGGAAACTCCAAAAAGTGGAGTTCAAAGGGGTTTCCAGTGGATCGGAGAAAGGACGGTGATATTTTGCCTCTAGCAAGAGGCCAAGTTGCTGTGCCTGGGATCTCCTCCACGGGTACCCCTCTGAGGCTTCTGGCAAGTATTGCAGGGTGGGGTTTAATTACATAGTTTTAGCCATTTAAAAAAAAAAATAAGGATTTAATCCTGTTTCTCTAGCTAGTGATCAGAATTGGTAGCTTTGGGGGAAAATCCTCCATCTGACAGCCTTATTATAAGATGGGACAAAGTGCTTGGTGGGGTTTCCCTCTTGTTCTCTTCTCTCACTTCTCAGATCGTCGAGGGAGCCTAGGTGAACAGCTTGTGCAAAAGACCTTATTTTTAGATGAAAAAGTTATTTGAAATGAATCCTACTTTCAGCTTTTTCTTTCATTTCTGGAACCTACTGCTATGTTAGATTGACGGCTTTGCCTCCTGGAAAAGCACAGCGAAGGACTGCCTTGACTGAATCACACTTGATTTGATGTTTCTTGTGTTTCTGTGTTTGAAATAATTTCCTACATGTAATTATACACTTAAGCAATATTTATGTGCATAAAACAGCTTTACAGTTTTCCTGTTTTCCAAAAGCGATTGGCTTGCCCTAGGAACATTTTGCCTTACTACTGTGTTTTTGGACTAGATATTGCTATTTAGGATACAAGTAAGGGAAAGGTACTATTAATTGTGTTTTTTGAATGAATTGTACAAAAAGATTCCACTTGAGGCGACGTGTTTATGCATGACAAAAAAATGTGTACACACAGTACAGAAGTGTAATTATATTGAACCCACACATGTGTAATGAAAAAAAAAATTGGGAATTGGCACTACTTTAATGATGGGCCAAATATTAAATGATGCCTTTTTTTATTCAGATTCACAGTAAATCTTCTGAATTTTGAACAATCTATATATTACCGAGACACTAGCACCTCATTCATCTGCTTCCCAACAAAAATCTGCCCCTGTCAGATTTCGAGCGAAAGTAACATTTAAAAAAAAGTTCAATGGTAGCCAAATCCTGCAGTGCTCATACAGCTAAACCCCGACTGCAAATTGCAAGTGGTTAGAGACTGCGAGATAATGGTCTCCAGCCTTTGTTAAACCCTCCATCTCGGGGTTTAACAGCACAATTCTGGAGACTGCAGGGAATAGTCCTGCTTTAGTATGACTCATTTGATTATTTTTTGTGTGTGTGTGTTTGTGTGTTTCCCACTTAACACTCTATGTGATGGAGCATACTGCCCCGCGACCTCCAAAGAAATTGCGAGGACGTAAATGAGAACAGGGCTTAGGCTGTAAAATTTGTTGTGTAAAAGCCTTTGTGAATTAGCCTGCAAAGAGCCACAGAGTGATACTAACTGAACAGCTTTTAGAGCCTACTTTACAGTGTTATTTTAGTTAGTTTAGCAGCTGAAGTAGGATTTTACTCATTACAACTCTTCAGCGGTCTCATTCCCCATGCAGCCGATGGAGGCTCATGGCACTTCCAGGCTGGACTGCCATAATCCCTTGAAGACGGGTAGCACGTCTTAAAATGATGCCACTTTGTTTAAGCAGCAAAACGTCCTGGATCCTTAATTTTTGCACACATGGCCCTCTGAATTCTGGCACCTGGAGGGGTGTGTGGCAGGAGGCAGACCCTTAAATGCACCCAGAAACAGCCTTTTCCTCCTGGGGTGGGATGGTGGTTGACAGCTTACCCCAGGATTTACTCAGCTGGCACAAGCCTCATACAAGATACAGTGTCCCTAAACCCAACGGGCCCCAATACACACGTGGGAGGGAGCGCAACCTCTTTAAGGACCCAGAAATACAACTGGCCCCACCTGCGCTGGAGAAAAATTAAGTGCAGGTGCTGGGACTCAGCCCAGGGATCTTCGTCAGAGCTGGCAGGTTTAAGCGTGCTTCCAGCCCCCAAAGCCAAGATGGTTTCATTCCAGCCCCTTGGGGAAGGGTGTGCGTCTCCTTCTCCGCAGCTAATAAACATCAAGAGGTTGCTTGCAGGAGGAAGCTGTTTCTTTAGAGAACTGTGAGGCCAACCCTGCATAGCTGGGACAGGGCAATAGCTGCTTTTTGCTGTGAATTGAAAGGAAATTTCTCTCTTCTTTACCAGCCCAGAGATAAAAAGCACTCTATACTAGAATAGCGGTGCTGAGGGCACGTTATCCTGGTGGGCTGGAAAAAAAACCTGCTGGCAGGTGGTCTACCAAGCTGAGACCCGTGCTGTTTGCTTGGGGTCTGGCACTGTGCAGGTGCCCAGCATTTGGTCCTTGTGCACGCAGGAGCTGAGAAGGGTCCCCTCCTGTGCTGACGTGTGGTGGCCTACAAAGAAGCCATGCATAGAAAGGACTAGATGTTCGTGGTCAAGGTAAGTGAAAGTAGAGGTGCTGATTTAATCGCTGTGCTGCACTTCTGATCAAAGCCCAGAGGCATGAGAAAATCCCTTTTACAGCACAACTCAATGTGGCCCACAAGATGTCAGGTCTTTCAAATAAGCAAATTATTCTTTTTTTTTTTTTTAAACACCTTCATACCAGGCTAAGTAAAGAAGATTTACAGGAACTGAGCATCTGCCTGCTAGCCTGCAAGGTGCTCAACCACAGAGCCAACTCGAGGGCCTTTGTGCAAAGGAACTGAGGAGTGATGCCATCCAGTATAACTAGCCCCAACTATCTGGTCTTTGGTTTGGGGGGGATTTTGCCAGAGCTGGCTCTAAGCCCTGTTCTGCTGGGTTTGGTCCCTCCCTCCTCCCAATTTCATCCAATGATTAATGCAAAAGTGCATTAAAACTATGCCTGGGTGCAGTCCAGAGCACAAAGTACCCACCTTACTGGGGTAAGAGTCAGGCCCTTGCTTAAAATCTTGCTTTTTAGACTCTTAATTTTGCCTCTTGGAATTGCACAGTTTCAACTGGGGACCTGCTCCCAGCTTCGCTATAAACTTGTCTTCCCCTTTCTCCAGCCTTTTTTCCCCATTCATGTTGTCTATGCCATAATGAGTAGCACACAGTCTCTTAAAAACTGGGAGCGATAGGTTTAAACCTTCCTTATACTGACTTGGGCATCAAAACCCCAACTCCCCATCCTTGGCAGCTTCAGGTTACCATGTGAAAGATGAGCTGCAGGTGATGCTACCAGTTTGGAGGAAGGAAAGCCACAGCTACTAGTATGTTTTGTGGTGTCAGTTCTCACACTGCCAGTCGGCGTTAGTATTATAAATTGCTGCGTTTGTTGAGACTGAAGAGGATTTTACATAGGTCTAATACAAAGGGAGATGGATCCTATTCAGGCTGAGATACAGATTTTTTCCATAGTGGATCAAGCTGCCAAGTTTGAAGCAGCAGACACTTCAAAAGGTACATGAAATTCCGCAAAATAGAGTTATAGGACAGCTTCTCCAGACCCCTAGTCACTCAGCCTGGAAGTAAAAGGTTTCAGGCTTCCCTTCACCAACACCAATTTTTAAAGGAGTTTACTGTTCTAAATTCATTTATTCTGCTTCTTGGTATAAATAACTGCTCTCTGTAACCTGAATGTTCACATCCTCCATGAATTCCTATGATGTGAATTCCACAGATCATTATGCAAAAAGAAATCTCCTTTCTGCTCAGACTCTTTCACCCAATTAAAAATGTCTGTAATAAATGTTTTCATCTCGCATAGTATTTGTATATGTCACCTGGTATGCACAAAGCTTCTCATTGGGGGTGGAAAGCATGGAAAATCCATTAACAAATACACTCTGAAAGTCAAGATTGTTTGAAACTGATAGATTTCTTACCACAAATATTATTCTGTCAACAACCATACCTTTTGCCAGCTTTAATCTGTCTCAGTCTATTGATTGTCCCTTGTGGGATGTTCCTGTACCACTCCTCTACGGTTAGAGAAAGAGGAAGGATCACTTCTAGCTATGGCTGCAACCCACACAAACTTGCTGAAATTAATGACATGACCTGCCATCTGAAGTCATTAATGTAACATTACAGCTATAAAGTCTGGGCCAGCTCTGGCTTGCAGGCAGGTGTACATGCCAAAGAATTTAATTAACATCAGTAACGCTGGACTGATAGGAGCAGCCTCGGTGGAAACACTCTCCTTCCCCACAGCTGAGGCACAAGCTTGTCTTCTACATTGCTTAGACAGCCAGGAGGACTTTGGTCCTCAGCTCTACTCCGGGCAGAGTAGGCAGAGCTAGAGTTATTTACCTCTGCTATCAGTTTTCTCACTGTTTTACTAGACTAATTAATGGGACTTCTTTTCCCCCTCCCAGCCTAGGTCTCTGCTTCTGGCTGATGGCATGTGGGGCTATCCATTTCCCTTCATACGGGGATGCTGCACAACCCCACTCAAACCTGCCAGCTTTGCTTTGGCTTTCTTCTGGGAAGACGATCTATACTGGGAGCCAGAGGAAGCTATGAGTTAGTCTGGAGCCCGTCCAGGGACGGGTGTTAAGAGCTCACTGCGTTTCAGAGCTTTTCTGAGGAAAGCTTCACGCACTCACCTTGTAAAGCAAGTATCCATTTTTTATTTCCCAGCCTGGATTGCTGAGGTGAGACTGAATAACTCCTGGCAGAGCTGGGGGTCAAATTCAGGCGTGTATTGCAGCAGATACAAGACTTGCTGGAGCTTCAGCCATGCCTCTGAAATGGGATAATACCTTTTGTCACAGGGGAGCTCTGAAGATAACTTTGCTGATAGTTGTGAAGCGCTCCGATATCCCAGCGACTCACGCTTCAGAAGAGCACAAGAGGAAGAAGTGATTATCTCCATTTCATGCAGCACAGTGCTTAGTCAGAGCGACACAGGGCCCCTGCATGGGAGAGCTGGAAGAAGAGGATTGCTGAACAGCTGCCCGTCACAGAGCATCCTATGTACCAACTGAAGCAGGAGTTAAATGGGGAAAACACCGTATGTGATCATGTAATTAGCAAATGTATCATAATGCCTAGGCATAAGGGAGCTAAATTAAGCTATGGATGCATACTCTAGCTTGCATGTAAGATCTCCATAAAGACTGTATCTCTTCTACTGTTATCGGTGGATGCTCCAGGCAATAAACAATCTTGCAGTTAGATTTCCTTGCTTTTGCACATGGCTGCTAAATTCAGCGTTTATTAGTGGTGTCTGGGAGGGAGACCGGTGTTATTGATGAGAGTCTGTAGAAAGAATAGTTGCAGTATCACAACTACCTCTCTGTAAAAATGGCTGGGAACAATTTAATAATTAAAAATTGCTGTGCACGGGGAAGAAAGAATTCATGGTACTCTACATGGCACCTGAATGATTAGAAGACAGCATAGTTTTGAACAGAATAACTCTATACGGTGAATGAAGGCTGTTTCCCCATATTTACCTACTATGAAGCTCAGTTTAGATAGTTGTAATTGGTTGTTTGGTAATGGCATTATGAAGCTGAATTAACAGTGTGTACGATATATCTTAACGCTCAATAAAGGTGTTCCAATATTCCAGGCTCAGGGAGAATATTGAGTGCGAAAGATATATGTGAAAAGGGAAAGACTGATGCTCCCATTTTTCATTTTCATTATGGATGGACCTGATAACAGTCACCCTGTTTCGCAGTCTGCCTGGGAAGAACCGATTTACATTTCTGCTTTGCAGCATGTGCCTTCCCTGGGTGAATGCCATAAAGGGTATTGTCCGGCTCACTGGTCCTTGAAGACCAGCTTCCTCGCTCTGAGCTGTAACAGGTCTACGGTCCACCAAGATAAAGCTTATTAATGTGGCAAGTTAGTGTGATGATAAGGGGCGTTGGAAGGAGGAGGGGATCCCCCATGCACTGAAGGATGCTGCAGCGCCGCTACACAATCAGAGCTGATTTACATTTGTATTTCTCAAAGAAGTTTTAGAATGTATACAGACTTGAGTTACCAAATAAATACAATACCTGCATCTGTACCTTTGCAGAGTATTCGTGCTTAGCAACTGTGGGGTGAAAGTCCTAGGCAGAAGGGTGGCCTGGGAGCCTGATCTAGATCCTATTCCTCCCAAGCCAGGTGCTGGGCTCATCATCCCTCCCACCAAGCCTTCTCTTGTTAACTACAGACACACAACACTGGCTTAGAGCAGCAAGATTTTACATTACAACCTCAGAGATGAGGCTACAAGGAGCACAGGTGGGTCCAATTTTGCCATCTGTAAGCGGAGAAGGTAATTTGTTGCCTCCCGCTGGTGCTGGGAGGTTCCATTCATTGCTATTTTGTGCTTTGCATGCAGAAGGCACTACACAAGTGCATGTTTGATACAGATATTTGCCAGAGGCTTACAAAGCTTCCCATATGGCATCTCCACGCAGTGCTCGTGAGCTCAGATTTTCTCTGCACGGGACTGAAGTGATAAAACAGTGTCTTTGTCAGACTGGAAGCCTCCAGGAGCCAGCATTAAAGTCTCAGGAATATTTTAAAGGGTTTTCTTTATTTTATTGTTTTTTAAAAACATCTGGAAGTTTTCTGGCCTTTCAAATTTCTGTTCTAATTCTCATCCTAAATGCCCCCCGCCCCATCCCTTTAGCTTCTTTTTCTACTCAGACAATGGGAAACAGCTTTAGGAGGCTGAAGTGGAAGAGTTGCGCTTTAAAATGTGACACTTCCAAAATAGCATTCCCATTTAGATTTGGAATTGTTACTGTATGCTGAAAGTAATGCTTTCTTTCACTTTGTGTCTCAAGCTTAAAAACAGTAATGCAGGCTTTTTCCCTAAATGTAGACAAGGAACGGTTTTTGTCCTCTTCCTAGATTTAGCAATTCCCTCTGTAAAGAGAACAGAGTGCAGGGGGATGGATGGTGCCTAAGGAGGAGAGAACTTATCTCCTGCCATCCTGCCCCATCCCCTCCATTGGCCTAACAACAAAAATCACTTGCTGATTTTTAAAAGCCATACTAAATTTGAGCTAAGTCGTGTTTATTTATGACTGAGAGGGATAATTTACAGTCAAGCCTAATGACATATTACACAGTGATACACAAGGTCCTTTTCTCACTGAAGGAGACATAAGCACTCCTCATCATCCTTTCATAGCTTATTAATTAATTTTAGGACATCTCAGGAAGGCAAAATATATGTGTGGTGCTTCAGAAGGATGTAACATATGGAGATGTAACATAATCGGTCACAGCGAGTTGGGTGACTTGACTAAGCCCAAGTCTGATACCCGTGTCTGACCTGAAGGTTAGCTGGTACTTCGATTCACCTTCTGCACTCACCAAAAAGGCAACTGGAAATACAGTAGAAAAGAAAGCAAACATTGTTTAAGAGAGCTGTGCTTAGAGCTGTTTCTTGCTTTGCCTGTCGTACTAAAAATAGGACTTGTTAGGAACAAAACATTTTACCCCAAATGAAAGTTGGAAAACAAAACTAAGTATTTCAATAAGGAATTTTAATTAAAACCTAAATTTTACTTAGGAAAAAACACCAAAACAAACACATAATATTATCGTTAAAGAGCACACGATAGTTTTGACTAAATCCACAAAATATCTCAGTCATCTCCCCACTGCTGGTCAATCTGTGCCTTCACAGCTGCTGGATCTCAGCACCCCAAAGTTTAAAGAGTATTTTTCCCCCACCTACCAACTTTGTAAGGCACGTCCAGCTTGAGGGCTAAACCCTGCATCCCTGTGCCCGAGGGTGCCACGGCACGGCTGTGCCTTCCCCAGCGCCCGACGGTGATACAGTCAGCCCCGTCGCTGCCTCTTTGGGCCCCATCACTTGTGCAATGCCAGCCAGGATTCAATTCTTTACCCAAGGCCACAAGACAGCTCCGCAGCTGACCTGGGAGTCGTACCTATGTCTTGCAACGCCCAGCGAGGCATTCTCCCCTTCTTTGCATGGCTCCAGTTTGAGAAAGGAGCTCCATACGGTTAAATAGGTGTATAAAATGGTAGAGATTTATGGATTCAGAATTTTATCCAGGCTGTTATGGTGATTTAGAGTTGGGTCAGAACCAAAACCTTTGATCACACACAGAGATTTGGGTGGTATTTGAAATCTGGATCCACTTCTGAAGTCTGCATCTGACTCATCTCTAGCTACAGACATGGTGTTTTATGGTTTTATTTCTATTCCAGGGGGACATTTTCATGCATGCCTTGTAGCAGGCAGAGGAGGTGGGGATCTCTATATGATTTATATTCAAGGTAATGCATACATAACTACATCTCTATTTCTCTAGCACATAGCGAGATATAAATTTAACTTTATTCATTTGCTGCACTAGGAAACAATGCAGCTCCCTTGGCAACACACCAGCCACAGACAGGAGTTAGGTAGAAGAGAGATTCAGAGCCAGTCTCCTAATTGACTTTTTGAAGTCATAAGCCATTTGTAGCTGTAGCAGTAATAGCAGTAAATAGATCGGTTTAGGAACAGTAGAGAAAAAACCTCCAGCACGAATCTTTATCTAAGTGAATGCTGGACCACTTCATATGTTTTCTGAAGATGTCCAAGAAGAAGCATTTCTTGTTTTGCTTTGTTTGACTGCTCTGCTAGTGAGACTGTTGAAAGCAAATTCCCAAACTTTTGATATTTTAAAAGGTTAAGACTTCTGTTTTTTTAAACCCAGTAATTTAATCTCTGTGTAACAGAAGATTGTATTACTCTGGAAGAAAAGTCATTTATTTAGCTGGGAATAGATGACCTCGTTGAATATGATTCACTTATCTGTGGTTTTAGGTGAACAGCTTTTTTTAAATTGATCAGGAGCACAAGCTGTTCAGCTGGCTCTGGCAAAAACAAAAGTTATTTTCTGAAAAAAGGTAATGGCTGCTTCTTTTTGTGGAAAATGTGAAGTCTAACAGGTGTAAGGCAGAACAAAATGAATGTGAAAGCAAGAACACATTTCCACATGTTATTTTGAGAACTCTGGGAGGGACTGAATCAGTTTCCACATGGAAAAGCAGCAGCACACACACACGGTGGAATATTTCTGTTCTCCAACCAAGACACGCATCTTCCCGAGGGGCTACAGCGATACCGAACCACCCTTTGAATTGCTGGGGTAAAACATTCAGGATGTATCAGGAGCCTGACGGTGTGCACAGTGACAGAGAGAGCTCCCTCTTGGCTGCTGCCTCCTCTCCATGACCCAGGGGAGGTCCCTCAGACCAGATTTGTTCCTCCTCTAGCCGCTGCTTTGCCTGCCTGCTGACACATCCATGAGCAAGGTCAGATTTAGGGTCCTTTTGGGTTGCATTCACACATTTCTCAGCTGTGCCGCAGGAACATGCCTACTAGCTACTAACTCTGAGACACCTGGCTAAGGAGTGGATGCAAATTCGCAGAAGGACCTACGTCGCGTATCTTGAGATGACTTAGGCAGAAACATGTGGGTGAGCCAAACTTCCAGGACCTCAGCTTCCACAGTGGAAAATCACTACTGTAATGGAGGCACACGGTTCCTTACACCGTGCACGGGGAGAGCCAGACACTCAGGAGGACAATGCTGGAAAGTCATCATGCTGAGCGGGGAGCTGTCATCTCTAGCCAGGAGGAAATAAGAGGAGAAAAGCGGGACTGCAAAGCTGACTAACTTCTCACACCGCTCTGATGGTGATTCTCAGCTGTACACCTCCTCCCGGAGCTCAGCCTTTCAGCCAGGTCAGTCACAGCTGTCCAAAAGGAGACATCATCTCATGCATTTCAGATGCCTTGGCATATCCAAGAAGGGGCTGGCAAAAAAAAACCCAAACAACATGGACATCCAGGTTACTCTAGAGCATTGCAAATAGCACCAGACATTTTCACTCAGGCAACCGAAGCTGACCCTTGTGCACTCCAGCAAACCAAGCAACAGTGCCTCGACTGGTCCTTCAGAAAATCCCTTGAAAGCCACAGAGCCATGGCCTCATGAGCCTAGCACGCCTTTCAGGATTGCCTCAAAGGCTGGGAAGGTTCCTGCTTAGTTTTGCCCTTCGACACCGAGTGAAGTGCTGTTGGCCTATGTTGGTGATGGATTTAATCCCTCTGGAGACTGGGACATGCATTTTGAGCTGGCATTACAATAAAAGTACCTTACTGAAGTTAGGTTTAAGCTAATTCTTTAGTGGCCAACACTGAATCAAAGCAAGCTCAGAACAAATTGCAGCAATTTCCACTCTGTTCTTCTCATGACTGCTCACGCACAGCATGTAAAACAGCACTGTTAGCTGGACTGGTGAGAACCTCTCGTCAAAATGAGCATTACTGGATGTACAAGCTTAGGTTACTCTGTCAACACGGATGACCAAATTCTGCTAGTTCCACATAATGAGAGAAATGTTACCAATGTAAACCTGGAATCGGAGAGCAAAACCTCTCCTCTCTGTATCCAGCAATGCCCTGCACCCCAGAAGTCTCTGCCATGCAAACTGCTGGATTTACAAGGATCAGCATGTTCCTCCAGCCCCCAAGGGTGCCGTTAATAATACAGTTAAGCAAAGAGGAGAGCTAGCTGTTGCTAAAAGGCATGATCCCACTTTCCCCTTCTTCCTTACACTTTCCGTTTGGCAGTAGCTCTCCACTCACCGAACAGTCTCCGGGCAGACAGGGGAGCGCCGGGAAAGTGGTGTGAGCGCACGCTGAGTGCGGGAAGAGCCACGGGGATGCCACTTTCAGGGACAACTAGCTATTAAATCAAGTTATCTCAACGTCAAATTGAACCTCCCAGAAATAGCCTCGGACCTTTTTCAGTGCAACTTTCCTTTAACCAAACACCCTGGTGAAATATCCCATCTCCCCCTTTCTATCCCAGTTGCTGGATGGAGGGTACCAATGTCTGCTGCCGCGGGCAGAATAAACAGCAGGTTTCAAGTGTGATGTAGCTGAAGAGCGCTTGTTGTGAAGGAGGATTCGGGTGACGTTATTTATCACAGACGTTTCTCACTCTCTGCTTGAACATCTTTTTAGCTTCCTTGACTTATTTGTGAAGAAATTCCAGAACAATCAGCAGAGGAGGTAAAGCTGATAGCTTATCACCCCAGAACCATAAAGACACACGCATCCTGATATATATCAGAATAGAGAAAGGAAGTGATTTAGTCTGCTCGAGTGCGAATGCTGGTGCTCTACAGCTCACAGAAGCCAGCACATGTAAGACACTTCCAAAGGCTGGTGAGTAATTCAGTGCTGACTTTTTCAGCTGTGTGGAAAACTACAAACACAGCAGCTCTGCCATACTTGTGAAAGATAAAATGAAAAGATATTGATGGCTGGTATCTGCAGCTGGGTTTGTTCTGCTATTTAGGTCCTGTTTCAAATGGGAAACATTTAGAATAGTATGTTAATGCCCCTATTGACAGTATTCGCATGTCAAGGCTTGGACTATCAGCATACAGAGCAATTCTGACTCAGTTATTGTGCTTCTGAAAATGTCCTACAGGAAAAGAGAGATGGCAATGCAGCATGTTTGTGTTCAATAGCTTATAGACACTGGAATTCATCCTGGTGTTATTAATCCAGAAAATAATAATTAAAAAGTGATATCAAAGCAAAAATATGGCTGTTCAGATTATAATTTTTAAGAATATATTTGAAAAATGATAATCTTTCTTGCCTTAATGCCTCACTGGAACTCCTAAGTAGTCATTCAGATTTCTAGGCCTTTATACTTTCATCTAATACCTTTTGTCTCTGTTCACTCTTTTTTCCTCTCTCTCTCCAGGTTGTACAGTTTCTTAGTGGATAAACTCAAACCATGCACAAATATTCTGAGTGAGACCAAGTCTGAAAATCATCTAGGACCACAGCAGCCCTGAAACATTAACAAGCAATTGTCTTCTTTCCCCCAAACCCTGTAATACAGCTGACATGTCAAAATGAAAATGCCTTATGCTGTGAAGGCAGAGACATAAAAGAGGGCCGAGAACCTTCATACCCCCAAAGGGAACACAGTCCTCCATGCAGGGGGGTTCCCACAGGTTTTAGTCTTATTTCTTCACCCAGTGCTTCCTGACTCAGACCCCTCTGTGCTCATACCAAGACCATCACCTCATCTTTCTTGAAAGGTGGAGATCAGCAATTTGGGAGACAGCTCACCTTGACTTTAATTAGGTTTACATCATTTCACATGAAAACTTGACTTTAAATTTCTTTTTTTCAACTCTGGAGATTGCAGAAGTCTGGGAAGCAAAGCATTATATTAATCTGCAGACTGAAATTTGCTGTTTTCACAGTAAATAAGTATGATGAATTGATGCCTGTGACTGTGGAGCCAGCTCACAGAGACACCATGTCTTCTTGATAAAGAGTTTGCTAATACTATTTGCAAGGCTGAAGCTTAGTCATTAACCATAAGCTTGATACCTTACACAGCCTTTTAGTCTCACATCAGGCTAAAAACACCAGAGGGGGTCAATTCTATCCACTAGATGGAACATTAAAACTTGCATTATAGTGATGGTCTCTTCCATCACTCTGGTCATTACAGGTAATTTTCAACACAACCACTCTGAAGTGCAATGCAACTGTTCATTAGGAAGAACTAAACAAAGCTATACTTTCAAACTGTGGGCATAGTGCCTTGCAGCACAACCCCAATTGCTCCCATAGGCAAAAGAAATTTTTGCCAGCTTTGGCTTGGACCCACAGTAAAATTCCAGCTACTGCATTTCCCGGTCAGTGAGTGGTATCAGCTTTACGCTATGTCGTTAGGAGCGTTGGACATATCAAAAGTTCCCCCATGCTTTTTTTTCTTTTTTTTTTTTTTTTTAAAAAGTGGGTGGGGGATTGATTTGGCCAAACACTTGATCTACGTTTATATTCTCCCATGTGGAATTTCAGCTTCATTTTTAACACAACCTGCAGCTATTGCTCATGGCTCAACACAGACTTAACAAACAAACAATTTAACAAACAAACTCTCTGTAAGATTCACAATTGAAATATTCAGAATGAAAGGGAGTGTGTAAGCCCATGAAGCACACTAGCCTTCTTTAAGGCATGTTTCTTTCCCTCTCTTCTTAAATACACTGACTCTACTTGTCCTTTTCTCTCCTCAGAAGAGTATATCCCCTTGTCAGACTGTTGCAAAATTATCTGACTCAAGAAGAAATGAAAGAAGTGGGATTTGTGAACACTCAAGACTGCCAAGAAATGAGCTGAAGGTAGCACAAAATCTGTTAGGTTCCAAATATTTAATCTTCTTATGATACTATTGTGTTAGAGGCCAATACTTATTTACTGCTTCCGTGATACTACAGTAAAACCATACACCCTACCTGAGAACCAACACATTTTGCTTTTAATGGGGACAGCATCCTAAGAAGTGTCTGCAGGCGGATTTAAACCTCAAACCATTGCGAGCATAAGGGAAGATCATCACCTGTTGCTGCTGCTGCTTCAGAGGCTGCTCCTGGAGGAACTGCCTGCTGCCATCTATTGATGCACTGGGGGAAGGCACTGCACCAGCAAGTTCCCACCCAGGTGCTTCATCGAATATTTTCCCTGCTTGGGTTAGAAATCCCGTAGATCTGAGATGTGGAACTCTGAGAGGAATCCTTACTCGGTGGCTTAAGAGCAGCAGAATTAGTTAACATTGCTCAAGCCAAGAGTTCACTGTAGACAAACCTTAGCTACCTAGCCCAGCATGGCAGGGTTGAGTGATAAGCATGACTAAAAGCAGAGAGGTCACCCTCGCAGGATGGGCTAAACTCCAGAGCCTTAAATGCCATGAATATCCTTATTGCATCCTCTTTCCCTTCCACTGGAGTGGGAAGCATTAAGATCTTGACTTTCAAGGGGCCCACCTTACAGAGAGGTCACGGTATCTGTTCACTGCAGCTGCAACAAGGAATTGGATGAATTTGTGGTCGTCACCTTCAACCAGCACTGAGGTCACTTGGCCTGGGTAAAGGTAGGAGCCTCCTAGCCCGCGCTGGCAACACACAAAGATGTGTGCAGCATCCCGTGGGAGCAGCAAACTCCCATGGCCTCTGCTCTGTGTGACACTGCTGCAGCTGCAATCACTGCAGGGGCAAAAGCTTTGCTGTTAGAAGAAAGCGAGGTGGTGGTGAGGCAACCCTTCCTAAAAGGCAGCTGCCTTTGTCACTGCAGTTGAGAAACAGTTTTCTTTCAGGTAAAGGGAGAATTTAGGGTCTGTTGAGCCTGGCACTGGATGCCTCAGTGCTAAGTAGCTCAGCACCCTTGAGGTGACCTACCCAGAGGCAATGCCCAGCGTGTCAGTCAGCTGCGACCCAAGCCAGTCCCCTCCTGTACGCTCATGGTGTACACTGGGAGAGCACAGAAGAGTCATGCTCACCAACTGCATACTGCAAAAATCACAGGGGTCAAAAAACCAAGAAGCAAAAGCATCCTTAGGGATGGAGTTTTAAGTATGGCTGGCACCTGGAAGGCCAGTAACCCTTGGGGTGAGTGTAAATGGTGGGGACTTATTAGAGGTAAGTGCATCTTTGCAAGCACAGAGCACACCAAGGAGATTTATACGAGTTTCTTCAATGCTAGGCAGCAAAAGGATGGGAAGGTTTCAGTCTCTGAACAGAGGCTAGAAAAATTATTGCAGAGCATTGTAATGGAAGAAGCAAGTTTTAAAAGGGTATCTTTACTCATGATCTCATCCTAGTTAACCCCAGTAAGAAGAATGACAGGAACATCTATGAGTTAGTCCCTGTAGATAACAATAGGTTAGAGAGGAGGAAGACAGGCAACCAAAGAGCTCTTATCCCACTGAAATGGCTATTTTACTTACTGTTGGCATCCTGCTGATTCACTGCTGCCATGATTTTCCTAAAACAAAAGAGCTCTCTTCCCTCCCTCTCCCCTTATTCAGTTTGATACCACTTTCATGTGCAGATTCGGACCCTGAAAGCAGAGAATTACCGACGCCTGAGGTCCCCAGTGGAGATAACAAGACTTGGGTGGGAGTGGAGGGAGAATGTGGACTCACACCTATTTTGTTTTGTAATATTTTAATAACTTCCCAATTTTTTTGAAGTGGCATCTAGTGCTTCCTCTGGCTATTGCCAGGGGATAGTTTTCATGAATGCTGTTGTATAGCTCGCACAAGATAGTGGGGCATCAGCAGATGACTCCTTTCTGTCCCTGGTTTTCATGCTATTCTATGAAATAATCACAAGGAAATTTTCAACATTCTGAAACCTGGGCTTTGTCTTTTGAGGTGCATGTCATATATGAGGGGCAGATGAAGCAGATGCAGCGGAGGTGAAACATTCACGACTCTTGATTTTTTAGCCTAAGGGTAGGCTGTAAGAAAAGGCAACTGAAACTCTGTCGAATAACAATTAAAAACCTGCACCCTCTTATTTGACAGGGGGGCCTAGACTTCATGTACACACTCTTTTTTACTTCATGATTCACCTATTTCTATTAGATTGCCTTTGGTATGTGAACACAGAGAAAATAGGTTGGCAATCTGTCTGGAGAGACAAATAAACTTGACAGGTTACCTAAGGAGAGTCCTGTATGTTCTAAGTGTCTGCAAGTTTAGGCTCAGTAAAAAGATTTGTTTTACAGATTAATTTCTTGAAGGATGAATTTTGAATTATGGAACCAGCCAAGGCTTTTTTCTTGTGATTTAGGACTAACCATTCAAAGATCTCATCCCATAACTTAGCTCTGCTAGCTGCTATCTGGTGCACCGAGTGACCATTTATTTAGCATTTCATTTTGGATTCTCATGTTGTGTTGATGTATGCTCAGTACGCCCCTCACCTCCACGCAGAGAGGTATTGCAGTGATGGCGCCTTTGATCAGCGTTACATACGATTTGAAGAACTGCAAAGGAAAAACTGACATAGAGTCAATCTACAGCATGTACTACTTACCAACACTTTCAAAAGCATGACAGTGAGAAATACTGCTTTTACCTCTCCTGTTTTGTTGATTTAGGTGGTTTCAGCTTGTTGATTGAACAGTGTATGGAAAAGTCCACCATGAATAATTTGGTAACCTTTTCATTTCAAGGATGAAAGAATGGTCATGTAACTCCTAAGTTGCATGGGTGTATTTAAAAACACTACAAGTATTTAGAAAAGTTAGAAGTTGAATTTCTATTCAATGCTTCCTTTTTATATGCATTTGTGAATATTTATGAATTCCACTTTGATAATACAATATTTTTCTAGACACTCAGTGAGAAATTTGAATGCCTTGTACACAGCTAAGGCTTGTAAATCAACTTTTAGGACTCACGGCAGAAAAAACTGTGGGTCCTTCAGCTCATATTTTGTCTTAATTGTCAATCTTTCTGTCTCTTCTTGGCAAGTCCTTTCTCTCACAACATTCAGAGGCAGCAACATTTCTTTTTTTTGCAGACCTGCAACAGAGCCAGAGGTGTGGAATAGTAAATAGCACACAATAAAGCTATTCCAGGCCCCTGGTAATCTGGTCATGTTCTCTACTGCTCTATCTATTCCCTTGTGAGGTTAGGGCACATTGTGTCTGCAGGTGGATCAGCAAGGACACTTACACATAGAGCAACCTTTAGCAGAGGACTAGATCTCTGAAATGCTCTCTACAGTTTCCTGCAAGGAAACAGCGTGTGCATCTATGTTACGGAGTATTAGTTTGATGCAGAAGGTCAAAGGGAACAAAAAAGCTTATGCCAGCAGATTTTATAAATACAGCTTGTAAATGAAATTTTAGTGTAAACAGAATAAGAGAGTGACTTAATTCCCAAAGATCCAGCCCAGAGACCTCACTAATGTGGTCAGGAGATTGAGCATAGTTATGTCATGCTCAAAACCAGAAAAATTAAACAAGCTGTGGGTACAGTATTGCCTGGGACAAGGAAATCTGGAAAGAAACTCTTAAAATTTCTCTGATCATGACTTAGCACCTTCCACTAACAACTCCTTACACCTTGGGTGTATCAAAGATCCAATGAGCTGCCTGTGCACTCCCATTTCCATCCAGTCACAATACCAGAGCAACACCATTATGAGACAGAAAGTAGCTAAAGCTATTTAAAAGCAATAGCTAAGATTAAATTGATTCTGCATGTTTCCACAAGTATACCACTTCTTAAGCACTAAATTTAACTGCGTCTAACAAATGTTTCAGCAGGTGCCCTGGCCATCTAAGTCCTGTGTGTAAAACAGGCACTGGTGTCATTTGAATTTAGTACTTTGGGTGTCTCTCGATTTACACCCAAATAATGATAAGGGTTTCTGATAACCATCAGCCATTTTTAGACTCCATCAGAAAAAAATATGTCCGCATCTTCTTTACATGCATTTTGGAGACAATGTAAGGTGCTAGACTGAACTACCGGCCAGCTCAAGCATTCTAGCCACAAGACAGCACCAGGTGTTATATTGATTTAATATCCAAAAATGGCCCTGACACTGGCACTGGAGGGTCGACCCCAGTGCAAGAGGTAGGTCCTCGCACATTGAAATGCCTGGACTGTCACCGTCATTTCTGCTGACAGCCTTCTGTGGAACAGAGAACTTCAACTGACTTCCATATAGGTCAAAAACACGTATGGAGGTAATTACATTTGGTAACTATTAGTTGAAGGTGGCTTGTATCAGTAACCTAGAGGCTCACTCATTCTTCAGCAATTCTCTGAACCATTCTGTCCCTTCTCCCACAAATAATTTGTGAATGCGGAAGGCAACACCGAATGAAATACATCAGGCACAGCTGCAACGAGGGAACTTCGCCATCCTCTGGCCTGGTTGCAGTATGAAGAATAATACAGCATAGATACACACAGCAGCTCTTATGGTTTGATCAGAGCTCTAAGAAGGATGAAAGACACTGTGCAAGAACAAAAAAAGAAATGTTTCTGCTACATGAGACTTTCCCCATATTTTTTCCATCACTCAAATCAAATATAAGCACAGCACACTTGTGTATGGGTCCTTTTCTAAAGCAAATATAACCCTTCTAACCACATACAGCAGGCCAGAGTCAGGAACAACACACTGATGTTGCCTCAAAATGGAAATCAGAGTATTGTCATAAATGTAATTGAGCCAAGCCTTACTATCTGGATTTTCATGTCTGGTCTTGTTGATTGCTAATACATGTAAACAGTGGGAGATGACAAGGTTTGCTAGCAAGTAGAAAGCACAATGTCAGAAGTCCAAATGATGGGGTTGGAGTCACCAGGTAAGAAAAACTGGCTCCAGGAGGGTTAAATTTCTTCTTTCCACCCAACTCATAATAACTGGAAAGGGAAATAGAAAAATTACTACCTTAAAGTTTGTTTAAAAAATGTTTTGGTTTTTTTCTGATCATGTTGGTCTAACCATGACAGCAGTATTTATGTTATAGCTGTTTATTATCACACAGGTACCAGGATGAACCATCTTTCAAAAAACAGAGAAGACTATTACAGAGGTAACATATGCCTGTTACAATGACTGTGATGAAGATAAACCCCTGGACTTCCAGCAGCACTGGTTATTTGACATTATCCTGGTTCCACTGCTGAAGTAAGATATTTTAAGGCTAGTTGTAAAGTCTTGAGTAGCAGTGGAACTTTGAATATACTCCATATAGTACACAGAAAACGACCTTATGAACAGTGGTTAGAAACATGAGTTAAATCTGTGAATAACCAGGGAAAGTACAACAGCAGTATGGTGTTTAACTGTCTCTACCTGGAGTAGAGACAATGTGTAAACTTCATTTAATAAATCTAAACCACAGGTAACCTCCCTTTGTATATGAAAGTTAACAGAAGACTGATTTCTCTCCCGAAAACAAGAAGCATGTTTTGTAAGCATTGGGACACACATTCTGCACAGTTTGAGCAGAATGATTGTGGCACTTTTTTCACTTTGCTCATCATCAGTCTGTCCCCCTTCCTTTACAGTGAAATGCCAAAAAAAACCCAGAAAAAGAAGGAACAACAAATGAAACCACTACAGATATTTGTTGAATTTCTGTATTGTAGACACTATCTTTGCTATAAACAGGTATGTTTGACTCCTTCAGGCAAATGCATTTTTTGTTATATCCACAGCCCCTACACTTTTTTTTTAACACCTCCCCCCTCCCTCAACTTCATTCTTTTTGACAAAATCTTACTGGATTGCTAGAGGCTTCATGGATAATTTCATCCTACTTCAAGGATCAGTTTATCCCAACCATAATCCCAGATGATGGTATGAAACCCAAGTTTTCCTACTTCAAACAATGGTCGACAGCTTGACGTTGAAAAGTCTTGGGGTCCCTATTCTCTCCTCACATCTCTGAACTTAAAATTGAAAGGATGAAATAGACGAAACTACCTTTTCCATTTCTGTAAGCAAGTGATCTACTGTATGGAAGAATAAACTTCAGAAAGTATTCCAGGGGGGAAAAAATGTTAAAAAAATACTGTGGGTAAACACTGTCTACTTGATTTCGTGGAGCTATAGCTGTGTGATTAGTAACAAAATACTATTGTTAAAGCAAGGACCTGTTGCCTAAAACCCTGCCGTGCGTGAACCCCCAGCACTTTCCACTCAAGCCATACTGTCTGCACCTCTCTGTCCTCGCCTCTGTCGTGTATTAGCCTCAAGAAACACACCTCCTCTCAGACTCCAGGAGTAGCTGTCTGTTCATTCAGAGACCTTTAGGAACCTTGCCCTTTCCCCAGGGCTTGTCAAGCACCATCCACCAGCAGTGGGTAAACTGCTTTGCTCACAGTTATCTTTGCTGCTAATCACACAGCATTATTCATTATGTTGACCTTGGCAGAGTAATTTCTGTTTAAAATAAAGCAGTGGCAAGCATCCCACACCATTCCTCACTAAGTGTGCTTCAAATTTCTTTGCAGACATCCATTCCATCTTCTTTGGTTCATATATATGTATAGACAGGCCCTGTTATCTGTCTGCTGAGATGACTCTGTCAAGTGCTGCTCATCCTCTCGTCTATTTTCAAGAGCAAACAAATAGAAACCCACTTCCACTCTCCCTCAAAAAAGACAGAATGAAAAACAATGGAAGGGATAAACCGCCATATCCTAACAAAGGATTAGAGGTGTTGCATTTTTATTTTCAGAAGATAAAATGCTGTGACTTACTGGAAATTTCCTATTCTGAAGTAATTACTGAGCTAGTAATTTTTTCAATACTTCAGACAGGATAAAAAATAGCTTATGTTAAACACAGCAAATAGAGCTTATTGTACAATGAAAGAGGACACTGAAGAGAATCGTCTTTAGATTTAATCATTCAAAGCAGGATTAATAATATGCCATTGGCTGCTGAAACTATCTGAATAACAAATGGTAATTAGCAAGCAGTCTTCCAGTATTATTCATCAATAACAACTCAGTTTTATAAGGCCCCCGTGCACCTTTTGCCTGATACTGGAAAGCTTCAGTGTCCAAAAAACTCTATAAAATTAAAGGTTTGATGAAATGCCAATAAAAAGCTATGCCAATGACTTCAGTAGGAACTGGATTGGATCACCTTTGTGCAGGAAACACTTGAGCTGGTGTAGGACTACGGTATTAATTGTTACAAGTATTGACTGGGAAAGTAATTGGTGCTGAGGGCAATTAACACCTTACAGAGATGACCTATATTTGAAGAAGTCTTGAAAAGTGCAATAGAAACATACAGTTAGATACAAGGTTTGGTGAAGGAAAAATGCAGTGGGGATAAAAATAATAAAAAAAAAGGCATTTCATAACATACAATTCATTGGTTAATATTCTTTTTATCAGTTTTGGAATAGCCTGTTTTATAAAGTTCTTTAAATATGTCCATTTTCTAAGAGAGGATATCCATCAGTATCATCTGAAAATATATTCTAAGATAAAATGTCTTCTTTATATTTCTCCTCTGCAATTCATAGACTATCTCCAGTAAGAAAAAATCACTCACAACCTATTGCTTCTTCATGATGGAGTAAGGAGCTGGCAATAAATATTGTCAGAATGAGATCATCTGTCCTTTTAAATCCAAATTTATGGTTCACTATCTGTCCAAGTGGAGGTATAACTAAAGATAGAACAGGTCCAAATGTAGCAACATACACGTCTGGAAGAAGAGTTTGCTAAAATGCTGGTAGAGTAAATTTTTATTCAAGAGTCTCATAGTTCACCACGACTTCTATTTAGTCATGGTGCCAATGTAACACTGCTTTTCAGAGCAGACTGGGATCTCCAGTAGCATCTGAGAAAGATGTTCAGTCATCATGACAGTGCCATCCTTTACCCCTCCACAGCGGCTGTCAGCAAGGCAGCAATTCATCTAACACAAGCCAGGCAGCCAGCAATTGCTGTGGCTTTACTAAAAAAATACTGGTTTTGACGGAAAGTTGAGTTCTGCATTGCGTGGCCTCTAGCTCAAGTCGAGGTAAATGCTGAAGAAAACACACAAGGCCCTACTGATCTGCATTTGTTAAAGCTTTCCTGCCAGCCTGGATCCATAACTACCTCTGAGACTCCTCTTCCCGCTCCCAGCAGAAACTCCTCAGCTCTGACGCAGACCCTTTCCCCCACCACCTGCTTTTCTTTCTGGGCAAACCTGAGCTGGGTATTTCCTGCTCGCTCCCAGAGCCAGGGAACTTTTCTCACTGGAAAGTGGAGGAGTTCCCAGTGCCATACACCACTGAACCCATTGGCTCAGGTAAGTGCTACAGCTTCTGACGTAGCTCATATCCTACAGAGCCTACCACTGAAAGAGTCCCAATGCCTCTCCACCATCACATTCTTCTGAAGATAATGGAAGCATCCTGGGTTCAAGTCACTTCTCTGAATAGAAGCATCTAATGCCCTAGGCTGTTCCAACCCACTTCCAGCTGCCTCTCCGGTAAGGTGCAACACTTCCAGAGGTTCTATATCACATCTGGCAGCCCCACGTGCATCTCTTGCAGAGGTCACTGGACACCTCTGTCCAGGCAACTGAATTGGGCTGCCCGGCTCCATGCATATCCTCTCCCTTTCTACTTCTCACTGTCAGAAAATTATCTCTGGTGGGATTTGTCCTGAGCAGGAGTGGGTTCACCCTCTGGAACCTGCTCTCCATCGTTCTCTGAGCATCTCTGACCACTCAGCTGTGCAGCACACTGTGTGAGACGTGGGGCAGGTGGGAAAAGCTCCATGTCAGGATCAGCAATGAGCTGGGTTTACAAAAATGCAGCTCAGAAAGCCAAGTGCAGCTCAGTAAATATTTTCTTCCTAACAGGGCCAGTTTGGGTTTTATTAAGTAGGGTTGTACCCAGCAGAAGCACAAGTTACACGAAGGAAGCAGATCTATCCCAAAGAGCCTAAATTCTGTAACAGAGGGTTTGGCCATGCGTGCGTTCGTGGAACTGGCTCCCCTCTCCAAGTCTGCATGATGTTCACCAGCACACACCAAAGGCGTGTAGAGTAAAAAGCGTGTGCTGGTGAACGTCATGCAGACTC
Source organism: Haliaeetus albicilla (assembly GCF_947461875.1). Taxonomy (NCBI): domain Eukaryota; kingdom Metazoa; phylum Chordata; class Aves; order Accipitriformes; family Accipitridae; genus Haliaeetus; species Haliaeetus albicilla. The sequence goes on from NC_091510.1 coordinate 11,928,207, forward strand.
GGGGAGGGGAGACAGTTCCATGAATGCAAGCAAGTTTAATGCTGGGTGGGTCGCTAATCCTTAAATGTGCTCCTGACCCTTCAAGCTGACTCAGTGTCAATATAAAAAGACACAAATCTGCCAGACTGAAACCCTCCCACCTCACTCAAGCTTTTGCCTTCCTGAAAGAAGGCAGGAATGGAAAGGATGGGACGACATGAAGGCTCTGATGGACATTACTGGGCTGTGTTATACCCAGGTGGTGTACATGTGGTGCCAGGTACAATATTATTGCTCAGAGAATGAAAAATTAAGACTGTTGGGCTTTTCATTGTTTAACAAGCGTACAGTCAGACTATCACAGGCATTCGAGTTAACTGCGAACAACTCATTTGCTGTGGTCTGAGAAGCTGACTCATCATCTGAAGGATTTTAACCAACCATCTGCATGCTTCTGACTCATTGCGACTGAGGAATAAAACCTATATATTTAGCTTAATATGTTTTGCTTTACTGTGGCACCAAGTTAGGAGTGTATACACAGGACAGGTTAAGGCAATTCAGCTTTCCATCTGCAAATTGATCATCTGTTCAGCCGTTAATACTTTCAGACATTCAGCACAGCCTACAAGGAAAAGTTTATAAAATATTTTGGTCCCTAAGCATTTTGTTTTCATTTTGTGCTCTGAAAATCCCTCTTTAAATCAAAGATATCCCCTAAGCCTCAGACTCCTAGCTGGAGCTCCAAGGAAAGCTGTTCAATTTGCAGAGAGAGGTTTGAGCTTCTACGCTGTTTTCCATTGAATATTTTGCTGGCAAGATTTTGACTGCTGTTTGTAAATCCTCACAAGCTTAATTAGTTTGAGTCAAGCCTAGATTTCTTTGGTTCAGTGAGTGTTCTTGAATAAGAAGCAGAATCCTAGTGAACTGTGGAATTATATAGCACAGCTCCCTCTAGAAATAGATTGAAATTCTATAACTGGAGTAGGGTTACATATGTTTTTCAAATGGCCAGATTTGGGGGTTTTGTTAAAGTTTTCTTGGTAGAAAACACCTCAGATACATTGAAGCTTACTACAAATTTAGATTTTCACATTTCACATTACTAAATGTTCAAAGGTTAGACTCTTTTTATTTCCAGAACAGTTATTTTTAGCTTCATTCTTCCTAAAAATATGTTTAGCATTAAAATCAAAGCCAAGACACTGAGAAATATTTTGTTTCCAGGTAAAAGAACGTTTTCCTCCCAAAACAAACACTCACTCAGGCACAAAGAAAAGAAATTATTGGCTCCTCAGAGAAAATGTGCAGCCTTAGGCTATTGTGCCTTTTTGTTCCATTATGTCTGCAGCAAAGCTTAAATTGACCAGTGATAAAAAGACACTTTTTATTTTGTTTATGATCAAGCCAAAGTATTTTTCTACGTAAATGGATAAAAAATACTTGCCTAATACAGTTGAAGAGGTATTTGGGAGTTCTGGATTGCTTGAATATGATTGATTTTCCTGTTTTATGCTTATCTTCCTCAATAAAATAGTAATGTGGACATATATCAGCATAATTCATGTCTGGCCATTCTCAAGGCTCTAAAGAGTTCTATAATGTTTCCCCTGAAATCAGTGTATATTTTACCAGATCAGCCGTTTGATGTTTTTATGTATAGCTTAAGGATTCTTTTGCTCAGTAAATCCCTTGATGCTAGCACCTATTTGATAGACTTGTGTCACTTTGGCAGGTGTCTAATTCTATTACAGAGACCAAAACCAAAGAATGATCCCCAAACTTTACAGTGCAGGAAATATCAGAAATGGGAAAATCAGATTAAGAAGCATCTAAGTAACAAATAATAAAATGACATATAAAATGAACTATAGATCTTTTGGATTTTTTTAATGTATAGCTGTTGGTTGGGGATTTTTTTCCGCTGTATCAAGGAAAAGCCTAGCTTTTGGAGGTACTCAGGAAAAACAATTATATGGAGCACGGGAAATGTATGTTTTGTGGGCAGAAGGGCCTCACAGCCAGAGGGAACCATGCATGGCAGAACATGAGATCACCACTACCTAGAAGCCAGCAGAGGACAGTCACAGTCCCGTGGCTCCCATTCTGCAAGGGATCTGGTGAGCAGTTTGAAATTATTGCCTACCCTGAAAATGCAGGGCATCTAGCTAGCAGGCTAGGATTCAGTCTGCACTTGAACCACTGGCTTCCTTCAGGGGTTTCCCAGAAAGAGAGCTAAATGGGAGCGTCTGAGCACATGAGAGCCCACTGGTATGGAGCTTAGAGCAGCAGCAGTCCATCTCATCCGCGGATGGGTGGAGAGAAGGCCCATGTCTTACCTGCTGTCCAAGGCCCCTTTACGTCTTACACTATTTTATGTAAAAAAACACGTAAAACAGATTCTTCGAGTGACACAATGAATGAGCACAAATGTTTCATGGTAATTCATTCTGAGCAATACTTCCCTCAGTTTGAGCATGCTCAGCTTGCAGTTCACAAGCAGAGGCAGGATTTGCAAAGGTCCTCTTATCCTCAGTGGTAACGGGAGAAGGCAATTTTGAAATTTCTGTGCTGAAGGCAAAGCTCAGGATGAGCAACAGGTTGAGAGTCACAATGCTGACATCAAAAATGGCTGCCAAATATATCACAAGGTCTGATTTTTCTTTGCATTTTTGCATTGGTAGTTTTAGGATTTGGTTTTTGTGCTTTCTTCTGAAAGATGGAAGCTATCTTTAGAGATGATGAAGATCAAATAATTCCTTGAGCACAGGCTGTCACAAAAAGTTACTCAGGACAAAGACCAAATATTATAGAATCATAGAATCATAGAATCATTTAGGTTGGAAAAGACCTTCAAGTCCAACCATCAACCATGTCCACTAAACCATGTCCACTAAACCATGTCCTGATGTGCCTTGTCTACGCGCTTTTTGAATACCTCCAGGGATGGTGACTCAACCACTTCCCTGGGCAGCCTGTTCCAATACCTGACAACCCTTTCAGTAAAGAAGTTTTTCCTAATACCCAACCTAAACCTCCCCTGCCGCAACTTGAGGCCATTTCCTCTCATCCTATCTCCAGCCACCTGACAGAAGAGACCAGCACCCACCTCACTACAACCTCCTTTCAGGCAGTTGTAGAGAGCGATCAGGTCTCCCCTCAGCCTCCTTTTCTCCAGACTAAACAACCCCAGGTCCCTCAGCCGCTCCTCATCAGATTTGTGCTCTAGACCCTTCACCAGCTCCACTGCCCTTCTCTGGACACGCTCCAGCACCTCCATGTCCTTCTCGTAGTGAGGGGCCCAACACTGAACACAGGACTCGAGGTGCAGCCTCACCAGTGCCGAGTACAGGGCTACGATCACTGCCCTGCTCCTGCTGGCCACACTAGTTCTGATACAAGCCAGGATGCCGTTGGCCTTCTTGGCCACCTGGGCACACTGCTGGTTCACATTCAACCAGCTGTTGACCAGCACCCCCAGGTCCTTTTCTGCCAGGCAGCTTTCCAGCCACTCTTCCCCAAGCCTGTAGCGCTGCGTGGGGTTGTTGTGACCCAAGTGCAGGACCCGGCACCTGGCCTTATTGAACCTCATACAATTGGCCTTGGCCCATCGATCCAGCCTGTCCAGATCCCTCTGTAGAGCTTTCCTACCCCCCAGCAGCTCAACACTCCTACCCAACTTGGTGTCCTCTGCAAACTTGCTGAGGGTGCACTCGATCCCCTTATCTAGATTTTTAATAAAGATATTAAACAGAACTGGTCCCAATACTGAACCCTGGGGAACACCACTTGTGACCTGCCACCAACTGGATTTAACTCCATTCACCACAACCGTCTGGGCTCGTCCATCCAGCCAGGTTTTTACCCAGGGAAGAGTACACTTGTCTAAGCCATGAGCCGCCAATTATGGGACTTAATACAAAATCTGAAGGAAATGTCAAAACTGCATCACTTCCTGGAGGGTCCCTCTTGCCTGAGGGAGCCTGATGGACCAGTTGTCGGTCCTTTTGCTCCCTGCTACTTCTTCTGCCAACACCTTCCCCCCAAGGACAGTGTCTTTCTGGATTTAATAAACACTTGAATGGCTTCAGCTGTATACAGTCTATCCTGAGCTGCGGATGACTGCTCCAGCGTGTCAGGCAGGACCTTGAACCACCCACTGCTCCTGCTCAGTCACTTAGCCGCCACAAACTGTTTGGGGCACCCAGCTGGAACAGTCCTTGGGAATCCTTCTCCATATTGCAGTCTCCTGGTAGAGTCCCTGCTTAATGTTAGGAAGGAGACATTAATATTCTGCTCTTTTATTTTTCAGGGCTGTGAATTCTGGTGTGGTGCCTGCAGGGGCTACTTCTCAGCATAAAATATCAGGAGGCTACATAGTACCCTTGAAATTTCCTCTTTAGTGGCAGAAGGGACCCTGCTGGGGAAGGCAGAGATGACCAGCAGGCTGCCAGCTACACAGCTTTTCAAGATCCTCCAGGAGAAAAGCTTCCTATCCATGCAAGTCCAATATCTCAGCATAATCTCTTGCCAGACGTTAACTAATCAGCCCAGTCAGAGCTGTACCAAGGTATTTTGGCATTTGAGCTCACTCACACCCTCCTCAGGCTCTTTCCAGCTACTGCTACGGTCTCTCTGCCCCTGTCTGTGAACAACAGCAGCAACAGCCAGGAACTCACAGGCAATGACCATCCTTTTCCCACATGCACTGGACAGTGCCCTCTTCATGCTGCCCAGTTCTCTTCAGATTAAATGGTCCCTGCTACACAGCATCCATTTCCTCACGGTGGAATATGACCTGGTGTCTAGGAAGGGGAATATAGTACCATGACTTGTTGTGAAGAAGAGAAAAAGATGGTCTGGTGGACACATATGCTAGCACTGTCCCTCCAGAAGATGAGACCCATACACAGGCAAAAATTTTTTTCTGGACTTTAGAATTTGTTCACTTAAATGATTATTATAACCTCCCCTGTTTTACTGTCCCTCTCCAATATGCTGCCTTTGCCTCACATTCACTGCTTCCCCTTCCATGTCCTGTGGGTGGCTGATGGGCAGTGTGTGCCCACAGGCACATCCAGGGGCTTAGAGATCTTATGACTCTTGGCAAACAAAATCAAATATACATGTTTGCTTCCTGGTTGGACAACCAGGATCTTTACCTGCTCCCAGACACATACCTTCCTCTACTATAACACCTGACATGCAGTTAGTAGCTTTTATAATGCTACAATATTGTGAAGAACTGCATGTGCGGGAGCATATGAAACTTGCAATCTTTCGTTGTAACACAACTTTCCGTGGTCTTTAGGAATGACAAGCAACTAAATCTGTTCAGTTCAGGGCGCCTTATGCAACATGCCTCTAAATGGCCCACTGGAACAAAGGTATGAATATTCAGTTTACAAAGATGAAGACACTTTCAGGACTGTGGGTTATATTTCTTGGAATGGCTGTAATTAAATGCAGATGAGGCGCTTTTAAAAAGCTCAGCAGAGAAATTACATTTAGCTGTCTGTGCTTTCCTAAAGCAGTAACCTGATAGACTTTACCCTACTTGTAGCCAGAATTTAGACTACCAGCAACTCATACAACGTTTACACATGGCAAAGATCAGAAACCAGCTAAATTATGTTGTTGGGAGCTAAGCTAAAACACAAATCTATTTAATGAGCTTGAAGAATGGCCTGTACTTGTTCAGAGAAACCTGCTCTTCTGTCTCCTTGAAGGTTTGTCAACTGCATTGGCAGACTGATCCCTACCCCTGCTCCAGACTAGGTTGGATAATTTGAAACGAGCACATTTCTGCCCCATTTACACCATTGTGCACCAGAGCAGGTGAAGCCTGATGGTGGGACATCCTGGGCAAAGAGACCTGCGGGCTGCCCTGGCAAGTGCAACGGCACTGCTGTTTCATCAGTTGTGTCATGTTCGCAGTGATTAAGATAGCAGCAGGTCGGCGCTTTTGGGGGGATCTTCCTTGGGGATGGACTTCATTGCCCATCTCCAACTGCCACTTTTCCATACAAAAAAAAGCAAAAGGCATTGTGAACAGGCATGCTTTGCCTTTTAAGTGCATAACAGGACTCACTGTCCTCCCTCCATTAATCTTACTCTTTTTTTCTACTTGCTTCTTTTTTTGTGGAACCCCTTGTTCTCTTCTCCTTTCCTGCTTATTTTTTTTCTGTCTTTAACCTTTTGCCTTGCTAATTGATTATTCTTTCTTTGTCTCTCTTTCCTTCCCTCCTTGCCTCCTCTTTGACAGAAGGTGACCTGCTGCTCATGCTGGGAGCATCTACCAGATGACTGTGAAAACAAGCTCTGGCTTGTAGACTGCTGGAGGAAATGACAGATGCCTCTTCCAAAGTGACTGCCACACAAGTGCCAAAATATAGAGAGATGAAAATCAAGTCTTTTTCAGGCAGAAAGGTATTGTCTTACCAGGACCTGAACAGCTCACAGGAGCCTGTATGTGGCAGAAGTATGAGGCTTTCTGCTCAGGCTGCTCCTCTGGTCTGGCAGCTCTTCTGCAGCAGCCTTCCCAGGTACATTTCCCCTTGACAGACTGAAGATTTTGCTTCAAGATATCCAAATTTTACCTGTACCAGGTTGCACAAATAGGACAATGCATCATTAAGTACTAATATCTTGCTATTTTCATAAACAGATTTCTGAAATGCTTTATCAAGATCAGCATCCTCCTCCTTGCTCTGGAGAGAGAGAGACTGACACACAGCACAGTGCAGTGACCACCTCTGTGTCACACAACGAAGCAATGAAAGAGCCCATACCTCATGTGTCCCCAGCCAGGGCTCCCCAATAATTGTTATGATGATATTTGGTTTTTAAATTCTCTTCTACAGAGGCACTGTTCACATACTGCATGATCTAGCTAGACACCAATTAACAGTGTAAGTGGTCACCCTTTCACAGTCATGTGGCAGCTACATGCCACTCTCTTTCTGAAAGGGCCAAAGCAAACAATTTTGCTTCCAACTGGTATTCTTTTGTTGTTTTAATAACATCAGCGCTTTAGAAATGCGAAGGGTCAAAGTCAAGACCTTAAATGCATTTGCTGGATATTAATTTCCATGCACCCTCCATCAGTAAGGGCTGTTTTGACACACCTGACTAGAATGGTGACTAGATTGGTTTGGTTTCAAATGGCTGCCTTGGGAGCCTGAAGAGCTTAAGGCTGATTAGAACTTAAGCAGAAATTTTTAAAGCCACTAAAACTGCCAACACCTTAGAGATGCCTTTGGCTTCAATGCTTACATGTATTTTTGGTCCAGTAAGTGGTATAACATTAGCTACTTTGTCTACAAGGTATTTATATTAATGTTGGATGGTTTTAATGCTGCATTTAATTTACAACTGAAAGTTGTGGAACGACGAACGGTTAACAGGAGAGCAAGACCAGTTCTGAGAGCCCTTCCCCTTTTAATAAAGTTTGCTATGGTAGCTATTTTATGCCTTGCGACTATAAAGGAGAATATGAATAAGAGTGAATGAATCTTTCATATAGTCCAACCCCAGAAAGCACCATTCTGCTCATCTAGTTTGACCTCCTTTGTTTGAAAACAAAACAAAAACTGTAACAAAACCCCCAGGCCATAAAATTTCTTCAAGATGTTGCTGAATCAAACCCATAATATTGACATACTAGAGACAAGATAAAAGATAAATACTGTCAAGTCTGCATTTTACAATAGCTAAGGTGTGGGGAAATATTTTCTTCTTGATAGAAATTTTCTTTAAAAGGTTTGTAACACCAACCCTCTGCCACTTCTTCCTACACATTCAGCCTTGTGTTTGGCCCATCATGCAGGAACGGGTGCTGTATTACAGCACAGCCTTACCATCTTTCGGTAAGAGGTAGAGAGGACTCCTCTCTAACACAGCAATATCTGAAGATCCTTTCAGGCAGCTCTGTGCTTGTCTGAGCAGTACAAGAAGCTGCATGAAAAGGCCTAATCTCCTTCAGGTTTATAAAAGTTTTGCATATACCAATATCAGCTACATCAGACTAGTGAAGACACATTATAGATATAGTCTGCTATGGAAAAAAGCTGGGCTTATATATAGTGGCTGTGCCTCTGAAGTGGTTAGGCAAGTTACACCTTCCAGATTCAACTGGTCCCTCACCCCCATGCCCCACAGGAGTCTGCAGCTTGCTCAGCTGTGCCAGTTGAAGGGAGAAGGCTTTCTAAGCCAAGTCTTGCCAAAACAAAACCCTAATGCTTTTTCTCTAGGAGATAGTTTGAGCACTACTGTCTTTTTCTTTTGCTGCAAAGCCAATTTAGAAGACTTTTCCTCTCTCTGTCCCTCCTTTCTGGACTCCAGAAATTATTTCCTTCACTCTTCTCCTATGTTACACTGAGACAACTGCTTAGCATGTCATGCTCTAAACCATATCAGTAGAATGATCCAGATTAAAAACGGATCCAGATTAAAACCATGCCACAAATAGACATTTTTTAAAGTCTGGTATATCTTACGGTCTGGCATACATGGCATCCACAGAAAAAGCTGTATCAGCACATTAAAAGGGTGCTGGTGAACTGCAGAATGGAAATGGGAAGAAGAGGGAGAGCTATGGAAAGATCATCAGTTCCTTGGCAGGCAGAAACAACATCCATGGGATACCAGCCCTGTCCTTGGGCTGCCTGTGGTCTCCTGTAAGAGGCAATCCTGTCCCAAGAAGCTCCTGCTTCTCTCTTCTTCCCACCTTCACATACTTGGTCCCTCTCCAGAGTGTCAAGTGCTCATGGAGCTGCACTGGGAGCTGGGCCAGGCAACTGCTCCCGGTCAGAAGTAATCCTTTTGTACCCAGGGACAGGAACTCCGAAACCAGCATGTCTGCTAAAGAAACTATGAAATGACTACAACCTGAATTTGAGAGTGTGTTTTGTTAAGCAAAATCATTCCAGACATTTAAAGAGGCGTCAGGCAAACAGCTTAGCTGATAGTGACCTCCAGAAAGGCAAGGGGCAGAAAGACTGGAATGAGCAGCAAGGACAATTACTACACCTTGAGCACAGTCACACCAAATGTTTCATAAATAATCTAACTTCCTTTCCATCTCCATTTTCTTTTCCTGTCACTTCTTTGTCAAGCTGACAAGAAATAGCAAGTACATTTAAAACTAATGTCCCAGCTGAATCAAGTTAGTCATACCCTTTTACTTAATTATGCTACTGACATCCAGCTGATCAAAATCAGATGTCCGAATCTGGGCCCAAGACTAGATCGAACAACACATTGAGCAGAGAAGTCCAGTTGCTCATAAAAGGCAGTTTCCTGTGAAACACAGTAACACAACACACTCCTTTCTGAGAAAGCCTGTTTAAATACTCTGAAGAAAAACATACTGTACTTCCATAAGAAAAGGGAATGTCATTACTTAGAAGAGCTGTGTCAATATTATTGTTCTCAATAATAACAACACATAGGGCAGATAGACATGAATGACATGAAAAGTTCTCAAACACTTGTCCTGTGCAATGAATCAAATCCCTTGCGTCTTTCAGAGTCTCACAGAACAAAAGCCAAGTGTCTACTCTGAAATGACAGGTATCTCATCCACTTACTGAAAGGGAAATATTTCCATTATTAAAAATCTGAAAAGGTATGTCATGGGCTTGCTACAAGTAGAGTACAGAACACTGGAAGCCCCAAGAGGGCAAGGAATTTTTGAAGCGGGAAGTGTCTGGAAAAGTCAGCAGGAGAACAAGATCCCATGCTGCAGTAAGGGACAAAAAACCCAACATCATCTCCAAACTCAAATCTGGTGACAGTATAAACCAGAGTGCACGAGCAAGATATACCAGCCAGATATAAGTTCACACTTAAGTCCTCAGAGTTCTTGTCCACAGCATGCTGAATTTATCCTCTTCCTGTGTGACATACATAGTACGAGTCATGGATCTTTCTGTAGGAATAAAAGAGTCGCAAGCTGTTTCAGGAGTCTTAAAAGGACTTAAACACAGTAGCTGGTTTGTCCTTCTGTCCTTCCCTCTGATCTACTAGGGCCTTTCACACTTCAGTTTGAGTTACCTTATTCAGTTAACAGATGGAATATCAATGTACTTTCATTGAAATTACTTGGCAAACAGAAGGTTGCCCGTTGCATTTTTTTTTACCACATCCTATACATCAACTGTTATTTTCACTTCTGAACTATTAACGTGCTTTTTCATTTCAGATGCCAGTGTCACACCTATAAAAATGGCCAGGAAGGACAAATAAGTAGTGACAGGTATACACTTAGACCTTTTATTCTATAAGTCAGATTCGTTCCAGCAACAGTTGATTTCCAGAATCGATACTGACTGACAGCCAGTCATTCTAAATATGAGCATCCTCATGAATCAAATCTTACTCCATATCACACTACATCTACACAGACAGCATAAGAAAAGCAAAACCCTGAGAGCTTCAATTAGGCACATCTGTGACTGATGTGGCTAAGTTCACTGTATGCGCACATGTACTTGCTGAATAATTTGTCCTTAGCAGGCTTTCCAATTTCCAGGGGAATGCAGAAGCTTTAACTAATCCATCTACATGTTTGCAAGACTGATAATACAAGCCTCTTTACAAGAAAAGAGGTGTTTCCCCATCCTCAGCTAGAGGAGTTATCAAGTCTTGAGCAAAGCAAGGACATTGCATGTCTGTCAATACTTCTTGCCAATCTCTAGCGATGATAACGAGGTTCTGACCTTGAATCAGTGTCGCCAGTCACCAGCCAGTGGCAGCAGACCCATTTGTCCTGTGTTTTGTACAAAAAGCCATGGTTTTGTACAAGTCGAATGCTTGAGAATACCTGCTGTTCTTGGACTGAGTGTAACCAAGATGTCCCACAGGACATGGCAGTGGGATGCAACTTCCTCTTCCAAATCACTCAGCATTTCCCTCAAGTGCCCTAAGAACCTAAATTTGCTCGATACTTTTCTGTGTGATGCCTCCAAAGCACATAGGAGTGCCCAGATGAAACATAATTGGGAACGCTCAGCACCTATGCCTGAACCCCAGCTAGATCTCAATTTGAGGTTGAATTTGGGCATTGCCAGGCTGTGTGTGGAATTCCTAAAACCAAGGTCCTGCTGCAGAAAGGGCAGAATTAGGTATTCAGCACACGATGTGCTGAGCCTGGGACAAGCTTAATCCAGCTGGCCGCAGGATGATGTGAAATCCTGCCTCACCTCTGGGCCTGCAACCAGTACTTCAAGCATCCTTCCATGGCCCTAACCTGGTTGGAAATGCAAAACTGAAAACATCTCCTGTATTTTGGATATCAAGCTGTCCTAGTGGCTGTTAATGATATTTTCCTGAAAGCCACAGAGGTCAGGTCTCAGGGGCAGGTTTGTCTAATCATTATTCCAAGACAACCTAATTGCCCAGGCAGGAGTGTGAGCCTCTAACTGTGGACTCCAGAGTCCATTCAGGTGAGTTTCCCAAGCTTTAGACATCCAGGTACTTTACTGGCTCTAGTAATTATTATTTTTTGTTGATACAGCAATGAAAGGACCATCAAGCCTAATCTGGAACAAAGCCTATTGTAAACAAGGCCAGAATACATCTGCTAACATTTTTTCATTACTACTTTCTTACATATTTGTTGAGCGAGAACAGGCAGTACCTTAACAACTCTCCTGAGCATCTTTAAGTTTCTCATTTGTACTGAACATTTAAAAAAAAAAAAAAAAGGACTAACTGAAAAAAAGAGCAAAAGCAGGCACTGACTTTTCTGGAAATTATTCTGATTCCTGGGTGAGTGAGAAGGGTTAAGTAAAGAGGCTAGATTATTAACAATTTTCACCAAGCAATGAAAGTAAGCCCTGAGCTTATATTTAGCCATCCTTGGTGTTCAGCCAAAAAAAAGTAGCTGTAGCTTCCATTTAATGTTTGGTGCCAATTCTCTAGGTTACATACTGCATTATTCCTTGATAGTGTAGGCAGTACCAGTAAAATCAGTTCTTGCTATTCCATCTAAAAAGACAGTCACTGCACTAAACCTGATTACTTGCATTCCCAGCTACTCAGGACACGTCAGGAGGACACTGGCTATGTTGAATAAGCAATTAATTCAATGCTTGCACTGAAAATAAGTGGCTTTTTAAAGCTGTGGGATTGACTACCTGGTTTTTGCAGCTTTCCAGCCTTTCAAGAGGAAAACAGTGCTGTTACCTATTTTAAGCACTGTGTCATTTCAGACAATTGCAAACTATGTTAGCAAGCTGCAGTGCAGGCATATTCAGAGGTTTCACACAATTACTAGAGGCCACAGAGCTTTGATAATTATTTTCACTTTTCACCTGCTCTGCCAGAGTAGCTGAAAGAGATTAATTTCACACTATAACTGAATTCCCAAAGGAACCAGAAGCCTCTGATTGCACACACTGCAGCGCAAACACAGCAGCTCATTCATACACTCTAGAGGGCTCTGGGGAATAAGACCAGCACTGCCACATAAATACGCCATTTACACCTGCAAATCAACTGGTAGCATTAACACACTTGGAGATCAATCCTATAGTGGGACACTACAGCAGACCTTTCATTTGTTCATTTTTACTGTTTTAACATACAGCTTAATGTAAAGAAAACCTTTATACTCAGTCAGGCAGCATATTTCAAAGCAAAGTACTTTCCACGCTGTGTAATTACATTGTGGAACTTGTCACCCCGGAACACTGAGGTGGCCAAAAGTGCAGGAGAGTTCAAAAGGGACTTTGTGCAGGCTAAGTTCAGAGGCGGCCGCTCAACATGACAGTCCAGAGGCGACTGCTTTCTCAGGAAGTTCACTAAAGCGCTGAACCTGGAAGGAATGATCCGGGAAAGGACCGTTTGCTGTATATTCTGATTTTATGCACTTTCCTTAAGTGTTTGCTACTGCTTGTTGTGGGACACAGGGCTACTCAGGGCAGACTTCTGACTTAACCCAACATGGCCATTCTTACTTTCCCCTATACTCACCAGCGTTAATGATAACTCTGGGTGGCACGGATGTGGTACAGTTTTGCTCAAGGTAACCTCCCTGCATCTGATATCCTTCCTGTAACTGACAGAATGTCTGTACATGGAAGTGGATATTGAGAGTGTTTACACAGTTAATTGCAGCCAATAGACCTGACCAGACCCAATCTAAGTGACTTCCTTCTCTGTCCTTCCTCCGATTTCTTGCTATCATCTCCCCCATAGGGCATATGCCAGAGTTATATTTCAGACAAGGTAATGTTATCTCTGCTTCCAAGAGAAGTGTTGTTTGTATTTTTCTAAAAGAATATAAGTAAGTGAGTTTGAGGATCTTTCTAGTAAAGCACTGATCAAAACACACTCCAAAGGCTCTAACAGAAAGTCTTATTCCCCATTTGTTTCATATGAACTATATCAGGCTTAAGCACCTGGTTGTTAAGTTAAAAAATTTTTAAAAAGAGTTCACTAGGAAATTTGACTGGTTGATGAGAGAGGATAATTTCCCCTGATTTTCCATATAGGGTACTGAAGCAAGAAATGGAAAAAGGGAAACACAAAGAGCAACTGTCTAGATGGTAGGCAGCCTTTCTGGGCTTGTAAACTAGGTTCATATCCAATCCCTTCTTGCACTGTGACTGACAAGCTGTTGTAGTAAGTCAGGTCTTAAGATGCACCAAATTCCTAGCAGTTCCCCAGTTGATTTGCGAGGCTTGTAGGGCACATCTTGAGCATCAGACAAAAGGTACTCAGTTTTTGTTTAAAAGAGACCATAGCTCCATTCTGTATTGGCATTTTAAACCCTGTTAGGTTAGGGTTCTAATGTTATTTTATGGCATTGGTTGACCCCTGCCAAATCATCCACATTCATACATTAAAGAAAGAGGAAAATATTACTCTTGGCTTACAAACTTCAGAGAAATGGAAACATATTTAGAGAAATCTTTAAGACACATTTTGTAATATAATATATCCCGCAAAACTTACAGGATAACAATGTTATCCTGTTCTCTAGTCCTGACAGGATCATTACACATAGATATTTCAGTTTATTCCACTTCCAAGAGCCTCTTTTCATATCAGGGAGGAAATTTCATTAAATCACAGCCTTCATGTGCCAACCATAAGTATCAGCTGGCTTCTATTTTCCTTGAAGTGCATTGTAAGTATAATAGTAAATCCTTACAAATACCAAGAGATTCGGGGTCTGCTCCTGGAAGGTGCTAAATGTCTTCATTCCTTTGCACGTCAAATAAGCCCCTACCATCTATCAAATGCAATGCTGAAGCATAGCTTTCTTTTAGTGTCATTATTTTTAAAAATGCAGTTGTACGGGACTTCAGATACATAGTCAGCTCTGCTCTGTTACTTATTGGCAATTTATCTGGATTACAGACTAACTTCACCGCAGGTAGAGACACATCATATGGCTCTGTGCAGAACCAGCTTAGTGCTAGTTTATTACCCCAGGGACAGCCCTGCTTGAGTGCACCTGTATTGCTCCACCTTACAGTGTGGAAGCAATGCTTTTGGGTGGAAGCAGTCCAGCTAGTAAACACCACTGCTCTGCCAGATTGCAATTAGTCCCCTGAGGAATCATGGAGCTGTCTTTTCTCAGAAGTCCAAGAAATAAAATATTGAAAACCAGTAGAGATACCACTGCATACAAGGCAACAGATCTAGGGCAGCTCCAAGCAAACTGGCTAGTGGCCTTGGGGCAAAAAGGAAGAGTTGGGGCAAGGAAGAAAGAGAAGTGACATAAGGAACAGTAGCTCTGACTACTACTCCACCCATGATGGAAGGAAGGAGGCTGAAAACATGACCATAGTGACAAGCTCTTCTGCTCTCCGAAAGGGTTTATTACCCTGGGTGCAGGGTCGGATGGCACCAGCTTGGGTTCAACATCCAGGCAACACACTTCTGAAACCAAAATTTCCAGATTCTGTGGCATGTATTCACCAGACTGTCTGTGTGACGTACACTTTTGAGTTCAAGACTTCACCCCAAAGTTCAGTTGCTCTGAAGACTTCTGCACCAGGCTCTATCACACAGGATAGGTGCTTTCAGAAACCCAGGCTTAGGGGCTCAGCCTTGTCCTTATCTCCCGTTGTCTGGGTGAAGAGGGCTTCCCACTCAGCATATCGGGTGTAGGTTTCGGTGTGGCACCTACCTCTGCAAATGCTGAATGTGACTAGCACTGAGCTTCAGATTCCACTCTGAGGGTGAAGGACCTAAAAGCTGGCATTGACATCCCCTACGTGCCTAAATCGTTTTTTAGCTCTGGCTCCCACTACATAAAGCAAATGCATTGTGCTGTACTGGCCATGCAAATATGTTTGTATCAGTTTAGAGCTAGCTATTGACAGTAGCTACAGCTGACGGTGATGGGGTAGGTAGCCCAGTTTCGGCCCTGGCTCTAGCCTAGTATCTTCCCAGGTGGCAGGAACTGCTCAGGTGGAAAACCCAGGTCTCCTTCTTCCCCAGAAAAGCTGACGTCTGGGGTTTTGTGTTCGCTATGCAGAGGCTTTTTTGGCAACCACTTTCTACTCTTAGAGGTTGCAGTCTGCCTGAGGTGCTCTTCAACTTCAAGTTTGGATCTGATCAATTCCTTATCAATACCTAAGAGCTTCCTCAGTCCTGCTGGCAGTAGAGATTTTCCCCATTTTTGCTTATTGAAAAGTGATTTTCTTTACCTGTTTTGGTAGCCGTGCCTTTAGGAGCTGGCACCAGACAGGCCAGTTTTGTTTAAGCATAGTGCATCCATAATGTGAGGGTCCAGTGGGAACTGCTCTTCTTTCCATACTAGGTCGATGGGCAGTGAGTCCTGTGACAGTTTCACTGATGCATGGCAGCTTGCCAAAGCAGCAAGCTTTGAAGACATACTGTAAATGGACAGCTCTGCCTGCCTGTCTTCTCGGCAGGTGCAAACTTTAAACAGAGACAAAAATTAAGAGAAGAGTTGTCACATTGGAGATACAGACTGCTTGATGAGAAGAGCCCTTTGCAAATGGAAAACATCTGTACACACTCAAGTTACTCATTTAGGAAGAGGGAATGCATGTTCCTTTGAATAGCTATGGGGCTACACAGCAGTGACTTCAAAAGATCTTGACACCACAGCAGACAACCATTTATTACTGAGCTCTCATTGCAGTGCAGGTATAAGGAGGAATAGTGCAGTCTCTGTATCAGAAGCAAGGAGCAGAGCAGTCTGGAAACTTCTGCAACACATTTTTCCATCCTGATTGAAATGCTGAATCTATCAAAAGCAAGAGCTTCACAGAAGGGTGGCCAGCTGAAGAAATCAAAATAAATACTTTGATTGGTACACACTTTGTCTGATAATTTGCTTTGTGAAAAATTAAGAACTCCAAAATAGAATGCAATTATAAATCTCCATATCAAGCTTCAAATTTACTTCTGCTGAAGAGGAATCTTTCTGCATGCAGTTTTCTAAGGGAGTGCAGATCAGCGGTGGGCAATGATTTTGCAGCTGCATAAAGCATTAGTGAGACTGGTACAGTAACAAAGTATAAAGCTTGAGTATCTGTGTTTTATAAACATGGAAGACAATTGGAGAAGCTGTTAGAAAAACAGAAATCATTTGAGAGCATCAGAAAACAGCTTTTAGAGAGAAATGAAGGCTCTTATTCTGAATCTGTTAAAATGAGCAAAAGGTGACTTGCTTATGGTTCCAGTACTGCTATGGGAAAAAGCAATACTTGAAAGGCCTTGCAGTTAGGGTAGAAAAGCATAACAGGAACCAATGGCTTGAAACTGAAGCCAGGCAAAATCCAATTAGAAATAAGGGGAAAAAAATTAATAGGGACAATGGGATAATATTTTAACAAATAGTAGTGGAAATGATGGATTCAGTCTTTTTTTGTCTTCAGATCAATACCACATGCTTCTCTGGAACATGAGCTTTAGCCAAGCAGAAGTCCGTAGGATCAATACAAGGGTAGTGAAATGCAATTTAATGGCCTGCAACACACAGGAGGTCAGACCAGATGATCTAATGGTCCCTCTGGCTTTATAATCTAGGGACAATCATGTAAGATCAAAGTGTACAGGGCAGAGTAATGAAATGAGTCAGGAGTGTGTATGGCAGTCTTTGCCAGGACTACTGTGCTTCAAAATTAATAAGTATGGGACTTTCTTTTTTCTTTTGTGCCTGTCCATCTGTTGATTTTGTTCCTCCATCGGAAGATATTTTGTGGATAGATTGCATCACTGACTGTAAACGTTCTCACAGAATTCTCTGGGTGGGGCATCACTGGGGTCATATTGGGACTTCTGTTACATTTATGATCATAATTTCCAGGTAAAAGCCTGTTTTTCAAATTCATATTTTCCATTTTTGGTCTCAAGAGAAATTTTTAAATGATTGAGGGAGGCCCATTGTCCTGGTTTTGGACTGAAATCAGGAGGCAAACCATTCATCTGTAAGAAGATACTTGGCATTCTATTTCACTGCCAATTCAAAAAGCTAAACTTTCAGGTAGCAGGTCCATAGAGCAAACTAGTGCTGCTGAACGATTCTGTATAACAAAATAGGAGCAAATGATCCCTAGAGAGTAGTTTTGAATAGTTACAGTACAAAGTGCATCCTTCTTTGAGTTAAACTACTGACAGTTTTACAGAACACAACAAATCTTTTTCTGTGAATTTTAGGCAGAAATGGTTGTGTAGCAGTATTTTCTTGATATTCCACAGAAGAAACAAAGAACTCTAGAATTTAACTTGAATCAATGGAGACTGCAGCTGCGTGGGAGATGTGTGATCTCATGTCTGAATAGCATCGTATGCTGTGAGGTCCTGATTCGTCTTGGGATGAGTCTAAACAACCCAAGCAGAGGTACTTAAACACTTTTCACTAAAGGTAACCTGACAAGACAGTTTGCACACTGTGTCTCTATGATATAGAAACCAGCTGAAAGATAGCCATAGCCCCTTATCTTTTAGGTTGAGGGCTGTTCAGGGTAAAGATGCTACACAGTGTGCAGGAAGACACGGCTTCAACCAGCTGTCATCGTGGCCTTCTGGTGTCACCATGTAATACTTTAGTAATTGTTTAAATAATTTTAAAACTGTTTTGCACTAAACACATTGATTATTTGTTCACTTCTTTTTACTGAAAAGTTATTTACCTGAAGCCCTAGTAGAGAAGGTTTATGGCACGGGACATTAAGCAAACTATATCCCACACAGAAGAGTAATGAAATTATAACTTTACACAGAGCTGACCATTAATTTCAGTATGCAAAGAGCAATTTAATTTCGGTATGCAATAATCACTGGGGGTGTAACACTACCTTTGTGAAGGATTCAGCTTTTTGTAAAAGCACCAGCTGGAAGTGATTTTCAGGTGCAAAGCTGATTAGAGAGACATGTGATTTAGCGAGCTACCTGCTTCCTGACGTGACCTTTGGCAGGTTGCTTGAGATCAGACCCATAAAAGGACAGAGCCATGGCCGTGCCAGTTACTCAGCTCCCAGAAGGGATTTCCTGAACCAGCTGGAGCGCATGCCTATACTACCCACTAGGCAAACAGTGGGCTGGCTCCTGTCAATCTGCAACCCTGAGCAGGGCTGCACCTGAATTAGGCAATGGGAAATACCGAAGATCTGAAGCTCTTCTACCAACTTGTAGCCTCAGGTTAAATATCATCAGCGCCTGCCTTCATTTGGATGCAGGGAAATCGCCTAGTCTTTTTACAGATAAGACAGAGCCAAGGGACAAAGCAATGATACCGATAGAGCAGTCAAGCAACTAGAGCACTCAGAAAACAGGAGACTCATTCAATGCCTTCTTCTACTGGAATGGTTTCCAATGTGTATACCCCACCTGTCATTTACCTGAGCCACCACAAGAGCTGTGGTCTACTTGTGGCCCGTCTCTGTCCCCCCCTGTCAGAGCCGGGGCTCTGTATCGCAGTGCATGCAAACTTCAAAAGCACGCGACCCCACAGCACGGTGAGAGAAGGGCCTTGCTGGGGCCAGGTCCCACTCCCAGCCCTGCTTCTGTATTTTAGCCACGGCTACTGACGCTGAATGTCCATAGAATCACTTCTAATGCAACTTCTCCTGGCTGTTCTTGAATGTCAAACGGTCACAACTACTGCCCACGGCAGTGCAGAACACACCTAGCCCAAGGCAGCCTGAGGACATTGAAGGGGGGAACTTCCAAGCCGCCCCAGGGAGGAGATGACACCTAAGCCAGAGACAGCTTGGGAAACGATCGATCGGCACCGGGCACACCACTGCCTTCACTGGTGAGAGCGCTGGTGTCCACAGATCCCATGATGGCTCAGCAGCTGGGTGACTCAGTCTGGCTTTTAATGGAAATAAAACCTCATAATCTGACCTGTGTGGGGATCTGTCTCTTCCTCACTCATAGCTTTTGAGCTGAACTTTCAAATATCAGCCAAAACAGACAAAGAAATATAATTTTCCAGCATAACTGAGCTCATAGGAAAAGGCAGCTGGGAAGAGGAGAGACAAGAGAGGAACTACTAGGTCTTTGACTGGTCATATTTTTTGCATTACAAGAAGTCATACAGGTTTAAAGGTACTCACGTCTTCAAAACTCTTTCCTATTCTGTGATGGAAAGTATTGTTGGATACATTGATATGGTTTGTTTTTATCCATTTCCTCTGCCAAAGGTATTGGCTTTCTATCACAAAGAATTGGCACCTTCACCTCAACCTTGCATGAAATACTGTATTTTCAAGTCTGGAAACAAATGGAAGGAAATTAATGGGAATGCTTAATTCTTAATAATATTGATGTTAAATAGAAAAATATATATTTTTGTCCATGTATCACTCATACAAAATTGTAAATAATCAAACAGGGTTTTTTTGTCCTGTAACACAATTATACAACAAAAACATTCAAGAACAGGCACTTGTACTTAAATTTAGTAGTCAATTTGTTAACTCTTTCCTGCCAGTCATAGTAGATTACCTGTGGATATAGAGATAGATATAAAATCATCTTGGAGCTTATTATGATATAAGTGTGTATGGCTGCAATAATTCATCTTATCTGATAATCAGCAAGCTTCTTTCAGCTGCTACAGCCAGGAAAGGGAATGTAGTGTCACGGTTTTGTTCTGATTAACTCACAACATGTTTACCAGCTAAGGTTTGCATTTCACTGTCAGAGGAGATTTGGTTGTTTATTTCACTGAACAAAGAATTAGCTTATTAAATGCATTGCAATACTGTGTATTGATCTTATGGAAAAGATTAGCATTGACTAACAATATAGTATATTTTTCATGTTATATATATTCCTCACATTGTGTAACGGCTTAGGATTAATATATTAATTCTGAACATTCTTGTTTCCATATTACAGAAGAGTAATTACCGTATCCAAATCACTGCCAACACCTCCCATGAAAGGAGCTTCTCCAACCTAAATCCCCACCATTTCCTCAGACTAAACCAGCACGCAGTGTCCCTTCACACCCACTGTGGCTCCCACAGCTGCCCGTCTGGTGCCTCGTCTCACTTCTCCCACCTTAGTCCATATACGCAACTCATCGCCCTTATTGTATCCCGTGCCAAAGCAGGCTCTAGCAGTCCCCTGAAGCAGAGCAGTGCCACCTCTCTCCCTCTGACTCTTTTTTTTTTTTTTTTTTTCTGCTTCTCGTCCACATGCTAGGCTCCACAACCCCTTCTGGGGCTGAATTTCGTCTAGCAAAGGGTCTGGGCTTCCAGCCCATCAGAGATCCGACTCACTTGTCTCATGTTTAACAGACCGCGGCTTTTCCAGAACAGAGCCATTACATAATTCCAGTCAGCTTCCTTCAAGCAGTAAGCAGTTCAGCTGCCAAGAATACTGCGCACGTAAAACGTCAGCAAAATTAAATGAAGGTGTCAAACTTGATTCAAATTAGTTCTCCCTTGATGACTTGTAGAGAGCTTTAGTAGTAACGCAATTTACATTCAGAGACATCCTTAACCTAAAGTAAGAAAAGCCGCAAGTCCTGAGTGTCGATTAAGGCTCCAGGTCCATTCCAGCAGTAAAATGATGGTATTACGAGTCAGTAACATTTCGACTAGATGTGCCGCATTGCCTACATAGCCTGTAGTTGATGTTGACAGGTATCTGGACTTAGGCCTCCCGGGTCTCATGCCAACCTACAGATATCCTGCTTAATCACTTATAAATGACCAGATTTCTAAGGCCAGAAGCAATCATTGTAATGATCAAATGACCTTCTATGTGCACAGGCCATAGTATTTCAGCAAGTGACCCCAATATTAAGGTCCTGACCACCATTAAGCTCTTAAGCAGAAAGTCTCTGTACTAGAGCTGCAAGTGCAGTTAGACCTACTAAACTTTCACAGCATGTAATACCTTATCATAGATGTTATGAATTGGCAACGCATACACGATTGCCTGTGGTAGATCTAAGACAAAGATCTGAGAACATATTTTTCTATGTCTTTTTAGTTTAAGTAGAGGACTAAAGGGGCCAGGTGGCAATTTTGTATCACCGGGTGTGCAGCATACAAGCAGGTTCTCTGCTGCTAAACTCTCTTCTCACTTCTTTACCTCGGCCTAGAGTTCATGCCTGGGCACGTCAGTCTATGACGCAAGATTCTTGTTTAGATTTTCCATGACTGACGATTCTCATGAGTCTGTTTTCAGAATTCCTGTGGGTGAGTGCAGTAGTAATAGCTTCCTCATTAGAAATGTCTCTTTCTATATAACTAACTGCAAATACATACTGAGAGACATACTTTGCGATTATGGAATTAATTTTCCTCTAGGCAATAGAAAGACCAAGACTTAAAAGCATAAAGGGCTTTTTTTTAATTTTTTTTTTTTTATTAAAAAGAGGTTCTCTGAGAGTTTATATTTCATTCCCTTCAACAAACTGTGGTGTACTGGAACTTGCTGAAAATTAAAAATCAGCAGGTTAAGAGCAAATAAATTAAAGAAGTAACTTAATGTCCACCCATTATCTACATTCCTATTGAAATAACTGACTTTTTCTGTTCCTCAAAAATTAACAAATATTTTTAGAAATTATCAGAACTGTGTACTGCAGTTTTTCTTCTGTGACAACTCGTTACTAACTCATGAGTGATTTGAGAAGGAAATCCTCCTACGACAAAACAAGACAGGAATAATGCAGCAGCGTGTCTATCATTAGCATATCAACAACAAAAAATCTTAAGTACAAACTCAATTTAATAAGCAAAATTAATTACACTGCACAGAGGAAATTTCTCCAGAAAGAGTCTCGAGCTTAGAGCAATCACTTTCAACTCTGAAGTAGTTCTGCATAGCAGCAAGCTATTATTTTGACAATTTTTCTATCATTTTTTTTAGTGTTGTGCCTCCACAGTCAAAAGAGGGCCAACTGAAAACTCACCACTGCACAGCCTCACAGGCTGCCTGGATCTGACGCCTTAACTTTGGACAAGGCTCTCTTCCCTCATCTCGGTACGCTGTGAGGTACCAAGGGAGGGCAACCCACAGAGCAGCCTGACTCGGGGCTCGTGAAAAGTTTCTCCCCGGAGCCCCTGCTCCCTTTCTCTCCCCGGCAGCCCACTCGTTTGAGGGGACGACCGTGAAGAATCACACCCCGTGCTCAGGACGCCCGGGTCTGCGCTGGGGGCTGCCCGCACACACCTCCCGAAGGGAGCTGCCGGCAGCCCGGGCCCCGTCCCGACCACCCCGGGAAGGAGCGCCCACCCCGCCGCCTTGCCCGCCCCCGCTGAGGGGAGCCGCGGCACCGACCCCACGGCCCGGGGGCTGCCGCTCTCCACCCGAGCCGCCACCCAACCCGACGGCGCCTTCCCCGAGCCGCGGAGCCTGCAGCCGCCTCAGCCCTTCCTCCCCCCCTCACAGATTTTAAGGACTGATGCAAGAAGGCGCCGGGAAAGACGGTCCCCGTCCCCCCCACCACCACTTTCCTGTCAGGAATCAGCCCCTCAGCCACAGACCGGCCCCCACAGCAGCCCGGGGGGAGCCCGCACCCCTCCCTGTCAGAGACGCCCCACCTGCTCCGCCCTCCCCCCTCACCCCTCCGGCGGCCCTTTCCCGCCGGCCAACGGCCCGCCTCGCGCTGGCGGCCCGGCGGCGGGAGCGGGGTGAGGGGGAAGGAGGAGGAGGAGGAGGAGGAGGAGGAAGACGAGGGGGAGGAGGGGGAGGGCCGCCGGCGACCGCGCGAAGAAAAGGAGCGAAGCGGCCCCGCGCGGGCGGGAGCCCTGTCCCGCGCCCCGCTGCCGCGCGCCTCCTGCCCGGCGCTCTGATTGGCCGGCCGCTCGGTCGGGGCTCCCCGGCGGGCAGCGTCTGATTGGCCGGATTGTAAAGCGATGTCTGTAGGGCGCCTGGCGGGAGCGGTAAGAGTCCCCCTCCCCTCCCTCCCTCTCTCCTGTCCGTCCGTCCGTCCGCCCGCCGGGCCGCCCGCCGAGGTGAGGGCGCGGAGCCTCCCGCCGCCGCAGGGGCCGGGGCGGCCTCCCCCCCCCGCCGCCTCCTCCTCCTCCTCCTCCCCGGGAACCTAGCCCCGATCTGCCGCGCTCCCCTCCCGTCCCGCCGGGGAGGGGAGAGCGCTGCCCCGGGGCGGGAGCGGCTCGTCTTTAAGGACCGGGCTAAAAGGGGGTTTTCTCGCTTTGCAGATGGAGGTGAGCGTCCTGACCCTGAGGGACCTGGCGAGCGGCCGGCCGGGGCGGAGGGGCCGCGCTGAGGCGGCCCAGAAGGTGAGCGGGGAGGGCGGGGGGGAGGGACTGGCCCCCTCACACGTTAATCCGGCTCTCCCGGTGCGGAGCAGCGCACCGCTCCCGGCCCGGGGGCAGCGGGAAGATCGGGGGGGGGGGGCGGCTGGGACCGCAGAGGGTTTGCCCCCCCCGTCGGGTGGAGGCTGTTGGGGTGCGGAACCCTGGCCCGGGGGAGTGGGGGGCTTGGAGGCGGGCCGGGCCGGCGTGTGCCCCCCGGATCGTGTCCCTCTCAGTCCCCATGGCAGCGTTTGGGGGGCTGCCCGCGGGACCAGGGCAACTGGTCTGTCCAGCAGCATCTTACCTGTCGGTACCTGGAGCACAGGGGTGTCTGACGCTACCCTTAAGACAAAAAGACAATCTACTAGAAGAACCGTGAGTCGCCACCGGTGTCAGTAAGTGAAGTGCTTACACTCTGGCATAATTCTCAGGGAAACAGTTTTTTAGCTTTCGCTTAAGGAGCAAAACTCCCTAGGCGATGTCAAGCATCCCAGTGGCTACCGTTGGGTAAAGTGGAGAAGACTTTTGTACACCGTTCAAAAGCTAAGCAACACCAGGCTTGACATGGTGTGAGAATAGTATAGTCGTATTATTTAGCAGCAGTCTGAGCGTGCTGATGCACATGTCCACTATGCTTGCCTTCTGGCCTGGAAAAGTATACCTGTAACCATACCCTGGTGTTCCCAGGTCAAGAGGCTAGGCAGTGCCACTCAGCAA
The DNA here is from genome assembly GCF_947461875.1 of Haliaeetus albicilla. Classification (NCBI taxonomy): domain Eukaryota; kingdom Metazoa; phylum Chordata; class Aves; order Accipitriformes; family Accipitridae; genus Haliaeetus; species Haliaeetus albicilla. The sequence continues at coordinate 11,952,620 of NC_091510.1, forward strand.
GGAACAAGCTTATTGTTCCTCTCCTGCCTCACCAGCCAGGAGACAGGATACCTAGCCTCAGGCATACCTTGCTCAGTAATGTCTCCTGAACTAGACCCAGTTCATGACCTGCTGTCCATGCTCAACCTGAGTCCTCCAACGATCACATAGTTCTTCTCAGACTCAGTTCCTATTATCTCAGATATTTGTTTCAGTTCCTGCTGACACACTAAGTTCATTGAGCCAGTCTTTCCTGTCCTCTTGTACTTGGTAAGCCATCTCTGCTTGGATCAAGGCAAATCTTGTACTTCTACCAGCTGCCCTTGCGGTTTTGTGGAATACAGCTAGGAGTTCATAGAGCATTGCAGCTACTGAAAAAAAAGGGAAGAGGGGGTAAAAGCATTTCTTAGCTTAGTTGGCAATTATGACATTCAAGAAATGAAGATCTGAAAGGTTGGTAGTAGACATGTACTTCTTGTGTAGTTCCACCACTTTTTTCATTGTGATATTTGCACAAACATGAAAATTTGAGGTAGTGGAACAGCAGGTTGCTTCAGCTGCCTTCACTGCAGTTCCATTAGCACCAGCTGTAGTGAACAGGAACTTGAGGGGAAGGTAGACTTTCTCCATTACAGATGAAGTGTTGATTCACTGCCAGATGTGAAATTGCAAGAATATATTGAGTGCCAACAGTATGTGAACATATATTCCGAGAAGTACCATGGCCTCTAAATTGACCCCTATTTATCACAGTGGAGTTAGTTACAACTGGCTAACCGTTAATTGTAAAAAGAGATATATTTATTACATCCTTTTGTGTAATTCATAGGTGAATGTATGCAGAAGCCTTCACCATCAGTGCTCAGAGCACAATGCTTTCAATGTGCCAAATTCATTTCCAGTTTGAATGCTACAGAACTGCTCCTGGTAAAAGCCAGCCCCAGTTGTTACTAGAACTTCTTTCTACTGTCTACCTAGGCTGATATTTGGAATCACCTATTTAAATATCTATATCAGCTAGTGATAGCTGAATTGCTCCAAATAAACAGCAAAACTTAACTTGGGACAGTTCTTACAGCAGACCAACAGTAACTTAACGTTTTCCTCCAGACTGTATTCCGTTTCAGAATTGGACTTCTTGCAGCACAAAATAAAATACTTAATAACCATATCTGGTCTTAAAGTTGCCATGTCAGATTTTTAAAACTCATTTTGAAAAAAATGTTAGTCTGAGCAAGAAGACCTGCTCAGATTGAGACCAACACCAAAAAAGCCACAGCTAGGCTGAAGAACAAACAACTTCAAGCCTGATTTATAGTTTAAAATCAGTTTGCTGTGGTTCTGAAGGCTTCACTCCCAATTCCAGCAAGTTATAAGCTTTGCTAGCTTTCTGATGATAATTTGGCTGCTTTCTCTCTCTCACTTCACTCAAGGTGCATGCAACCATTTCAGGGGACTAAATTTAGAAACCACTGAGCAATATTAGCTAGAGTTCCAAAAAACCACATTATCCTGTTTATAGGGTATTAAGGAGAATTAAGTGATAGCTGGACTATCTAAGATCATTGATCTCCCTGGGCAAAAAGCAACAGTACAACTTTCTGCATGGGCCTTTCTGGAAGTCCTGCTCTGTGCCAGGTTTAGGATAACTGGACCTCAATTTTTTTATATCCTGCAAAGAAAGCCAGTATGGCATCCTGTTTACTTCATTCCTTTAATCTTCATTAGCTATTTGGACTAACAGGCAAGAGGGAAGTAGTGTCTCTTGTTGCTCAGAAACAGATGTCTTGGCTCAAGGATACCATTGATGCTTTTTTTCAGTCAGTCCCTTGAAATTAGTTGGTCTGTGGTGATCATTCCTGCAGTAAAAGGAAGGAGAAAAATTGGACCTGAAGATGAAATATGAAAAAAGTTTGATTGCAGCTAGGGACTGGAGGGACTTGAGCTTCATTCAAAGAATGATAAAAATCAGCTGATGAATTAAACTTTTCCTTCTAGCAGCTCTTAGCCGTAGTCAAGGAATGCAGTTATGGAGATTTTCTTCATTGTTTTGAGCAGCAGACAGTGCAGATGCAAAGCTTGCTTCACTTGCACATGAAGTGACATCCGCTTTAGTTTGACATTTTATGACAGTCTGAGCTGCATCCCCAGCATGGCATTTCACTGGGGACCTTTCAAGCAGAACACCCTGTTTTGCTAAGTGTAATGTGACCAATGCATTATTTCAGTTTTAATCCAATTTGGTGATTTATGTTTGTGTAATAACAGTCAGAGTTCAAAAGCCTGATAGGCCATAAGTTTGACTGGTTGACCACAGGTTCTGTAATTCAGGGTGGTATCTCATACACACTACCTCCAGTACGCTAGCATGTAGAGTATTTTACCACTTCCAACAAAGGCAGAAGAACTGTGCTAAATATAGCTATGAGTGCCAAGGCATGAGTCACTACAATTACCTTTGTAAGAACAATGAAATTGATTGCTGGACTGTTTTCTTTCCTGTTGTGTCTAAAGAACTTTTTGGTTTTAATAGGAAAATATATTTGATCGATCCAGGATGGCACCAAAGACTCCCATTAAGAATGAACCAGTTGATTTATCAAAGCAAAAAAGCTGCACCCCAGAAAGAAATCCAATTACACCTGTTAAGCTCATCGACAGACCTCAGCCTGATCCCTGGACCCCCACTGCTAACCTGAAGATGCTTGTTAGTGCTGCTAGCCCTGACATGAGGGACAGGGAAAAGAAGAAAGAGCTCTTCAGACCCATAGAAAACAGTGAGCAGAGTGACACACCTGATTCGTTACAGGTGAGACTCAGAACATGGTTAACTTATGTTCAGTTAGGACTCAGACCTTCCTTAAGTTGTGCCTCAGTTTTCTTCCAATTGGTCCTTTGCTTCTTATGGAAAACTGCAGAATTGTAAAACATTCCCAAGGACAGTTGCCTACACAGCACTGACTGAGTAGCAGAACTTTCAAAGACTAAAAGTAACTGTCTTACTAGTAACTGACCTGAGACCCCTCAACAGCCTGAATATTACTTAAAAGGACAGTGAAGGAAGTAGAGCTTAAATGTGTCATTTTCCCCAATTTAATTACTTCTGATGCTATTTTCTGAACTGCATTAGAAAGAAAATTGCCAGATCATTATGACAGGCAGCATTTTCAAAAGCAATTCGACAATGAAAAGGCATATTTTTCTGTATACTTTTGAAATCCTATACCTTGTCCACAACAGCCCATCAGAGCGGTCAGTTGAAACCTTTCTCCCCCTTTCCACCTCAGCCGCCGAGCTAGTAGTCAGACAACATGCTTAAGTGTTAGGAAGACTTTTACTTGCCAAGGCTCAGGCAATGTGGGGGCTGATCCCTGTCCTTGCTTTAGGAAGTGGAGAGGATGATGTCAGGATGTAATTAAGTATCATTACAGTTTTCCTCCTTCAGACTTTTTTTTTTTGTTGTTCCAACCACTGCTTTCCCTCTTCTGGATTATTTCTTATAGAATATCCTTCCTTGGTGACATCAGTGAGAAGAAGATAGTTCTGGGGTCCTCCTGCTGAGAAGCATCATTTGATAGGTGCAGGTCACTCTACAAGTGTAGATTTTACAGCATCTACAGTGATGGTAGTCTGAAGAATTCTCCAGCTTAGATAGTCATAAAGGAACAAACAGTTTTCTAAAGATAATTCCTAACATTGCTTCCAGTAAGTAAAAAATAGTCAACGTTAAATGTTAGTTCATTACCACTCCAAGCCTGCTAAGATCATATTGCATTTTTGGCGTGGCTACTATAAAGAGTTCAAATATCTTCTAGTTAATAAAACTTATACTTAATACTTTTCTCCACACAGAAAGTTAATTTACAAAAGATGTAAAAGTGTTACTGTAAGAATACTGCTATTTCCATACCATATAAAACTCAAAGAATTCAATCAGAGCAACAGCCTGCCACAAGGTCACTTAGTCACAACCAGCAAAGGACAGTTAAGATCTCATAAGCAAGGAAACGTGGGTTTCAACAGCTGCCACCACTCTCAGCTTTTCTTTGCCAGAGGGCAAGATTATATTTTTTTCCCTCCTTTTTTTGACACAGAAGCAAAACCCCAAAGTTACCAGTGCAGAAAAAACACCTCCCTGATTCTCATTTTGTAATAAATAAACATACCTCTTCATACATTCTTGCCGTCACAGTTTTATTATTTTCTTTTTTCCCTGCAGGGACAGAAAGACCATATTCAGGTCATCCTACAGAGTTCACTTAAGCTAACAGCTTGACTGAGGTTAAGGTTCAGAGACTGGGTGGTGCCTTTTATAGTTTCTTAGCATCGTCCCCCTCCCTCCCCAACTCCCAGTTTCTTAAAGTTATAGAGGCACTGTAAAGGGCAGTAAAATCTCTTGAAAGAGGTGTTGCAGGAACTCTTTGATGGCTTGTATATCTTCTGGTTTATTAGATCCAGAGGTGTTTGAGGGAATATTCCTCCTCCTCTCAAAAAGAAATATTTCTGCCAAGTAGGATCTTACCATCTGCTAGTCTTGGGTGGTTGGTCTTACTGTTTTGTTTCCTTATGCATAACCATTATTGTATGATCTCGCAGATAAGAGTTTTTCTGTGTGGTTAACTAAAAAGAGCTTGCAAGCAAAAGTGTGTCACCCAAGTACTCTGGTGCTTGCAAGGAGTCCATGGGTTTTTTTCCTTATTAGAAAGTCTGAGCTTAAATATTGCTAACATTTGACATATCCCTCACTTGGCTATGCCTTGCTGCTAAAGCTCTGCACTAAAGGGTTAACATTTATTTTTTAACAGTATGATATGGTAGACGACTGCACGGTTGATGAATTTGAAAAGCAGAGGCCCAGCAGAAAACAGAAAAGCTTAGGACTCTTGTGCCAAAAGTTTCTAGCTCGCTATCCAAGTTATCCATTGTCAACTGAAAAAACTACTATTTCTTTGGATGAAGTGGCTTCAATTCTTGGTATGTATACCTGCAAAAATGGGGTAACTGATCACCTGGAGTAACCCAACAGGAGGGCCTTCAAAAGATCATCCTTCTTACAGAATACATTCACGGTCTGCCTTTCCCTGGGTCTGGATGTTCTTCTAATCATACTAATCAAGAGTTGGAAATGCCTAATATTCCTAAGTGTCTTTACTGCTTGATAGTGCTACCATTTTGAAATCTACTTTCTGACTTTTTACTACCCAGATCTGTCTGTTTATCAACTCTGTTGCTTTCTTAAATTTTCAATTTGCTGAGCACTGAAGGAGTTATGAGTTACAAACCCTCTGAAGGAGGACTTACAAACAACAAATTTTGTCAAAATGGAATGTCTGGGGAAACAATTGCAAACTAGTAGGTGTAGGAAATCAGTTGGCTTCACTGCCTGACTTCAGTAATGTGCCTGACATTATATCTTCCAAGATCTCATGGTTCATCAAGGTTATATTAGCTTTAAATATTGTCTTGTGAGGGGAGGTTACCAGGAGACCTGCAAGAGTAGAATGAGAAAATGCGTTATATTGAGGTGGCAAGAGGGTATCGAGTAGGCTATTTGCTGGGTCTGCTGTTAGGTTTGGTCTTAGCTAAAAGATTAATGAAAAATCTGAGAGAAGTATTAAAACTTGTGAGAGAGGACTCAGCCAGGTCACACCAATAACAAAAAGATCGAGGTCCTTGGAGAGGTTGTCTCTTAGCTAGGAAGGGCTTTACAAAATTAGACTTAAACTAAATAAATATTGTATCTACTTTTAGAACTCGGGTATTTTACAGAAAAGAGGTAGCAAAAATGAAATGTGTCTGTTTTCGAAAGAAAGAGAACAGAAGAGTGATGTCCTCTGTGACTCTGGTAAGAAAGTCCTTGAAATACTCATTTATTTGCTTTGTTAATGGGAAGTGGAAATAGGAGAGAATTCAGGTGAAGTAAATAGTTAAATAAATTACTTTTTAAACAAATTGTTCTTTTAGATTTTGCAGTTACTCCTTTCTGTGTTTGCATGTGATGCTCATGCTCCAACCTTGTACAGCTGAACATGAGTAGAGCTTTATTCTGTGTTGGGAGTGGCATTACCTTGCTTTCCTAAATACTAGAAACTTTGTTTTAAAACTTACTGTTGGGGATTTTACCTCCCAGAAGGGGGTGCATTTGTTCCTGTCTCTTTGGTTTTCACTTCCTTGCTTGCCTCTATCCAGTTGCTTCAGGGACCACTAAATTTTTCACTGATGATGTTGCTGCTCTCTGTGTAACTAATGACGGTTGCAATACAGCTTTTGCTACTAATGTATATTGCTTTGTTCACTGAAGACCTATGGAAAGACCACAAAGGAGGCTATGCTGCTGGTGCCTGACAGACACCAGGATATGTGTAGCACTCTTGTTTTTCTGGTGTATGTTTCACTCCAAGATCTCCACACGCTTGGAAATACTCATTAATTGTTTATCCCAATATCCGTTTGAGGCTGGTAGGTATTATCCATATTCTCCAGATGGGTAAACAGATGCATCAAGGCCTTGCCTTCCACAGGGAAGTCTTTCAAAACCTTTCCCCTTGGCTAGCACTTGTTCTGCTCAGCTGATGTTAACCGTTATGGGACTTCTGGCACAGATGATGTCACCAGTGTATAGTGCACTGTGTTAACATGTAACAGCCATGCTTCAAACAGTGCTGGACGTGAGCACTTGGGACAGTGAGCAGAGCCACCAGCCTGTTCATATTCAGTCCCCAACCTTGCTCATGTCAGTCAGGCTGAACCCAAGTTGGACATATTTCATAGATTTCCTGTTGGTGCAGACCCAGCCAGCAAAAAGGACTCGTTTCTGCTGCATTTGGGAACAGTGGGTCTCATTCTCCACTGCTTTGCACCTTGTGAATCCTTTGATGCTCCTTTGCTTGGTACGTGCTTAGCAAGTAATTGTGCCATGGGAAATGCAGGTGGAGGACCATGCTCCCACTGGTTCCCGTGGGAGTGGGCTTTGTGTCTACCCTGTGTCAGTGCCAGGCTCAGACCCTTTCCTGCCCTCTGTTACACACAAGCTTGTGTACAGGTATGTGTCTGAGCCCTGAAGCTCTCTGACTAGAAGGGCCAAAGTGCTTTTAAAACCTCAGGGCAGTCTGGTTAGGTCTGAGTGAGTGGGGCTTGGCAGACTGCAATCAGTTCTTCTAAACACAGTGTAGATGCTTTAAGCTGAAGCTATGGCTGGGCCGGCAGTTAAGAAAACAGACAAAGATTATCACACGATGGGGCTGGCCATACATAAGTCAGTTCTTAATTGTGCAAATTTGGATGGGTCTAATGTAATGTGTCCAGATGAACAGTGAAAAATGTGTTGTGAACACTCAGTATTAGAGAACAGCCTAGCCTGTTCTCTGTTCCGCTTCTGCTGAAGAGCACATTAAAACTAGATGAGCATCTATGGTTTTTTTATTTCCCCCTCTTAAAACAGGAGTTGAGCGGAGACGAATTTACGATATAGTGAACGTCTTGGAGTCATTGCACTTGGTTAGCCGTGTGGCCAAGAACCAGTACTGTTGGCATGGCCGGCACAACCTCAGTCAAACTCTGAAAACACTTCAGGAAGCAGGAGAGCTGCAGTATGGAGAGCTAATGACCTTCTTCCAGCACAAGGAGCAGGACTTGGAGTACAAATTTGGAGAACGGAAAAAGGAAACTATTCCAGATTCTCAAGACAGACCATTACTGGACTTTTCAGAACCAGATTGCACCTCTGGTAAGATAACTGATGTGTATGATGTGATACACAGACACAAGTCTCTTTCTCCAGTTTACTATGTGACTTTTCCCCTTGCTTTGCTTTTAAATTAAATAATAAAAAATTATTCTTTTCAAAAAGCTGCTGAATTCACCACAGAGTTGACAGAATCCTTCCTTCTATCCTGTCCCTAGCATAGTTCTCAGGATGGATTTTTCTCTCTGTCCTACAGACTGGCAGGAACTTATGCCAGACACTTCAGTTCTTCATTTCCCACCTGTATCTGACATTAAATGCTTTATCCTGACAGAAGGTGCCATCTTCCATTTGTCTACTCTTTGCATGCTGCCCATGTAATACAGTGTTTTAAGTTACAAAGTCCTTTGGAGTCACAAAATTATAGTGGCACAAAACGTGTAATGTAACATAGAATCAGCTTTGGAATCTGACTTTCTAAAAGCTATTTCTCCAAGCTTTAATTTTTATTGCCTTTTGAAGAGAGACTTCTCTTTGCATTACTCAGTTATTTGCTGCCTTTCAAAAGATTTCTGCTTCCTGACAAGGAAATACTTTACCCCTTTTGTGTGTGAGAAACCTACTTGCTAGTTTTCTGGCTGTGGTGGATGACATATGCTAAGAGGCTTGGGTATTATTTGTAACACAGCATCTGCAAACAGCAGAAAGGACAAGTCGTTGCGGATTATGAGCCAAAAGTTTGTCATGCTGTTCCTTGTCTCCAAGACCAAGATAGTCACTCTGGACATCGCAGCAAAGATACTGATAGAAGAGACCCAGGATACAGTGGACCACAGCAAATTTAAAAGTAAGCTGGCTATTGAAAAGCAAATCAATCAGTCAGTAAAGAAAACGGGCATGTTTGGACTGACACCAGTAGGTAACAGCAAGAGCAGGTCAAGAATCTTTTGCTGAAATACGGTTTGGGTTTTTTTTTTAATTGTAAACGCCAGTTTGTGAAAACAGAGCTTGGGGTGGGGAAGAGTCAGTTTGACTATTATCTCCAAGTTTTAGATTCAGAATGAAGAAAAATCTTTTTTTTTGTTTGAATTTTTTTTCATACTTTAACCCTGTTTCCTGTACCATTCTGAATG